>NC_134847.1:53021501-53682564 GCF_965363235.1 Mytilus galloprovincialis
AAAGGTTTCTTAACGCCTTTAATTATAAAATAATTCGAAAAATTAATCAGGAATAACCTTTATGTTTTGATTTATATAATTGATATAAATCAAAACATCGTGTTATTTCTGATTAATTTTTCGAATTACTTTATTAAGGTGTTGAGAACCTTTGGTGACCCCTTAGTTCAAGTGTCTTTAAAAAGTACATAGTGAGCAGTGATCGTTACATACAAACGTTCACCTAAATTGTCCCAGTCAATGGATGAATTTAATGTGTCAATCAATGGCCACAGCCACACTGTTTTGAATTTCATTCTAAGAGTTATCTATATTTGTAATATTAAATTGAATTATCTAGTATTTTGACATTTCAGTTCACAAGAACTCAAACATCACGACTTCGTTGGCTTTACTGATGTGACCCTCGACAAATTGTTAAACTATCCAAAAACTGTCTGCACAACGAGTAAAAACCTTAGAACTGCAGGTAATGTTGAAATACGTCTACTGCAATAATTTTGTTTTAATTGCAGAGTCAATATGATTGTATTGACCGTTAGAACGTTGGCTTCGCACAGTACCTTAACGTATATTGACTTGTTTGTGACGTTAATAATGTTTCCTTAACGTTTTAACTATGACGTTAGCGGTATTTTTACGTCGTCCTCTAAAAATCCATACTCATTGATTTTTACCTGCGTATATGGGATTAAAGGAATAGAGAATAATTGGGAAAGAAAAGGAAATAATAGAGTTATCTCATTGACAATCATACCACATCTTCTTTTTATATATATATTTAGCCGCTAATCGGGTGTGAAAATGATTTTGTTTTCATTTATTTTTTTCAGGCGACTCGCGTCCTCGAGGGATGATCAACATAACAACCGAAATATTGAAAGACTCTAGAAACAAAGTTAGCATTCATGCTCAGGGACATAAACTGGATAAGAAAGGACTATTTTCTATGAATAAGGTACACCTACATGTATATGAGGCTAACTTTATTTTCGGACTTGTTCGTAATTATCACATTCTACTTTAGGTAGGAATACACAGTTAGGGAAAAAAAACTTAAAATTGACACTCATAATTTTTAAACACCCTCTTTCCCCTCCTGTCTAACAAATACGGCTATATATTTGTGTTATGCATGTATATGTTTATAGAAAGAGAATCTACTGGTCATAATGGTGAAATATAATCCCTTTTGAGTGTAACCATGGCAACAATCTACATTTCTTTGATACAAAATATAGCAAAAAAGGGGGGTGAACATGTCACGAAAATCTCCAAAATTTGGTCCAAAGGAAAATTTAAATCAATTACAGTGATACCTTCCCTGAAACCATAGCTTTATATCTATCAAGTGGTCCCAAAAAAAATCATATCCATTTCTGCTCGTTTTTCCATGAAATTGAATTGAAAAGATCGAGCGCAAAATCTTTGTTGATAAACACATGAAACACTACAATAATTTATCGACCTATGAACGAAATACGGACTGTCAAACAGATAAATGGCCTATAAAACATGCTAAAACAATCTAAATGCTCATATAAACCCACTAAGAAGGCTATATTATTCTTCAATTATCTAAAAATCAATTTTATTGTACAAAAAATTTCATATTTAAAAAAATCACAATGGCCATAATGCGAAACTAAACTTCTAAATGTGTATTGCTACCTTAAACTGTCCTGATATGCATGAAACATTTGCCATTTGACGTTAAACATTTGTCTTTAGAGAAGATAACGCTCAGATTCCGATTTCAAGTAAAAACAAAACGTATGTAATACAAAAAATATGATAATATTGGTTTAAAACGATTATGAAAATCCCGTACCTTCCGCATTATACTTATTACTGAGTATCCCTAGAGCACCTGCTACATGTATCACCCCAGGATTTGATTGGGTTCGTGTTGCTCAGTTATTATTTTTCTATGTTGTGCTTTGTGTACCATCGTTTGTCTTAGTTTTTTTAGGCATGGCGTTGTCATTTTTTTCGACTTGAGTTTGACGTTTTCTATGGTATATTTCGCCTCATGGTCTCTTTTATAACATGAGTATATAGTATTTGCTTGTTTGTAAACCAGGTTAAGTTAAGATCAGAAGAATTTAAGGATATTTCAATTCTAATATATAATCAATAGATGTTTATAAAAAAAAAACTAACAAACCATGTATGTTTTTTTTATTGTAGCCAGACGTTTATCTTGAAATATCACGGAGTATAGAAAATATAGTTTACCTTCCAGTTTATAGAACGGAAATTGTATATAAGTCTACTAATCCTAGGTAAGAAAAAGAAAAAAGAAAAATATGGGAAAGTCATCATACAATTTTGAAAATCAGGCAAATGTTACAGACAATTGGAATATCACTAATTGTATAAATTCGATAATTTCGTAACAATTAACCTATGTTTCGTAATGAACTGCTTAACTTAACTTATATCTGAACAAGTAACATCTGTCTTAATTTTAAAGCAGATCGGACATTATATTATATTACGGATTACAAATGTGTCGAGGTTTGTGATTGGATAACAACACAGAGATGTCAGTATATATTCAGGAAACTGCCGGGGTATATACAACGTTTTAATCCCCAATTGGAACCTCAAAAACGTCATCATAACACCGGTTACTATGTGACGTAGTCAAAAGCTATCAGACTGTCAGAGGCTCACAGAGGGAAAATAATGACGTGCTTCAGTCAATAATTCATTTTTGATACACTGTCATGCAATTTACACTTTTAATACTTAAATTTAATGTCAAAAGTGTTATTATAAATTATTACATACACGATAAAATTATGTTCACAGCAAATTAGAAAATCCTTCACGTATGCCGAACATATCAGGTTGGGTTTTTCAATATATATGTGTTGTCAACAAATACCTGCACTGGAAAATAACATTAAGTCAGGGGTAATCCGTAATATATGTGTAATTCAGGTCTCAGAAAGGGTATATACCCTGACATTCCCGGCTTAGGGCTTATATCCCCTTCGCCTTCGGCTCAGGGGATATAAACTCTAAGCCGGGAATGTCACAGTATATACCCTGTCTGAGACCTGAATAACATATAATACTTTTTTATTCTATTTTTTTTACGGAAACAAAATTTTACTCCCTTTACAAAAATTTATCAGGGTTCATTGAAAGCGTATTGAAAATAAGGCTATCATCACAAAAGCTTCAGTTTTGTTGTTGTGGATCATCCATAATTGAACACGGTGATTTCAATATGTCAAAAATACTTATGTTTTGTCGGTTACTTTGCGTACATGACGCGTTATCAAGAATGAAACAAGTCAGTGGATGTTTGAGGTAGGATTTTACTGCAGCTAATGGATGACAACTGTAATATTCCTGATTTGGTATTGGCATTTTTTATGGTGAAATTGTGGATTATACCTGGTTTAGAGCTAGCTAAACCTTTTACTTGTATGATAATCGCAGAAAATTCCACCATATTGACAACGATGTGTGAACAAAACATACAGACTTAAAAGGTACAAATGTCAAAATATTGATACACATGTACACACGTTTCTGCTATAAAATACAGTTACATGTACTGCATTTTGAATTTAAACTTGGTATTTTGGTGTTGTGTTTAGTTTAAGTTGCTTTCGAAGACGTACATGTATATCCAGATTCAATTCCATCAATTGCACTGATGTTGATTTACTGCGGTTAAATTCATTTACAGAGAATGTAAAGATCTTAACATCAATCACAATAAGTCGCATTTTAGTTTGAACGCACTATGCCTGTGTGGTAGAATTATTTGTATTATAAGTAGAAGTTAAATATTTCGTTTTAGATAAAATCTGTCACATTTTTTTACTTTAGATAACATTTTTAATAACTAAAGAAAACCTTTTGCAGGATATCCATTTGTATTCTGTATGATCTTTGACCCATGATAAGCGAATTAAAGATCCATCTAAATTCTCACAGTTCAAGTAATGTGCCTTTTATGAAGTTCTTATTGTGTAAAGTTACTATAGTCTGTAATGGGATGTAAAGATAAAAAAATCAATAAACTTTACTTATAACTTAAAGCGTCTTTAGTAAAGTTTAATATATATAATGTGTCTTTTAATTTATAGATTTACAAATGGAAATATCTTATTTTGTGTTGTCATGATTTGAACGATAAATTTTGTTACTGAATATTCAATTTAAAATACCTTTAACCAGTGATAGCTCGGGCTTATTGGGTACATGAAATGCACATTCCGAGGGGAATTTATTCACTTTTTAAATGATACATGTTTCTACATGTACTTTCATCACCAAGAGATCTAGATGCAGGATTATTCCAGGGTTAGAAATTGGCAAAATTTTGCTGAAGCGTATTTTTTTTTCTGTGTACAAGAGAGTTGCAAACTCATAGGCATAAGACAAGCTGACAATGAATGCCATGATAAAAGTTATACAACAAAACAACAGTCTAGGAAACTCAGCATAGAAAATTAAAAACTGACCAACACGCACGGACCCCTACATAAACACAGGGTGATCTAATGTGCTTCGAAATGGTAACATGCTAATTACATTACAACAAGTAAACTATTACATACCATAACAGTACATTGTCGTCTACATTGGTTCAATAATTAATTGAAATGAAACGAGGAGATTCTGATATAAACCTTTATATTTTGATATACTAATCACGTAAAATGAAGAAAAAAATGGTATCGTGACGGTGTATGTTCACTATTATTTTTGTTTATTATAACCTAGGTAACTAAAGATTCAGTTACGTATGGTTTATATAAATCTTTAATATAAACATTTAATTGGCATTGACCATGGTTCGTTTTATTTCTTGCAATGATATAAAATGATATATTATTTATATTTCATTTTGATTGTTTTTGTAGGTGGCGACCGTTTGAAATTTCACTTCAAAAATTGTGCAATACAGAATGGGATCGCAATATTGAGTTCTCATGTTGGCATTATAGGTATGGTAACAAACATACATTGTTACAGTATATAATAATTTCTGAACAAGAAAAGAAACTCACCACTACATTTATTATTCCTGGTTTTTTTTCTTCTCATATTTGATATGGACGTCCAGGAAATAATATTGGTTAAATTGAAAATTGGTTTGACAACCTATTTTTAAATTCTCAATAACAGGAAAATTGAACTCAAAGGTTTATTAGCAAATTCAATTTTTGAGAAAAGAGAGACCCAGTGAAGTTGACAAAACAGAAAAATAAAACTTACTTTCTAGTCACTTTTCTTCATGAAACAAACAAACACTGCGAACATTGTTAAGTTCTGATATTTGTGTTTTGCTGCAAAACTCTGGTGCATGTTTTCTTTGTGTTGTCAGGAATGTAATAATTTAGTATAATATAGTAAAGATTATTTCGGAAGGAAAATAGATTTATTGATTTATTCCCGTTCGTTTAACGTTCGTTTAACGTTCGGTGTCCATATTTCATTATTATCATAAAGGACGAGTACAGGAAAGAACCATTCATCGTGCTTTTACCAAAAGAATGGACTGCAAATTCAAATGAAAGTAATAGAAATAATATGTTCAATATTAAAATACATTTAACGGACTGAGTGCACCAAAATAAGTTTTTTTGAAAAGTGACACATTGGGGTCCTTGGAATATTAAATGTTAAAACTTTCACGTTTTTTTTTTTATTTTCAGTGGTTCTAACTATCATTTGATAGGAAGAAAAATTACCTCACTCAGAGATATGAATAATCAAACTATGTAAGTATTTACTGAACATAACATAATGTACATGTACAATATAAGGCACTTGAAGGAGGAACCAATGGCCATCTTTTGTAATAACAACGTTATGAGCACCTAACATATTTTCGTTCTTCATTTAGATTCTCTGTAAAAGCAAATTGTCAATGAAATACAAAAAGTACTAGTATAGTTATCATTTCTATATTACAAAGCCTAGAATTAAGTATTTGAACTTGCATTCAGTAACTGTAAGTCTTCTTTGAAACGTTTTTTTTAGTTAAGTTTTATTGTTGTCATTTTCCCTGTTATAGATTTAACTGATTTTTTTATTAAACGTTAATTAATATTACTTCATTTTTTCCATGCACCGTTTTGAATTGACAATCTTCAAGTTCTTGTTTCTAGCAAGGAACCTTGTCTGATTGTGGTACTTAATAAGTGTTTCTTGTTTTTTGTTTTTTATGTGAAGATAACCGTTGGGTTTCCTGTTTGAATGGTTTACACTAATTATTAAAGGGCCCTTTATAGCTTGCTGTTATGTGTTAGGTGTGAGCCAAGGCTTCGTGTTGATGACTGTACTTTGACCTACAATTGTTTACTTTTTAGACTTTGTGACTTGGATCGAGATATGTCTCATTGGCGTTCATACCTTATTATATCTACGTATCGTAATATATGGGGTGTCTTTGTATTTTATTGAAATTTGTTTTTGATTTTAACATTTTACCTTAAGAAATACATTTAAGTAAGTTAATTAAATTCTTTAACTGCTAACAGGAATGGTCATTACAAGGAAGTACCATTATCTAGTCCAAAGAAGGAGAAATCGGGTAAAAAGAAACCAACATATACTGGTTCCTTACGTTTTTATCAATTCAGGTAAGTTAACTTTTTTATACAGTCAATAGCAAAAGACAAGCATATAAAGCTATCTGAACGATGAATGACATTTTCAGTATCCATACGTCAGATATTTATTTTCTTACAGTTAAGGTGGTACATAACACTACAGGGAGATAACTCTGTAAAATCAGCTAAACGTTTTAATTGTGTTGTGTTGTTAATGGAATATTAAGCTTCTCAATGATCAAAATTAAAGTTTGTCAAACTGCTATATAACCAGTGTAATTTTTCTGATAAAATGGTTGGTTAAAACTTTTTGAAATTTTTATATTTTTGTCAAAGGGTAAAAGTTAATACCCTGTCAAAATTTTATGAAAATTAAACGAGCCAAATGAATTTTAATGGAGGTGTTGGGTACCACCTTAATCTTATTCTGAAAAAAAGCACACAATATAAACATAGATTATTATGTTAGTAAGTATTATATATATTGTTGTCAAAAGTGATAATCATGAAATATTATCAACCTTTTGTTGATATAGAAAACAACAGTTGAAATGTATATCGCATATGACAGTCAAGCTACTATCAAATTCATATTAGGAAATATAAATAAAAATTTCCTCGATTGACCCATCAATATAGGAATTTCATATGTATGACGATAGATTTTTTTATTTCCACAGGGTGGATTTACATTATACGTTGTTAGATTTTATACGTGGTGGATTAGAGCTCAATTTAGTAATAGCTATAGATTTTACTGTAAGTTTAATATCTGTTTCCAATCTGTTTACAATATTTTTTTATATGAAGAAATAATAAAGTTGGTAACCATAATTAGACAACAACCTAAATACACTAAAATAAAAAAAAAAACATAGTAATACAATGTATAAGTATGTTCGTCTATACACCAGGAAAGGAAGTACTGACCTCCTTAACTCGAATAATTTAAGCCCTTTCCGTGTCCGATTTTCTACCACACGAGGTCTTGAACTCCTTATGATCATTGGCCGCGTCGCCTGCTCTCTGTAAGAGAGAGCCAATCGGTGGCGATCAGGATAATGAGTCTGCGCAACTGTCTTGTAATTGTCTTACCAAACACGTGTGTTCAATTAACACAAATCCGATAATAATTCATTAACATCAATTAACATCAGTTTACATCATTTAACATCAATTAACATCCGGAACTCCTCCTTTTTTAGCTACCAATTTAAATCGAAATTCCCATATTTCATACCGGTGTGAATTTTCCGGTTGACGGTCTTGATCGAGGAAGACGTTCAGGCGTTAATGTAGCCTTCGTAGATCAGCGGAATATAACGAATGAATTATTCGGGTTATGACCTCCTAAACATAATCATTCTACTATTATTTAGACACCCCCCCCCTTTTACACGATAACCCTAGTATGATAATTCAAGATAACATATGATTATTTTCCTTTCCCATAGGGTATAACTCTCACATTAACCACACGATTGTTAGATAAGCTGTAGGGTTGGCCATATTAGTATAAAATAAAGCAATATCAAAAATACGATATAAACAGCTTCTGGTCGTTGATAAACGACCACACAGACGTCACTGAATGGATTGCTTTCCATCTTTAATTGATTTACAAGATTTGAACAGCGGTAGACTATACTTTCGCCTTCATTTATAAACTTTGATCCATTTAGACACAAGAGCTTTCTGTTCTTAAAAAATGTCCAAACGAAATTTAATATAGTTCTATCACACGGTCATTACCGGAAATGTTGATCTGTAATTTCATATTTCTTATATTATATAGGCCTCAAATGGTAATATAGATGAGGAGTTATCACTTCATAATATATCTGATATACGGGTATGTAAGTATGCTTTGTTTGTTTCTTTCTTATACTTTCTTTCATCATGTATGCAACAGTGCACCACTTATTGCGGACCTGTTTTTGTATTGTTATGAGTTACAATTTATGACTAAAATTAGCAAAGACCCATCAAAACAACATTTGATACAAAAATTTAACAATACTTTTAGATATTTGGATGATATATTGGCTCTAAATAATGACGACTTCAGTATGTATACTAAAGAAATTTATCCTGTAGAACTTACTTTAAATAAAGCTAATGATAACAATGACCACTGCCCTTTCCTCGATCTTGATATCTATATCATAAACGGGAAGCTTAATACAAAAATTTATGATAAAAGAGATGATTTTTCATTTCCTATTGTTAATTATCCATTTTTAGATGGTGACGTTCCCTTGTCACCATCTTATGGTGTTTATATATCTCAACTTGTACGATTCGCTCGTGTATGTAACAATGTATTAGATTTTAGCGAGAGAAATTTATGTATTACTGAAAAATTATTACACCAGGGTTTTCGATATCACAAACTGGTCAAAACATTTACTAAATTTTATCACCGTTATAAGGAAATAATTCGTAAATATAACTCAACATGCAGACATCTTATACGTTCAGGTATTTCACATCCAAAATTTTATGGAAATATTATTTATAAAGCACAAAAATGTCAGTATTCTCCTCAGAAACTAACAAAACCTTTAAATAGACTTATTAAAAGGGGATATAGTTACGATACTGTTGTCAGGTCATTAAAGATTGCATATTTTGGCTTTAACATTGATTCACTGATAGGGTCTTTGCATCAGAACTAAACACATTTATTTCTAAAAAAACAGTTGTTGGCATGACACGGGTTATGTTCTTCTCATATATTTTATGATAGTATGATACTAAACCCCTAAAGGGAGGGATTGTACCTGATATTCATATGATGAAGACATAATCTTCCAATCAGTTTAATTGAGGTCTGGAGCTGGCATGTCAGTTAACTGCTAGTAGTCTGTTGTTATTTATGTATTATTGTCATTTTATTTATTTTCTTTTGTTACATCTTTTGACATCGGACTCGGACTTCTCTTGAACTGAATTTTAATGTGCGTATTGTTATTCTTTTACTTTTCTACATTGGCTAGAGGTATAGGGGGAGGGTTGAGATCTCATAAACATGTTTAACCCCGCCGCAATTTTGCGCCTGTCCCAAGTCAGGAGCCTCTGGCCTTTGTTAGTCTTGTATGATTTTAAATTTTAGTTTCTTGTGTATAATTCGGAGTTTAGTATGACGTCCATTATCACTGTACTATTATGCATATTTTAGGGGCCAGCTGAAGGACACCTACGGGTGCGGGAATTCTCGCTACATTGAAGACCCATTGGTTGCCTTTGGCTGTTGTTTGCCCTATGGTCGGGTGGTTGTCGCTTTGACATATTCACCATTTCCTTTCTCAATTTTATTTATTTTATTGGAGACTTTATTTTTATTTTTTTTTATTTTCTATAATAACACAACAAAATAGCATAATTGTATGTAATAATAGTTCAATGGATAATGTTTTTTTGAAAAATTGAATGATACAGATAGTAGTATCAGTATCATATAACCTAAGCTGAAAAAAAAACAAAATGCATCATGTACACGCGTAAATCATCAATCAATCAATCAATCAATCAATCAATCAATCAATCAATCAGTCAATCAATCAATCAATCAATCGTCCACCATACACCATACACAAAGTAGTAAATGACAGTCAATGGTCAAAGCAAAGAATTGTTTGTTTTGTCTTTCTCCTGACTGCTACCTTGTGAAATACCAAGTTACGAATCTGGTCCAACGTGTTAGTTATGTTGGAGAAGTTTTATAAATTAATATCATATTCTAAAACACGTTTCCGTAAGATATGTATAAAATATTTACCAGTGGACTTTAAACTCGTTTTCGAGAACATCCTCATGTGATATTGTCTGTACCTGGAAACAGTTGCATCATTTTTTTATAGACTAGAACTAAATCTATATGTTTGTTTATCGAATGAGTATTCCAGTCAGCTCTGCCAACTCAAATATACATGTAAGCCTGACAAAATGTGTACTTGGTATAGACCTCTCTCGTATAACTTCAGCTGGGAAGATTGAGATCTGAGGAGACTAATACATAAATACATCACATATCATATGGTTTCCTAAAGTTTACATTACGATTCGGTGTAAAGAAAATCAATTTCATGTATATACTATATGAATTTGTACTGTCAAACTTTTATTAAGATTGCACATTGCATAATTTGCCAAGATGTGAATTGATTAGTTTTATTTGGAAATTTGATTGATCAAGTTTCCCGTAATTAATTGTTTAGTTTAATACTTTCCTGTAGGACAATCAATATTTAGATGCAATAGAAACACTCGGTTCTTTAATCACTCAGTACAACCATGACAGACAAGTAACAACATTTGGGTTTGGTGCTAAATGGACAAACAGGGATCTTCCATACTGTTTTCCTTTGACAGGGGATCAAAACCGATACACAGTTAAGGGAATCAAGGTAATAGAAATATCTTTATTATTTAAATAGGCATTTAGTGTATGAACCTTAATGTTGTATTATATAGCCATTTCAGCTTTAAGCTTTAAGAAAAAAATCACCAAAATTATATGCTTATAAATTCGTAAGCCAGACGCGTGTAATTCTAAACAACAATCAACAGTGACGCTCGACAACAAATCAAAAGGTCAAATAAAGTACAAGTTGAAGATCATGATTAAGTTAACAAAAATAATTTGGATTAAATCTATCTACATTGGTGTTACTTCTAATAAAGTGAAGTTGATGTGCAGTGAAATATGTGCTGATAAATATAACTATAGCCAACACTAGTTTACCAATGTTCAAATCTCTATAATCGATTAAGAAAATATAAGGTAACTTCAGATATCATTTCAAGAATTTCAACTGCGGTTTCCTGTCTTGCATTTATTTTTTCACAATGTTTCAAAGATAACTATCTTTTTTTACATCAAATTTTGACTTCATACAACCTATTTTCAGTTCATCAAGAATAATATTTTAAAATGAATCATTTATGACTTTTGAAATTCTACAGAAATAAGTAAATCTCATTTCAATGAACGCGTTGTTAAACACAACAACTATATATTTACTAGAATGTTTGAAATGTTTATTCGTTTACACCTTCATAATTATTATATTTACATGTAATACAGGCAGTAACAGAAGCATACGAAACTGCAGTATGTAATCTCAAATTTGGTGGACCTACTTGTGTCGCACATGTCATTGAGAAGGCAGCAAATATTGCAGAGAGGGAAAATATATCACAGAATAAACAAGTGTATTCTGTACTGCTGATCATTACGGTAAGTGATAAACCGAAATAAATCGAACTGTTATTTGTTATATTTACATAAGTTACAATCTCCGAACCAATGTTGATCAGATGATAGTTTATTACCACCAATCTTTATTCAATTTTACTTCTAACGTGAAGAATACTTAAATTTTGTCTATCCCCTACTTTATTGCTATGTAAAGTTCTAATTCCTGTGGTGAATGAGCGGAGTAATTGTTAAACATGCAAAAATAATCGTTGAACTGATTAAAAAATAGGACTAAAAGCAAAACTGCATTTAAATGTATCATTTAGCGATTCCAAAACATCCCAACGTCATCGTTTACAACAGATTGAGCCATATTGTCGACAATACGGCTCAATCTGTTGTTAAATTTATTTCATATATGGAGCCAAAAACTTTGTCAAACCTTAAGCGAACTTTATGATATTTGAACAGAAGATATCTTATGACAAATGTTTACAGTATTCAAAGCAAAATAACAAAAAATGATATTTCATTTTAAGTCTTTTGTTCAATTTTTGAACATATTCATTGCATTTATTTCAGTACTATTCAGACCATTTGTCTTCAGTCAGCTAAGATCTGCTCATTCTATGTTTTTAGACACTCAACAATTTGTATTTACCCTTTCACTTCAATATCGTTCGTTTTTATATTGAATTGCATGAAAACCTACTGAATAGAACTGAATTAACTTTACCATATTCACTGAAAGACTGGAAATGACTGATGATGTTAAGGCAAAATTGACTGTTTCAGAGTGAAATTAGATTACTAGTGAGACCAACATATTATGTTTCTTTATATTAAACTTCAATGTGCTCTATTAAAACTGATTTCATAAAAAATAAATACTTCTGAATTTAAGAAGAGCAATTACTGTTTACAGGCTATCAACTATTTTTGTTGCATTTCAATGAAAATGGAAAAAAAAATAAATTACAAATTGAGGCAGTAGTTTACCGGTGTTTTAAATCTAATGGATGGATTAAAAAGACTCATATCAGGAGAGACAAAAAAATGGGAATCGAATGAACTCCAAAAGAAGCGATACCGGGTTTGTTGACAGGTTAAATGTCTCTTTCTATGCTTGCAACATCCGCCATTCGCCTCGACATTTATTGTTGTGATAAATACGTATATACTTGCATGGAGATAAAGTAAAGCATTTTCTTTTTTCCTTATAGGATGGTGTTATAAATGACTTAGACCGGACCATACGTCGTGTTGTGTCTGTTAGTCATCTTCCATTATCCATCATTATCATCGGTGTTGGACCTGCGGATTTTTCATTAATGGTAATGATGCAGTAGAAATAAACAGAAAACATTTCTTCATTTCAAGGATAAAAATTATTATCATCATGTATGGGACAGCGAAAGACATATAAAAAATAAAACAACAACAACTCACTAATAAGGATCACATTTGACCACACACCTTTAAAGCTTTGAATCCCCTGTTGGTTTGTTTTCAATTAAATGTTTGATTTTTTTAAGCGTTAAGAAATGGATATACCTGATTTATTATTAAGAAACACGTGTTTCGTTGTTTGTTTCCCTATTTGATATAATCGATTGTAATATGTTAAAATCACATATGTCAGGAAAACTAGGACACAACTATAATTCCGAGGCATATATCATCATCCTAAGATTGAAGTGAAGGCTATATTTTTGTATATATCTAACCTGTGTATGTTTGTATATCTGTTTTGCAGCTTATCACTACCTCCCCCATCCATGTATTTTAACTTTTTGCGAACTCTTATGTGTGTTTCCCCCGTTATGTAGATATTTTGAAAGTGTTAAACTGTTATTTTTAAAGACATGTCAACATCAAATATTTTATGTAAAATTTCTATATGCCTGAAAAGATTGACAATATTATTTTTTTTACAACAATCATGTACTTGTGTTATACTTCCATTATTGTAGGGTCAATTTAATTCAGATCGAGAAGTCAAATTGAAAAATGACAAAACAAAAGAAGAAGCTCTTCGACGTAATACATATTTTGCAGCATTTAAAAAAGACAATACGAATACAAGTGCTAATATATCTGCAGTAAGTAATGACTGAATTTTGATTGTACTGAGAAGTGCTACCCTTGTTTTATTGTATCTCCTGCTTTACAAAACACTCCATAGCCTTAGAGATTCACAAGCCTAAGAATCAACACAAATATCATTGATGCAGTCATTTTAAAGTTAACTGTAATATTATAAAATATCAAACTCATTCGAAAAACTACGGGTTTATAATTCATGGGATAGATTTCTAAGATTGAATTGGAACCTAATGTTTGAAATAATGCTGTCCAATGCTATTTAATATAAATGATATAAGTTTCCGACCGTTTTTACTCAAATACCCATCATTATTAAGTATGATGTCGAAATTGTAAGTCAGAGGACAGCGTAAAAAAACTATGCCAATGTAGAAATTCCTTAATCTGATTTTTATCTACAAATAAAGATTAAAAATACATAGCATGGAATTTGATTATAATTTTGCCTTGATCTCCTTGAATTTCGATTTAATCGCAGCAACAATATATCTTTCAATTAAATAATTAATAGTATTTAGTACATTAAATGTAAATGCTCTTGTCTGATACGGTTTTTAAAGCATTGCATAAAGAGGTGTCATTAATATTATGCAGAACTAAATCAGACAATTTTCTTCAAAGTTCTTCCATACAGGTCAAGCCTAACTTACGGAATTTTTATTGAACAGCATATGAAAATACGATGACAATTTAAATGGGTTTACGGAAAAAACAAGTTTTATATATATAGTACCTCTTTTAAAAGGCAATCTGCATTCTCAATACGTTTTGTTTGAGTAATACGATTTGATAACAATTTTTTTTTCTTTTAATATCATATATATATAATAACTGTGTTGTAGAATATCATGAAGGTACAAAATCACCTATAAGCTTTAATAATCCTTGCAATATTTTATTATTTATTAAATGCACTTACTAACATTGATGTTAAAACAAAACACATTGAAGAAAAAATTTAAATGTCAAGATATATCTTCATTGCGCATGCACGGTGTCCATCATTGTAAAGATACATACGGATACAGGTTGTAGATTTCTAAGTGACAGATATAATTAATTTTGTCATTGATGAAATGTTGTTCATCAATCATATCCGTGTCATACTGCCTAGAATATTCTTTTCTAACCCAATCATGCTTAATTCTACTTTTCTTAATTCAGAATATAATGCTTTCATCAATTTTCTGCGAATCTACGACAATAGACTTAATGTTAGATAAACGTGATATCTGAACCAATAAATAAGCAAGTTTTTTAATTGCTATTATTATATCTCAATTAGTTGTCGCATTATGAACAACTTTGCAATAGTTTTTGAGTTACAAAAATGTCCATATCAATATTTATTGAAAATACTCATACTTAAATCATATATTCTTTGTTTATTGTAAGATACAATGCACTCACGTTTCGGTTAGCAGTTATATTTTCTTTTTAAAAAGGTCAATTTTGAATGCATGGCTGACATGCATTATACCGTATTAATTAAGTTTGATTGTTGGGTCGATTATACTTAAGAAAGGGAAGATCTAGACATTTACATTTTTAAAATACTATGTATTATCATTAGAGTAAGTTTTAATACCCTGCGAAACGGATTAGATACTTAGTAAGATTAGAGTTATCTCGCTTACTTCTATTTCTTTACTATTATAGGCTAGAGAATCGTTTGCCGCTCTTTCAATGCAGATTTTAGAATATATGAAAATAAACAGCATCCATCCAAACAAGGCCAAATTACTACGCACTGAAAAAGAATGGTTTGATCCGGACAACGAGAAAGATGACATGGAGGTATCTTCAAAACTGATAAAAGTTACTTCATCGGCATCCTTATCAGGATTGTCCCATAACGGTAGGTATACACACACTGCATACCGTTTGGTTAAATATTGTATGTTGTATTTGTTTAAATATGCAACCAAAGATTAACGAACGGTATACAAATTGTTTTATCAAAACAACAATAGACAAACGACGAAAGTCATCTGCAATTCTTCTGGTCTGAGTGTTTACCTACCCGAGTACCTATTCGAATCGTTCATGGAGATGACAGACGATCAGTTATTTGTTTTTCTTACTCAATTTGGATTAATTGAAATTTGTTTATTTTTTTTTCTTTTAAATGACTATGACGATCGGATGAAACAATTTAATAACGAATGACAAAATTACCTGTCTAAATAGTCATCTGAGTTGCAGAAATTATTTCGTTTGTAAATCTGCCAGTATGTTCGTCCATAATAAGAGTCTATGTTGAGGGATGATTTGAAGGTTTGTTTGTAATATCATGTTGTGCTGAACATTGTATGCGATTTCAGACAACCCGTTTGACGACACTTCGTTTATCTTCTGAATTCTATATAATATTTATAAACGAAAAGTCTGTACTTGCACCATATAGCTGCACTTTCTTATTTTATGTCATATGCTTAACACGGATAGCCGGATATTTCTATAGTTGAATTAAGAATCATAATAAGTAAAACTCTTATAAATTTCTAAATCTAAATCAGTGATCACGGATTTTTCTATTGCAGGTCCTTCATGTCCAACGTGTGGTGCACAAATTGAACCAGGATCGAATCTATACTCAGACATTGATAATTGTTTATAACATCAAATATTTTTTTTTAAAACACGTGCGTATAGTATTTACATTGTATTTACATACATGTGTATGTTTTTTCTGAACATATGGACAATCAACATGGTAGTCTCTATAAGTATGCTTTAATACTGGGATACTCTAGCTAACTCTAGTCAGATTTTAATATGTATGAGTGTACTTTTTTAAAGGGAGTGAGAGAGAGAGACGGAGAGAGTCAGATTGGTCACTTTAAATATGTGGTAATGTACTAATTTAATTTAATTTAATCTTGTTTTTGAATTTGAATTTCTACATTTTTGAACAATTCTAATTTTGTATGTATGAATCAGTACATTGTTAAACAGGATTTTGTTATACAAAGAAGAATAGCAAGCATTCCATAAATTTCGATTTTGCGTGTTACAATTTTTGTCTTCCATATACATGATATAGAAAAATAATAAAAACTGTCTTGATATCACAAATAACGTTAACAATTTATACAATAGTACACATGCCACAACAAAGAAAACTAAAGAATAAGCAACACAAACCCCAACAAAAACTAGGGGTGATCTCAGGTACTCCGGATGGGTAAGCAGATCCTGCTCCACATGTGGCACCCGTCATGCTACTAACAAATCCGGTAAACAGTCTAATTCGGTAGGTCACATTCATGAAAGGTAAGGGGATTGCATTACGCCGTAAGGAACATATCCGATATCATCTGTGAAACGGTTATTCCATAACGGTCAACCAACCCGTTGTGGCATCCATGAAATTTACGAAGGGATGATTTCAACTTTACAATTTGGAACTCCTAGTTTAATAGCATCCATGTAAGCAGAAATCCTCTATCAAGAAAATCACGACAGGAAATACAAGCGCGGGAATATATTATTAATTGGGAGTTATATACCCCGTATGCAGGTGCTGCTGGAATGTTGCTACTTAGAATTGAAAGCTGAAATCATCTCTTTTGGCGTAAAGTTTTGTTTTCAACCGACCCTCATTGTCAATTTCTAGATGTAAGTCAAGATATAGGGCCGACTTAACTGTATCTGTTGTATCCTTTATCTCTAGTTCGATGGGATAGATGCGTTCAACATAGTCACCAAATTTAGAATTATTTAGTGAGGGAATATCATCTATATATATTGCGGAAAGTATTAAAGGATAATGCTAACTTCTTATTTTTCTTCCTAAGAAGTTCCTGTATGAAGTCAGTCTCATAATAATAAAGAAACAAGTCGGCAAGAAGAGGGCACAATTGGTTCCCATTGGAATGCCGACAGTCTGTTGAAAAACACGTCCTTCGAAAGTAACAAATGTGTTGTCTATCAAGAAATCAAGCATCTTGAGACTGTCAGTTTCAGAGAATTTTTTGTTTGAATCAGAGTGATCCTTTACAGAGTAGAATTTATTCCTCCTTAAAACAAGATACTCGTTTTTATGAAACAAAGCAATACTAACTCTTTCAATTTGTTTTTTAGTTTGGAACGTGGAATACTTGTGTAAAGTGTGGAAAAGTCAAATTTTTTAATACTATTGCAAGATGAAATAGAATTAGGCTGTATATACTCTAAAAGATCTTTGGAATGTTTTAGTATCCACATCTGATTCACGCCACCTCTGGAATAGGCAGTTTCACAATAACTTTGAAACCCATCTTTGATTGCTGATAAAATAATTGTTGATTTTCTTTTAAAACGAAATAAACAAAAAAGAATTACCGAAATTTGTTAAATGTATACCTTAATTTATACCGGTCACAAAATAAAAAAAAAACAAGAAAATCGTCTAGTGCTTGTTTTCAATATATAACACGTTAGATAAAACGTTTTGGAGGCTTGGGTTCATAATGCTGTCCAACGTCGTACGTTATTTTGCCTTTCGAACTATTTTGTATTCGAGCGTCACTGATGAGTATTTAATACACAAAACGTTGTTTTTATGTACAAACTGTAAGCCTGGTATCTCTCATGAGTTTTTATGAACAATAGCTGCTCAAATAGAGAATGGAAACCTGGAGTGTGTCAACGATACAACAACCCACCAAAAACGCTAAAAAGAGACTAAAGTTACAATGTGTCTTCATTTTCGCAGAGAAATTCAGCCTTTAAAGATATCACATTAGGATTTATTACTAGTTATCGTATTGTACACCCTGCATTTGTGCTCGTTTCAAACCTTTTCAGAATGCTGGACCCTTTGGGATATTTTTAATGATTTTAATTTATAATTAGCATACTTTTCAGTAAAATTAACGACTTTTTAACTGAGCTTATCTCCATAGCATATTGTAGTTTGATGATTGTATAATTTCTTTTTGACTTTGAATAATGTTTGTTACCGACCAAAGTTAAAAATAGTGGAAATAGATAGTTCGAATGCTATTAGAATTATAAAAAATACCTGTACCGTGTAAAATAAATCGATAAAATGGTTGGAAATCACTAAAACACAAGCAAGAAAAAAACAACACACCCTTATATTCATACCTGACAATGACCATTAAACGACAAAATGCAGATCAAATGATAATGAATCAATATCACTTTGATTTTATATTAATATTTAATTCAAAATTATAACATACACGTTTTGTGGAAATTTTTTTAATTGATTAATGAACAGTAACATTTATGATGTTAACAAAAATAATTCATAAATGCTTATTGTTTTGATTTATTTGTTGTCGGATCAGTGAAAATAAATCATTGCACTAAAAAAATTCAATTAAACAACCTTTCAAATATGATCGATAAATTACATGCAAAAGATGTGTTTTTTTTAACTAAAATACATTCGTACTTTAAAATTTATATAAAATGTTTGTTTCATGTTTTTTAAGAACGTCAAGGTTGAATTAGTACATCCAGAGCGGATATAAATTGTATAACATATTAAACATAATTCTTGTGTAAACATTCATGTAACATTTAACTCTACGAGTTCTTTTCTTTATTAAAATAGCCATATATCATTAAGTGCTATATCCACTAGTTTTACTCAAACGTCACTTTTAGTCTTCTGTTTTTAAGAACGTTTTTCGCTTATTTTATATTATTTCTATACAAATATTGACATATTTTGAAAGAATTCACTCATTTATTTGCTGATCATTATAAATACTTGTGTTAATTAAACATGATCTGCTTTTCGAAACCAAATGTTACAATATTTTATTAGCAATACTTAAATGCCGATCGCTTTAAATGTTCGTGTTCTCTTTCATTGTTTTTGTATAGTGCTTGTGTTGTTTCTTTCCAGAATAAGTTAGATGATTATGGGATGTTCAATTGTTCTTGTTTGCAATATTATGGTAACAAACATTCCTAATGATGTTATAAACGCTTATCATAATGCTTCTAAAACACTAGACAATTATACTTGATTTTTCCGCACAAACAGAATTATTAAACACATGTAGAAAATATTATATTAAAAAATAATCAATTTGTTTATGATATCAATTTCTAGTGTCAATAATTTTGTTTGAAATATAACTAGTTTTATACAGTACAGTCTGATCGAGCTTAGTACTGAACCATACTCAAGGCATTAAAATACTGTGCATTCATTTATATTCGTTGTATACCTATTTTCGTTGATATCGTGGGTACAGGGGAACCATGAATATAAATGTTCAACGAAATACAAATTTTCCAAAGAAATGTATGCAGAAAACCACGAAATCAAATATCGACGAATATGCAAGTCTCAAACCACGAAAATTGGTACCCACGAAAATAAATGAATCCACAGTAGTTTTATTTAACCATGTTTTTGTATTAACATTGATTCACTCATAGGGTCTTTGCATCGGTAATAAACGCATTTATTCTAAAAGCAGTTGCTGGCATGAAACTCGGTGACGTTCTTCTCATATAGTTTTTGATATGATACTAAACCCCTAATGGGGGATTGTACGTGATTTTCATATGATGAAGACATAATCTTTTAATCAGTTGAATTGAGGTCTGAAGCTGACATGTCAGTAACTGGTAGTAATCCTTTGTTATCCTTTGTTAATTTATGTATCATTGTCATTTTGATCAGGAGACTCTGGACTTTGTTAGTTTTGATGTATTTTTTCTTTGTTTTATTTTAATTCATTTATATGTTTTGGAGTTTACTGTCACGTCCATTTTCACTGATATAGTACACAATTTTATTAAAGGGCGAGTTGAGGACCACCTCCGGGTGCGTGTTTTTCTCGCTGATTTGAAGTCCCATTGGTGGCCTTCGGCTGTTGTCTGTTCTTTGATCGGGTTGTTGTCTCTTTGACATATTCCCCATTTCCAGTGACTAAAAAGGTCGCACTTGTTTTTAGGATAAATATATTTAAGGTCATGGAAAAAGTGAATGGGCTATTTCTGTAAAATTTTGCATGGCTCGATGAACTAAAACTGAAAATCGAAAAAAGAAGGAAATGCTTGATGTGTTACTTTGTTTTCCAATCTAATATCAGTTCTATGTAACAATTACACTATCGATACCACTTGTGATAGAGCTAGATCTGCGTTGAGACAATAATTATTTCCTCAGTGATGTTTGAGGCCAATATATTAGAAAATCAAAATCAATTTGAATGTTTAAATCATTTCTTAAATATGAAAAGAACTCATATATGTAGCTTCGACAAAAACAAATGGACCTCTTGATTTATTTGTTCATAAATATCAGTGAATCCCAATACACTTAAACACATTCGCTGAAGATCATTGTTTTCCTTTGAGAAGAGTCTTAATTATTGCAATGAAAACGAGACGTCTTTTGGTGTTTTCTTCCCATTTTTGTTCCAACTCTTCTGTAGAAACATCTAAAGTATAAACATCTGCAAAGGTAAACACATTTTGATCCGGCATGAAATATGCAGGGAGGTTTTGTGAAATTGTAAATTTCTCAAGGGTGTTATATATATTAAGCGTCCAAAGTCTGATTAGCTCATTCTGTCTATCTGTCAAAAGGTCACCCATAGCCTCAGCCATATTGTCAGAAAATTCTGGTGAAAATGCTGCATGTAGTAAAGAATTTTTTAACATGTAACTACTTATAACACTTTCAGCACCACGATTGTTCTCGTGATCATTAACGTTAAACATAATAGGAGGACAGACACATTCACTGCGCATTGATTTAGCCAATGCATAACTGTCTCTTAGAATACTGGGGAGATTGTTTACAACATAATGTTCAATTGGTGCAAGTGAACAACGCATTAATACTAAATGACCGAATGATGTGGATGGTGCACCTGTTTGCAGGAGAATAAAACAACCATCTTTTACTGCATTGTCGATGTTAAAGGGTATTGCTGTAAATTTACAACACTGTGGCCACCATCCTTCCTTGCGTAGTGCAGGTACAATATCTAAACTTATTTTTAGATTTTTATAAAAACTACCTGTCCAAATCAGAACTATATTAAGAGTTGGATTTTTACTAACATCTACAAGTTCGCCATCGTAAAAAATCTGCAAATCAGACCAGATCATGGTCTCTTGTTCAAAAACTCGTCGGAATAATTCGAAAAATCGATTACTGACGAATATTGCATTTAATGAGAAGTCGTCGTTAAAAAAATGGTGAAATTCTTTAATCTTTTCTTTATCATTCAGGAGAACTTGTACTAATCCAAGTTTGTCATATAAAGCTTGTTCCTTCAAAATGCAAACACTGGAAAACGTATCTAAACAACATACAAAGTCAAACTCATTTGGATCACCAACTTTACTTTCTTCTTTTGAGCTTCCACTTAATAAAACGCTCGACTGAAATCTATAGTCCATTTTTCCAACTTTATCACAAATTCGAGACACAAAATCAAAAATCGTTCTCGCAATGGAAGCAGCTTCTGCATTTGATGACTTTCCAATTCCCGAACTTTGAAGAATGTGTTTCGTCATTTCATTTGGATCTTCAGGAGGAGATATTATTTCTTCAACGATGAGTTTGTTGTCGTATTCTATTTCATTCTTTTTACGAGACCTACACATAGAATGATCTGCATCGAATGTTTTTGTCGTGGAGTCGTTCATAAGAACTAAAGCTACATCTAAATTTCCCAAGGCCTTTGTAAGATCATATGGAGTCCGTCCCATTTGATCTTTAAGGTTAACATCAGCCCCTGACTGCAAAAGCACGTGTGCAATTGGTGCTGAATTATACCACGCTACGTAATGCAACGGAGATGAACCGTAAATGTCTTGAAGGTTACAATCAGAACCGTTTTTCACAAGAAGTTGAATTTGTTCAGCATTTTCATGCACGAGAAGCCCCATCAATGGCGAACGGCCACATTTGTCCTTAACTTTAAGATCAGCTTTAAAGTCAATAAATATTTGTATGATTGTTGTTTTTCTCATTTTAAAAATTGGAGATCTTCCAAAGATATCTACAGCATTAACATTTGCACCTTGTTGAAGGAGATATAAAATTGCATCTTTATCTGGTATCCACATGTCACGTGACATCAGATGTAATGGTGACTCTCCAAGATGATTTTGAGCATTAATGTCTGCTCCCGCATCACAAAACATCTGAATGACGTCAACTGAATTGAACATGCCACCACATACTCTCATAAAAGCAGTTTTCCCGGCTCTGTCTGGTTCATTGATTAAATGTCTACGTACATTTTTGGGAATTCTCCCAAAACCATATTTCACAAAAGCTATCAAGTAGTTGCCAGCATTGAGATCTAAATCTAAGTATCGGTTGAGGTAGTTTCGACCATCAGCATCGTACTTCGTTACATCTGCTCCTATTGTTATTAGTTCCTTTGCAAATGTTACACCAAATCTATAACTAAAGTCTAAAAGCATATGCCCGTCATAATTTAAAGCGTTTATCGAAATGCCTCTATCCACAAACTTCTTGATAAAGGATAATATGATATCAAAATGTTCAATATTTCCATTAGCGCATAAGCAATGGAGAATATTATTTCCATATTTATCAACACTATCAAATTTTGCAGTAGATATATTGACCAAGTATTCTGCTACATCTATACCATTAGAATTGCAGGCTAACATTGCAGGAGTGAATCCAGATGATGTAGTGACATTGACATCAGCTCCAGATGTTACTAATAGTTTAACCATCTCAAATGATCGCTTTGTTACAGCTCGGTGAAGTGCGGTGCACGAATATTTATCCCTCTGATTTAAATCAACGTTATATGAAATCAGTAGTTGACAGATTTCGATGTTGTCTTGATAAACCGATTCATGAAGTGGTGGTATTTCTTGGCTTTTACTCCCATCAGGCGAATCTCCTCTTTCTAAGACTTGTCTGATTCTATATATATTTCCCAATTTAATGAGTGTTATGAGATCACCCAAATCACTGCTACAAAACGTAACGTCTACCTGGTCTATTAATAAAAAAACAAATGGAATTATTTTCTTAATACTACTATAAATATTCACAACTTCACTGATTCGCGCGTCACTTATGAGCCTTATTGTAGAGAAAACGCGTGTATGCATACAACACTGTAATCATGGTTATCCATAAAAGATTTTCCAATCATTGCATTCTTAAATTACAAATGACTTTTTTTTTTACAGATGTAACAGCAACAGACATTGTGCAACCAAACCAATACCGTGATTAGTGCAAAACAATGCAAATGAGAAATCGAATGACATTACTTAAGTAAATAACATCAATGACATTATATCAAACACCAATTATAGGCAAAAACTCAGACAGTTTTATATAGTCATTTGAAATGTGGTGCGGATGATAAAACAATAAAAATATGTGGTATAATTGCCATTTGTTTTAATATTTCAGACCGATGAAAGGTGTTTATTATTATTTTTTTTATATTATTAATGAAATCTAATTTGTTTATTTATTAATATCTATATTTTGTCTTCTTTATTTACTTCCATGGAGACAGGTTTGTGTATATAAAAACAGGGAGATGTGGTATGATTGTCAATGAGACAACTATGAACTAGAGTTCAAATGAAGTGGACGGGAGCAAATATAGTAGCTTGTTTACAGAGATCAAATGTGATCAACAGTAATCTCTATTGACAAGTATTCCCATTCGTACAGAGAAAAGTCGTAGATTTTCTCCGGATATTCAAGCTTCTTAAACCAATAAAAACGGGCTTCCGTAGTAGAGCAAACAATAACAAACAATCACAATCTGATCGTAAACGTGTTAGAGGTATATGTGAACCCTAAAAGCGTCCTACAAAAAATTGTCCATTCAACCGGACATAATTTCATTATAAAATACTATTAAATATCGCCCGGTCGATATTTCATAATGTTTCCGCAGACACAATTTACTTTGAAAAAGTGTACAGTGAACATACTGTCATTGGTGACATATTTAATCCTACATAATTTTATGTATTGTTTTCAAATAATCTTATTTACCTGCTGTTCTCCTGTAGATAACTTCAATATCCTCTAAATCCATTGTGCATTTTGTCACGTTCTTAAATGTTTTGATATTCGACTTTAAACATATTTTTTGTTCTTGTATTTCTATTGTTGGTAAAAACTCATATGACTATTGAGTTAGATCGTTGTAACACAAAACAATTAATATCATAACTGCAATAAATAATAAATACAACATTAGTATACCAGTGTTAAAAGTTAATACTACTCGACCAAGTCTTAACCATACTTGAATGTACTTGACACTTATCTTTGATATTGAAAATAATCTAAACTACTACTCGACCAGTCTGAAACAATGTTACAAATGTAACCAATTTTTGACCTGTATTTTACCAGCTCTTGACATATTTTTTCAGTCTAAACCATACTCGACCAAAGGTCTGAACAATACCGGTCGACCAGTCTGAAGCATACCTGACCACATAACATCTACGTCTTATATTTTTGATTATTTCAACTTTTCAATAAAATAAAGATATATATATAAAAACACGTTTTTATATCCTAACATTATTCTCTTAGATTTGTCAAATAGAGATAGTTAAATTATCCAATTAAAAATTCTGAGTTTGGTAAGAGAGTTTTATTTTACCTGAAAACCGTACCAATACTGAGGATAATAAAACCTTTTTGAGGTGCGTTTTGTTTGGCATATGTTTTTATTTCAAACAAAAATTGATTTTCCTAAATTCCTAGTAAAATTGCACAGGTTTCATGTTTACATATAATAGTTTTATAACTATCTTTTAGTTTGGTAAGAACAGTCAACAAAATCACTGACATTGTTTAACCTTATATCAGAAATATATCTATTCCTAATTTGAGATTTCTATAATCTACAATATATGTATGTACATGTTTAACAGTTTCTAAATTAATAAACGTTAATAGATTGATACAAAAAATAGGTCTATGTTGGTTAATACTTGGTCGATAATGAATCAAACTAGGTCGAGTATGGTTCAGACTAGGTTGAGCATAATTTAGACTTGGTCGATAATGGTTAAGAGTATGTCGAGTATGGTTTAGACTATGTCGAGTATGGTTCAGACTCGTATAAAAAGTACTGGTCGAGTAAAAAGGTCAAGTACAAGTTCAAACTATTAAATATGGTTCAGACTGCAGTCGAGTAATATCAAATAAATTTTAGACCAATTCAGACTGGTCGAGTAAATATCAATACAGTCGAGTACAGATATGGGCCATTTCAGACTTTTACTGGTTTGTAGTGATAGAAACAAACTTCTTGATAACGTCAATAAATATCACATAAAAAGCTTATACATTAAAAGAAATATTCACAAAGACAAGTAAAAGAATATTATAACACATTATGACGTTGACTGTCACTTTGGTATCTTTCGTCACTCTTTTATGAGATGATAACCCAGAATCTATACTTCAATACCATTGTACTTTATGTGAAGCTAATTATAAAGGGGATGGTACCGTCCGATGAATTTTTGAGAAATAGGGCGAGATGTTCTTTGACATATACCTGGTTCATCAACTTTCACTCAGACACTGATGACGTTTTACAAAGTCTCAGTAGCACCTGGAAGCACTTACATACCGAATAATTTAGACAATATATATATATCCTGTTTGCAATTAGATATGGTATATTGCTTCTTTAGTGGTTGAATTGATGATTTCAAAAATGAATTCGTCTGGGTTTTTGTTTATAGATTGTCGTACGTTGTCAAAGAATTCAATCAAAATTTGAAAATTTTGTTCAAAACACATCTATTTGTTATTTCAGTTGAAGCGTATATAAATGTGAAATTGTGAAACAGGTGATCTCGTTGTTTTATTTACTTCAGCATAATGTCAGTATCTAAGCATGCAATCAACTGTATTGTTTCGAGTGCAACTGGTGATTCATGTAAAGACAGAAAGTGCGACTGGTGTATACATTTTATGTCTTGTAAACTTGATAGAGTTAAAACATATACAAATATAAAGTAACCCAGAACGATATCACGAATATCTTTTTTTATGGTTTAGGCTCCCAATTTCATTCAAATATGTCTATACCGTGTCATTTAAATAGTTTCTATGTAATTTGTTTGAAAAAAAAATCCTTCAAAAAAGCAATATGTGTACCATTTAAACAAATTAGTACGTACATTTAAGATCGGGTTTTCTGTTCACATCAGAGAATAACTCATCTGATGCCTTCTTCTCTCTAAAGAAACATTTCCACTACCGCTGATGAAATAACCAGGTCTTGATATTTTCCTTGTTTATTTCCTTCTCTGCATTTGTCGTGAGTGTTCAATTTGATAATAAGAATAACGTTGTTTACAAAACTAAATTTGAATGCTTCCTTGTTATTGTGCTTGTAATTAATATCTATATTTAAAATAGTTACACAATAGAGATTAAACCGACATTATACGTCATACTGAAATCAAACCTCTTATCAATTACAATGCACTGAGTTATTTATCATTTTTGTATCAAAAGTAAAGGACAATAACTGTATATCGAGTACTCCATCCGGTATATATATTGTACAGGATTGTCATTAAGTGTGAAAGTATATTTGTGATTAATACATGAATATTACTATTTTAATATAATATAAATTTTTGTTATTTTATATTAATATGGATCTTGTCTATATACCAGCTTCGATTATTTGGAATATCTACTTATTTCACTTCTTCGTACTTTGAACTTCAAGATTATTTTCCTTAAATCTGTACAGGGAAGTTTTATCTTATATTCCTATATCTATGTATAATAATGAGAAACATTACATGGTTTTATTTTTAATGCTCCAGACGCGCGTTTCGTCTACAGGAAACTCATCAGTGACGCTCAGATCAAAATTGTTAGTAAGCTAAAACAAGTACAGTAGTTGTCGTCTGTTTATGTAGTATATACGTGTTCCCTGTTTCTCGTTTCTATATAGATTAGACCGTTGGTTTTCCCGCTTGAATGGTTTTACATTAGTAATATTTGGGGCCGTTTATAGCTTGTTGTTCGGTGTGAGCAAAGACTCCGCGTTGAGGGCTACAGTCTAGGCTGATGATACCCTCGGGGACGAAGCGTATATAAGCATGCAGTGGCATTGACCCAATGGTGTAAAACGTGTGTCAAATACAGCTATGGTAATATATCGACACCTTTAGAAACTTTACGGCTTTTTTATCCTAAGGATACAAGATGTGTGGGTCCATGTATAAATGTATTTCTGACAGTTCAAATGATTTGGCCTTGGTCTCTTTGAATGCGCTGTAATTGCAGCAAAATGCATGTTTCAATTAAACTATGACTAGTATTCAGTACGTTAATTGTACACATACTTTCTTGGTACATGTACGTTCATTAGCACATTGGATAAACAGTGTTGCTTTTTGTTTTGAAATAGGACAAAGGTCTAATGCAGAAATAAATCAGATTGCTCAATTTTACGTATTCTGTATTGACATATGCCACACCTAACCAAATGAAATACTATTGAATTGCACATTAATATACGTTAACAATCTGTAGATGTGATTTTTTAAAAGGGTTTGTAAGAAACGCATGTTTTAAATACTAGCAGTACATTCTTCTTTTTGTAGGCAATTCATAAACTCAATAAATTTTATTTAACTGATAAGATTTATTTTCAATTGTGGTATTTTTTTGTATGTTATAACTGTCTTGTAGAATATCATGAAGGTTACATGTAATAATTTACTGATGAGTGTTTCATTTGCAATATAAGATGTTCTATGTTTGATAATTTATCAAATGCACTTATTAACATGCATGCAAATACTTTAATTTTGCCATTTATGAAATATAGTTTATTAATGATATCCGTGTCATTCTGCCTGAAGTATTCATAGTATACTGAAGATTTGTGTTGGTGCATTGTGGTATATATAACTTTGAGTGGAAAGGTTCAAAATATTAAAAAAAAAATAGGCCATTGTAGAGAAGTAGGAACCATGCATGGTTTTAATATATCTTTTTTGCCTACTTCTTTTTAGGCTAATATCATTATGTCCACACTTCTTGTTAATTCAGAATATAATTCTTTCGTTAATTTTCTGCGAATCATCGACAATAGACTTTAATGTGAGATAAATGTGATTTTTTAACTAATAAATATTCGAATTTGATTACAGCAAATGCGATGATTATCTTGCGTTTTTTGTCCCATTAATAACAACTTTTCATGAAGTTTTTTAGTTGTTGATAATCTATATGAATGAAACAAGATACTGTATTTATTGTAAGGTGTTTTGTACATACTTTTCAGTAAGTGTTTTTTTATAATTTCTGTGGAAAAAGGCAGCTTTAAATTACTGGCTGACATGTTTTATAAAGTATTTTTCAACTTACATTTCTTTTAGTTGATGGTTGATTAAACATAAGAAAAGAATAAAAATCAATCGCAGATCTAGACATTAAAATTTCAAAATTCAATGAATTATCATTAAAGTGAGTTTAAATATCCAGATTCTTAGAGAGATCGGAGTTATCTCGCTTACATCAAGTTCCTTTCTTTTAGGGCCAGGGCATCATTTGCAGCTCTTTCAATGTAGATTTTAGAATGCATGAAAATCGACAGTATCCATCCAAACAAGGCCAAATTACTACGCAGTTAAAAAGAATGGTTAGATCCTGACAACGAAAGATGACATTGATGTATCTTCAAAACGTATGAAAGTGATTGCAATTCCCTTTTTGTTAAATGCCCAAAACGACTTGTTGGATATTTCTATAATTGAATTAAGCATTAGAGCTCTTTTAAAATTTCTAAATGAATTAAGTGACCACTGATTTGTTTACAGGTCAATCTTGGCAAACATGTGGTGAACAAATTCAACCAGGAACGAATCTGTACTCAGACAATGACAATTGCTCATAACATCAATAATTTGGTTTAAAAATTAAAAACACGTTATATTATTTTATACATTGTATATGCTATTCTGATCATATCGATAATCAACATTGTAGTCTCTAAAAGTATATTTTTGATACTGTGATACTCTAACTCTAGTCAGATTTTAATATGTTAAGAGTGAACGTTTTTAAAGCGATTGAGAGAAAGAGAGCGAGTCAGACTGGTCACTTTAAATTTGTGTTAACGGTACTACATTTGTATTAGCAAATATCAACATAAGAACCAACGTTTCGGTTTTTCTTCATCAAAACATATTGTATACGTACAATTCCTTTTGATTTCAATTTGTTATGTTTTTGAATTTTTACATTATTGAACAATTCTTATTTTCTGTGTATAAGTCAGTACATTGTTAAACATGATTTGGTTTCTTGATTCTTGATTTAAACAAGAAGAATAGCAAGCATTCGATAAATTTGAATTTTGCGCTTTATAATTCTTTCCATTCCATATATGTAACACTCAGAAACGTGTCCTTCCTCCCAAACGTGTCCGATTCCCCCAAACGTGTCTACATCGACGTCACTGAACTGCAAAACATGTCTAGTTGTAAAACAGCGCCAAAGCGTGTCATTTTTTTAAGCACCCAAACGTCTCCAATCCCCCAAATGTGTCTAAATTTCTTTTCTTTTACTGGACTTATCATTTGTGTAAATATTATAAATACGTGGGTTATTTATTTATTGCTGTTTCATAAATGTATAATCATTTTACTATTTCAATTAAAAAATAGAAAAATAACTTTAGGCCTTTTTTTCTAAACCGGCAGTATAATATGAGGTAAAGTGGGGGCTTTCGTTCTGCTATGTTGGATGGAAATGATCAATTAAATTGTAGATATTAAATCAGATCACTCTTGTAGGGAGAATGTCCCATTTTTTGTGCATTTCTAACTGAAGTCATAAAACAATCGTGTTTTACTAACTCCTATTTGTTTTAAGATTAAAATCCAAACTAGTGTTTATCACGAATAACCGTAAAAATTTAGGCCCATTCCTAAATGCCCGGTATAATAAAAGAACCTATCTACAGTATAAAAAAGAAGATGTGGTGTGATTGCCAATGAGACAACTCTCAACAAGAGACCAAATGACACACAAATTAACAGCTACTAATATAGTACAGCCTTCATCAATGAACAAAGCCAATCCCATAGTCAGCTATTAAAGACCCCGAAATGACAAATGCATTTATTGCTAACATGATATCGTTCAAATAATGCATGAAATATTTGGCACTGGACGTTATGTCTCTTGTTCGTGTGTCTTTAGTGATGTTAACCTAAAATTAAAAAAAAGAAATGTTAACCAGTTTATGATTTTAAGAGCTTTTAAAATATCAGAACTGTTGAAAAGGAAAGTCAATTCTGCTGGAGAAATACAAAATAATTTACATAGTAAACAATTAATTTAACAGGTACTGTACAAGAATTATATCGTCGCTGTTATGTTATATTTGTTATTCTCGTGGTGTTTTGTCTGTTGCTTGGTCCGTTTCTGTGTGTGTTGCGTTTCGGTGTTGTGTCGTTGTTCTCCTCTTATATTTAATGCGTTTCCCTCGGTTTTAGTTTGTTACCCCGATTTTGTTTTTTGTCCATGGATTTATGAGTTTTGAACAGCGGTATACTACTGTTGCCTTTATTTATGCAAAAACCTCGTATCTCAATTTTTTGCGGAAATCTTTTTATCGATTATTTAGGATTAAATATGTATGTTCCACTGTATGCAAAAATATCTCATCTTCTAACCAATCATTAATCCGAATTCTGACATGTGACGAAAAGTGTAGTCGGATTTGTGAGACATTTTGTTGTGCGAAAATATCGTATCTCAAAAGAAAACACTTTGCACGGCAGCTGACATTATAACAGGTAGAGTTTTTATCAATTTTAGGTTCTCAAAGCTAATATATTAGTTTAAAAATAATGAAAAGCTTTGAAAATGCAATATAGGTGCAGAAATTTTTACTCGTCTTGGTAATTGATTGGTTTGAAGATCAGATATTTTCGCATACAGTGGAACATACATATTTAATTCTAAACAATCGATAAAAAGATTTCAGTTTTTACTGCCTGGTGTAAAATTATCAAAACCTTAGATATGAGGTTTTTGCATAACAGCGACGATATGCATGTTTGCTCAAAATGTGCATGAAATACTTTCAACTGGACAATAATCAATTTCAGTCAAAAGTCAATTCATATGTTTTAGATTAAATTTGCAATATTGTTTTATGCTAATCATACACAACTGGCATTGAACAAACTACAAATGACCATGCACTTCCTCAACTGTGTCCCCCAAACGTAAACGTTATTGATTTGGGACGGCCATGCATGTATTAGCGCTAAAAGACGTGATACGTTCTGGCGTACGCGTGTAATAGTGGACACGTTTTGGCGAATAAGGTAGCACTCCACAGTCAGGTGTGTAGATTCGCATTTTGGCCCCTGTGGATTTTTCAAATATAAGAGCTAGTGTGCAATAAAATTCATTTTTGGAAAGCTTAGTATTAACATAGCCTTCGTATTGGGTTTATATGAACATCAAGGTCATCAAAAGTATGTTATATAGGCTGTTTTCTGTATGACAGTCCGTATTTGTATGTCCATACCATACATTGGTCCGGCAATTATTGTAATTTTCCAACTTTTTATCGCACGAACTTTGTGATTAGATTTTACGAAAAAAATGAGGCGAAAGACACCCATTTTTTATTTCATCATTAGGAAGATTTATGAAAACAGTTTCTAAAAAGGTATCACTCAAAGTCATTGAAATTCTAGTTTGGTCCAAATTTTGGGGGAATATGTGACATGTTTACCCCCCTTTTTGCAATATTTTTTGGTAAATAAATGCAGAATGTTGCCATGGATACACAGAAAATGAATTATTTTTCACCCTTTTAACTTTTGAAAATCAAATCTATGAAAGATACTGATTACATACATATGCACATGTACGACACAAACTGTTAGGTTAATGTATTAGAAATTCAGGAATAGGAGAAGATAAAACATTTTGTGGCTCATTTTTAATTTTATTTCTTAACTGTGGAGTGCTACCTAACAATTAGCGGACACGTTTTGTGGTTATGAAATTGGACACGTTTGGCGAATATTGAATGTTGCGGGCACGTTTGGGGAGAACAGACACGTTTGGAGAGAACAGACACGTTTGGGGGAATCGGACACGTTTAGGGGAGGACACGTTTAGGAGTGCTTTTCTGTATATTGTTTGCTGTTTTTTTTTGTCTTTTCGTTGTTTATGTTGTTGCAATGGCAATGATTTTTTTCAACATATGATCATTTTAAGTATCCATTAATTACATATTGTTTATCATTTATCATATTTTGTGGCCAGTGTTAAAAAAAATTATTTATATGCACGGATTAGTTAATTGATTATTGGTATTCAACGAAACATTCCGCAGTTTTTGTTTTATCATGACGAACAGTTTTCATTGATTGAGAAACTCAGCATACTCTGAGGAAACCAACGACTTCCAGCAGAACAAAAACCTTAAAATTATAATAAAATAGAATATGGGTCGAATACAAATTGCCACGAGCGGTTTAATAAAACACAACCTCATTGTTAACAAACCACTGTAGAGGAACTAATTTAACAACTGAGTTGTCGGTGTGTGGCCCATTTAAGGACAAGTCACCAATAATATAAAAGTAACTTAAAAAGAGGAAAAAAATATATACAAATTGATAACTACCCTGAGGCAGCAGAAAATGTAGGGATAGTGGGACTACATCAGTAAATGTAGGGATAGTGGGACTACATCAGTAAATGTAGGAATAGTGGGACTACATCAGTAAATGTAGGGAAAGTGGGACTACATCAGTAAATGTAGGGATAGTGGGACTACATCAGTAAATGTTGGGATAGTGGGACTACATCAGTAAATGTAGGGAAAGTGGGACTACATCAGTAAATGTAGGAATAGTGGGACTACATCAGTAAATGTAGGAATAGTGGGACTACATCAGTAAATGTAGGAATAGTGGGACTACATCAGTAAATGTAGGGATAGTGGGACTACATCAGTAAATGTAGGAATAGTGGGACTACATCAGTAAATGTAGGAATAGTGGGACTACATCAGTAAATGTAGGGATAGTGGGACTACATCAGTAAATGTAGGAATAGTGGGACTACATCAGTAAATGTAGGAATAGTGGGACTACATCAGTAAATGTAGGGAAAGTGGGACTACATCAATAAATGTAGGAATAGTGCGACTACATCAGTAAATGTAGGGAAAGTGGGACTACATCAGTAAATGATGTAATGAATATCACTGTATTTTTATATTTAGTGATTGTTGCTTTTTTGCAAAATTCTGGGCCATTTACGATTATTTTTATTGTTTTAGTTTATAAATCAAATTTACTGTCAGTGAAATTAATGATAAATAGCCGAGCCTGTCATAAACGCACACATGTATAAAGTTTCATTGTTAAGAGTAAATTTTTAATTTCTTTTTTTCCTAATAAGGCTGGAATACTGTGGAAATTGAAGAGTCCAAGAAAAAAACTCATGAAAAACAAAAGTAACTAAAGAATGAAAAAAAGCCTATCCCATGTAAATCATTTACTAAGAGTGCATTTATTTGTATCCTGAATTTCGAAAACGTTGTGTGGCATTTGTTATCGCTTGCTGAACGCTACAAAAGTAGAAACAAACACATCGTTTACTCGGAGTGCATTTCTTTTTAACCAAAAATTTGTTAACGTAGTGTGGCGTTTGCTGTTGTTTTCTAAACGCTGCAAAGTAAAACAAATACATCGTTCAATCAGTGTTTACTGGCCCTGTTTGAACTTTCAATAATGCATGCATATGTTTTTGGTAAACAGATATTTTACAAACGTAGAAACAAATACATCGTTTAATCAGGTTGAAGTTAGAAACAAATGTAGCGTTTGTACTAACAAACGACGAACGACAAACTGTAGACGCATTTCTAGCGAGTGCATAGTTTTTCAACGTTCATGTAAACTTTGCAAACGTATGTTGGAAACAAATGATCAAAACATGTGCACACTTAGCCGTTTGCATCGTTTCTGTTAGAAATAGATGCACTCTGAGTGTTTACTGGCCCTGTTTAAACGTTCAATAATGCATGTACATGTTGTTGGTAAACAGCCTTATAACGCGGTCATAACTAAATACGGTTCCTTCAACCAACATACAGTCTGTAACAGAGTAGTGATCGAATTCGCGTTTCTTTACCGTCAGAATAAGTTACGTTATCGACAAACTTATTTCAGAAGTGACATAATTTAATTTTCTTCATCGACAAAATATTTCATGTCCAACGTGTAAGTTTTCATTGTTTAAGTCGAAGTTTTTTTAACACAGTAAAACATTTTTTATAATCAACCTCTGTCATTGGCATTTTCATTTTAACGGTAAAGGATCAAATACGGGATCTCCGAAATTTCTATCATTTGTTTCGAGGAAATCATTATTCAATCGAACATATGTCTTTGTTCATGACACATATTATGAAATACAAAGGAGTTGAAATGATCAAATACTTTCGAACCGACGGAAACAAAAATACATAATCTAGAATGTGTGTTCTGTCATAAACAATGGCTTCGTCGTGCGAATCGACTAGATCATGTTACATGTACATTTGTAACTGATCTTAGCTGTAGAAACAGTTGGTGCGACCTCGATAAAATCTTTATCAATTTAATATAAGCGATAAATATTCATGACTACAATGACAAGCATTAGCCTTTCAAAAAGGGCTAGTCGACTCTTAGCTGATGAAAATGGAAAGTGCTCTCGCTTTGTAGATTAATTCATTTACTAGAATAGCCACGTGCATCAATCAACCAATCTGACCACACACGTGATGTCACACGTTATGAAGTAGTATATATATCGTTTAACGTTGTTGTTTACGAAACTGCAGAAGATTCGACTATTTATAGATAAAAGTTACCTGTGTACCAATATCATGAATATGCATGATTCATGACCAGGCAAAATCTAATTGCTAAAATAGAGAGGACAAATCCGATACTCTACGGGATTGAAGGACATTTACTAGGTTTGGATTGTCCTAACCAATCAATAAACTTTGATTATTCACGTCTCGTAATTTCTTCCAATCAGGTAGCAAGAAAAATTCACGCACTAACTGTCCATCGTTCAATTCTTAATAATGAATGAATTTATTGGAGTCACATCCACTGTTTCTACTGTAAACATGAACTCGTCGGTTAGTGCAATGAAGACACTTTTAAAGATTGAGATTGTTGGTTTATTCTTTACACCTTCGAGGTATTAAAATTATTTCAGTGTTTATTCAAAGTTAAATTTATTTTCAAATCTCTTCTGTTTAAAATTGTCGGAACTTCCGTTTAAGATTTCTGTGGTAAACTATCTATTCTATAGTAAGGACCATTTTATAATAAATACCCTTTTCTACAAATATACTTTCTTTATAGAAGTATAGATCTGCTGGTTATAGATTTTTTTTTATAACTTTCATTATTGTGACGACGCGCTATGAAATTCAGATTAATTTATAAATGAAGTTCTATAAAAATTTTTGGTCATAAACACAAATTTTTAAACAGTTCGACGACTGCATTAATGTTACAGTAGTCTGTTTACTGTAAGTTAATAAGCTTGGCCCGATTCATCAGTCATTTTGGGAAACTAATTCACCACTTTCTGAGACATTCATTTTTATTTCACCATCAAACATGGAGCTACATTTGTAACTAAGGGAAAACTATCAATTAAAGAAATTTGACATGATATACTGAAATTTTCTTATAATCAATTACACGGCTGCTTTTCTTAGATATGTGATTTTTCATGGTCAAACTTTTTCATTGATCACGGACATTTTGAGATTTTTTATTGTAAAAAAATGGTGTTTTTTAAAGAAATCAACATTTAAAATTTAGAACTTCATGAACATGTACAGGAAGCTGAATTATTGCACATCTATGTACTACTTAAAATTGTACTTCAATCTGTTGTGTCCTTAAAATGTTCTGACCGTCCTAAGATTTAATGTATGGAAATGTTTCGGTAAATTAAATTCAAATCCGAATTGAAAGTTTATGACACACAAAAAGAGAAACCAGAATCTCTTGATGACCAAACGTATGTACACGTTGGGGCGATTTAGAGCTTTTCAGAAGGAGTGAGATTCCTCCCATGTTGAAAGCCTTGTGGAGACCTCTAGATTTTAAAATTCCCTCCGTTTTTCTCATGGATGGAGTGTGGTCTCTCTGTAAATTACCCCATATCTTTTCATTTTCCTATTTACCGAAGGTTCCATGTGAAAATTTCCATTGGATCATATCTGTTAAATTAAATGTACAAAACAGGCTCAAGAAAAGGCGAAATTTCTTTTTCAAACCCGAACTAGAAATCCATTTTTTCCTAATAGAGCACCTTACATTATCGTCAATGAGTTCAGGCATGTGAAAAATAATATAATCATATACAAGAAAGAAATCCTGAACAGGCTTTCAGCAATAATTTGTACCTATAAGTAAATATTAACATGTACATGTATTTGATAAAGTACAGATATAACAAAGAAACTGTCCGGTATCCGACGTAAGAGTACACTTTTTACTGCACGCGTAGTCGGGTGCGTTCACTACGAGGACACTTGTACTCAACTACGCGTGAAGTATGAGTACAGAATCGTCCCATACAGGACATTTTCTATGTTATCCTAGTATATTATCCGACAGTTAAGAATAGAATCTGGTCAAATTTTGAAGTTGAACATGTGGGAATTTTTTATGTTTGCCACGGACCATTTAATTTTCATGGAGGAAGGGGCCTGGTAGTTTTTAGAAAACAATATTCTGACCTTGATTTTGACTTAAAAAATCTGCTGCCTCAATATTTTGTCATATGAAAAAAAAATTGTCAACAAAAGTTTCCCGTTTAAACTGTACTAGAAAAAAGTTTGGCATATGAAACGGACGAAGACATATTATAACAGAAGTACACATACCAGTCCTCCCTTTTGTGTATACATATGAGAAAACATTTCAAAGTTATTGATTGAATTCAAATCCATCACACATACGGTACACATTGTAGTCCGAAAAAATAAAGGACTTCATTTCTATCAAACACCTTTTTAATTGTTTACCAGTATATTTCTTTTAGTTTTGGGTAAAATTGTAAAGGAAATAATACTATCAAGACGTCCTTCCATAAATCTTTTTTTTCTGTTCTGACTTTGAAGAAATGACTACTTTTCGCCCAATCGAAATGGTGCATGGACATATTTTGTTTCATATTATTAGAATTATTTTCAATATTATCGGTATTAAACTTGATTATCGACACATGAAAGTTTGTCAGCATTTTCAAGTTTTAACGTTAAAGTACCAATAGTTCGGTCACTACTCAATTAAGTTTGTCGATAACGTAGCTAATTTTGACGGTAAAGAAACATCAATTCGATCACTTCTCTGTTACGGGCTGTAAGTACTAAATTTCAAGACTTAAAACTGGTTTTATTTTTATTTCATATTTATGAAAGTGTGTTGCCTATAATTTAGATTATTACAAACAGTTTTTCGTGATTTTTATACTGTTAAAGTAAGGGTCCCTTTTCAGAAGTCTCCCAACTATTGCCTTTATTTAGCAAGTTATTATTTTGTATATTTGTTTCGTTTATATGCTATGATAGGCACCAAGGTGAAGATTTCACTGCATTATTCGTCTTTTTACAGATTGTTCTAATGCTTTCTTATAACTTTACTGAAATTCAAGGTTGAAGTTAGAAACAAATGTAGCGTTTGTACAAACAAATGAAGAATGATAAACTGTAGACGATTTTTTAGCAAGTGTATAGTTTGTCAAAGTTTATGTAAACTGTGCATACGTATGTTAGAAACAAATGATCAAAACATGTGCGCGCCTAGCCGTTTTGCATCGTATGCGGTAGAAAGAATTGCACTCTAAAGTTGCTTGAGCACAAGCTAACACCAACCGATATATTTATAATTGATAATGACAAATTCAACGACAACAGGCATCTGAAATAACACTGACATACATAACTATTTACTTATACAAATGACTTACATAATTACAAATGTATTTACTAGTACAAAAAATTACAAAACGAGAATTAGATATGCATGTCAGGGTAAAAAATATCTTCAATTGATGTACAAAACGTAACATTCATCAAGTAAACAAAAATAAATAACAAATGTGTATTGCTTAGATCTATTTTTTTTAATAGAGCAGGGAAAATAAATCATTTCCCAAAAGATTAATTAAAAAAATAAACAACCTTGTAAACATGATAAATGACATGCAAAAGAATATTTTTTTCTCTAGTTCAATTGTACTCTGATGGGAACGTGCATTTTTTGTTTTATAAAATTTCAAGGTTGTATTAGAACAGAAGGGGCAAATGTATATTGTGTAACATAAAATCAAAAATGCCTTGTACGCATCCAACTTACATTTTCAGGACCTAACGTGTCGTTTTCTGCATTATAATTGTCATATGCCATTGAGTGTTTCTTTAATGTTTTTACTCAAACGTAACTTATAGTTATTGTAGACGAAACACAAGACCGGAGTACCATTTTATAAGCCTGGTATCTTTTATGGTATATTTAAATGAACAGTCATCATTTGGTATTTAGTGGTGGGTGGTTCTCCTATATGCAATCAAACAACATTCTTTATTTAGTAAAAAAAAAAAGTGTTTCTGTTTTGTCGTTGTTCTCCTCTTATATCTAATGTGTTTCCCTCAGTTTTAGTTTGTAACCCGGATTTGTTTTTTTTTTTTTTTTTCAATCAATTTATGAATTTTGAACAGCGGTATACTAATGTTGCCTTTATTAACGAAATCTCTATGATCTCTTTGACTTATGGGTTTCCAGAACAACGTCGTACAATTTATCATCGTGGAGAAATAAATAAAAATACTTTATTCGGGATACCTGTTTAAGAGGTGATAAAAAACAAGCATTGCGTGAAAGGGTTAATGGGCATGGAGGGTGACGATGCAAAATAGAAGGCGATTAATAAGTCGACGTACCAGGTGAGTAAGTAAGTAAGTAAGTAATTAAATTTTATTGGTTTAAAATCCAAAATTACAGGATTGATACCAAGACAATACAAATTTGTTATACACAAACATACAAACATATATATATATCATACCAATTTCATAAACATTATATGAGGAGGTGGTACCACAAAGTTATTTAGTGCTTAATAAAGCATTTCTAGAAATGTACATGTCGCTTATAAATTTAACAATAATTCTAATTATATCAGTCTCAACACACGTATATAAAAATTTAAATCTTGCTTCATTAGTCATATCTAAAAAAGAGGGAACTATTTCACTAATTTTGGAAAACAGTTGGTCTCTAATTATATTTAGGTTTGTACATTTTAAAGTGAAATGAAATTCATCTTCAACTTCTAAGAGGCACAAAGGACAAATTCTTTCTTCTACAGGGGTTTTAGTGTGACGCCCTTGTTCAATTCTAAGAACACTATTACTAATACGAATTTTAGCAAAATGCCCTATTACTTTTCTGTCTATATTTAACAATAAATAGGTTTCCAATTTATAATTTTCTTTAAGCTGTCTATATGTTCTCAGCTTATTACCATGTACTGATTTATTATCACAAAATATATTTTCTTTCCAATAATTAAGATATCTATCATTAAGTTTGGTATGAATTGCATGTAATAAACGCCTTTTTGAAATAGTATCATGATTTTTCCAGACATGTGAAAAATTTAATGTAGCAAGTAACTGTTCAATCTTTTTAGCAAATCCATTGGTTAATTGCAGGTTGGAACAATATACATCTTTTAGTAAACAATTGTTATCAGATTTGATCACATGCAACCAGAAGCCAATTGACAGTTTTAAAGCTTCTATAAAAACTGGATACATACCAAGTTCAGCTAGTACTGCTAAATTGACAGCTGATTTATTTACTCCAATTAAAGTTTTTTGCGAATTTAATTTGGACTTTGATGGTAGCCAATGACCAATATTTTGACTCTAGATTTGTAATATCTTTTATCATATACAGAGACCAAACTTCACTACAGTAAAGAAGTATAGGTTTAACACAAGCATCAAAAAGCTTTAAGTGAGGTAATACATTGATATCTTCAGAAAATAACAGTTTTCTAATACAAAATATAGCTTTTGAGGCTTTTTTTACAAAGAAGTCTCACTGCTTCTGTAAAACTACCAGATGGTTTAAACAGTATACCCAAATATTTATATTCTGTACAGTGTTCACCAGGTGTGACACATTTAGTGTTCATGCAGTTACCTCGGTATTTATGTCTTAATTTGATTTGTCGTCTTCATTAATTTATAAGATCGGAATTTCGATAAACTATTATTGAATTAAACCAATATTCTATTTTTTAATTTACTGTTACTTTACCCTCACTCGTTTGAAACAAAACAGTAAAAGAAAGTTACCATCTAGTTTCCCTTTAAACAAGGAAAAAATAAAACCGCCTTCTTCTAATTTATGAAAGAAATTCGTTTTTTCTTGTTTCTATAAAAGTCATTTTAAAATTGAGGATGATATACCATTTATTGCATATATTATTGCCATGGCAAAATAAAGCAAATACATTCAAACCTGCTTAAGAGATCACCTGTATTAAGCAAAAACCTGTGTGAAAAGACCACCAAATTTAGATCCCTCTGTAGTGCATTTTATATAAATTGAACCTGTATCAAAAGACCACCTTTCTAAAGATACCAGTGTTTTGCTCCCCCTTAAGTGGTCTCTTAAAACAGGATTGACTGTACATCGTACTAATAATAGCCTTACAGTATGTTTACAAACTGGACGATTTTCAATGTCAGAATATACGACTCCGCTAGTCCCTCGTTAAAACAGTTAGATTGTGACAATTAATAAATGTATGATATCAACAAGTATAAATTTAGATATAACTTGAAAATATTACACCATTGAAATTTTTTTTACAATATTATACAACTTAAGATAATAAACAGTATACATTATACAGCCCTTTGCATATAAATCATAACATTTTTTTACAGATTTGTTTATATTTTAGTAGTACTATATATATATATATATATATATATATATATATATATATATATATATATATATATATATATATATATATATATATATATATATATATATATATATAGATTGCCTAACAATGTAATTTTAACACACTATTTAGTATGTAAATATAAGAATGTTTAAAATATTTACAAAATGATGAAAATAAACGCAATATTTCGCTAGACCAACTAGCTTTATCAAGCGTGCATCTATCCAGGTGAAATCGGATGTAGATGATAAGAAACTTTTGCAGCTCAACGTCTATGTTGCACTGAACTGCCTTTTAAATAAGAAAATTTTGCAGCTCAATGTCTATGACCTCTTGCATTTAGCTGCTTTGGAAATAAGAAAATTTTGCAGCTCAATGTACATGTTGCACTTGGATTTAGCTACCTTAAAAATACATAATTGGTAGTTGAAGTTAGCAACGTCCATTGGCCAATATTACGGGATAAAAAGGACGATGCTTTGTTTTAAATTATTCTTTATCTTTCCTGTATCTTTTTTCGTCTTTTTCGTTAAGACCATCAGGTTCTAAAGTGTAGAGTTGGTGGATCCAAAAGTTTTCTCTTCTCCTTCTCGCCGTGGTGTCCCATTCGGTGTTGACTTCTATAATTTGGAAAGTGACATTAACGAAAAAGACGAAAAAAGATACAGGAAAGATAAAGAATAATTTAAAACAAAGCATCGTCCTTTTTATCCCGTAATATTGGCCAATGGACGTTGCTAACTTCAACTACCAATTATGTATTTTTAAGGTAGCTAAATCCAAGTGCAACATGTACATTGAGCTGAAAAATTTTCTTATTTCCAAAGCAGCTAAATGCAAGAGGTCATAGACATTGAGCTGCAAAATTTTCTTATTTAAAAGGCAGTTCAGTGCAACATAGACGTTGAGCTGCAAAAGTTTCTTATCATCTACATCCGATTTCACCTGGATAGATGCACGCTTGATAAAGCTAGTTGGTCTAGCGAAATATTGCGTTTATTTTCATCATTTTGTAAATATTTTAAACATTCTTATATTTACATACTAAATAGTGTGTTAAAATTACATTGTTAGGCAATCTATAATTTTATTTGTGTAATTGAATTAATCTCTGTACTGATTAATCCACACTCCCATAGATTTGTATGTCATGTGCTGCTATTCATAGGCACTTATATATATAATATAATATAATATAATATAATAAAAGAAGACATGTTTGGGTTTTCCACTTCTTTCGTGTTATTTTGAAATCATTTATCAAAATATGAGATTCTTTATGTGCACTAAGTCCGAATAAAAACGCAATAGACATTTTTGAACAGACACAAGTCAAACACGAGAACCTTTGGTAACTATTAACTAAACCACGCATTTCAAATGTTATGTCTTTAATTTGCTTGGTTTTGGAAAGTATACTGCGGTCTTTGGTCTTTTTGTCTTTTCATAGAAATAAAATAAAACCGCATCAAATAATGTGGAATAAAACTCATTTTATAAAATGTGTCTCTCTCTCTCTGTACTTTGATCGTAGTGATTATATACTCCATCATCTTATCTGTCTTATTTGTCTGTTTATATTTTTCAAATAGGTTGTTGTTATTTTCCAACTGTTTACGTGTTGTAACTTTCTTGATTAAGAAAGTTAATTTTTGCTCCTTCTATTTTCTCTGATTTGAGTTATTTTAAAATTTTGGTCTTGGCATGGGTTCATTCTACTTCCGACATTAGTTACAGCTAACATGCATACAGTGGAAACTGTCTAATCCGACACTGGGGGACAGAAAAAATGTCGGATTAAGTAGGGTGTCGAAATACTCCGGTTTATTCTGCAAGGAGAGGCATATTTTGGGTTCAGAAAAAAATGTTGGAATTCTCATGTGTCGAACTAAGCAGATTACACTGTTTGTTTGAAAAATAAGATAAATACAACAAAATAAGTCCTGCTTATTGTCAATATTTAAGATAGTGCCATTGATTAAACTCTAGTAACACATTTGATATGAGCTACAGCTATTGCCAAAAATTGAACGAAGTCCTACAAAATATATTTTACTATTACGTTAATGTGTGTAAAATATCTTTTTGACTAAAGACATGGATGATTATATGAGCCTGCTTAAGGTGGTATGGGTGTCTTTCGCCATCTTTGATTGTAAAAAACAAAGAATCTAAGGTCTAGATTTTCAATCAAGTTAACAAAATTTGATGCAGAAATGCAGATAACTAATGTGAATTTGCATTTAAAAGAACAAATTTATAAGATTATAACTTATAAATATTAATATCTGTACAAGTGTTGATTAGTTCTGCTTGAATTTTAATATTTTCAAATGGCATTTTAAGAAGAGGTAACTCTGAAATAGTGCATTTTCTCAAAGAATCTACATGGAATTTTGCTATTTTGTATTTTAGCCGAAAAAAACGCACGATGACCCTATCTTTTCTTTTGATATTCTCAAAGCATTTTAGAAAAACTATCTTCTCATATTTTATTTTACAATAATATCATTTAGTTTAGCTTCTAATCACATAATGGTGCTTCTTACTGTGTAATCCATACAAAATATGTCATTTTGTCAACCTATAGCTTGAGAAAATGCGCCGTGACCTATCAATTTTATGATACATTTGATCATATATCAATAGATACTACGTTTTGGCAAAGTATGAACAAATTCTATCATTTGTAATTTAGACTCCCATACCACATTGATTATCAATTAGACTGACATCATTTAGAAATAATTGAATACTTTTACTAGTTGTGGTATGTCTCCCACAAATTGGCTTTTATAATTCCGCCTTCAAATTTATCCATCTCAAAGCATTGTTACAATTAAAATCCTATCTTTGGTAACGATTGTATCCCCTTTGTTTACCTGGAATTTGGCGTGATAACCCTTATTCAAATAATTATGACGTTCTTTTATGTTTTGGTTTGTTAACCAATCCATATTCAAAATTTAAATTATGTTTCTAATAAATCAGCAATGACTTTATATTCGGTTACCCGTTCATAGGTGTCTGTGAAATGAAAATCTTAAACAAAAGGAAGAAGACTAATAGTTTTCTATGTGTGCGGCGGTATACCAGACGACAGTTTCAATAGATTAAAATAATGTTTAAATATTTTTTTTTATGGCAGTTAACAGTAGATAAAAAATAAAACCAAACTTGGCTATTTTTAAACATATTTGTCAAACAATTTCATACATTATAATGACATTTCTTATACCAATTTGCTAGAATGATTGAACATATATTTTACTTTTTCCTTGTTAACTTATGTTTTTACGTAAACATCGTTTACATTTTAATTATAAAAATTCCCATCCATTAATACCTTCCGAATGAACAAGATCTTCTTATCATGTACAAGTCATAAAATAAAACCACATTAAGAATGTACTCAGGTGAGCTTAGGTAAATTTTAATAAATCAAGAAATTAAAATTGATACTATAAGTTGGAGGATTTAAAGTTAAGGATCAAAATAAGCTACAAATATTGATAGGTCATGGAGCTCCTTTTCGAGATATTTGATTTATAAAAGGGAAAAGTATGACTCGCATTTTACCTTATATTTGCATTGGTATTTTTCGGGTCTCAAATCAAAAGCAAGAAAATCAACAATCTGCTATAATTTTAATAAATGACCTTATATGAGCTTTTAAATCTTGTATGAACAAATAAATAGATGTTATGAGGCAAAATATTTTACCATGTATTGTATGGAAAAACACCAAGGAGTCTGAAAAGTTTACACAAATGCCAAACCTCACATAAGTACATTCTGTTCATATTTTTCAAATGTGTTATTATTATTTTCCTTTTTTTAAAATATGGGTTTGGGAAAGCTTTCATTTTGTGTCTTTCTTCATCAAAAAAAGTATCTTTAATCCCCTGTAGTTATTTTGATTCGCATAATATTGGACATCGAATTTTTGGTCTTAGGTCCATTCCACTTCCAAGTTAAGATACAGTAAGCATGTATGTTTCGAAACAATACGATTAATACTACCAATAAAGTCTGATTTGTTATCAATATTTAAGATAATGCAACTGATTAATTTCTAGTAACAAAAATGATATTACCGAAAGCTTTGGTCAAATATGGTATCAATTCCTAAAATATGCATTTACTATGATATACATGTGTGTAAAATATCTTTTTGAACTAACACATGACAGATTATATGAGTTTGTTCAATTATCAATAAGACTCACATCATTTAGAAATAATTGAATTATTTTACTAGTCGTGCTATTTCATGGCCAACATATTAGCTCGTGCCGTACCTCCTTTAAACTTAATTATCTCGATGCATAATTTGTTACAAACCATGAACTTTGTTGTGATTGTTTACCTTGAATTGCACATGATAACCTTTGTTGAAGCCTGTATGGTATTCTTGAAGGTTTTGGTTTGTAAACTAATCCATATTTAAAATTCAAATTATGTTTCAAAAAACTTAGCAATGAATTCATAGTTCATAGATGTCTGAGAAATGAAAACCTTAAACAAAAGAAAGATGACTAATAGTTAATTCTTAATGTATTCGACATAGCACAAATAAAATATATTTCTAGAGAACGTCCTTAACTGTTTCCTCTTTCTCATTAAATACAAAAAATACAGTTTGGTAATAATAAAAGAGATCGATATGGATACTACATTCATTTGTAGTCATCATCATAAATTGTTAAACCGATATGATATGTCTTGGTCTCAACTCCTAGGTGACATGATTTTGATATTTTAAAATAGCACAGGAGTCGTTTGATCTGTAAACTTAGCGATGTTTTCATATTCCCTATTGTGATATATAATAATGTGTAGTAGTAGGCACTTTTATTTTGTTATTGGTTTTGGTAGGCGGCTTACTTATATGTACTCAAACATGATCGCGCTTCGTTCAGAGTTCATCCTACTACCTCAGCATTTTGTTTTGCTTGTTCAGTGAAACATATATAGCTATATAAACCGATACTCTGCGGGACTTAAGATTTTGTTCGGTTTTGGCCAATATTCGGTTTTATCAGGTTCACAACGCACACAGTTGGTATGACGGTGCTTCAGAATATTTTGGTTTATACAGGTTTTCAGTTTATGCAGTATTCGGCTTAGCCAGGTTTCAATGTGTACATGTATTAGGAATGGGTTTATGAACGCAGATTCGAATAGTACGGATGAGTGCTAAGTGACACTTACCCTGTCGACTTGGTCGACATGCGTTTAACTGGAATTAGAGCAATTTCCTCAAATGTTTCTTTCTACTTTAATGTTTCTACTGATCAATTTATGAGATAAGAAAATTACTTCTGTTTTAATGTGACCATAGATATAATGCATATTCAATATAGTCAATTAACAAATGTAAATACACTATAGCATAACACCAACGGACTGATTTATATCTATACAAAAAAGTAGCATAGTTAAAGACAAAAGCTTACGAGAACTGCTGAATTCAAAAAATGGAAAATATAACTTTTCTTAAAATGCGTTGTAATTGTTACAACGACCATAGTTTCTAACGAACCGATAACTGTTACGAAAAAAGCAAAAAGCAAGCACGTTATATATTGAAACCATGCTCTCATCAAATGTTCTCTCCTAGATCATGTATATTTATTAACAGGATTTACCCATTACGAAATGTAAATATAGTATTATCCGTTTGTGTATAGTTACCGATGCTGTGGTGCTGTTTTTCAATCCGTTATAAATGCATCGGAAAACTCAGTTAGTATCAGTAAATCAGGAAATATTTAAACGACAGTAATACTAATTACATATAATTGTTATACGACATATAATTCTTTTTTTAATTGTCGAGAGAAACATTTGTCAAAATGTTAGATCATTTAGTGCATTGCTTCTTCATATTTACAACGGATATATAGATATAAAAAAAAGACGTTGTAATGATTGCCAATGAGACAACTCTCCATAAGTGACCAAAATGACACAGAAACTAACAATTATAGGTCACAGTACGGCTTTCAACAATGAGCAAAGCCCATATCGCATAGTAAGCTATAAAAGGCCCCGAAATAACAGTGTATAACAATTCAAACGACAACAACTAACGGCCTTATTTATGTAAAAAATAACTATAGGACAGTGAGGTAAGTTTTTACTGGTCAATTTAAAGCAACATACATGCGATAGTATTTGCGTCTAATTGACAAATATTTTATAAACCATTCAGAGGTCTTTTTAGTACTAGTGTTCTTTTAGAATTTTAACCAAAAACTAAGAGCTACATTTCAAATCTACCATCTATGTACTGGATACACAACTTAGACAAGTGTTTTTCACAAAAAAATCGTCATATTGTTGAGTCTCCCTAGTTTGATAATCAACTTTCTTATCATAAACATTCATTTGGTAAGCAATATACCCCGGCTTAAGAGTTGATGCAAAACTACCTACTCTAGGGACGTGATAAATCAAATACACCTCGCCAAAGTTAAGCCACACCTTATATTTTTCAGACATATTCTAACAGGAAATATTTTTCCTTCTTCAATCAATGCTGCTGTTGAGAGTTTGTAGACTCACGCAACCATATATTCCTTAGTTGTCGTGTAAGCATCATTTAGTAATGAATAGATGACGGCGAGCTGACTGTGAAGGAGCTTTTGTTTCTCTTCAGATATTTACATGGCCTACCAGAACGTTCGCTCTCAGCAAACGGTCCCACTATTTCTATGGGTTTAAAATAACCTCGAAATGACACTGAATGCAACCCCAAATTGATACGTCATTCTGCAAAGACTCAAAACCAGTAGTGCGCATACCAATGACTTGCCATTTCTGTTCAATGTTAACTTACGTCTGGGTATCTTCCAAAACAGAATATTTATCGTTTACACGTAAAACACCTTATATTTATTGCAAGAAACTTGCAAAACAAACTTGCGTGTAGCTTTAGAAAACATGTTTTTAAAGAAATATAGGAATAAATTTATACCGGAATTCTTAAAATACAATAAATTAACAAAATATATGGAGGCAAAGAAGTGTCAAATTTGATTTTAAAACAAAAACAAGAAGCACAATATTTAGGTGGTGCTTAACTTTTGGCGAGGTGTATACATGGATACTAAAATATCAAAGATTAGTTAGATTCAATCTCAATCTAAGTCTCTTTCGTCGTGTTATCAGCTTCAAACATTTGACTTTTTTACCCTTTATGTAATTCTTTCGCATTAGAAACCTTAATGACAGATTGAAAGAGCTAGTTCAACTTTGTACCATGTCCAAAAAAAAAAAAAAATAAAAATAACAAAAATAGGCAATATAGGAAAGGTGTACTGAGATAAGTGGTCTCATAACTTATTAACTCCAGCTTTCGCTAGTAGAAGCCATATTAATTATGTATATCAGCGGGGAAAAACGTAAAGGCATAAAATATAGTATATAAACTCATCATAGATATCAGGACAAAATTTTGTATGTACGCTTGACGCGCGTTTCGTCTACATGAGACTCATCAGTGACGCTCGAATCCAAAAAAAGTTGAAAAGGCCAAATAAAGTCCGAAGTTGAAGAGCATTGACGATCAAAATTCCTAAAAGTTTTGTCGAATACAGCTAAGGTAATCTATGACTGAGGTAGAAAAGCCTTAAATTTCAAAAATTCTAAATTTGTAAACAGTTAATTTATAAATGTAACCATATCAATGATAATTCATGCCAGCACAAAAAGTGCTGACTACTGGGCCAATGCTCTTAATTAACAGTACCTGTTGATGTGTCATAGTCTGACCGGTTTCGGTCCAAAAATGACCTTCATCAGAGGCAAATGGTGGATTAATAGCTGCACCCTATTTATAAAGATATGCATGGTAACCGGCGGTTAAATCACAAAATACTTTACTCTGAGGAAAATTCAAAACGATAAACTCTAATCAAATAGCAAAATCAAAAGCTCAAATACATCAAACGAATAAATAACAACTGTCATATTCCTGACTTTTTTTTGTTATGTAGAACATGGTAGATTAAACCTGTTCTATGAGCGCTTAAACTCTTCCATATACGACAGGTAGGTCACATTCGTGAAAAGATAACTGGATTGTAGTTACAACATTAGGGAACATATCCGAAATCATCTGTATAACAAATATTCCATAACGGTCAAACAACTCGTGATAGCGTCCCTAAAATTACATTTAATAACGAAGTGATGTTTCAACTTCTCCACCGTATATACTAATATCTATATAGTATTAAAAAGAATAAATAAATCATACTTTGTAAAAAATATTCCGATTGAAAAAAAATCCTCTGCAAATGACATCATCAAGGATTCTCAACATGTTTGTAAATTTTGGAACAAGTGTTTTTTAAACCACAATCTTATTTGAACCAACTGTGTTCATTGTCTTGTCGACTTGTTTTGCTATTTATATCATGTAGACTTCAGACATGTTCCTGGAATCAGTGACAAAAAATGACCTTCAAGTAAAACAAAAAGAAGGCAAACCGCAGCATGAACAATTGACCAAAAAATCAAAGATGTATTAGTTTTAAGTAGCAAATAAAAGAAACCAAGATAATAAATAAATGATGCATTCGTAAAAACGGCATAAATGAGAATTTTTGTAAGCTATTGGTAATTTAGGTTTCTATTTTTTGAAGCATCAATGTAATTGTTTATGTGACCTCTACTGCAATCAACCTTCTTGATTGATTATCATATCAAACTTATTTTGAACATGTAAAAAATATACTTGTTTTTATCTTGTCGCATGTCAACTTTTGCGTATAAAAGACGACTAGCCCAGCTAAACCTTATTCCAAGATTCGGACACCTTAACACTATATCATTGAAGAGGTAAGAGCTGCTATATCGTTTCATGCAATATAATAAGGTTTTGAGATTTTTTTTTTTATCTGAAAACAGTAGAAGATGTGAATCTTTTGCTTGTATTGTATTATTTGACAAAGGCATTTGATAAATTCATAAGTCGTGAACATTCACTATAACTTACAATCAATTCTAGTCATAAAGATTTTGTGTGACTGGGCACCTGGTTATTCATTACCAACGTTTACAAATCTTACCGTGATATTATGATTAAAATATGGTGCTCTAATATTAAAGTAACAATGCCTTTTGAAATGCACCCAATTTCATCATAGGATACTGTTATTTATTCTGTTGTTTACAACTTATAAAAGCAAATGATTAAGACTTCTATCATGGCTATATATGAATTATGCAAAAAAAAAATTTTTTAAATCATTTGGCATCACTTAACCCACTGTAAGATATATTTTTGTAATAAGATATAGGAAGATGTGGTATGGGTGACAATAAGACAACTCTCCATCCAAGTCACAATTTATAAAAGTAAACTAGTATAGGTAAGCTACGGTCTTCATCACGAAGCCTACGCTCACAACGAACAGCAAGCTATAAAGGGCCCAAAATATTACTAGTGTAACACCATCTACACGGGAAAACCAACAGTCTCATCTATGAAAAATAACCATAAACAAAATATATTTGTATGTAGCATTTTTGATAGCACTGGAAAGTATCTTTTTGGTGCGTTGTTAATATTTGAAACTAGAAGAAAATTAAAGCTGTAATTATCCAAGAGAATAATTCCCGAAGAAACTCCGAAGACTTTTCTACTACGTATTCTAGTAGCGTATGTGTTTCAGTTATTCGTATAAAACAGATACTTCGCCTTCCTTCTTCATAATAATAGTTAAGACAATCGGTGATATATGTTAAATTATTCAACATCTGATAACCTATGATATTCATGCAATAAAAACAATCTAAACAAATAAAGTTCTTGATTTTTTATTTAATCGATTATTCAAAATCTATCACAAAAAAAAATGATATAAGTAAAATGTGTCTTTAGTGAAAGCGATCACCACCAATTGTGATTAAGAATCCGCGCCATAATTTTTTATATCAAATTTATATCGTTACTTTCATGATAACAATTTTAAGGAAATATATTCAAGAAATGTATCTGTTAATTTTTCTCTTTTCTAAATTTTAAGAAATTCATAGAGTTCAAGGATGGGAACCAAGAATGCTCTGATGGTTGCTGTTATGCTTTTGGTCTTTGTTGGAAGTTTTGGTGGGTTCCAATTATAAAATATTTGTATTTTCTTTTTTGTTTTGTAAATTTTATAAGTTTCATGGTGGTCACACTGACTTCTGTTTTCTTCATAAAATGATAAAATGATGTTAAAAGCAATTTATGTATGTAATTATATAGTGAACAGTAATTTGCACTTTAAGTTTAATACAATATAATTGTTTTAATAGCTTACGTTATGTATTTTATATACTAGATATATATTTTTCTACATGTTCTATTTTCAGATTTAGGAGAATCGTTTTTTCATCAACAACAACCCCTATGTCCAGTTAATCGAAGTAAGTTTCGTCTTAATTAGTGGAAAATTATATATATATATTATTAGGGGTAAAGAAACTGCAGCAACAATGTGATTATGTTGTTGTACAGCAGAATGATTAAAATTTTTCCACACACGATTTATTTTAAATGAACGTTATCGTTATGTACACATAATAAATGCCGAGTTTGACGATAATACCTTTTCCTCCACGAATTGTGTGTATGGGAATTTTGTTCAACTTTTTGTCCGTTTCCCTTTTTATTTTTAAGTAATTTAATGAATCGGACTAAGTTAATATTATATTATCCGTGCTTGTTGGACAAATAATTTTGAAATTATATATTTTTATCTTTATCGTTCTCATGTGAATTTTAATAAAACGAGAACTCCCTTAGATTGGTGACCCTTCATGCTTACTTCTTCGTTGTTTTACTTACGTGGAGTCATGGATGGATTCGCTCTTAAGCTGGGTCAAATGAAATAAAAGTTTTGTTTTATTTTGTTCGGCTCCTCCAAGTTAAGCACGAATGAAGAATAAGAACAAAACGTTATTGTCTACGAAGTAAAAAATATCTGTAGGTAGGATGATAAGTTTTATAGTGAGCTAGTCATTTAGAAAAGAGGGACGAAAGATACCAGAGGGACAGTCAGACTCATAAATCGAAAATAAACTGACAACGCCATGGCTAAAAATGAAAAAAAGACAAACAGACAAACAATAGTACACATGACACAACATAGAAAACTAAAGAATAGGCAACACGAACCCCACCAAAAACTAGGGGTGAACTCAGGTGATCCGGAAGAGTAAGCAGATCCTGCTCCACATGTGGCACCCGTCGTGTTGCTTATGTGATAACAAATCCGGTAAATAGTCTAATTCGGTAGGTCACATTCCTGAAAGGAAAGGGGATTGTAGTTATGACGTAAGGAACATATCCGATATCATTTGTGAAAAGGGTATGTATAACGGTCAACCAATTCGTGATGGCGTCCGTTAAATTTACGAAGGGATGATGTCAACTTCACCGTTTGGAACTCTTGGTTTAATAGCTTCCTTGTAAGCAGCAACCCTCTATCAAGAAAATCATAATAGGAAATGCAAACACGGGAATATCGTATCATTTTGGAGATATATATATGTATGCAGGTGCTGCTGGAATGTTGCTACTTAGAAATAGAAAGTTCACAATTCGAAAGCTGAAACCATCTCTTTTTGACGTAAAGTTTTGTTTTCAACCGAAATTAATCTAGTGTGTTTTACAAGGTTGTTCTTGTATCTTAAAGACATAATGTTGTCTTGTATATACAAATGTGTTAGATATTACATATCCATTATGTTATGAACCTTGTATTGATAATGATAGGTACAAATTTCGAACAGTAAATCATAGCTCTAGTTGTGAAATTATTATTCTAAAGGCAGATGAAAGTGATATACAAATTGCTTTTTGATGAAATAGATTTGTATCCAAATTTCTCCATCTGTAAACAATCAAGCATGTTCAAATTTCGTTATTTTGAGGCATTCGTGCTTGTATACCTTCTAACATTTATGTTTTCTCCTTATAAGTGTATATGATTTTGGTTCACCTTTATAGAGCATTGTTTGGTAGAAACCAGTATTAATGTATTATACATATATCAAGATCGGATACTTATGTATTTGTACTTTTTTTGTATTTTCAATTTTCAAATAACAACCGATATTTGATATTTGACCGATGCATGACAGAACTTCCAAGTTTTTTTTTCTTAAATTGTGAAAAATCGTTCCAAGTCTTTAAAATAAAATGACAAGTTATTTTATTCAATTATGGTAAGTCATTTGAAGCCTTATTCTTAGTATTCACTTAAAAAGAAGAAGTCACATGAGATTTAAATGAGTTGGTACATTTGTACCTGAATATTGAATTTGTTGTTGAAAATAACTTTATAGTTTTCGTGAATTTTTATTGGTTTATTTTATACATTAATTTTGTTTTCAAATTTCAGTTTGCTGGAATAAATGGGATTGCGGCTGGCATCCAAGATGCATCTGTCGATTCTATAAAAAGAGTCGTGTAGGGCGTTGTTCCTGGTGGTAACATCGGAAGAAACACCTTATGACTACATAGTTGATTAATGGCATAGTCATAAAGAAAACGATAATAAATAATTATCATTTTTTCTTATTAATTTTTTTTGTTTCCAAATTTTCCCTTGTAAATTAAATCAATACATGTATCCTTATAAAGAATACAATAATATCGAAAGATATTCTATTGACTTGAAAAAATCATTTGTCAAACAATACAATCAGAACAAGTTGATTATTCTTAATGAAGGAAAAGAATCTCAAGCCTTTAATATTTTGCATAAAATTTGAAGTCTGTTTGACAAATGTTTGCTCCGGAGCAAAATTATTGTGTGCTCAACTTAATGATATTGTGTGCACAAAAAAATATATTGAGTGCACAACTTAAATATATTGTGCGCACACAATAATATATTGTGTGCATAAAATAATATATTGTGCGCACGAAATAATTTAATGTGCGCACAATTTAAATATATTGTGCGCACAACATGATATAGTGTGCGCCCAAAATTAGGAAAACAGTTTTCACTTGACCATGAACTCATTTTATTGATCATTCAACAAGGTTAAATGTTCGTGGTTTAGCCGAAATCTCAGATACCAAATGCAATAGTTCTTCTATATGTGGTTGTATGGAATGATTTTAATGTCTAAATGTCAAGTTGACAGGTGTCATCTTACCTTGACCTCATTTTCAGGGTTAAGTGGTCCGGTAAAGTATTTTTTTTTTGTGTTTTGGTGTATTTCTCGGATACTATAAGCATTTAGCTAGATATATTTGATGTACGGAATGTTTGTATGGTGTAATTGTCTATCTTGCAGTAATATTAATCTGACCTTGATTTTATATTCATGGTTCGTGTTATTTGATTCTTGTTTGGTCTGTTTTTCAGATACTATAAGGAATAAGTGACCTTTATGTGTTTTATGGAATGATTGTAATGTATATATATTTGTCTGACCTTGACTTTATTTTCAGGGTTTATTGGTCAATCTTAAGTATCTCAGAATTGGTCTATTTTTAGATACGATAATAAAGGTATAGTTTAACTGTATTTAATGTACAAAATAATTATAAGGCGCGCATGTTTATAAGGTTTGTTTCTCAGATACATTTGGTTCTTCAATACAGCAAGAAAATCTCGCATCCAAAGGCGCGCTTCAGCTGGCCCATAAACAAAAATATGTACTTGTTCAGTGATGATGGACGTCATACGAAACTTCTTGAGTATTTCTCGTTTCTCGATTTTATATAGATTAGGCCGTGAGTTTTCCGGTTTGAATGGTTTTACACTAGTAATTTTGGGGACCCTTTATAGCTTGCTGTTTGTTGTGAGCCTAAGCTACGTGTTAAAGACCGTACCTTGACCTATAATGGTTTACTTTTATAAATTGTGACTTGGATGGAGAGTTGTCTCATTGGCACTCATACCACATTTGCCTTTATCTATCCAAAATATACAAAAGAAACTAAAATTAGAATTCATTGAAGACCAACACAAAGGCAAGAGGCTCTTGACCTTAAATGGACACAAAAATGCAGCGGAATTAAACATGTTTTGTGAGATCTCAACCCTCCTTTTGTACCTATAGCTAATGCAGGAACAAAAAAACAGCAATACCGACAGTAAAACTCAGTTTAAAAGAAGTCCGTGTCCGATGTCAGAATAGGGAACAAATGAAACTTAACAAAATTACAATGATACATAAATTAACAAAGGACTACTAGCACTTACTGACTTGTCAGCTCCACACCTCAATTAAACTGATTGACTGTCTTAATTATTTGAATATCAAGCACAATCCCTCCGTTAGAGGTTGCGTATCATACCATCATAAAATATATGAGAAGAATATAACTCGTATTTGTATGAGCTATGGTGTATATGTATTATGTTGTGTCATTGGTACTCGCATCGATCGCGATCAATCGGGCCACAAGTTTTGAATGAATGATGCCCCAAAATGGACCATATTTGGAAAAATTGAATCATAATTGTTTCGTTTGTTTTCAAAATATACCACTGAGGAATCCTTTTTATTGACTATTCCTAAATGGCTCCGTAACATTTCAGTTTCATAATGAATACGAACAATATTCTGAAAAATTGTATAATGAAATCGATCAAAAATAGATACTATCAGTGACCTCTTGCACTCTCTTCTTTTAATCAGAATGAATCTATAACTTTGCCTGAAACATTTGTACACAACTCTTAAAAAAATTCTAAATCATAATTAGGATACTGTTCTATGTCGGAAACTTGTTATTCAGTGGTAGTCGTTTATTGGTGTGGTTCATATATGTTTATCGTTTTGTTACAGTCATTTTGGTCCTTTTATAGTTTGCTGTTACATTTAGGTGTGAGCCAACACTCCGTAATGAAAACCGTACTATAACCAATAATTGTTAACTTTTAATAAATTATGATTTGGATGGAGAGCTGTCTCATTGGCACTCATATTGCATCTTTTGGTTTATATATGTACTCAGTTTTATCTCTATTTGATTACAACTTCATGGTGAATTTCTTAGACTGAACAAAATGTCACATTTCAATAACGAACAGTACATTTTGGGTCAAAACCGTACTTAATCATGAACAAACATAGTCATCTTTCATGATAAAAAAAAACTTGTGTACGTGTATTCAGTTTTTAATGGATTTGACTTACTCTACATTTTTACAATATGTTTAGAGAAACCACATTATTCATTTAAGTTGATGACACTAAAACTTCATCATAAACTGTAACCAAATCATTTACCATAAACAGAGACGGACAGATGAACGGATGTAAAGACTTTTAAATATAATGGTCATCTCTATCGTCGACGGTGCATAACAAAATCAAAGTCGTGAATTGAAGAACATGTCAGTCTTATGTCAATTAAAACAAAATCTTGAGATTTTCAGAAATAAAGTATAATGCATAAGTGCAAATAGTAGTTGTATATTTGTTACAAGAAATTCTACATATGTTCGATAGTGTCCTCGCTCTATTGCCAAGTCTGTTTCAAGCCGTTCCAATAAATTCTGATATAAAGTTGAGGCTTCCGACGCATGTGTTGGTAAACCAAGTTTCAGACGAAATAAACGGAATTTATTCAGTATTCATGTCAGGTTTCGATACAAATGCACTGATGATTTTTTGCTAGAGTATTTCCATGTAATCTAGCCCCATTTCAAAAGAAAACCTTAAGCATTTCTCCATTCTGTCACTTTAAAAAGGAGACATTGAAGCCCCGTACCATGTGTAAAGTCAAAGAATTTAACGCACACTATATTATGTTGGGCGCACAATATGTTTAAGTTGAGTGCACAATATATTTAAATTGTGCGCACATTATATTTTTTTGTGCGCACACTATATTATTTTGTGCGCACAACTTACTTAAGTTGTGCGCACAATATATTTTTTCTTTGCATGTCCCTAGCGGGGCTCCGTAGTTTGCTAACCAGCTTAACATACTTTAATATAATTTGATAGTATAGAAACTACAGAACTACCTAAATTAAAATGTCCGTGTCCTTGTTTTCAAGATATAAGCCATTCGACATTTGATGGTAATGGTTCTCTCTAGAATTATCATACATTTAAAATTGCTATGATTTTTTTCTGTCAATAACTATCAACCGATGATAATTATATTTTATGACAGTTTGATAAAGACCTTTCTGATCTTTATGTATTTATATTAAGAAATGAAGAGAAGGGGTAAATGGGCAATTTTTTTTTATGGCACTACATGCATGAAACCAAGGGACTCTTAGTATCTGATAAAGATAAAGAACGGGCCGATGTCTTCTTAAAATAAAGGTTTCAAATGTTTAGATATACAACTTAATATTATCTCACGTTTAACTGGACATGTGTATAGAAAATATATATGTGTTTCAATATTGAAGCATATTGTACACTTTGCAGATAAAAGTACAATTGAATAAACTCAACATAGAGACCAGGAATAAAATTTTGTATTTGCGCAAGACTTGCGTTTCGTCTCCAAAGCCTTATCAGTGACGCATGAATCAAACATAGCGGTTTCAATTGTTTAGATATACATATGTACAACTTAATATTATCTCACGTTTAACTGGACATGGGTATAGAAAATATATATGTGTTTCAATATTGAAGCAAATTGTACACTTTGTAGATAAAAGTACAATTGAATTAACTCAACATAGAGACCAGGAATAAAATTTTGTATTTGTGCAAGACTTGCGTTTCGTCTCCAAAGCCTTATCAGTGACGCATGAATCAAAAACGTTTACAAGGCCAAACAAAGTACGACGTTGAAGAGCATTGAGGACCTAAAGTTCCTAAAAATTTTGCCAAATACAGCTTAGGTTATCTATTCCTGAGGTAGAATAGCCTTAGTATTTCAAAAATACAAAGATTTGTTAGCAGTTAATTTATAATTATAACCATATCAATGTTAGCTGATGTCAACACAGAAGTGCTGACTACTGGGCTGGTAATATCCTCGGGGAATACAACCTCCACTAGTTGTGGCATCGACCAAGTAGTTGTAAATAAACTCATCATAGCTACAAAAATTAAAATTACGTATTTGCACCGGACGCGCGTTTCATATACAACAGACTCATCAATGACACTCGAATCAAATTGCGTGCTCAGAAATGTCGACAAAATGTTAAACTTCTTTAAATATCTGTCCAAAGAATCTTCATTAAAATAGTGTCTATAAAATATAATCGTTCTATTATATCAATAGGGGTACACTAAAATTGTGTTGATGTATAATTTGAGCCTGCACTTGTTTGCCAATTGTTTAAAACATTAAAACATTAAATGTCAGTGCAAAGTGCAGTTATGATGTGACGCTGTTTGTTCGGTTTCTTTTTCTATAATTCACTTCATTCCGATTTAAGGTTCTATGAATTGTATATTAATAAAAACCCAAATATATATTTTACAATAACATACATTTGTATCAATTTCAACGAAAATTCGTAGAACTTGCTTATTTAAACAATTAAACCGTATGAAAAACAATCGTTTTCGGTGATATTTGAAAGTACTAACGAAAAGTAATTATGTTTAGTAACCAACAAACTGAATTAAACTTTAAAAGATCGGTTCAATATATTTCTAGATTTTCACACATAATGGAAATAAAGAGTGTTGTACAATCATGAATTAATCATCAACGTTTTCTTTTATCGTATGTATTTTTCTTAAGAATTCAACGATTATATTGATATTATTTGGACAACCTTTTTCTTAAAAAACATGATAAAAATAATAATTAAAAACCAATTTAACATTACATTCATCGGAATTGATTAGATATGCGGAGAGAGAAAAAATGTATTCTGATTAGTTGTTTCATTTCTTGGAGGGGGCCAAACATTCAAAAGATATTGAGAGAGTAACATAAGTGAACTAACTTCAAAATGCAAAGAGATACAATTTTAAAGCAATATACATGATGCTTATTACAGTACTAGTGTATCATCAACGTCATCAAACTTGACCAAACCAAACTAATTCAAAGCCTTTAAAATAACAGAAGAAATATAATTAAAATATAACAGGCTGAATCATAACGGACGCATCACGTAGTAAAAGAACACAAACCACATAAGCATGTAAAAAAATCTTACAGGTCATCAATTTCTATTGAAGACGAATCATATATTAGGTAACAATATGTAAATACTGCTGAATCACAAAGCACGCCTCTTTTTGAAATATGCCACATATATTTTGACCTTTGTAAACAATGAAGTGTATATCAACTGTCCATTCGAGGATATTACAAAACGTCATAGTGAAAGTTTGCACAATTGTAGCTGTAAAAGGAGTTCCTAAAATTTAGTTGTCTATATATTCTGAAGTGCAACCTACATTGGATAAAAAAGAGAAAATGTAGAAATTAAGCAAATCTGGTTCACCCTCAGATATCTAATTAAAATAACCGATATAAACAGATTTATAAATATTTCAAGAAAATTAAAAACATCTTAGGCTTTAAATATAATGACTCAGCAAAAATAAATAATTACAGCTTTCCCCAATTTTTGAACACATCACTGTAAGCAAAAGTGTTCTTATTTGAACCTATACAAAATATCACTATGTCACTACACTAAGAAAACTCAGTAGCCTTAGTTCATGAATGCATGGACTAAGCTAAAGTAAATTGGGTTAGTTCATGCATGCATGGACTAAGCGAAAGTAAATTGGGTTAGTTTATGTATGCATGGACTAAGCTAAAGTAAACTAGGTTAGTTCATGCATGCATGGACTAATTCAATTAAACCATTTGATTGTATTCAAATGAAATAGTAAGAACGGTAATGTAAGTCCGTGTATACATGGACTAAGTTTAAGTTGCGTAAGATAATTGGGTTAACCCATGTTTTCATGGACTGATAATGCTGCTTCAAAAATTGGGAAAAAAATAGTTTGAGTAGCCCATTGCATGTGTTATATCTGGGTTGTTAGTCCATGCAAGTATGAACTTAGTTAACATTTATAGCCTTTGTCCATGCATGCATGGACTAATCTTAGGACTCAAGTTTTAATGTTTACACAATATACAGAGTTTCAGTCATACTATCAAGTGTTCGTTATTTATCTATTAAGGTAAGTTATAATGCACAATATGCCTTTAAATCATTAGATTTAGATTGAATAAGAAAAAATCAACTAAGAGGAAAAAAGGATAGTAACATCAAGTACAAAAAAAAAATATAACTAACATCATGAAATAAAGCGGTAAGGAGAAATGCAGGTTTTCTAAACTTGATGCTGATTTCCAGTTTTGTTTGTTACCTTGTTTTTACTACATGTACTAAATATGTAAACTGGTAATTATCTAATTAATAAATTAATAAATTAATTAATAGAAAAATTAGCACTCAACCAACAACATTTATGAACCGTGAAAAATCACATCCAATGATCATTAGAAGGATGGTGAACATAACTTACTGATGCCATTATTGTTTAGGGTCGATTCAAGATGCAATGAATATGTTCTTATTTTTAAATATTATCTTGTCAACTTTTTCGATTGCTAAAAGTGTAAGCCCTGGAAAACTGCTCTTGTTCATATATCATACATGTACCTCTGTTTAGAGGAATTTTAAATGACAGTTAGCGTAAATATTCGAATCGTATATTAATTTGTTCAAACTTTGATTAATATTTAGTTTCCCGAGACGCGTTCTCAGTAAACATATTTGTTTTGTTTAAACGTAAGAAAGCAACAACATTCTAACAGGAACCCGAGTAGTCGAATATTATTTTTGCGATCTATATTCGGTGCTACCCAGCAATACCCGAGTTCTCGATGACATCCCTAATGACAAATTTGATTCTTTTACCCTTTAACACACTATTCTCTTTGTAAAATCGAATACTATTATCATAAAGAATTAAATCACAATGCTTTTCAATATAAAAAAATAGGAGCATACTCTATTAATTTATTGCTTACGAATACCATACTGCATATTTTGTCAATAGTGAACCAAAAATATAAAATATGCTTAACTGTTGAACAAGCGAGGAGTATGTTGAAGTTTCTTAGGGGCAACATATTTGTCGAGCATGGAGGTATGCTTTTTTTCAACACAATATTGGCATTTCTATATGAAAAAACTGTGCGTATTTTCTTGTCGACCTCTTCTTATTTACAAAGGTACCAGAATTATAATTTAGTACGCGCGTTACGTCTACATAAGACTCATCAGTGACTCACATATCAAGATATTTATAAAGACAAACAAGTACAAATGAGTCAGCGTTGCTATAGATACAATTAAATAGACTCAGATGTTTTCTTGAAAATAGTAGATTAAACAAGATTTTATACCTAGCGAAGCCTCTCACTTGTATGATGATCACCTAAAATTCCATTCTTTTGACAACAATATGTGATTAAAACCAACGTCAGTTCCTAGAATGTAATTATACTTCAAGATCATTATGTATAATTTGTGAAGTTCATACGGAATATTTAATATTAAGGTCAAGGTATATGGTTCGAGTACACAGTTACCGTCCTCTTTTGATTGTCGTTGTCCACGAATATAGCCCCTAGTGTGGACAGTGTGTTACTTGACATCTTTTTTATAACCCTTCAAAATTTATTTCTTATTCATCTCCCTTTATATACTGAACGACAACTATGCCGTTACATACCTACCGTTACATAGTTACGTTAATCATGTATAGTTTCACCTGAAGATTATTATTTAAAACAGGAAAGTACTAGTAAATTAAAACTATTCATACCGGAAATGTTGGATTTATTAGTAATCTATTTATTAGTAAGGGGGTGAAATTATACTATAATTTTATTTTTTTTTTTTTTTTTTTCGGTAGAGTAGTGATTTTGTCCAGCTGAAAAAGGTTACAAATTAGCAGTTCGGAAGCTGTCAGAAGATTTCTAGACCCCTTTAACATAAACTTCTCCATATTTTAGTTAGAGCTGATGAAGTTTTCATAATTTTGATAGAATTTTTCTAAAAGTAGTACAACACACTGTAAAAATGTTATTGAGAGAGCGGAGGTGGAATTTGTTTGATTTCTATTTATTGTGTAAAAAGTAAGATCACAAAAATACTGAACTTAGAGGAAAATCAATTTGGAAAGTCCATAATCACATGGCAAAATCAAATAACAAAAACGAATGGACAAGAACTGTCATATTCCTGACTTGGTACAGGCATTTTCAAATGTAGAAAAAGGTGGATTAAACCTGTTTTTTTATATTGCTAACCCTCTCACTTTGATGACAGTCTCCTTTATATTTACATTGATGCGTAAACTAAACAGACACAATAAATCAATAAATAAAATAGTCAAAATATGGGTACATCAGTCATCATCGTATAACAATTTTAAAAGGAACAATTTAACAGAACACAATAACATCTATCTGCAAACACATTCATTGATTTAAATGACTGACGTCAGAAAATTTTTAATACGTCACATAAATTTGTCGTTCTATGTGCATGCACACAATTTTAAAATTTACATAGACAATGTTAGCATATAGGGTTAAAAATCAAAAGTAGGTAAGAATAAATATCAGAAATAGACCGAGATTGAAAATAGTCCAAAAGTTATACAATTCTTGTCATTTGTTGGTGTTCTACATATTTGTTTTTCGTCCATTATTTTGTACATGAATTAAGCAGTTAGTTTTCTCGTTTAAAATATTTTACGTTTGTCCTTTCGGGGAGTTTTATAGTTGAATATACGGTATGGGCTTTGCTCATTGTTGCAGGCTGTACACTGACATATAATTGTTAATTTCGTTGTAATTTGGTCACTTGTGAAGAACTATATCATTCGCAATTATACCACCGTGTGAGTAACCAGTTGCATAATTTTCTGAAGACCCTTTTTTACTGCAGACAGAATTTTTGTCAATCTAATGAATACGGTTATACCTTTGTAGAATAAGCAGATGTGGCGACAATCTACCGTTGTGAGTTTTGTGTAGATTATATCCAATACCAACAAGGTTAGACCTTAAATATGAAGTTTTGTATGTGGGATTAACTTAGTGCTGATTTATTCCTAATTTTCAAAAAATAATACCCTCGTATTAATAAGATAAGACACATAGACAATATCATTTGAAGCCTTTTTCGCTGGAACAACATACATGCAACGCCTCTGCTATAGCATTAATAAGCTTAATTGTATGTGTATGTTTATTTAACTATGTTAACACGAGATTCAAATTCAACCCTTATACCATCCTTTTCAATTACTTTCACTGGTAATTTTGCAACTGCAACGGTAACAGTTTAGCAATGACTATTTGATCAGTCATAAATATAAATATCTATAATACTAAAATTACGAGGTCCAATTTGTCAGCCGTCATCACGTAAAAACGACGAATCAAAGAATTCAACTTTATATACAACTAATATAGTACAAAGGTGTAGATTAAAAATTACACCACTCCAGGCCCTTTTGTTTTCCACGTAATTAATATCGCCAATAATTAGGAAGTTCCGGGTCGAGTCCGATACCGATACCAATAGTATAATCACCTGTTACCTGTTACCTTATCTGTACGTTCCGCATCTGACAGGCGCACCACCAAACGGTGTATTCAGGATTAATATGCTATATAAACGGGTCATAATCACAGGGTTGACACTACTAAATTGTCAAATTGTTAGCTATTGTAGTATTTTAATCCGTAAGACTTTCTAAGATAACAATACGAATACTAAAAATCTGGACTAAAAATAAGTTTCAATTTGTTAGCGGGCATGACGTAAAACAGCGAATCAAAGAATTCAACTTTATTTGAACTAATATAGGACAATGCTGTTGATTAAAAAATACTCCATTCCAGGACCTTTTGTTTTCCAAATATTTAATATTACCAATAATTGATAAGTTCCAGTTCGACGGGTTCAAACAGAAAGATTTGAAAGCAGAGAAAATTGTGTATCTTATAATCGGCATGACTTTATCAGATGACAGTACCAATACTAAGATAAGGCTTGCGCATAGTTATATACTTTAATTCAGTCACGGACCCGCGATATCACGGGTGTGTTCTAGTGGTTTATAAAAAAAATACCCAAGATTAAATTAAAAACAGTACAGGGACAGTTATATTGTAGTTAATGATTCAAGTCACTTGGTCAGGTCATAAATATATAGATACAATCGGCATTATCATTAACCTGGAAATGGTTTGCAGTTGATAGGTTCACATGTTGTTTGCTTTGGTTATATGGTTTGTGGTACTAAAATTGTCAAGGTTCCGTTACACAATGTATCTGTCAACTGCCGGAATTGTCTGCTACAGCCGTATTTATACTTGAGGAAGACTGCATACATTGAAAAATTGTCCTTTACTACAGGAAAAGTATAATGGCAAATTAACGAAGTGATTGGTTGTAAAATCACATCTCCAGAATACGGGGTTTTGAAAACTAGACATCTCTGTCAATTTTGATTGGTCTTTAAAACCGAGGTTCCCACGACAATAATATAGAAAATGACGCAAATACAAATAAGAGTGTACAACCGTCTAGGAAAAAGGGGAAATATGGACTTATAAAGAATACCTTCTTATGATGATGAACATTGCTTATATTGATTGCACAAATTCCTTTATTTAAAACAGAACTGGAGGGAATTTTCATTTTTCGTCATGTTCAGGTTACGACCTTAATGGTCACATCAAAAACTGTACTGACCAGTATGTATAGTTGAGAAAATGTATTTATGCATCCCTTGATAAGTTATAATCTCTAAAACATGTAAGAAAATTATTAGGCAGGAAATAGCTATTATCTAATGTTACCCTAGCAGATGATGAAGATGTGAAAGAAGGTCATTTAAGCTCCCAGATGGCTATCATGATTTGGAAGACTTTTATATACTATAGTATTAGGCTGATTGTGATGTTTGGCCATGACAACGATGGTGTCTTAAAGTAGTGTTGAGTTAGCCCGTTCAAAAAGTAAAATCACAAAAATACTGAACTTAGAGGAAAATCAATTCGGAAAGTCCATAATCACATGGCAAAATCAAATAACAAAACGCATCTAAAACAAATGGACAAGAACTGTCATATTCCTGACTTGGTACAGGCATTTTCAAATTTATCACTGTAGGCAGACAAAACACTATCTGAAACTGATAGTATCAATATGCTATATTTCTTGATTTACAACATACATGTTTTACAATACACAATCGGTATTTACATGAAAACCAATTGTGCTCCTCTTCATGTCGATTTGTTCTTTTCACATACATGAACTATTTTGAAGAAATATTCTCTTTTTAATTCAAATATTCAATTAGAAACTATTCCAGCTTTTCATTTTTATGTAGCAACATTCAAGCAGCGCCTGCAATAATGTGTATCTCTCTTAGTTGATACGCTATTTCAGTTTTGTATTTTGTAAATCCTATCAGGGTTTGCCTTAAAAATGGTAGTTGATCTTAGAGTGGTGACGTTGAAATAAGTCTTTCGTTAATTTTACGGACGCCATTACAAGTAGTTTGATCTTTACGGGATTTTTGTTTCACTGATGACGAAAGATATGTTCGAATTGTCGTAACTACATTCCCTAAATGTAAACTACCAAATAAGACTTATTGCTGACTTTGAATTCGCAAACAAAATGACATGTGCCATATGTGAATCAGGATTCCCTGATCTGAAATAAGAGATCATCTCCATTTTATTTAACAAACTCTTTGATTCGATCAGCAATCAATTCCCGGTTTAAGAGCGTTCTGAAACTAGCTATTCTCTACTAGGGGCAGTGAGAAACCAGATTAATATTAAGATATTAAAGGATGTGTTGAATTAAATCTGAATATAAGTCTGTCTTGTCGTTGTTATAACATTACAACATTTGACTTTTCTACCCTAAACACCAGTTTGTCGTAAAATTAATATAAATCCAGTTCGAAAGAACTTTGGTTTTTTTAAAAAGAATGTGCAACGTAGATAAAAAAAAAAACAAAACATATCTAATCATAGGAGGCCATAAATCAAACATTTTAATTTCAAATAACTCGGATTCAAACAAAGAATTTACATCTTCAAGATGTTTGATTACTGGTATATAATTGTAAACATATCTTGTACAATCAAGTTTTTTTTAACAATCCTAAAGGAACCAACTGTGTCTTGTCGAATTGTCCTATGTCCTGTTATTCATACTAGGAACAATCAAAATAAATATTTTTTAGTGAAAAAATATAAGGTAAACCGCAAACTCAACAAGAAACAAGTTAAAAAACACATTTGCTTTAAGAAACCATAATGATCAATAAGTTTTGCATTGATGAATAAAGGGGCATGAAAAAGAATTAAAGAAATTACTATCTAAATTTCTTAGCATGATGATAAACATTTGCTAGCTATTGAAATTATAGGTTTTAGTTTTTGTAGCATCAATGTTATTATTTATGTGACCATTAGCGTAATCAACCTTCATGATTGATTGCCTTTTCAAACAATTTTTTTTACATGTAAACATCATACATTTTGTTTGTCGTGTTTCGTTTAAATTCGTGTATAAAAGACTGCATGCCAAGTTATACCTTATCCAAGATTTGAACATCGTAACACTGCATCATTGAAAAGGTAAGGTCTATTAAATTGTGAAGCGAGTTTGAAAATACTTTTTTAAAATTCGTTTTCAAAAAATATCATTTGATAAGATTACAATTCGTTATTTCGTTACGATTTGAAAAATACATTTGATCATTTTCAATTCCTCGTAATTCATGAACAATTCTGTATAACCTACAATAAATTATTATCAAGATTTATGTGAAATGAGTCCCTTCGTATCCTCCAATCCTAAATATACTTTTGAATGTTACTATGAGATCCGAATAAAGGTATAGTGTTCTTAATTCCAAATAACAATAGCATTTTTGAAAAAGGGGATCATCATAACAGTATACCGTTGTTTACGTGACATAAAAACAAATGATTTAAGCTTTGATCGTAATTTTATATGAATTCTACATGTTTGACAAGAGGTATATCGAAGTTTTGAGATCTCACAAAATACATTTAACCTCTTCGTATTGCCAAAGTCAGAAAACTGTTTCCTTTGTAAGCTATGCAAATATTTTTAGATTTGGTCTACTCAAATGTTTCGCAGTTATAGGTGAAGTCTAGCGCACAATTTTATTTTGGAAGCCAGCTGAAGCACACCTCCAATTTGCGTTTTTAAAGACCAATTGTACAGTTTAAGCTATCACCTTTAATTATCAAAAAGTTTGAAAATAGAAACTTTCCCGATTCTTTTTTTAAGGATAAATTATTAAGACATGTATCTGTAAAATGTTTACATTTTTGAATTTGTAGAAATTCATATAGTTCAAAGATGGGAACAAAGAATGCTCTGATGGCTGTTGTAGTCCTGTTGGTTCTGATTGGCAGTTTTGGTGAGATCTAAATAAACAATTATATTTGTACATGTAGTTCCATTTTAATTTTTTTGTAAATTTACAAGTTTCATGGTTAAACTGATATCACTTTTTATGAAATGATAAATTGATGATAAATGTAATTTTAGTATTTGATAATATAGTGAGTATATTTTGTGGACAAATTTCACCAGTAAACATCAAATACTATTAATCATTGCATTATAAGTTAAATACAATTTACACTTCTAAATTTCTTTTAAGTTAAATAAATAGTCTAGATATAAATCTTTCCATTTGCAGAGTTAGTGGACTCGTTTTTTACTGGACAACAACCCCAATGTTATAGGAGATGTAAGTTTCATCTTATATATAGAAAAAAAGATAAATATGCAACACATTTTAGAGTATGTGGCATTTTTCAAATGTGTGCATTTAATATCTGGTATTTTAGTAGCAGCTAGATATCAGTCGCTTGTTTTACTAGAATGATAAGGTTTTACCTTTCGGTATACAGATATCTTTTGTTAAATAGGAGATATTTGACTCTTTTAAGGATTTGTTACTCTCGGGATTTTCCTCAGCTGTATTTCAAAATTTCATATTTGCTCTTCAAAGTCGTATTCTGTTTGTCCATTTATTTATTTTTTATATTCGAGCGCACTGATGAGTAAATTGCTCCCACCGTTTATATACATTGTCCATCAAATGGAAATTATCGTTTCTTGTTTTTTTTTATAAAGATTAGACCGTTGATTTTCCTTTTTGAATGGTTTTACACTAGTAATTGTAGGGGCCGTTTATAGCTTACTGTTTTGTGTGAGCCAAGGGTCCGTGTTGAAGACCTCTAATGGTTACTATAAATTATGACTTTGATTGAAGGTTGTATCGTTTGGCACTCATACCACTTATTCTTATATCTATTTACATTTGAATAGAGAATGTAAACGGGGTATGTGCCAAAATGAGACAACAAACCGACAAAGAACAAAAAAGAGCATATAACAACAAAATCCCACATCTGCATTCAGGCTGCAGCTGACTTTTAAACAGTAATGTATACTAGTTCAGCAAAATTGACGCAACACTTCTGTCAGAAACATACAGATTAACCGAAATCAAACCACAAAACTTCAAGATAAACAAGGTTACAGGTAACTGACTTTGGACGGGCTGAGAAATTGACTTTTGACAGGCTCAGGAATGTGGAGAGGTTAAACCATGTTTTGTGAATCTCAACCATCTCATATACCTTTAAATGGGGAATAAACAATTACAGTAATACACACAACAAAACTCAATTCAAAAGAATTACGAGTCTGACATTAACATTTGTCAAGAGTCTAACAGATATTTATTATAGTGAAGTTTAAGATATCTCATCGGGAGAGTTTCAGAAAAGATGCTAATACAATTGGTTGACTGTTATGAATATATATGACAAGGACGTCCGTGCATATTTTGGTTAGATTTGTTAAATACAGGGCTTCCCTTTACACAGAAGGACATTACCGCTAAATTCACTGGCCAGTAAAATACGATAGAAGCAACTTTGTGAACTAGCGAAACAAACAGACATTGGTTGTCGTTTAGGACCTTAACTAACTACCCCTTTTATAAGAGGTGTAGTTTCGATATTTTGTACATACTTGGTTGGTCTTTTGGTTCCTGGTAAACAAACTAATCATAGATGCCAGGACCAAATTAATGAACGTCAGACGAGGATTTCGCCCACAAACATGTCATCAGTAACGCTCGAATATAAAACAATAGAAAGGCTAAAGAAAGTATAAAGTGGAAGAGCGTTTGAGGATCCGAAATTTCGAAAATTTTGCCAACACAACTTCGGTGATTCATTTCTGGTTTAGAAAATTCTTGGTATTCTGAAAAACAAATTGAATCGGTAAACATCTTTTTTTCCCTACCATATTAACGATATTTCATGTCAACACTGACGTACTGACTACTTGGCTGGTAAACCCCTAACAGAGGAAACCTACATTGTACACCAGCAGTGGCATCGACCCAGTGGTTGTAAATAAACTTAACATACATACCAGGATATATAGTTTGTACGTTAGATGCCCGTTGCGTCTTCAAAATAATCATCAGTTGCGCTGATTTAACAAAATACGAAGTTAGAGAGCATTATTGAGGACACATTATTTAATAATAAAAACTGTACTTCATGTTTTTGACCATACAGTTAAATCATTCTTAATGTATGGCACTGAAATATGGGGTGACATTAACTTTCATAAACCAATCACTCAAGGGGATAACTATTTCAAATAACTATGTGGAGACCTGGCAGTAGAGAAGGCTCATTTAAGCTTTTGTAAATTTATACTTGGAGTAAGTAAAAAGGCATATGTTATGCTATATGGGAACAAGCTTAGAACTTATAGACTTTTTAAAAGTAGATTTTGCTAAGAAAATTACCTTTTGCAGGAAAATTTTAGGTATAGAAATTACTTACCAAAATTCCGTATCAGTGCTCACGATTTAGACATTGAGAGGGGGGTACAAAAATCTGACAGTGTTAGAACGTATCTGTAAATTGTGTGGTACTGAGGTTGGGGATGAAATTCATTTTCTTCTTCAGTCCTACAAACTTTCAAATATTCGTCTTAATTTTTAAATGAACAAAACAACGGTTTAAAAATTAATTTCAAATAATAGTACAGAATTTAAGACACAACATAGAAAACTAAAGTAAAAGCAACACAAACCCCACTAGAAACTAGGGGTGATCTTGTGTGCTCCGGAATGGGAAGCAGATCCTGTTCCACATGTGGCACCAGTCGTGCTGCTTATATTATTACATAAAATATCATTTAGCGGATACTATAAGAAATGCGCTATATCTATATAAAGATATGTGACTAGTGTCTTGGTACTGTTCTACCTTTTCAATTTTCAAGTAATCATCAATTTTCTATATTTGATCAATTAATGACGAAAAATGTACATAAAGTCAGAAAAATGGCAGTTGTTATCTTATAGTTCGGTACTGTGTGTGTCACATTGTCGTTTGGTTTTTTGTTTCACTTTTTTCTGTTGTTTCGTTCTTTTCCTCTGATAGTTGATGCGCTTCCCTAGGTTTAAGTTTGTTACCGTGATTCAGTCGATTAACGACTTTCGAACAGCGGTATACTACTGTTGCCTTTAATTACTATCTGTGTCGCTATGTTCAAATAGGTTATATAATGTTTTCCTTTAATAATATCCAATAATTATCATGTGCTAAACTTTGAAGCCTTATTCTTAGTATCAACGTGAAAAAAAATCAGTTAATAGGAATGCAAATGATTTAGGGTCAAACTAGAAAAATTAAATTATATAAAACATAAGCAAAATATATATTGTTTTCAATACAAGTAATCGATTAGTTTTTGTGAATTTTCATTTCAGAAATAATTGACGCAAGCTATACTTAATTGTAGTTTTAACATGGGTAGGCATAATATTCGTGATTACTTTTGCCAGAGCAATAGTGATTTGATAAAATTAATTTTTCTGCAGTAGTCAATACGCGCATGTGCAAACAAATTTTATTGGATTTCGAGCATAGATTTTTTTACTAGGCGAAATAATTTGAATTATTTGTTCATATCTGTTGTTTGTTTTGTTTTTTTTTTGTTTTTGTTTTTGTTTTTGTTTTTTGCAGATTGCTATAATAACTGGGACTGCAGCAGATGGCAGCCATGGTGCTACTGTCGGAAAATCTTCAAGGGTAGTCGTCTTGGGCGTTGTTCCTGGTAATGGTGATAACATCGGAAGACAGTCAATATGGCAACATCGTCTATTTTGACCTGAACACATAAATAAAGATAATAAAAATGTGTAATAAGTTCTGGTTTTTTGGTCATTTTTTATCCACCTTTTCCATGCTAAGAGTAAACAAAATATTGAAAATATGGAGAGAAATATGAGATAGAATAACTTAAGACACAAACTTATACAAAGCTAACATACATCATGCATATAACAATGTATAATGTACGTCAATAATATTGATCAAACAAAGCGTAATCCAAAGCCTTGAAATTAACGAGTGAAAAATAGGTAAAACATAAAAGACTTGTCATAACAAAAGCAGCATGAAAAGCAAAAACAACACAGGCGACATTAACAATATATTACGTCATCAATTTCTACGGAAGACGACTTACATGCATCGGGTGAAAACTAATTAAATTGCAATTTCAGATCAATATTATGAATGCAAAGTGTGTGTTTGGAGAAAGTATAGAATACAAGGTTGGTGATTCCTCAGATACTCTCTGTTTTTGTACGATAACAGTGTTAAAAGGAAAAAAGAAGAGAACATGATGACATACTATTCTATTGCAATTCGTTTTTAACGATATTTTTTATTTGACGTTTCTTACGCGTCTCTCGGTAAACTCAATTTACAACAGTTAAATCTACGTTTTACGAAGGTCAAGCTTAAAATACAATATAGTTATCACTTCAGTACAAGAGGTGGTCCACACTTAAAAATGCTCATCAGTATTTTAAACAGACGAAAATCGATTTTACAAGTTAAGCTCGTAGCTCAAAATGTCAACAAGCTGCTGGTAAAATCTCGTTAAGGACACAAATGAGTAAAACAATAAAAGTCGTCATGAACTTCACACGATATGTCGAGAATTAAAAAAATGCTAAAAGGTCTCATTATCATGAAAAATCCTTTAAATGATTAACCAGCATTGTAAAATTATTAAAGAAATTATATCTATTAATCTAACAAATATTGTATTGTTAATTTTTTATCTATACTTGCTTATGTCCATATCATTAAGACTCTGTTAGATAGTTGTCTCATTCGCAATCATACCACATCCTCTTTTTATATTATAGTTCAATTTTAAAGTAGATTTATGATTGAATATTTGCTACACATCGCTACATTCTTGTTTAATCGTTGCAGAAAGATCTGATTTTAGATGATAAACCAACAAGTCGGCCTAATGATTTTTATGGTACATTTAATCTTCTGCTACTCAGAGATGTACAAACATTTATGCAGCATGTAAGTTTTATAGGACAAGGTTCACAAGCTAGAACTGATGTAGAGCTATTTGCAATTATCACTAAGAAATTAAACATTACATCTAAGAAGTAAACGAACTAAACAGTTTAGATTTAATTACCGTGGTTCCGAGTAGTCAAAATTTCTTACGATATGCACTTTGTGTAACAGGACAAAATCACGCTTTAAATTTAAAATCTTTTCCTGTCTGTATTGCAGCTGAAATAGTAAATTGATGAACATAAATGACTATACAAAATAAACATGAAATGAGAACAATAAGTAAAAACGGGATTACCATACGCTTCAAAAGGAGAAAACATTTTGACAACTAAAAGAAAGATATGGAGGTAAAATAAAGGATCTCAACATTTTCACTTTACCTCAGTAACTTCGATCAATCGGTGAAAACATGTGTTTTTTATATGTTTGTTTGTTTACCATTATACAATTTATAGTTCATTTCGCCTGAACTGAATTTTTGTTGAGTGTTGAGTGAAGACCTGTATTTTGTCCGTTTACTAAGCGAAATTGAAACGTTGAGGTCGGATAAAAAAGGAAAAGCATTAATTTAACCCTGCTACATATACGCGTGCTTATACTGCTTTCTATGCTATCTTTTATATTTGTATTTACTGAATTTGGCGTTAATGACTGATATTTGTTTACTTCTGTTCAATTATTTCCTGTATGTTACCCATTTAAAATATCTTTTGAATTTTGTTATTTTTATTTGAATGTTATCTTAATGTCGTATCCTCCACCTTTTCTTTTTAACACAGTGACAATGAATAGGGTCGGTATATTGAGTTTTAGAAAGTGTCCGTAATGACTCTCCTCTTGACGAATTATTCTGAAAGGATTTTTTTCATATAGCGAACCCCGACTCTAATACGGATCAACCTCTGTCGTAATTGTTTGTATGTTTCCTGATGCATGTTTTTATTAAGGGAAATTGTACAGAACTAGTTTCTGATATAATAATAGAATTAGTTATTGTCAGTACGATAAATATCAACCAATGACCAAATGAAAAAGTTTTTTTTAAAGTAACTATAGGTAACCGAACGGCCTGAAACATAGTGCAAACCCCATTCAGTATGGTTAGCTATAAAAAGACCTAGAACAACAAAGCATTACATTATGATTAAAAGTAGAAAACAAAAGATGTTACAATATTTATTTCATAATTCCCAACATGGCTTCTGAAAATACCTTGACATCACATAACATGAATTTATAAAGTTCTCCAGATGTTGAGGAAGAAATCAACTATAACACTTTTAAAGACAAGCACTTGATACTTCATTTTCTAGAGGAAAATGTAGCTGTAACTAGCAATCAATCTTGAACAGCCATAATTGCTGAAAACCAAACTGTTGTATTCAATAATAAAAGAGTCAATGTTTAGTTCGTTTCAACAACTTTTGAAACCTAATTTAATTATTTTGAGAGTTCTTCCAAGACAACCACGTGCACAGAGACCAAGCTTTATCAAGAATTAATATGAATAGAACCCGTAACAGCCTAATCTTTATACAATAGTATCGTAGACAAATGTTTACAGTGTGGTATTTACTAAATTAATAACATTATTACAAAATGCTGGCTGAAAGATTGATCATAATATTTGTTTATCAGTATTATACAGAGTTGTATTCTATTAAGCGTGGGAGTTGTTGGTTTCTGTGTCATATGTTAGTCTCTTTTCCATGTACAATTTAATTTTATAGCTTTATTGATAGCATTAACTTCTTGTTTATATGTAGACAGGATGCGCTTATTTCAGTATCAAGTATGTTTGAATAATTTTCATTGTCCAAATGTTTAATTTTGATTGCACTGGAGGTTTTTATGGCTGTTCATTCACTAGTCAATCAGTGTAATTGTTGAATGACATTTGTTCCCAGTGTAGTGCTGCCTGCTTTTTTAGTAGAGGGCGCTATATCATTACAATCTGTAATTGGTGGAACATGTAGTCATTGGTTAAATGTCATGTAATTAACAGATACTATTTTTACTGTATTAATTCGTACCTACAATAAATTATAAGAACATTGCAGTTGAAAATACACAATCTTTTGGTTAGCTTATGTCTTCTCTTAATCAAAACAAATATTGTGTCTCATAAAATGGCTGTTTTAAAATTATCATTCCTTCCAAAAAAATGAGCCCTCAATCCTCTCCTTAACCTTGCACAGTGCAATGGAACACTTCTATTATATTTTACATCTTTTGAATTGAAGCACCTATATCTTTTATTGAGTGTGTGGTTTACTTCATAATGAGCTTTTGGTTTGATTCTCCAAACTTCAAATTCATTTTCGTTCTAAACATTTGGTCTCGAGCGTACTCAGAGATAACTTTTTGATAACATCGGTGTCTTGCAAACACAAAATCGGTCGTACATTTCCGTGCAACAAAACCAATGATACCCGAAACATGTACCAACGATGCCAAAATGCTACATGAACCCTACTAAAAATGATGTACGAACACAAACAAATCGCGTCATGAAAAATGTACAGACGCAAAACTAACGAAGTAAGAACGATGATAGTTTATATCGTATACCATACGAAAATCGATACCATAAACATTCTTTTAGCGTACATTGTTTCCTTTAGCGGTCTTTGTTTCGTTTAGCATTCTTCGTCATCGTATCAAATGTACTGCTTCGATTGAGTCAAATCAAACAAACAGAAACATAAAGTGTTTATCAGTGAAATTGAATCGTTTACTACTTTTTGTATCTAATTATTATGTGTTTCAAAGAATTGTGTCCGTGACCACACCGAAGACGCCATTCATGCTATCAATAAATTAACGTGTCTTAAATTATACAGAAACTATTCCTTGAAATAAGACCATAAGTCAGCTACTTTCGGCAATCCACCTTATTTACGAGAATATAACCTTAGATATGTGATCCTTATACTAATACTTAGATCAAGCTGATTTACGTTTAATGCACCGTGTCAGATAAATAGCTCCGAGTCTTTTGTGTATGCTTTACAGACAAAGAGATTTTCAGAACTAGAAATATAACACAGGATTTAATAGTTCAAAATGAATAATTTGAAATTACAGACAGAATGTTAAAGTAGACCGTGTCAAAAGACCAATTTGATATCTTTTCTTTTTAACTTATTTAATTGGGGCTCTAAAAGATAGACGACGATACGGAAAAGGATATTCACACTCATCAGACTTATTTAATTAACTAACAATGCAACAACAAAATCAAAGAATAACAATAAAGCAGAATACACAGCATAACAAAAACTAAGATTGAGCAACACAAGGCTACCTTAATTACTTTGAAACAGGTGAAATCGCATAATAGACCATCTAAAAATTACTAATCATGTTTAAGAGAACAAATAGATATAAGAAGATGTGGTATAAGTGCCAAGTCACATTTTGTAAAAGTAAACCGTTATAGAACAAATAATGGTCTTCAAGACGGAGCCTTGGCTCACACCGGACAACAGAGCTCCAAAAAATTAGTAAAACTATACATGAGGTCATGTACCACACACGATATGTCGAAAATAAAAAAAAAGGCTAAATAGTCTCATTATTAAGTTTTTAGCTGTACTTGCAAGCGTTCATATCATTCAGACTCTGTTAGATAGTTATCTCATTCGCAATCATACCACATCCTCTTTTTATAATATAGTTCAATTTTAAAGTAGATTTATGATTAAACATTTGCTTCACATCACTACATTCTTGTTAAATCGTTTCAGTAAGCTCTGAGTTTGGATATATACATTTGGCGTCACAAGACAAAATCACGCTTTAAATATCAAATAGTTTCCTCTTTGTACGTTCAAAGCAGCTGAAAATAAAATATCGAAACGATGAACATAATTGACATGAAAGGAGAACGAATAAGAAATATGAGAGTACCATAAATCACACAAGGAGAGCACATTCTGACAGCTTAAAGAAAGTTATGGAGATATTAAAGTCTCAGCATTTGCACTTGGCTTCAGTTACTCCGAGCATTCGGTAAAAAATGTTAATTGATGAGTCGTTTTCTAAACGTTTGTTTGTTTACCATTATACCATTCATAGTTCAGTTCTCCTGAACTGATTTTTTTGGTTTTTGCGATTTGACCTGTATTTGGCCGTATACTAAGCGAACGGGTAAGCTATAAAAAGACCTAGACAAAATATTAAATCATGATAAAAACGAGAAGACAAAAGATGTTACAATGTTTATTTCAAAATCCCCAAAATGTCTAATAAAGATCAAACATTGACATTACATAAAATGAATCAATAGGTCCTTTAGATTTTGAAGAAGAAAAAATTATTATAACGATTTTAAACATGAGCAGTAGATATTTTATTTTCTCTTTAACTAGCAATCATTCACGAACAGACATAATTGCTGAAAATTAAACTGTTGTATTCAATAATAAAAAAAGTTAATGTTAGTTCGTTTCAACAACTTTTGAAACCTAATTTAATTATTTGAAGAGTTCTTCCTAAAAAACCACAGAGACCAAAATTTAAGCAAGAATTAATATGAATAAAACCGGAACAGTCTAAACCTTATACATAACACAGATGTTTACAGTATGGTATTTTCTATCTAATTGATAGTATAGAGTATTGGCTAAATGCTTGATAATATTTGTTGTTCATTATTATACAGTGTTCTGTTTTATTAAGCATGGGAGTTGTCGGTTTCTGGGATATATATGGTCGTTTCGTTTTCTTGTACATTTGTATGTCTTCATTGATAACATTAACTTCTTGTTTATATATAGACAGGATACACTTATTTCAGTATCAAGTATGCTGTATAATTTTCATTGCCCAAATGTTTTATTTAGATTGCACTGGTTATGGCTGTTTTTCATTTATTAGTCAATCAGCGTAATTGTTGAATGACATTTGTTACGAGTGTAGTGCTGCCTACTTTATACGTAGAAGGCGTTTTATCAGTACAATCTGTAATTGGTGGTACATGTCGTGATTGGTTAAATGTCAATGTATTTAGCAGATACTATTTTCATTCTACTAATTCGAATTATACATTAAGTACCTACATAAATTATAAAAACATTGCAAAATAAATATTGTTGAATATACACAATCTTGTTTTCTCTTGATCCTCTTGTGTCTCCGAAAAGAAGAAGCCGTTTTAAACATAATCTTTAATCGATAAACTGAGCACTCAAGCCTTTTCACAGTGCAGTGAAATACATTTCTATTACATTCTACATTTTATTTGTAATCAATGACTTTGTTTTTTTAAATTGAAGCACATTTCTTTTATATGTTGTGTTTTGTTGAGATATTATATAGTTCTTGAAGAAAAATCATTTAAATTGGTAGCATTGGAAGTAGAATATCAGTTTTCACTGGTATCTTTAAACTGAATTGAACATTGCAAGTATTACGAATTTTAATCTCTTAATATAGTAACTTCTTTTTTTAATCGATGATTGCCAGCAGCAAAACGGTTTTGATTGCTTAGCAAGTGATCCAACTTCTTATTAATTTAATTTTAGACGAAATTGGTCGTTTTGTTTGCTTCATAGTGAGCTTTTGTCCAATTCTCTTAGCATCAGATTCATTAACATTGAGTTCTAAACATTTGGTCTCGGCCGTACTGTGAGATAACTTTTTGATAAAATCAGTGTCATGCACACTCAAAATCGGTGGTACATTTCCGTGTAACGTCAAAGTTAACAAAAAAATCACAAACATTGTCCCAATGCTGCAAGAACGCTGCAAAACAACGATGTATAAACGTAAACAAAAGGCGTCATGAACGTTGTACAGACGCGAAACTTACCAAGTACGTACGTACGATAGTTTATACCATACAACCATACAATAATCGATACCATCAATCATACGAGAATCGATACCATCAACCATACAATAATCGATACCATCAATCATACGAGAATCGATACCATCAACCATACAATAATCGATACCATCAACCATACGATAATCGATACCATCAACCATACAATAATCGATACCATCAACCATACGATAATCGATACCATCAAATATACGATAATCGATACCATAAACCATACGATAACCCATACCATAAACACTCTATTAGCGTACAATGTTTTCTTAAGTGCTCTTTGTTTCGTTTAGCATTTTTCGTATCAAATGAACTGCTTTTGATTGAGTCGCATCAAAGAAACAGAAAAATACGTGTTTCCCAGTTAAATTCAACCATGTACTTCTTTTTATCTAATAAGTATGTCTTTCAAAGAATTGTGTCCGTGATCAGGTAGAAAACGCCATTCATACTATTAATAAATTAACGTGTCTTAAATTATACAGAACATATTCGTTGAAATAGGACCATAAGTCAGCAAGTGTCGACAATCCAGCTTATTTACGAGACAAAACCTTAGCTATGTCCTCCTTATACTAATCCTTGGATCAGGCTGATTAACGTTTAACTCACCGTGCCAGATAAATAGCTTTCAAGTCTTTTATGTATGTTTTATAGACAAAGAGATTTTCCATTATACAGGATTTTTAAAATAGTTCAAAATCAATAATTTTAAATAACATACAGAATTAAATACACCGTGTGAAAAGACCAATATGCATCTCTAGGATATCATAGGAAAGTACAAAGAAGTGGGTAACTAAAGTTTTGGCATTTTATTCAGCGTACATGTATTTGTACAGATGGATTTATTAACTTTTTGTCGCTCAATTGATACTTTTTCTTTTCTTTTCTTTAATTATGGCTCTTAAATTTAAAATCACAAAACTCATGACTGAACTTTGAGGATAATTCAGAACGGAAAGTCCCTAATCAAATGGCAAAACAAAAAGCTCCAACATCTAAAAGATAGAGAAAGATAATGTACGAACAAGATAATCACACTCATAAGTCTATGATAAACTAATAATGCAACGACAAAAACAAACAGATAGCAATATAACGGAAAACACAGCGTATAAAACCAAAGATTAAGCAACACAAGGCCACCTTAACACAGGTACAATCGCATAATTAATACTACATTATATATAGAAATTTCAAATCGTGTTAAAAAGAACAAACATATTTACATGCGTACAACAGAATACATTGAGTGTGTTGGTAAAGGTCTGAACCGTTAAGTCATTATCAGATTATTCATACTACCTTCCTTGCGAATTCGAAAAAGTCTAGTCCTACAGACAGATAGATTGGTTATCTGTCGGACTAGTCTACTCTTTAAGGAGAGTTGTTTACCTACCCTAGTAATGACTTCACGGTTCAGCTATAGCAAGCTAGCTAACCAAAGATATTAACTTTACTTACACACTCTGCTGTACAACAATTTACCTTGTTTATCTACTTCAAGGTTCGGTATTACGGCTTATGAAAAAACAATATATGTATCTGTTTTTGCATTTTGCATTTTAACATCATATTAACACGAAGAAACATATTTATACTAAAAGAAAAGATCAAATTGATAGAGAAAAAAACGCGTACCGACTCTATTCTAGTATTGTTGTTGTCGTCATGCAATAGAACAATAAATGAGATATCTGATGCCATCTGAAATCTGATTCTGATTGCACAAATTCCATTATTTAAAACAGAACTGGAGGGAATTTTCATTTTTCGTCATGTTCAAGTTACGACCTTAATGGTCACATCACAAATTGTACTCACCAGTATGTATAGCTGAGAAAATGTATGTATGCATCCCTTGATGAGCGATAATCTCTAAAACATGTAAGAAAATTATTAGGCAGGAAATCAGAATAGCTCTTATCTAATGTTACCCTAGCAGATGATGAGATGTGAAAGCTCCCAGACAGCTATCATGATTTGGAAGACTTTTTTTAATATATCATTAGGCTAATTGTGATATTTGGCCTTGACAACGATGGTGTCTTAAAGTAGTGTTCTGTTAGCCCGTTAAATTTACATCACTGTAGGCAGACAAAGACTATCTGAAACTGATAGTATTAAATGCTATATTTCTTGATTGACAACATACATGTTTTACAATAAACAATCGGTATTTCCATGAAAATCAATTGTGCTCCTCTTCATGTCGATTTGTTCTCTTCACATACATGACTTTTTTTGAGGAAATATTCTCTTTTTTATTCAAAGATCACTTAAAAACTATTTTAGCTTTTCATTTTTATGTAGCAACATTCAAGCAGCGCTTGCAATAATGTATATCTCTCTAAGTTGATACGCTATTTCAGTTTTGTATTACCTATCATGGTTTGCCTTATAGATGGTAGTTGATCATAGAGTGGTGAAATTGAAATAAGTCTTTCGTTAATTTTACGGACGCCATTAGAAGTAGGTTGACCTTTACGGGATTTTTGTTTCACACTGATGACGATGTTCGAATTGTCGTAACTGCATTCCCTAAATGTAAACTACAAAATAAGACTTATTGCTGGCTTTGAAATCGCGAAGAAAATGACAGGTGCCATATGTGAATCAGGAATCCCTGATCTGAAACAAGAGATCATCTCCATTTAATTGAACAAACTGTTTGATTCGTTCAGCAATCAAATCCCGGTTTAAGAGCGTTCTGAAACTAGCTATTCTTTACTAGGGGCAGTGAGAAACCAGATGTATATATTCAGATATTAAAAGATATGTTAAATTAAATCTGAATGTAAGTCTATCTTGTCGTGTTATAACATTACAACATTTGACTTTCCACCCTAAAAACCAGTTTGTCGTAAAATTAATCTAAATCCAGTTCGAAAGAACTTTGGTTTTTCTTAAAAAGAATGTGCAACGTAGATAAAAAAAAAATATCTTATCATAGGAGGCCATAAATCAAACATTTTAATTTCAAATAACTCGGATTTAATCAAAGAATTTACATCTTCAAGATGTTTGATTACTGGTATATAATTGTAAACATATATTGTACAATCAAGTTTTGTTTAACAATGCTATAGGAACCAACTGTCTTCTTTGTCTTGTCGAATTGTCCTGTGTCCTGTTTTTCATACTAGGAACAATCAAAATAAATATTTTTTGTAGTGAAAACAATATTAGGTAAACCACAAACTGAACAAAAAACAAGTTAAAAAAACACATTTGCTTTGAGAAACCATAATGATCATTACGTTTTGCATTGATGAATAAAGGGGCATGAAAAAGAATTGAAAAAGTTACTATTTACATTTCTTTGCATGATGATAAACATTTGTTAGCTATTGAAATTATAGGTTTTAGTTTTTGTAGCATCAATATTATTATTTATGTGACCACTACCGGAATCAACCTTCATGATTAATTGCCTTTTCAAACTATTTTTTACATGTAAACATCATACTTTTTGTTTGTCGTGTTTCGTTTAAATTCGTGTATAAAAGACTGCATACAAAGCTATACCTTATCCAAGATTTGGACATCGGAACACTGCATCATTGAAAAGGTAAGATCTATTAAATCGTGGAGCGAGTTTAAAAATACTTTTTAAAACTCGTTTTCCAAAAATATCATTTTATAAGATTACAATTTGTTATTTTGTTACGATTTGAAAAATACATTTGATCATTTTCAATTCCTCGTAATTCATGAACAATTCTGTATAACCTACGATAAATTACTATCAAGATTTATGTGAAATGAGTCCCTTCGTATCCTCCAATCCTAAATATACTTTTGAATGTTACTATGAGATCCGAACAAAGGTATAGTGTTCTTAATTCCAAATAATAATAGCATTTTTGAAAAAGGGGATCATCATAACAGTATACCGTTGTTTACTTGATATAAAAACAAATGATTCAAGCTTTGATCGTAATTTTATATGAATTCTACATGTTTGGCAAGAGGTATATCGAAGTTATGAGATCTCACAAAATACATTTAACCTCTCCGTATTGCCAAAGTCAGAAAACTGTTTCCTTTGTAAGCTATGCATGATTTTTTAAATTTGGTCTACTCAAATGTTTCGCAGTTACAGGTGAAGTCTAGCGCACAGTTTTGTTTGGGAAGCCAGTTGAAGCACGCCTCCGGTTTGCGTTTTTAAAGACCAATTGTACAGTTTAAGCTATCACCTTTAATTATCAAAAAGTTAGAAAATAGAAACTTTCCCGATTCCATTGTTAAGGATAAATTATTAAGACATGTATCTGTAAAATGTTTACATTTTTGAATTTTTAGAAATTCATATAGTTCAAAGATGGGAACAAAGAATGCTCTGATGGCTGTTGTAGTTCTGTTGGTTCTGATTGGTAGTTTTGGTGAGATCTAGATAAACAATTATATTTGTACATGTCGTTCCATTTTAATTTTTTGTAAATTTACCAGTTTCATGGTTAAACTGATTTCACTTTTTACAACATGATAAATTAATGATAAATATAACTTTAGTATTTGATTATATAGTGAGTATATTTTGTGGACAAATTTCACCAGTAAACATCAAATACTACTATTCATTGTATTATAAGTTAAAATCAATTTACACTTCTAAATTTCTTTTAAGTTAAATAAATAGTCTAGATATAAATCTTTCCATTTGCAGAGTTAGTGGACTCGTTTTTTACTGGACAACAACCCCAATGTTATAGGAAATGTAAGTTTCATCTTATATATAGAAAAAAAGATAAATATGCAGCACATTTTAGAGTATGTGCATTTAATATGTGGCATTTTAGTAGCAGCTAGATATCAGTCGCTTGTTTTACTAGAATGATAAGGTTTTACCTTTCGGTATACAGATATCTTTTTTTAAATAGGAGATATTTGACTCTTTTATGGATTTGTTACTCTCGGGGTTTTCCTCATCTGTATTTCGAAATTTCAGATTTGCTCTTCAAAGTCGTATTCTGTTTGTCCATTTATTTATTTTTTATATTCGAGCGCACTGATGAGTAAATTGCTCCCACCATTTATATTCATTGGCCATCAAATTGAAATTATCGTTTCTTGTTTTTTTAATAAAGATTAGACCGTTGATTTTCCCTTTTGAATGGTTTTACACTAGTAATTGTAGGGGTCGTTTATAGCTTGCTGTTCGGTGTGAGCCAAGGCTCCGTGTTGAAGACCTCTAATGGTTTACTATAAATTATGACTTTGATTGAAGGTTGTATCGTTTGGCACTCATACCACTTATTCTTATATCTATTTACATTTAAATAGAGAATGTAAACAGGGTATGTGCCAAAATGAGACAACAACCCGACAAAGAGCAAAAGGAGCATATAACAAGAAAATCCCACATCTGCATTCAGGCTGCAGCTGACTTTTAAACAATAATGTATACTAGTTCAGCAAAAATGACGCAACACTTCTGTCAGAAACATACAGATAAACCGAAATCAAACCACAAAACTTCAAGATAAACAAGGCTACAGGTAATTGACTTTTGACGGGCTGAGAAATTGACTTTTGACAGGCTCAGGAATGTGGAGAGGTTAAACCATGTTCTGTGAAATCTCAACCATCTCATATACCTTTGAATGGGGAATACACAATTACAGTAATACACACAATAAAACTCAATTCAAAAGAATAACGAGTTTGACGTTAACATTTGTCAAGAGTCTAACAGATATTTATTATAGTGAAGTTTAAGATATCTCATCGGGAGAGCTTCAGAAAAGATGCTAATACAATTGCTTGACTGCTATGAATATATATGACAAGGACGTCCATGCATATTTTGGTTAGATTTGTTAAATACAGGGCTTCCTTTTACACAGAAAGACATTACCCATAAATTCACTGGCCAGTAAAATACGATAGAAGCAACTTTGTGAACTAGCGATACAACAGACATTGGTTGTCGTTTAAGACCTTAACTAACTACACCTTTTTAAGAGGTGTATTTTCGATATTTTGTATATACTTGGTTGATCTTTTGGTTCCTGGTAAACAAACTAATCATAGATGCCAGGACCAAATTAATGAACGTCAGTCGAGGATTTCGCCTACAAACATGTCATCAGTAACGCTCGAATATAAAAAAAATAGAAAGGCTGAAGAAAGTATGGAGTGGAAGAGCGTTTGAGGATCCGAAATTTCGAAAATTTTGCCGAAACAACTTCGGTGATTTATTTCTGGTTTAGAAAATTCTTGGTATTCTGAAAAACAAATTAATTTGGTAAACATCTTTTTTTCCCTACCATATTAACGATATTTCATGTCAACACTTACGTACTGACTACTTGGCTGGTAAACCCCTAACAGAGGAAACCTACATTGTACACCAGCAGTGGCATCGACCCAGTGGTTGTAAATAAACTTAACATACATACCAGTATATATAGTTTGTACGCTAGATGCCCGTTTCGTCTTCAAAATAATCATCAGTTGCGCTGATTTAACAAAATACGAGGTTAGAGAGCATTATTGAGGACACATTATTTAATAATAAAAACTGTACTTCATGTTTTTGACCATACAGTTAAATCAGTCTTAATGTATGGCATTGAAATATGGGGTGACATTAACTTTCATAAACCAATCACTCAAGGGGATAACTATTTCAAATAACTATGTGGAGACCTGGCAGTAGAGAAGGCTCATTTAAGCTTTTGTAAATTTATACTTGGAGTAAGTAAAAAGGCAACAAATATTGCAGTTATGGGTGAACTGGGCAGATATCCTCTATTTTTGGAGGTTTTATTAAATATGTTTAAATGCTATATACGTTTTAAAAAAATCTGATGATTTGTTATTAAAAGAGGCGTTCGACCTTTCAAAGTCTCTACATGATGAAAGAGCTGGTATACAAGTATTCAAACTTTACAAATACTTCAGCATCAATGAATATTATGCACTAAAAGACAAAGTTAAAAAAAAAAAAACTATTTATGCAAAAAGATGCAATCAAAATATGATTTAATTTGGCAAACTGAGCTTTATAATGATTTCAGAGGAAATAAACTATATGGGAACAAGCTTAGAACTTATAGACTTTTTAAATATTGATTTTGCTAAGAAAATTACCTTTTGCAGGAAAATTTTAGGTATAGAAATTACTTAACAAAATTGCTCACGATTTAGAAATTGAGAGGGGAAGGTACAAAAATCTGACAGTGTTAGAACGTATCTGTAAATTGTGTGGTACTGAGGTTGAGGATGAATTCATTTTCTTCTTCAGTGCTACAAACTTTCAAATATTCGTCTTAATTTTTTAAATGAACAAAACAACGGTTTAAAAATTAATTTCAAATAATAGTACAGAATTTAAGACACAACATAGAAAACTAAAGAAAAAGCAACACAAACCCCACTAGAAACTAGAGGTGATGTTGTGTGCTCCGGAATAGTAAGCAGATCCTGTTACACATATGGCACCAGTCCTGTTGCTTATGTTATTACATAAAAGAGGGACGGAAGGTACCAATTAGACATTCAAACTCATAAATCTAAAACAAACTGACAACGCCATGGCTAAAAATAAAAAAGACAAACAAACAACAGCACACATGACACAACATAGAAAACTAAAGAATAAACAACACGAACCCCCCCCCCCAACCCCCAACCCCCAACCCCCCAAAAAAAATATCATTTAGTGGATACTATAAGAAATGCGCTATATCTATATAAAGATATGTGACTAGTGTCTTGGTACTTTTTCTACCTTTACAATTTTCAAGTAATCATCAGTTTTCTATATTTGATCAATCAATGACGTAAAATGTACATAAAGTCAGAAAAATGGCAGTTGTTATCTTATAGTTCGGTACTGTGTGTGTCACATTGTCGTTTGGTTTTTTGTTGAACTTTTTTCTGTTGTTTCATTCTTTTCCTCTGATAGTTGATGCGCTTCCCTAGGTTTAAGTTTGTTACCGTGATTCAGTCGATTAACGACTTTCGAACAGCGGTATACTACTGTTGCCTTTAATTACTATCTGTGTCGTTATGTTCAAATAGGTGATATAATGTTTTCCTTTAATAATATCCAATAATTATCATGTGTTAAACTTTGAAGCCTTATTCTTAGTATCAACGTGAAAAAAAATCAGTTAATAGGAATGCAAATGATTTAGGGTCAAACTAGAAAAATTAACTTTTATAAGACAAAAGCAAAATACATATTGTTTTCAATACATGTAATCGATTAGTTTTTGTGAATTTTGATTTAAGAAATAATTGATGCAAGCTAATCAACTAAATTGTAGTTTTAACATGGGTAGGCATAATATTCGTGATTACTTTTGCCAGAGCAATAGTGATTTGATAAAATTATTTTTTCTGCAGTAGTCAATACGCGCATGTACAAACAAATTTTATTGGATTTCGAGCATAGATTTTTTTACTAGGCGAAAGAATTTGAATTATTTATTCATAGCTGTTTTTTTTTTGTTTTTTTTGCAGATTGCTATAATAACTGGGATTGCAGCAGATGGCAGCCATGGTGCTACTGTCGGAAAATCTTCAAGGGTAGTCGTCTTGGGCGTTGTTCCTGGTAATGGTGGTAGCATCGGAAGACAGTCAATATGGCAGCATAGTCTTTTTTGACCTTAACACATAAAAAAAGATAATAAAAATGTGTTATAAGTTCCGTTTGTTTTAGTCATTTTTTACCAACCTTTTCCATGCTAAGAGTAAAAACATTATTGAAAATATGGAGAAAATATGAGATAGAATAACTTAGGACACAAACTTATACAAAGCTAACATACATCATGCATATAACAATGTATAATGTACGTCAATAATATTGATCAAACAAAACGTAACCCAAAGCCTTGTAATTAACGAGTGAAAAATAAGTAAAACATAAAAGACTTGTCATAACAAAAGCAGCATGAAAAGCAAAAACAACACAGGCGACATTAACAATATATTACGTCATCAATTTCTACGGAAGACGACTTACATGCATCGGGTGAAAACTAATTAAATTGCAATTTCAGATCAATATTATGCATGCAAAGTGTGTGTTTGGAGAAAGTATAGAATACAAGGTTGGTGATTCCTCTCTGAGAGATACTCTCTGTTTTTGTACGATAACAGTGTTAAAAGGAAAAAAGAAGAGAACATGATGACATACTATTCTATTGCAATTCGTTTTTAACGATATTTTTTATTTGACGTTTCTTACGTGTCTCTCGGTAAATTCAATTTGCAACAGTTAATCTACGTTTTACGAAGGTCGAGCTTAAAATACAATAGAGTTATCTCTTCAGTACAATAGGTGGTCCACACTTAAAAAGGCTCATCAGTATTTTAAACAGAAGAAAATCGATTTTACAAGTTAAGCTCGTAGCTCAAAATGTCAACAAGCTGCTGGTAAAATCTCGTTAAGGACACAAATGAGTAAAACTATAAAAGACGTCATGAACTTCACACGATATATCGAGATTTAAAAAAATGCTAAAAAGTCTCATTATCATGAAAAATCCTTTAAATGATTAACCAGCATTGTAAAATTATTAAAAAAATTATATCTATTAATCTAACAAATATTGTATTGTTAATTTTTTATCTATACTTGCTTACGTCCATATCATAAAGACTCTGTTAGATAGTTGTCTCATTCGCAATCATACCACATCCTCTTTTTATATTATAGTTCAATTTTAAAGTAGATTTATGATTGAACATTTGCTGCACATCGCTAGATTCTTGTTTAATCGTTTAAGAAAGATCTGATTTTAGATGATAAACCAATAAGTCGGCCTAATGATTTTTATGGTACATTTAATCTTCTGCTACTCAGAGATGTAGACATCTTTATGCAGCATGTAAGTTTTATACGACAAGGCTCACAAACTAGAACTGATGTAGAGCTATTTGCAATTATCACTAAGAAATTTAACATTACATCTGAGAAGTAAACGAACTAAAAAGTTTAGATTTAATTACTGTGGTTCCGAGTAGTCAAAATTTCCTACGATATGCACTTTGTGTAACAAGACAAAATCACGCTTTAAATTTAAAATCTTTTCCGGTCTGTATTGCAGCTGAAATAGTAAATTGATGAACATAAATGACTATAAAAAATAAACATGAAATGAGAACGAATAATGAGAACGAATAAGTAAAAACGGGATTACCATACGCTTCAAAAGGAGAAAATATTTTGACAACTAAAAGAAAGGTATGGAGGTATAATAAAAGATCGCAACATTTTCACTTTGCCTCAGTAACTGCAATCAATCGGTAAAAACATGTTTATGAATAAGTGTTTTTTTATATGTGTGTTTGTTTACCATTATACAATTTATAGTTCACTTTGCCTGAACTGAATTTTTATTGTTGAGTGTTGACCTGTATTTTGTCCGTTTACTAAGCGAAATTGAAAGGTTGAGGTCGGAGAAAAAAGAAAGGCATTAATTTAACCCTGTTACATATACGTGTGCTTATGCTGCTTTCTATGCTATCTTTTATATTTGTATTTACTGAATTGGACGTTAATGACTGATATTTGTTTACTTCTGTTCAATTATTTCCTGTATGTTACCCATTTAAAATATCTTTTGAATTTTGTTATTTTTATTTGAATGTTATCTTAGTGTCGTATCCTCCACCTTTTCTTTTTTAACACAATGAATAGGGTCGGTATATTGAGTTTTAGAAATTGTCCGTAATGACCCTCCTCTTGACGAATTATTCTGAAAGACTTTTTTTCATATAGCAAACCCCAACTCTAATACGGATCAACCTCTATCGTAATTTTTTGTATGTTTCCTGATGCATATTTTTAATGCAACTCCAAAGGGAAATCGTACAGAACTAGTTTCTGATATAATTATATAATCAGTTATTGTCAGTACGATAAATATCAACCAATGACCAAATGAAGAAGTTTTTTTTAAAGTAACCATAGGTAACCGAACGGCCTGAAACATTGTGCAAACCCCATTCAGTATGGTTACCTATAAAACAAAACCTAGCACGACAACACATTACATTATGATTAAAAGGAGAAGACAAAAGATATTACAATATTTATTTCATAATTCCCAACATGGCTTCTGAAAATACCTTGACATCACATAACATGAATTTATAAAGTTCTCCAGATTTGAGAAAGAATTCAACTATAACGATTTTAAACCCGAGCAGTTAATACTTCATTTTCTAGAGAAAAATGCAGATGTAATTAGCAATCAATCTTGAACAGCCATAATTGCTGAAAACTAAACTGTTGTATTCAATAATAAGAGAGTCAATGTTTAGTTCGTTTCAACAACTTTTGAAACCTAATTTAATTATTTTGAGAGTTCTTCCAAAACAACCACAAAGACCAAACTTAATCAAGAAACAATATGAATAGAACCCGGAACAGCCTAATCCTTATTAAAGGAATGACTGTAATATTTTTTCTGTCTATGAAGAAATAACATAAAAAATTTGGTGCACTCTGAATAACGCGCGTAGCGGGTTATTTAACAGTGTCAACCACATTTTTTTTTGTTATTTCGAATAGACAGTAAAAATATTACAGTCATTTCTTATTTTTTAATTCTAAATTCCATTTTAAACCGTAGAAAACCATGAAAAAAACGTTGCTGACGTCACGGTCACATGACTAAATTATGTCTATGGGCTAATAACAAAATAACGCCAGCCAATCAGAAGACGCGTTGCATCCAAAATTAAATTATACAATAGTATAGATGTTCCATTGCTAAATGATTAATTTTGATTGCACTGGTGGTTTTTAGGGCTGTTTTCCATTCATTAGTCAATCAGTGTAATTGTTGAATGACAGCTGCCTGCTTTTTTAGTAGAGGGCGTTCTATCATTGCAATCTGTAATTGATGGAACATGTAGTCATTGGTTAAATGTCAATGTAATTAACAGATACTATTTTTACTCTATTAATTCGAATTATACATTAAGTACCTACAATAAATTACAAGAGCATTGCATTTGAAAATACACAATCTTTTGGTTAGCTTATGTCTTCTCTTAATCAACAAATGTTGTGTCTCATAAAATAGCTGTTTTAAACATTATCATTTATCGAGAAAAAATGAGCCCCCAATCCTCTCCTTAACCTTGCACAGTGCATTAGAACACACTTCTATTATATTTTACACCTTTTGAATTGAAGCACCTATATCTTTTATTGAGTGTGTTGTTTACTTCATAATGAGCTTTTGGTTTGTTTCTCCAAACTTCAAATATATTTTCGCTCTAAACATTTGGTCTCGAGCGTACTAAGAGATAACTTTTTGATAAAATCGTTTATCAGTGAAATTAAATAGTTTACTACTTTTTGTATCTTATTATTATGTGTTTCAAAGAATTGTGTCCGTGACCACGCCGAAGACGCCATTCATGCTATCAATAAATTAACATGCCTTAAATTATACAGAAACTATTCGTTGAAATAAGATCATAAGTCAGCTACTTTCGGCAATCCAGCTTATTTACGAGACATAAACTTAGATATGTCATCCTTATACTAATCCTTGGATCAAGCTGATTTACGTTTAATGCACCTTGTCAGATAAATAGCTTCGAGTCTTTTGTGTATGCTTTACAGACAAAGAGATTTTCAGAACTAGAAATATAACACAGGATTCAATAGTTCAAAATCAATAATTTGAAATTACATACAGATTTTAAAGTACACCGTGTCAAAAGACCAATTTGATATCTTTTCTTTTTAACTTATTTAATTGTGGCTCTAAAAGATAGACGACGATACGGAAAAGGATATTCACACTCATCAGACTTTAACTAACAATGCAACAACAAAAACAAAGAATAACAATAAAGCAGAATACACAGCATAACAAAACTTAGATTGAGCAACACAAGGCTACCTTAATTACCTAATACAGGTGAATTGCATGATATACCATCTAAAAATTACTAATCATGTTAAAGAGAACAAATAGATATAAGAAGATGTGGTATAAGTGTCAAGTCATATTTTGTAAAAGTAAACCATTATAGAACAAATAATGGTCTTCAAGACGGAGCTTTGGCTCACACCGAACAAAAGAGCGCCAAAAAATTAGTAAAACTATACATGACGTCATGTACCACACACGATATGTCGAAAATAAAAAAAGGCTAAATAGTCTCATTATTAAGTTTTTAGCTGTACTTGCAAGCGTTCATATCATTCAGACTCTGTTAGATAGTTATCTCATTCGCAATCATATCACATCCTCTTATTATAATATAGTTCATTTTTACAGTAGATTTATGATTAAACATTTGCTACACATCGCTACATTCTTGTTAAATCGTTTCAGAAAGCTCTGAGTTTAGATAATAACTCGATAAGCCGGCTTAATGATTTTTATGGTACGTTTAATCTTTTACTACTGAGTTGAGATGTAGACATTTTTATGCAGCATGTAAGTTTTATAGGACAAGGCTCACAAGCTAGATCTGATGTAGAGTTATCGCTAAGAAATTTAACATTAAATCTAAGAAGTAAACGAACTATACAGTTGCGATTTAATTACCGTGGTTCCGAACACTAGTAGTTAAAATGTCCTACAATATGCATTTGGCGTCACAAGACAAAATCACGCCTTAGATTTCAAATAGTTTCCTCTCTGTACGTTCAAAGCAGCTGAAAATGAAATATCGAAACGATGAACATAATAGACACGAAAGGAGAACGAATTAGAAATATGGGAGTACCATAAATCACACAAGGAGAGCACATTCTGACAGCTTAAAGAAAGTTATGGAGATATTAGAGTCTCAGCATTTGCACTTGGCTTCAGTTACTCCGAGCATTCGGTAAAAAATGTTAATTGATGAGTCGTTTTCTAAACGTTTGTTTGTTTACCATCATACCATTTATAGTTCAGTTCTCCTGAACTGATTTTTTTTATTTTTGCGATCTGACCTGTATTTTGTGCGTGTACTAAGCGTAAGGGTAAGCTATAAAAAGACCTAGCTCGACAAAATATTAAATCATGATTAAAACGAGAAGACAAAAGATGTTACAATGTTTATTTAAAAATCCCAAAAATGGCTAATGAAGATCAAACATTGACTTTACATACCATGAATCAATAGGTCCTTTAGATTTTGAAGAAGAAAAAATTATCATAACGATTTTATGACGTCATCATTTTTTTGTCATTTTTTACAATTTCAAATATGACGTCACTTGGCGTTGTGGTTTAAACATATTCGGATGTGTCTACATATTGTGTTGCAAATGTCTGGTTATGTAATGTATTTCAGTTGTTTCCTGTAATTAGTTAATATTTCAGTTCTATCATGTACAGCTTTTGTTTATTAATTTTATAAATTTACTGTTTGCAAAAGTATAAATTATTCTAAATGATAAGGATGTTCTGGTAACTAACAGAAAACCCTGGCCGTTTTTGGCACAACTTTTTTAATCTTTTAGTCCTCGATGCTGTTCGACTTTGTGCTTGTTTCGGCTTTCAAACTTTTGTATCTGGGCATCACTAGTAAATCTTGTGTGTATAAAATGCACTTCTGGCGTATTAAAATTTTCAACTTGTTGCCTTTTGTTGGCTGTTGTTCGTGTGTTTCTTTGTCAATTGTATTCTCCAATTTATTTATATTGTAGTCCTGTAGTGTTGAGTTGTCATCTTAATGTTATATTTCACATGGCTATAAAAGGGGAGGTTTGGCATGCCACAAAACCAGGTTCAACCCGCCATTTTTTTCTTTAAAAATGTCCTGTACCAAGTCAGGAATATGGCCATTGTTATATTATAGTTCGTTTCTGTATGTGTTACATTTTAACGTTGAGTCGTTTGTTTTCTCTTATTTTTGAGTGTAAATTCACATTGCGATAAGACGTGTCACGGTACTTGTCTATCCCAAATTCATGTATTTGGTTTTGATGTTATATTTGTTATTCTCGTGGGATTTTGTCTGTTGCTTGGTCCGTTTCTGTGTGTGTTATATTGTAGTGTTGTGTCGTTGTTCTCCTCTTATATTTAATGCGTTTCCCTCAGTTTTAGTTTGTTACCCCGATTTTGTTTTTTGTCCATGAATTTATGAGTTTGAACATCGGTATACTACTGTTGCCTTTATTAAACATTAGCAGTGGATATTTTATTTCTAGAGGTGACATCTCTTTAACTAGCAATCATTCACGAACAGACATAATTGCTGAAAAGTAAACTGTTGTATTCAATAATACAATAGTCAATGATAGTTCGTTTCAACAACGTTTGAAACCTAATTTAATTATTTGAAGAGTTCTTCCTAAACAACCACAGAGACCAAAATTTAATCAAGAATTAATATGAATAAAACCGGAACAGTCAAATCCTTATACAGAAAGCAGATGTTTACACTGTGGTATTTCCTATCTAAATGATATTATTACAGAGTATTGGCTAAATGCTTGATAATATTTGGTGTTCAATATTATACAGTGTTGTGTTTTATTAAGCGTGGGAGTTTTGTTTTCATGTACATTTTTATTTCTGTATTGATAACATTAACTTCTTGTTTATATGTAGATAGGATGCGCTTATTTCAGTATCAAGTATGCTGTATAATTTTCATTGCCCAAATGTTTTATTTAGATTGCACTGGTGTTTTTATGGCTGTTTTTCATTCATTAGTCGATCAGCGTAATTGTTGAATGACATTTGTTCCGAGTGTAGTGCTGCCTGCTTTATACGTAAAGGGCGTTTTATCATTACAATCTGTAATTGGTGGTACATGTCGTGATTGTTAAGTGTCAATGTAATTAACAGATACTATTTTCATTCTACTAATTCGAATTATACATTAAGTACCTACATAAATTATAAAAACATTGCAAAATAAATATTGTTGAATATACACAATCTTGTCTTCTCTTAATCCTCCTGTGACTCCGAAAAGAAGAAGAAAGTTTTAAACATTATCTTTTATCGAGAAACTGAGCACTCAAGTCTTTTCACAGTGCAGTGAAACACATTTCTATTACATTCTACATTTTGTTTGTAATCAATTACTTTGTTTTTTTTTTTTAAATTGAAGCACATTTCTTTTATATGATGTGTTTTTTTGAGATATTCTATAGTTCTTGAAGCAAAATCATTCAAATTGGTAGCAATGGAAATGGAATATCTGTTTTCGCTGTTATCTTTAAACTGAATGGAACATTTGAAATATTACGAATTTTAATCTCTTTATATAATAACTTCTTTTTTTAATCGATGATTGCCAGCAGCAAATTTTGATTGCTTAACAAGTTATCCAACTTCTTATTAATTTAATTGTAGACGAAATTGGTCGTTTTGTTTGCTTCATAGTGAGCTTTTGTCCAATTCTCTTAGCATCAAATTCATTTACATTGAGTTCTAAATATTTGGTCTCGGCCGTACTGTGAGATGACTTTTTAATAAAATCAGTGTCATGCACACTCAAAATCGTTCGTACATTTCCGTGTAACGTCAGAGTTAACAAAAAAGTCCCAAAGCTGCAAGAACGCTGCAAAACAACGATGTATAAACGTAAACAAAACGCTTCATGAACGTTGTACAGACGCGAAACTTACCAAGTACGTACGAACGATAGTTTATACCATACAACCGTACAATAATCGATATCAGCAACCATACGATAATCGATGTCATCAACCATACGATAATCGATACCATAAACCATACAATAACCCATCCCATAAACACTCTATTAGCGTACAATATTTTCTTTAGTGCTCTTTGTTTCTTTAAGCATTTTTCGTATCAAATGAACTGCTTTTGATTGAGTCGAATCAAACGAACAGAAAAAATACGTGTTTCACAGTCAAATTCAATCGTGTACTTCTTTTTTATCTAATTAGTATGTCTTTCAAAGAATTGTGTCCGTGACCAGGCAGAAGACACCATTCATTCTATCGATAAATTAACGTGTCTTTAATTTATACTGAAGCTGTTCGTTGAAATAAGACCATAAGTCAGCTACTGTCGGCAACTGACCTTATTTACGAGACAAAACCTTAGATATGTCATCCTTATACTAATCCATGGATCATGCTGATTTACGTGTAATGCACCATGTCAGATAAATAACCCCGAGTCTTTTATGTAGGTTTACAGACAAAGAGATTTTCAGAACTAGATGAAACATAAAACAGGATTACAAATTTCAAAATCAATAATTTGAAATTACATACAGAAATAAGTACACTGTGCAAAAAGAACAATATGCATATCTAGCATGTCATAGGAAGGTACAAAGAAGTGGGTAACTAGAGTTTTGGCAATCTAGTCAGCATGCATGTATTTGTACAGATGTTTTTATCAACTTTTGTCGCTCAGTTGATATTCTTTTCTTTTATTTTATTTAATTATGGCTCTAAAAATTAAAATCACAAAAATCATGACTGAACTCCGAGGATAATTCAAAACGGAAAGTTCCTAATCAAATGGCAAAATCAAAAGTTCCAACATCTAAGAGAAAGAGGAAGATAGTGTACGAACAATTAGATAATCACACTCATAAGTCTATGATGATAGACTACCAACGCAACGACAAGAACAAACATATAACAGTATAACAGAAAATACAGCATATAAAACCAAATATTGCGCAATACAAGGCCACTTTAATACAAGTGTACTCGCATAATTCATACCATCTAGAAATAACTTATCGTGTTAAAAAGAACAAACACACTTACATGCGTACAGAAGAAGTTAAGTCATTATTAGATTAGGTATGATACCTTCCTTTCGGAGTAGTCTAGGCCTTTAGACAGATAGATTTGTTATCTGTCGGACTCGTCTACTCTTTAAGGAGGGTTGTTCACCTAACGTAGTAATGACTTCACGGTTCAGCTATAGCAAGCAAGGTTACCAAGGATATTACCTTTACATACACAATCGATGCATTCTGCTGTAAAAAAAAAAATACCTTGTTTATCTACTTTGCATTTTAACGTCATATTCACATGAAGAAACATAATCACACTAAAAAAAAGATCCAATTGATAGAAAAAACACGATCCAGTTCGGTTGCTTTAAAATTACTTTTTCATTCTCTATTCTATTATTCTTCACCGTGTAGAACACCACGTGCGGGGTGTCGGCTATGTTTGACACGGGGTAGCAATTTCGAAGCGAAGAAAAACAATAAAAATAAATTCAAGTATCAAAATTTCTTTTTTTAGAATTCTTAGTACTATGTTATGTATTACACGGAAGGGACTGAAACATAATGCAAGCAGAAGCAGTCGTTTTCAGTGCTCTGCTTCCCCAAACACCTCGCCCTAGTTTTCTGTGTTGCAGATTTTGAGGCTTCATATGCAAAATTTCTGGATAAAAACTACTTTAGACGACTTCCTCCCGTATCATTTATATAGAATTGAATTTCTGTCATGGAATTTAACCGAATACAACCTTCTTACTTAACAATAATTGGTTTTCAAACTAATTTTTCATCAAAATATAAAGTGTCGCTCGGTGTGTCAGATTTTGCATCTCAAGGGGAGAGGCTTTTGATAAAAATAAAATATATTTGCAAATAAATCGGTCTTTATACCGTTTTCACCTATATAATGATTACACATTACAAACTGAAGATACTTCATTTTGCCTGGTTTTTTTTAGTCTTATGAAACATGTGTTTTTAAAAAAATGACTCAGAATATTTTGTTTAAAAGCTGGAAAATGATTTCTTATCCTTTTCAGTTATTATCATGGTTAGAAAAAAGTTACGGCTGTGGCTCAATGCACAGAAACATGTAGGAAAACATAGAGCAAACATCCATAATAGCCAGAAGCCACCAACAGTCAAACTCCATCAAAGTTCATCACCAGTTTCCTCTCAGAAGCACTTGTGCACGCCGCAAAAAGCACTGACTCCAAAACGAACTCGATTACCCTCTCCAATAAAACACTCACCGACATCTGTGAAAAAGTCCGTAGTCAGTTTTCCAAAACCTCTTTGTTGTTTCCCGATACAACATTTCTGATGTTATCTTTTTGATATAAATCTGACCGTCTCCAGGAAGAGAAGAAGAGAAATGTTGTCTAAAGGACATTTATTTCTTTTTCCATTTGGATAACAGATAGAAAATCAGCAGCGAGATTTATTTTTTTAACATTTTGAATCTATGTTTTTAAATCGTTAAGAATAGTAGGGTCATCGTCTTCAAGTCTCCTTGAAGCTGTATTATCATTTGATGTAAAAGATGCCTTTAATTGTTTCATTTGAGAGCGATACCGAGTTTGCTTTTGGGTAAGTGTTTTTGCGGCGTGTACGAGTGCTTTTGAAAGGAACCTGGTGATGACTGACTTGGATGCAGTTTGACTTTTGCCTGGTGGCTTCAGGCAAATCTTTTATGGATGTCTGCTCTGTGATTCGTCAGAGGTCTTAAATAATTATCGTTATCGTCATTTTTTGAAAAAAAAAATAACGTGATTCTTCACAATCAGTTGATGTTTTTATCGTCTAAAAGAAAGTGTACATTTATTGTTATATACTAAAAATTACCGTTTACGTCATTTGGCAAGAATGTTTACCGTTATTCTTCATGAAGGTACCCCCATTACGACCCTCACATAAAGAAGATGTGTTTGAACTAAAAGTTATCAGATAAAGAATGATTTATATGCAAAAATATTTTATTTTTATCAAAAGCCTCTACTCCTTGAGATGCAAAATTTGACACCCCGAGCGACACTTTATATTTTGATGAAAAACTAGTTTTAAAACTAATGAATTGTAAGTAAGAAGCTGGTATTTGGTTAAATTCCATAAAAAGAATTCAGTTCTATGTAAATTATACGAGAGGAAGTCGTCTAAAGAAGTTTTTTATCCAGAAATTTGCAAATGAAGCCTGAAAATCTGCAACACGGAAAAACAGGAAGAGGTGTTTGAGGATACCGAGCACTGAAAACGACTGCTTCTGCTTGCAGAAAATAGGTTATGTTTCAGTTCCTTCCGTGCAATACTATTAGTTACACAGTGTGTAATTGGCCTAATATGAGAATTTATCGGGTGAGGCGAAGCCAAACCCGATATGAATTTTATTGACCCGATAAATTCTGTATTAGGACAATTGAACACTGTGTAACGAATTTATCCTGATTTTGTTATATTACATATTATTATATTTAAATTCAGTATAAGGACAATATCAACCAAATATATTTTAGATATTTAATCTAAAACTGTGAAAAATTAAAATATTAGGACTATGAAGCAACTTATTTTTATTTTTTTATTAGGTCAATGGTATAAGGGAGATAATCCCAATTGACGTAATAAATAAGGGAGATAATTCCTATTGACGTAATAAAAAATTGTACTGAAATTTATTAGGACAATATCAGCCAATCAAATTGCGAGAAATTACTCTAAATCAGGATAAATTATATTGTATTAAGAATTCTAAAAAAAGAAATTTTGATACTTGAACTTACATTGATAGTTTTTCTTCGCTTGGAAGTTGCAACCCCGTGTCAAACATAGCCGAAACCCCGCATGTGGCGTTCTACACGGTGTTGTTGCTGTCGTCAAGAAAGAAAAATAAATGAGATATAAAATGCCATCTGAAATCTGATTCTTTTACCTATATGTTTTCAAATATCTAGAATGTTATAACTTTGTCATATATCATATAGCCCAAAGAAATATCAGATACATGCTTTATTACAAAAGAACACGTAGACCTATAGTTTGTGGGCATAGGTAAGTATTTTCAAATATACTCAGTAGAATTGATATTGTAGTAGCAAAATGATGAATCAAACAAGAACAAATACAAACAAAAAAACATGATAAATTATCACATAAAAATGACCGAACTGGTATAAGTTTAAGCTACGAACAAAGTTTGATATTTTTCGTTATCATATCAGTAGCAAATAAAGCATTGAATGTTAAGTGAAATATGAATAATAATAATAATTTCAGAATTCTTGTGACATTTATGTTGATGATAAACTTATTTGAACAGAATAACGAGGATACCACATGTGAAGGAAGTTCTTCTCCCCCTTCTGAGCACTAGAGATCAGCCAATGTTGATAGGGTTCTCGTTGCTCAGGCTTAGTTTTCTATGTAGTGATTTGGGGAATTCTTTTTTTTTTTTTTTTTTTCCTTTTTTATTTTGACAGGGTTTAGTACGTCAGTATCTTTTCGACTTTTGAATGAGTTTGAGATTGAGTTTTGAATGTTCTTCCCATGTCTGTATAAATTGTTCTTGCTTGTATTTTAAATATGAAAAAGTAATATGTATACCAAATGACATATCTCTCTTGGTACATTCCCATAATGCTTGGGGTGAAAGATTTGTTTCTATAAAGGACAAACAGAAAAGTTATGTAACAAATAGTGTATGTTTTCTTTGATCTTATCAAGTTGATCAGCAATATATACATCTCCACATACAATGGCATTAAAATCGCATCGTAACGGAGGTAAATTAGTGTATATTTATATCAGATTGAATATATTACATAAGAGCGCACCAGAAATTCACTCTTTTGTACGTTATTCAAAGCTAACTTATCATCTATAGTTTATCAAATTTGTCATACTTTAAAATTTTAGTGACGCATACGCATTAGATTATTACGGCGGGTATTCAAAACTTTTTACTTTACAAATTCAAAACGTGAATAACATATATTTTGTTTTGCTATTATTGTTTTTTTAATTTTTGTAACAAAATTTGTAAATATAAGAACAAAACGACATAATTTTGAAAATTTATAAGAAATGAATGCTACTTAGGCTTCATTTAAGCAACAAACATTAACAGTATTTCAATTCTTAAAAAAATGAGTAAGAAAATATCTTTTTACTTTGATATATACTCCTCTACATTTACGTATTTCAGAGCATGATGTCAACACCATTCATTTTACAAAAAAGTGTATTTCTAGAACGTACTTGCTCCTCGCTTCGTATATCAATATTTAAAAATTCGCTATGATAAAACCCAAAACTCTAGACATGATTTTATGTCTTATAATTATGATTTGTTAAGCGATTGAACGAAGCTATTCAAAACAGAGTCGTGATCGTCTGTATACCAACGTTTGTTACAGTAGCGTACACAAATCTTTCGATGTTGTATTTATAATTTGGTCACTTTTGACAAAAATTTTTGTAGTTTTGTCAGTTTTTCTTTCAAACTAGCTAATTCTGATTGGCCTTTTGGTATCTTCTTAAAAGAAAAATTTTTAAAGCGCTATGGGTTTTGAATGATTTAAATGATAAAAATTGTTTTAAATTAATTTCTAGTTCATGAAATTATGCAAATGTGGTAGATACAAAGCTGCAATTGCCCCAAGTTAAGTTCACCTTAGAAAAGTTTGGCTGTTCCAGTTAAACTTTTATCTAGCCAAATATTTGCCATCAGATTACCTCGTAGAATTTTTCCAGAAACCCGTGTTGTTCAATAGTAAAATAACATAAGCAACACGACGGCTGCCACATTTTCAGCTGGTTTGGCTTACCCTTCCAGGGCACATGAGATCACCCAAGTTTTTGGTTGGGTTCGTGTTGCTAAGTGTTGCTTTCTATGCTGTGTTTTGTGTACTTTTGTTTGTCTTTTTGTGACATTTTTTTCTTTTTTAGCCATGGCGTTGTCGGTTTATGTTAGATCTATGAGTTTAAATGTCCCTCTTGCATCTTTCCCCCACTTTTTAAAAAAAAGTACATATTTGCGACTTACTCGTCACTTCTCGTATTATTTGGTTGTTTTAAAGTACTACATACTTTGTTTAAGGTTTCTGTGTCCATTCGTTATTGGTAAAATCTGAGTTATATAACCCAAATTTAATTTTAATGCACTCTAATAACGACTGACAATTTATATTTATATATAACTTCGATATATGTCCTAAAGGAATAAACGATAAGTGCAAAATCAATACGTTAGGAATAAGAAAATTACATTATTGGTGATAAATGTGGATACAATAAGATAATAAGCCGAAAACAAAAATAGCAAAAGCACTCCACGAACGTAAAAAACAAGTGATACAGAGATTATAGCAGTCAGGAGAGCAATACCATCTGAATTCAATAATGCAATTAACGTAAACAATTTAATAGCTGAAATTAAAAATGGCATCTTGCGCGTCATAGCCAGAAAACCATACTGGACATTTCAATATGTGTTGATATTAATATAATATTGTACAGAGTACAGTTTGTAGAAAGAGATTGAAATTAAATCACCCATAATTCATTTTTTTTTTTTTTTTATCTATTTCATGAAATAACTTGTATGACCACGTTTCTTGGTTGTATGTAAGAATACAAGGTTTATGATTATCATCAGCATATAAAAAAAAAGAAACATGCTTATTTGACTGATTTTTGTTTTGTATTTAAAGGTCGGTTTTATTTCAATTATTTTCTAACTTTCACTATATGTAACAATGTAGTAACCCCAAACGGTGTGTTGTCATTGATTTGTTTGAGACCTCAGTCCAGAAGGTAATAACTTGATTTATCATTATTATAAATGTGATATTTAACCAATTTTTTGGTAATATATGAATTTAAATTGCATCTTAAGATTATAATTGTGCATCTCAACAATTAACTTTGTATAGATATAGCTAAAATGTCTCATGAAAAGGTACCAAGGTTCAACTCTTAATAGCAAAATATCATACATGTAAAAACATAGAAATCTAAAGATTCAGCAACACAAACCTCATCAATTCAAGTTTTAAAAATCTCATCCTATTAATGTATCTTGGCTATCTTTCGAAATTAGTCTGTAATGTCACAATATGCGTGATGAAACGAGATCTTGCACTTTGAAATGCTTCAGGACAAGTTCTAAGGATAAGAGAAACATTAACACTTTTCTCTTCATCGTTATGGAATATCATTTTAATAATTACTCTGTAATGCCAATCTTTCGGCCCAGCAAAAAAGAGATTTTTTTATATTTTAAATAAATAATATATCATCAATCTGATAAATTGAGAAAAGAGGCAATGCCTTTAAGTTGGGTTGTCTGAATGTAAAAGATTTCAATAACTTATCAAAATGCCATTTGTGTATTGGCAAAATGACAATGTGCATAGAATTGCATTCGCTACAAAGTTGAACCTTTTTGCAATAATACCAAGACATTGTGAAAAATCATATTCAAACTGCAACGGTCAAAACCATAAATAAGTTTGACTGTTTTGTAAAAGACAATGAGATGAAAGATACCAAAGCAACATCAAAACCCACAAGTCAAAAACAAACTGCAAAAGCCATGGCATAAAAACGAAAAAGTTGAAACAACAAAACAACAGAACAAAAATACAAACTTAGAAATTTAAAAACTGAGATACATGAACTTCACCGAAAACCGGGGGTGATCTCAGGTGCTCCAGAAGGGTAAACATATGCTGCTGTACTTTATGTCTTGCTTAAAGTCTTACACGTTTCATGCATGTTATACATCACACATCAATGTTTCTAAATACTATTTGTTTAGGTATTCGTCATAAGTAGAAGCGTATGTTTAGTTATGTATGTTATACACTGTCTCAAAGGGAAAGTGTTTATGTTCGATACAGTGTATTGTTATTCCCACTAGAATTCAACGCCTTAACCTTTCCAAAAAAAGTACTGAATATATTCGAAACATTGTGACACTGGAAGACTTAAAACCATTAATTCGCCGTAGAGAGAAAGAAGAACGGATATAAAACACTTTTTTGCTTGATTATTAAAGCAAATCTGTATTAAAAATGAACATGGATATGTTTTACTAGTGTAAGCCACAAATCTGTCTTTTTTTCCTGATTGATGAAATCGCCGACTTTGACATGACTTCAAATTATTATTTTCCATGAGCAACATGACGGCGCACTTCTGTTCACTCTTGGTGAGATTTATTTTGCCCAATCTTTAAGTTCATGAGTTTAGTATTCTGACGCCAAAAAAAGTATGATTCATTGAAAACTTTCCCTATTTATTATCTTTTAAAATAAATTCATCAGAATAGAGTATTTGCGAAATATTCCTTTTTTTAAGGACGCAATAGGAATCATACATTCCAACATTGCTTACAAAATATATGAGACGTCACTGCAGAACATGAATATTGTACCAGCGTAGATTATAAGGGCCGATGGCCCGTTATCAGTAAGGAAATAAATTAACAATGTGGAAGGAAAATTAACGTTGTCATCAAGGTCTTCAGACTACAAAAAATAAAAAAAACATTACATTGGACACAGTGGAAATAAAAACAGGTTGGTATATTCCATCGGGTTAATTGGCAATTTATATCTGACTTTATTAATTAGAAGGAAGACAAATGTTAGTGTTGTTGAAACTATCTATCACGAAGTATTTTAGTAGGTCAGTGAAGGATAAAAAAACTGCGATAGCTTCGAAAAAAATATTCAGCATCTCCAATTGCAAAATGAACATAACTAGTATCAAAATTGACCTATAGCTGTAAATTGCTGTGTCATTTGGTCTCTTGTGTAGAATTGTCTGACTGGTAGTCATATCACATTTTCTTTTTTATATAACTAGTAGCATGCAGAATATTAACGGCTTCGGTAGTTTGATTGTATTTGTGTAAGCTTTTTAACTCAACTATGATTTGTAGCGACTGCACTTCGTTGAATTACTAGTACATCCAGATTTATCGAAACATCGTATCATTTTCTATAGCAAACGGCTGCTTTAAAGATTTGGTTTTGTAAACAGAGAAGAAATGTATTACTGTCAAGGGACTTTACTTATTTAAGTCTTCTAAGAATTTTATTAACACTACAGAATCATGAACGCTACTGTTATATTATCTTTGCCACCATGTTTGATACTGTATTTAAAGCATAAATATCAGAACTAGAATCAATGATGCAGCAAATCAATGATGCGAAAACCCACGTGACAGCTAGAGATCAATATATAGATTGAGTTGCCTTTATACAGTGTTACCTGTCTTATCCGACACAAAAAAGGGGGCTAGGGACAGAAGAAATGTCGGTTTAAGCCGGATGTCGGAATATATATTCATTTTTTTTCGGCATGGATAATTATATTTGGGATCCTGACAATGTGTTGGTTAAAGCGGGATGTTGGAATACCCCGTTGTTGAATTAGGCATCAACTATAAGAGGAAAACAACGAAACAAGAGAAAAACTGTAGTGCAACAAAAAACAAACGGCAATACAACAAACACAGAAATGAACTATAAATTTACAACTGCCATTTTCCGGACTTGGAACGGACATTTTACCATTTCATTGAAAATAATAAGATCTTATTCCATCCTGACCCCTGCCCACCTTACACTGATGAGTCTTATGTAGACGAAACGCGCGTCTGGCGTACAAAATTATAATCCTGGTACCTTTGATAACTATTTACTTCTTATTTCGATTAGGGGACTGGCAATGCTACATTAAAGAACATAAAATTAACATAAAGACTAAGATAAGCACCTAAACTGTAGAATATAAAAATAAAAATTCACTAAAATGAAGTATGGCTAATAACTCAATAATTAACCCCAAAAAAAATCACAAGTACATATAAAAAAGTATAATGTATTGAGGTATGCTTGTTAAATTTAAAAATTTTGACCTGATTGTAAAAATAAAACAGTATACCGTATCGAAGTATGTTCGTAAATGCTAAAAGCAATCTTCAAATTAAATTTTTGACCTGCTTGTGAAATATCATGTCATCCTTAACTATATGTTGTGTCGTATTTTTTTCTAATTACATGTATGTTTATGTTAGATACGATACATGCAATTGTTTTATAAGAACGCACTAAAGGTTAATTCAATTATACAAATAAAATTGACATTTCTTAATTAATACTATGAAATGGTGTTGAAATCGTTTAGGAAAGACATGTTACAAATCAATCTCAATCTAAGGAAATTGCATTAAGGTGCTTCGGGATGAGAAATATTATCTTGTCATATTTTAATTGTCATTGCATAATAAACTGCACGAAAAACATAAACAGTAGAAATTATTTTGGCTTGAAAATTGATTTTAAACCATTGTCTTCATACTAAGATGCCTTTTTAATTGAAATCAAATGTGATGTAATTTCCAATCTTATAATTATATTTTTCTTATACTAAGACACTCATTAAGTTCAGTAGGTCATAGAAAACCCTATCAAACAATTCCGTATGCTTTCAAACATATTGATGCATCTGCAAATTCAAACCCCCTTCAAACATTTTCTATTTCGAAATTAATTACCAGTATTTTACTGATACATTTGTACGTGTAATATCTTTTTCTTAAAGAAACAGGTGGGAAACTAACTTCAATATGTGTCCACCAATCATTTCAATACAACCATAACTGACTCGCATAGACAATTCAAGACTTAAAATGTAGTTTTGAATATTCTTTATTAGACACTCACACTTCATCACACAAGCATTTCAGACAGTTGTTTCCTTGTAGTTTGTTATCAACCAGTTTATTTTTGAGTGTGTACATGTTCTGTTTTAGTTTAGAAACGTACAAATCGGCAAAATTATGCAGAAATCACCATTCCTTTATCGAAGGATTTCACCCACTATTGCTTTAAATCGAGGCTTCATAACACGAGGTGTGGGAAATTTAACTAAATCCTTTTAAATATATATATATGTTATTATGGCAACCACCTTATTTAAACTTGATATTATTCAGATCAATTGTCAGTTCGTATTTTTCAAAATCATTTATTACGTTTTTACAGCTTCACAAATTAAAACCATATCTCAAACTACAAATTAAATTTAGAATCTCGAATATCAAACTTTGCATTAACTCTTGAATTTTGAATCCCTGTAGGGTTTTGTATTTCTCTAATTTCAATTGCAATGTTGACAACAGTACTTTGACGTTATAAAACATGTGCAACAAACAGTTCTAAAAAGAAAATAACTATTGTTAATTTCATTACAAAGACTTAAATTCCTAAACAAACTAGAGGCAACTGTTTTCGTGAAGTAAACATATTATTCTCCCTTTTATATATAGAAGCCGTTGCGGTAAATGAAACCCTACAAAGTTTCGAAAATATATAGGAGAGTGTTTGAAATCTTAGTAGTCATGCATATTTATTCTTAAGGCTTTTATGATATGTTTGGGTTAGACATGTCATTGACCGCTTAGAACAAAGCCTATATAGTGTCCATGAAAGGTGTCGTCATGACAATTAAGAATTTAATGGTTTAAAGGTGTTGATTTGAGTACTTTGCAACATATGATGTTTGCATGATGTTCCGGGTCAATACAATGATGCACTATTTTTATGATTATTTTCTTTTGGGCTTCTGCATAGAATATTGGCTATTCAATAAATGACATTATCTTCTTTCTAGAACCGTTTGTTGCACGTGTTTTATTATGTCAAAGTACTATTATCTTCATTTCAAATGAAATTATACAAGTTAAAAAAACCCAGAGGGATTAAGAATTCAAAAGTTAATGCAGAGTTTGAAATTTGATTTTCAAAATGTAGTATTTAATTTGTAATTTGAGATATAGATGTAAAGTGTGAAGCTGTAAAAGCTTAGAAATTTATTTTTTTTTAAATACAACATAACAATTGATCTGATTGATAGCAAATGGAAAAAAAGGTTAGTGACATAATAATATTTTCACAAATAAATAATTTTTAAAAAGTTATTTACATGTATATAAATCCAAGCGTTTTTTATTATTATTATTATTAAACCCACCGTGTCCCTCACCTTGTGCTAACAGTCTCAGTTTAAAGCATCCTATTAAAACAAAATGCGTATGTTTTGCAAATTTCTAGATGATTAAAAGAAACCCATTTACACATTTGCACGTTCAAACGAGAAAAGGTTGATAACTTGTTATCAGCAAAATGTCTTATTTGCCTTGGTATACGGCATGTCTTGATAAGTAACCCCTCCGGCCTCCGGCAGTCTGGGTTTCTTATCCGGACATAAATACATGTATCTCTCGGTGTATAACTATAACTGAAATCCACAGGCCGTGTATTCTTTATAATCATGGGAAAAGGGAGGTTGAAAAACCGTTTGTATCGATTCAAAATATACAACAAATAAATACATGTTTCATTAAAGTGTGAAAAAAATTTCTCCAGATAAAAACCCATGCTTTCACAAAAGATGCATAGTCATTGCTCAACAATTGTATGGTTGTACTTTAATGTAGCATCATGATTTCTGGTAATGGGTATGATGTTCAAATTAGTTTTTGTATTTAATAATTGATAAATCTTCCAATGTTAGATCTTAAGAATTTAAATTTTGATAAATGTACCCAATGTTCGATCTTAAGAATTTAAATTTTAATACTGATCCTTTTTCAAGATCTCCTCATCTGGTTCTTATCATATACCGTACACCAGCTTATTTTCGCGGATACTTTATTTCGCGTTTTACCCTTTTTAAGTTACTTCGCGGCTATTTAATTTCGCGATTTTCTTATTTACTTGGTGAAATTTAATTAGACATGATCCGAGTATTACATGTTCGCGACAATTTATGTTCACGTTATTTTCCTACTCGCGAAAGTCGCGAAAACAAATCGCTCGCGAAAATACGTTTGTTAACAGTATTCTCATGCAACCTTGTAAGGGACATTACTTTCTTCTGTTAAAGATTCCTGATATTTGGTATACAGGTGTTTTACCATCATGACCATGATTGTTTGTGGCGTCTCAATATAACCTTTACATTATCTTAACCCTTGACTTCGAGGTTAAATATTTGATGCTTGTCCACACCCCCCATATTTTCTCATTAGCCAAGGTAAGATAATTATATTGGCAGTGCTTTTTCGGCTTTATCCCTTGGGGACATCCCCAATATGATAATTTCATAAATGTTAAATGTGCAAGTTGTTATCTATTTTTTTTTATATGTTTGTGATTTCGGTTTAGCTATTTGATTAAGGACTTTCCGTTTTAAATTTTCCTGGGAGTTTGGTATTTTTGTTATTTTACTTTTGATATTTTATTTAGAAATCGTTCAGATCCCAATCTTAGTTCCCCTTGGGTCTGGATTATACATGCCAATTGAAATTCCATTAATTGTTACGTGTAGTTATTAAGAAATGTATTTTCTTATTATTGCAGTTAATTGTCCATTACACCATAAATGTTGTCCTCGGGGTTGTGTGGTGCCCCTGTGTGTAGTGTTAATTGTCTAAAAAATTGTTAAAATCCCAATTCTAAAATTATGAATATTCTATGATAAGAATTACGTCTATCTTGCCTTTCGAACCCTCGGTTCATAGATTGTAAGATATCTTGAAATCTTCTGAGAACGTTTTTCTTTTCTTTTATCCATTATTAATTTCATTTCAAAGAAGGAAGTAAATTGCTACACAAACTTGGGTAACTGTTTACGGGAACTTAATATATTCTCCTCTTTATTTGTCGAAACCGTAGCGGTAAATGAATAGCAATTAATCGTACACTATAAAGGTTTAGAGAATATATCATGTACATGTGAAAGAATTGGAAATCTAAGAAGTTATGTACGATTTTATGATATGTTTGGGTAAGACATGTCCTTGACCGCTTAACTCAAAACCTATAGTTTCCATGAAAAGTCGTGTCATTTTTATGGTTTCAGAATGTTGATGTAAGAGCTTTGCAACATATCTAACAATATATGATAAAGTCTCTATGATGATGTTTGCATGATGATCCGGGTCAATACAATGATTCACTAGAACACTTTTATTTAAGTATTAAAGAATCTGTGAAAATTTCTTTTGGGCTTCTGCATGGAAAGTTGGCTATTGAATAAATGACAATAAACTACATGTATATGTACGGGGACACCACACAACCCGGTGGACATTATCTATGGCGCATTGGAAAATTGTCCTATAATAATTAGACAATATAATGCATGTGGTGAATTTTATTTTATTAATGAAATTGCATTTGCCAAGTATAAACCAGACCGAAGGGACATACCTATGTTGTATGCGGGGTTTAAGAGTGGTATCTTAACGGTTTCTAAAACAAATAACGAAAAGTAAAATCACAAAAATACCGAACTCCGAGGAAAATTCAAAACGGAAATTCCTAATTATGCTACAATAAAGTTCAACAAAGCAATTGTTGGGCGATAACTATCGATCTTTTGTGGTGGCATAGGTTTTGATAACGGTAAATTTATTTCTTCACACTTTAATGAAACAAAAACTTTAAATAACGACAAATATAATAATAATGACAAGAATTTTGTCTTGTGCTTCAATGTTGTATTCGTTTGTTTCATATTTTGATTGGACACAACCCGTTATTCTACTTCTTTTCTCAAAAACTTATAAAATATACAAGGTCTGTAGATTTCACATTTGAGAACTTTAACATTTGGAATGTCACAGATTAAACAGTGATGGTTTTAATGGTAAATAATGCAGACGTGCAAGGGACATTTTTATGCATATAAAAGTCCGTTAACAGCTGCAAGTAATTAAAGCTCTATATTTGAACTTCTGCCGAAGGACCTGTATACATTTTAAAATTTTGCCGAATTCCCAATAACTTACAGTTGTTTTCATAGTCTATGGAATGTTATAATTTTCCAGACATTCCCTACTAGCAATATTTCTTGTAAAAGTTATATAAATAGTCTATATGGACATATAATCCTTTATCTTCCTTTGGAAGTTTAGACATTATGTCTGGGTGTGATTTATTTTAGATTTTTTAAATGTTGTAATTCCTCTTTTAATACATATTTGATTGATTTATTAGAAAACCATTTTTGATATATATTCTCCACATGATTTTTATTACTGAAGCTTTAAAAGTGGTCTGGTTTTATAAAACGTTTTCCTCATCCATTATCAAGTCACAATCATCTTTTTTCTTGTCAACAGCATTTTTCTATTTCTAAAGATATTAAGGAAGAGAGACGAAAGATACCAGGGGGACATTCAAACTTATAAATAAACTGTTAACACCATGGCTGGAGAAAGTCCAGCAGACAATCAATAGCACACAAAACACAACATAGAAAACTGAGCAGCACGAACACCACTGTACACTAGGAGTTATAACATGTGTTTATCCCGACACAATCGGATACAATACATACGCATCTACGATTTTTTTTTTCAAAAGCAATTAGATATATCTGGTAGATGATTTTGAGAAATGTGTGCTTAGATTCTGGAACTCTTAATGTTTGAATATGTTTCCTCTTCAGTATCCATCTATTTAATCTATTTGAATAGGGAGTTTAGTTTCAATACTTTATTCAGCTATCTTAAACGCTTTGATTTTCTCAATAAATGAATTTCATAGCTGCAAATTAGCGTTCATATTTATAAATAAAAACATTTGCATTCAGTTAATTATAGATTGACAATGTATCCAAATAGCAAGGTGCGTTCGACCTAACCTTTCAAGATAATGTTATTATTCATCTTCAAAATACTTTTGGATGGAAGGTGGGCAAGATGCAAATTAAAATGTAAAGCTTTTGATTATCTCATTCATATTGTTTCACTTAAAATCAGCTAAATAAAATTTGGAAATGGATTCTTTGAGGACTATACTAAAATAAGACTTTTATCAAAGTTAACACGTAACAAAAAAAACCAAAAGCTATAGGACGGGGATGAGAAATTTATCCACAGAAATAATTGTAAATATTCCAAATGTACCGGTTCGTTCATTTAATTATTCTACAAAAGGGAACTCGACTCCGCCCAGTCTCTTTGTTTAACTTAAGACTAAGCATTATTGCGCCCTTTAGCTGAAATATAAAAGATTTTCATGGATCAAGTGGAACTCTGACTAGAACTTTAATTTGTTCTAATAAATGAAGTCTGGATAAGGTAAACAGAATAAAGAATAATGGATCCCAATAAAATATGGAGTAGAGAAAAATTAGGAAAAGGGAATAAAGAATGATAGGGTACTTAAAGACAGATAGATAGGTAAAGAAAAATGCAAACATTAATAACTAATACAACAATGAAGAACAATCACCCTATCCCAGACTCTTGTTTATATACTTGTATTATACTGGCTTACATGAAGAAAGCAGATAGGAAGTTATGAATTTTATTTCATAACTGTATTCGATTCAAATATCTTCAGTACTAGCAAGATATGCTCTTACGTTCTTTGTCTTCGATGAAAACCATTTAATGAATTTATTGTTCACTTCTACCATAATGAGTCATCGGAATTAAGAAATGACAGTTATTTTCTAAGAAACTTGTTTTCAAGCACGCATCTTTATATATATTGCTTCTATAATACAGATTCTATGATGGAATGTCTTGTTTCCACTAGGAAGAAGCTGAAATAACATGGAATTGATCGAACAGAACGAATGTCATTGATTATATTGAACTTGTAACAAGAATTTAGAAGAAAGAACGACTTACAAATATTACAAATACCTGAATGCCCATTGTGTGTACAACATGGTATATCCTATTAATCTTGCAACATGAATAACTCACGAATATTGCATATATATATACCGGTTTGTTCCCCATTTTGCAATTTTGAATTTTGAAATTCCCCATTTCAATTCTCAATTTTATTGTATCAAAGAAAATATGCTTATAATAACTAGTCCAGTCTCCAACACGAAACTAACCATTCCCGAGTGCATGCCCTTATCAAGGATCATATGATGTATATCGTTATTTTAATGATCTAATAACCATGAGAAATCAATACGTTAAAAGATGGTGTAAACTAGATAAACCATGTAGATATTTATCATGGAATATTCTTCAAAACATAATTTGTAGTATTACATTTATCCAATTGCTTATTATGTAATATGACACTGTTTTTACATGTTTTTTGTTCAAATACGTTCATTCCATGTTATAGCACAAACCAAATAACATATTTTTTCCCTTTATCGTTTTTTGTTGTTGTTGCAATAATGGATGTTTCAGCCTTTACGTTTTACAATAAATGCTGTTCTGTAAGACAGGGGATTAAGAATTATGTATAGATGTTCAAGCTTCAACAACGCGACCTCTATGAGGTAAACAACACATTGCTAACAACAGTACTTGAGTGATCTGTATCCGATACAAATGTGTGTTTTTTATTCTATCCTGTTGATTTATTTGAAGTACATATTTTTTGTTCATATAATTGATGTGATGTTGTTATTGGTGCATCATACAAGTTTTTTAGCTTTCAAAGTTTAGATTATTGTTGTCTACTAGGCATTGAAACAATCCAATCACAAAACACAGTTCATGAAATATATTTCACGCGGTTATTGTTTTTGTTTATCATTTAAATTTCTCAGAAAACCACACGATCAGATGACTGATGAACTTACAAAATGTTTCTATTCCACTGAAACTGCTAGCTGCGATTGATCAAAGATTTTTTTTCTTTTTCATATTCTAGTACTGGTTCGATACCGCTAGCTGCTGATGAACAGATATTCGGTACTGGTATAATTTCTGAAATTATCAGTCAAAATAGTTGGAAATTAGGTATAGTTTATCTGAGATCAATTTTGATATTATTTTAAGATTCCTTTTTGTTTTGTCTAGCTCCTTAAAAGTCTTCAAATATTAAACTTGCTTGGCTTTCATTTTTGAGGTTTGAGCTAAAATTTAAAATGCGCTACTTGCCTTGTTCTTTTTTTTTCGTTTTTTTTTTTTCTTTTATTTAAAAGCCCATGTCTGCTTGCTTAAAGGTTCATGATAAACACTTCGTACATTATTATTAAATAAGCAAATTAAACAATTATTGTGTTCTCTGTTAGTTCATCAAGTAATGTTCAATCGATACTGCCAATGTCTGCTTTTTCGCCTAGCAGAAAGTCACCTAGTTCCCAGAAAAGTTGCCGCAATGGTTCTCTGACGTGTAAACTATTTACAAGTCTACCATAACTGCTCATTGCATATATAAGTGCAAGCCGTCATTCTGAGTAGACGCTACCTTTAGGCCTCAAAACTGGCCTTATCGGCGGCTGTGATATACCATAACTGCTCATTGCATATATAAGTGCAAGCCGTCATTCTGAGTAGACGCTACCTTTAGGCCTCAAAACTGGCCTTATCGGCGGCTGTAATATATCAGTGTGATACTTAATCAGTTTTAATTGATTGTTACTTGTACTTGCTTTTGAAGGTGTCTATATAAGCAAGAGTATATGACATTCTTCTTTTATAATATTTCTTACTTTTATCATTCTATTTTCTTCAGACATTGCAAAGTGTATTTTTTTTTATTTACAAACCTATGATTTCCTTTAGTGTGTGTTTCTCATTTTAAAGCGATATCTACATTTGTAACATAATAAAAGCACTAATTCACTTATTGTATAAAATGTTAATGATTTATTGCTTCGGAGCTTGTGATTCATTGATTTATGTTTCTGTAGTTTTATTTGAAAACAAACTATAAGAAGTAACTTGATAAGAAATATGATATTTTATATTGTTTGTTTTCTGACAAATGTCAGCAAACATCTAGAAGGCATCGGGAAAAACAACAGGAAATGTTCGTTATTTAAAGAAATTAGGAATAGAAACATGCACTTTAAGATAAGATTCAATATTGTTATGCGCAAAGTGGGGATGCCAAAACTGAAATGTAGAATTCCCAAATCATATCACACTTCCTGTGTTAGATGATATATACATGACAAAAAAAAATACAAAAATATGAATAAATTCCATAGATTTTTTTTAATCTCATAATAACAATTTAAAACGTTGATGATTCTATCAAAATAGGTATGCTTAAATCTGCCAATTTCGAGATTTGACTTCTATCGAGTACATTGCATTTTCGTTTGGGTTTTAGAGAACAACATTCGAGCGTTAAAGGGCATGGGTACCTTCTCATGTTGAGCGAGTGGTGGAAAAAACATGATTGCACGATTTTTTTCGGCAAAGTCAATTCTTATAATTGATAATAAGCATTAGTTTAAACATATTTATTTATAGTGGATTGGGAAACAAGTTTTGCAACTTATATTAATCCCTTTCCACTTTGCGGGTGCGAGTGCTGCCTTGTAGCGGCATTAGCCTACTCTTTTTCGAAATCTACAAGGGTGTCTTTAACGTGCAAGAGATATGGTTCTCTCTTAATACGGGTCAGCCATTTATCGTCCCCTTCCGAAGGACTATCATCGTTTCCTCGAGACCATACTCGCAGATGGTGTCAAGGGAGAGCCGAAAATTGAGTTCCTGAAATTCTCATCCCAAACATGAATCGAACCAGGAACCTTTGTGTTAGTAGTCCGATGCACTAACCACTACACCACGGCTCTCCTAATAAGCATTGCTGTCATTATAAAATTATAAATAAATACCTACGACACAATAGTTTTTTTTAGTTTATCTTGCATGATAGTAAAGATCCCGAAAACGCTTGATGAACTTTAATAGTGCATGATCACAGATGATCCCCTCTATTTGGTAAAAGCTATCATACAGGCGCGCAAAATTTACGAACTTTTCCTGTAAAGGACATAACTCGAAAGTGGTCTTTCGGATCAAAACTGACGAAAGAAAGATGAATGCGCAGGCGCATTGAATAACCTTCGGTTCATTGTATAATGTTACTTAATTACCCTTCCAGAGAACCTAAGATCATCCGATGCATTTTGGTGGGGATTGTGATGCTCAGTCTTGAGTTTTCTATGTTTTGTAGAATTGTCTGTCTTTTCGTCGTATTTCATTTTGGCTTTGGCGAACGTCAGTTGCTATCGTTTTTCTCACTTTTGCCATATTCTATTGACACAGACTAAAGACTTCTGTCATTTTACATACAACGAATCACTACAAAAAGGTATAAATGCCTATAAGGAAGACTAATAAATAACTCATGTATTACGAGAACTTATTCCTTATAGAGACTTTGATGTATTTGTTTGATATAGATAAGTTCATACACACAGTAGCTTCGTCAAACCTTTATAATTGCATGTATAGAATGATATTACGAATTAAATTTACAATACTTTGCATTGTATCTGTTCAACTATTATTGATGATTTATTCCTCTAACTTGCACTAGATGTTTTGTTAAATTCTGTACATTTTTTCTTACATAGAAAAGACGGTAGTAACCTGCTAAATCATAAATGATCTATAATATAATAAAACTATGAGCATAAACACCGGGTTGAAGACGCGTTGAAAAGGTGTGTTAAAATGTATTAAGATATAAGAACTATTGTAATAGCGCGTGGTATCAGGTGTTTCATCTTCTAAATCAATGACAGTTGTAAACACTCAAGGGGTGATGATACATGTATCAATTTATCAAAGCTAAACATGTTTAATATGCTGCGTTCGAACAATCTGTTTGTATAACCGCCATACAATTGTAACGTATCGCCCTGAGCCTGAAATAAATTAAAAAGAGAAAGGCTGTTAAAGTGCATGTATACGTCAATCATTATACGGATTCAAAAGAAGAGGCATTTATAAATCTACTTCTCGTTTAAACTGATTCACTGTACGATGAGTTATCTAGACATGCTACGTGTATGCATCTCCTATGCATGTATATATTCCAAAAACATGAGAAAACTCAACTATACCCTAAAAGAGCAGAAATCAATAACAATGTAAAACCTTGACCACATTCAGGCCTTCAATATATGCACAAACAGTCAGCAAAGTGAAAACGTCCTACTATTCAAACCGTAGAAGTTTTCTCGAATAGCTATATATCCTTAATTGGACGAACGGAGATATGGAGGGGTAAACCAATATCCCCAACTGTCACTTGAGCACTTGAGGTGGATACAAATCTACCTTTTATTCAAAATGATAGTGACGAAACTTAAGCAGTACCAAAATAATGAGAAATGATGCACAATATAATTAACAGTATATAATCAATTGTCCCTGACATCGCCCAAGTTCTAGTTAATCAAAGTCAAGCATATACAATTTGTTGCATTCATTCAACGTTATCTAGGTTAAACGTAATCGCGTTTCGCAAATAGTTCGAAAGATCAAATCTATGTCAATACTCAAAGATCACTGTTCTCAAAATAGACAATGTTGATTAATCTGTGTACTCATAGTAAAAAGATTAATTAACATTAATCTTTTGGTCTGAGGAATGATATAGAGCCTAAGTAGGTTTTGAACATAATGAAAAAAGGATATAAACTCATTGTGGCAAATAAACACCATAGTTCATATAAAAACAAAAAGCTCTATGGCGAAATCGAAAATCGGCGAAATGAAAACAAAATAGTCCACAACACACCAGAAAACTTAAAATTTGGCTTCACAAACCCCACTAATAACGGGAGGAGGGAGCTCAGGTTTTGCTGAAGGGTTACCATCTTGAGAACTTGTCAGTATGATATTGATTGTCAAAGTTTCAGAAAACTCAGAAATGTGCGTTACGGTGCATATGTACATGTAATTACTAAAATGTCATTGTCAGAGACACATGTGACTTATATGTCAAATTCTCGTTTAATTAGATGAAGCCAGTCGATTTTTAAGAGTGTGAGGCTGAGGGCAGAACAGGTTATATGTTTACATATCCGTGTATATCTATATATGATATGAGCTGTAAAAAATACGCAATAATAGCCAAAGTACCCCCTTCTTTCTGCGATCTGCCCCGTGCTCACTACAAGGAGGTGGAAGGAAAATTTCTATCCATATAAGTTTATTGAAAAAGTTTTTTTAGACTATTATATACATTTGTACATCAAACGTAAAATAGCACTTTTTTATAAATTAGTTAGAGATTGAGGTCAAAAGCATAACTATTTGCATATTTACAAATTTATCCTAGCTGATTATGAATATGCAATATTTGCACCCTTGTAATATCTTATTAGTTTTTACTAACAAAGTCTATTTTTTAATTTCTTAGAGTGCCTGTCATGTCGAGATATCTCATTTTTTCATAAGTTGTGGCTTTGATTTTTTTTTATAACTTCCATCGAGTGCTGTAAGTAAAACCGTTCATTGTAGTACGATTCAGGGCAGTTGTACTAATGTATGATCTTTTACAGTAGACTCAATTTAACACAACTTGCCTGCTATATTGAGTTACCTAAGTAACGGCAATTATCTAACATGTATCAGATCTTACCTCTTCAGATTAAACTAGCGCAAATGAAAAACTAGAAATTGGCGCAAATGAAAAGTTCGATACCAACTGAATTTTAAATATACCATAAATATATTTACATTTTGATTCTTTTCCGGATCAAGTGTGCTAGAAATAGAATAAAATTGTGTATCAGCAATTATCCTTACTCATATACATTTCTAGGAATATGATTGGTTAAAAGTAACCACGTTGAGACCGTATTAGGTCACTAGGGTTCCATATTCGATTCGTAGGTTGGGATTATTTCAACACAGGCTAGCAGAAGTGTTGCGTCTCTTTATAAAACCACACGGTGTTGAGAATAAACCTTATCTGTTTCAATAGACGAAGAAATTGATGATGAACAATTGAAATACATTCATAAAAAATATTTAAAGCTAACAAGTTATTATTGTTGGCATAATCAATTTGTTTTCATATAGACCCATGGCAGTAGACGCTTAAGAATAATGGTATTGAAGACTTGATCACTTTGATACGCCACAAGTCTGAATACCGCATGTTGAGATAGTCGGTAAGATAAATTCGTTACATAGTGTGCTAGTAACCTAATACGATATATATGGGATTCAGTAGATTCCATATAGGGATTCGAGCTTCGCTCTCACTCCATATGGAATTTACCGACCCCATATATATATATATATCGTACTAAGTCACAAGCACACTACGTAACTAATACTTCCGTTACAAACTAAAATTCAAAATCGATTTCCCAATTAAAGATAATGTAAATGGGCAATAAGCCGAATGGGAATATACCTTCAAATTTGATGATAGATTTGCCTCATTAAACTTTTAAAATGTGAAAAAAATGTAACAAATTCTCAGTTAAGGATCCACATGCAAAAAGGAATATCTATCGGGATGGTCATATTTTTTTAACCTTTTATTCCAGTTCCTTTAAACTCGATCACGTGATAATAAAACAACCATTTTAAACATTAGTTTTCTGTACACCGAACATAGCAATTCTCATACATAATGATGTTACATGAACATGTATATAGAAAAATACAAAATATTGACAGTTAACGAGATATTTCATTGAATGAAAATTGCGATGAGTTTATTTACAACCACTGTGTCGATGCCACTGCTGGTGGAGATTCATTTCCCCGAGGGTATCACAAGCCCAGTAGTCAGCACTGTGCACTGTTTGTGCTGACATGAATTATCATTGATATTGTTATATTTATAAATTAACTGTTTACAAAATTTTGAATTTTTTGAAATACTAAGGCTTTTCTATCTCAGACATAGATTACCTTAGCTTTATTTGGCTAAACTTTTAGGAATTTTGGTCCTCAATGCTCTTCAACTTCGTACTTTATCTGGCCTTTTTAACTTTTTTGGATTCGAGCGTCACTGATGAGTCTTTTGTAGACAAAACGCGCGTCTGGCGTATATATACAATTTAGTCCTGGTATCTATGATGAGTTTATTTGCAAGCCTATATATGTATAGCTACTAACATTGGCAAATTAATATAAGGCAGGTGTTACCTGTGAAAGGGGAGGAAGTCAGAAAACCTTTAGAATACTTTAACTTTATCCCGGTTAAGGGGGCATGGGAGTATAAATTAACAAATGATAGAATTTGTTCATACCGTAGGCGGATATTAGGGGGTCACCAGTTTTGTTTGGTTGATCATATATGGATTCACTGAAGTATGACTTGAGCTACCCCATAAGATTTGTCAGTGCCTACATGAACCCCAACCCTATTTATGAGTTCTGGATCCACCACTGCATACTTTGCCAAAACGTAGTATATATTGTGATATGTTGGTGAAATTAAAATGTTTATTTGCGCAGAAGCTAAATCGTTTAATTTGTCATAAAGCATATGCTGATACCTTTCAGATCACTTCGGAAGTCTCGGTAAAAGAAAGACATTTTCTACACATGTACAAAATATATAATGCACTTACATGTGACAAGGGAGTATATTACAGCCCTTGGATGGTGTAAACTTCCCAAAAAAACGTGTATGGTGAAATGGTGTATTGATTATGGTGCAATGGAAGAAGGTGTATGTCCCAATAGTGTATGGTGTAAGGGGAATGGTGTAATGGTGTAACGTGCGATCGGGAATGGTGTGAATGAATGGTGTGCGACATTTAAAACTATGCAAATATTGATTGAATTGATTTTTGATTCTATACATTAATTTACAATATTGTGATCAAAATTCGTTTTTTAAAATAGTCGCACGCTTTATTTGAAATTAAATTGCATTATGGTGTTATGTGTAAGGTGTATGGTGCAAAGGTGCACAGGTGTAACGTGTATGGTGTAATGGCACAGGGTGTATGGTGTAATGGTGTATGTTGAATGGTGTAATGGTGTATGGTGTTAGTGGGAAGTTTACACCATCCAAAGACTGTAGATGTTAGTTATACGTCCTAAAAAAATATAATACATTTTCAATTAATCAATACAATGAAATTGTAAAAAACACAAAACAGAAAGGATTACACAAAGGCCTTCATAGCTCCTCTGCAGATTATCGCGCATCAGTTCCATTATGTACAACAATTATGAGATATGATATTTGCACTAATATTTGCAAAGTGATCTTCAAGGGTAAAATCTCAAACTGCATGGTTACATCTGAGATTTCTGAAACCACTGATATTGTAGTCTGGAGAAATGGGTAATGTGGAAGGTGATTTTGCGGTACTATGAAATCTGGATTACGGACATACATTTTGTAACTGACATACCAATACAATATACATTAACACTATTGGAGCTTGTAGACTGTAACTATTTTAAACTTAAACAGTTCTGTGCTTTTCATAGTCTGCATGTGACAAACTCTGCTTTTGTTTAATCCCGTCACATGTTTGCGCCCCGTCCAAGTCAGGAGCCTCAGTGTCATATATTTCGGAGTTAAATATGACGTTAATTATCACCTAACTAGTACATGTTTTTTATTAGAGGCCAGCTGAAGCACGCCTCCTGGTGGTGGATTTTCTCGCTGTGTTGAAGACCCATTGGTGGCATTTGACTGTGTTCTGCTCTTAGATCACATTGTTGTCTCTTTGACATATTCCCCTGCTATGGTCAATTTTAGTTTAAATTTCGACTTTTTTCAAAAGTTTTGTAAACATATCAATAAGTAATGTCGAGTGTATCATTTTGAGAAATGTGTGCTTAGATTTCCGAACTTTTATTGTTTTGATATGTTTCCTCATCAGTATCCATCTATTTTATCTATTTGAATAAACTCATCATAGATACCAGGACTAAATTTAATATATACGCCAGACGCGCGTTTCGTCTACAAGAGACTCATCAGTGAAAAGTGAGTTTATTTTTCAATATTTCATTCGGCTACCTAACACACTTTGATTTTTTCTCAATGAATGAATTTCATTGCTGAAAATTAGCGTTTGTATTTATAAATGAACCTTTTTTGCTTTCAGTTAATTATAGATTGACCATGAATTCATAATAAAAATAACAAGGTATGTTCGGCCTACCCTGTCAACATAAAATAATCATTCACTTTTATAATTTGTTGATAATAATGATAATTTTGGAGTGGAGGAGGGCAAGATGCAAATCAAAATGTTATTTAGCTTTTGATTATATCAATCATATCGTTTCATATTTTTTTCTTCAAAGGAATTAAAGAGGATTAACCTGAAATGATCCAAACTATTTGCACTGACATATCCAATTAATATCAGCTTCTGTGCTAATCAAATTTAATGAATTCTTTGAGGACTATTATAAACTTTTATCAAATAAAACACATAGCAAACAAACAAAAGTTATAGGACCGGGGAGGGGGGAATTTATCCATAGAAAGAAATGTTCATATTCCAAATGTGCAGGTTCTTTCATTTTATTATTCTACAATAGAGAAATCGACCCCTTTGTTTAATTTAGACTAGGCATTATCGCACTCTTTCGCTTTAAAGAAAACATTCATGGAATTAGTGGTACTCTGACTAGAACTTTGTTATAATAAATGAAAACTAGCTGAAATTTACAGAATAAAGAATAATAATGGATCTTTAAAAAATACGGAACAGAGTAGAATGAGGAAAACGGAATAAAGAATTATAGGGTACTAACATATATAAAACGGGCATATCCTGGTTCCCAGTACTACGTTCCAGGTATTAGCTATTAGCCATACTCTCTCATATATTGGTATATGTGTAGCATATTTAATTTTTCGATCGGGAACCAGTCTAGCTAAACATGTACAAATACAAAAAGGAAGAACGCATTCCCACAGACTCTTGTTTATATACCAATATTGTACTGGATATCATACTAGGTTGTTTTGAATTTTATTTCGTAACTGTACTCGATTTAAAAGTCTTCACTACTTGCAAGATGTGCTCTGACGTTCTTTGTCTTCGATTGAAGCCATCTGATGAATTCATTGTTCACGTATATATCGCAATGAGTGTTCGAAATTAAGAAATGACTTTTCAAGCACGCATCTTTATCGCTTCTATAATACACATTCTATGATGGAATGTCCTGTTTCCATCTTGAAGAAACTGAAGTAACATGAAATTGATCGACCAGTAAATGTCATTATAAGTTCCTTGTAAAAGACTGACTGTGTACTATACATGTTTATTGTCTCTATATAAAGTATTCAACATGATTGATCACATTGAACTTGTAACAAGAATTAAATTTAAAAAAAGAACGGCGCATAAATGTTGCAAATACCTGAATGGCCACTGTGTGTACAACATGGTATATCCTATTAAACTTGCAACATGAACAACTCACGAATATATTAAAATTGGTAGTATTACATTTATCCATTAGTTTATTATGTAATATGAAACTATTTTACATACTTTTTGTACAAAATCGTAATTTCATGTTTAGCACTAATGAAATGTCATATTTTCCTTTTATCATTTTTTTTTTTTTTTTTTTGGCATTGATGGATGTTCCAGCTTTTATGTTTTACAATAAATGTTGTTCTGTCAGACAGGGGATTAAATATATGTACACATTCAAACTTCAATAAAACGACATCTATGAGGTAAACAGCACAACTTTAACAACTATAACTGTGTGATCTGTCTCTATCTTTCAAAAGTTATTTTTATTCTAGCCTATTGATTTGAACTACATATCTACATTTAAATTTATGTGATGTGGTTATTGGTATATCTTAAATGTGTTTTAGCATTAAAAATATTGTCTACTAGACGTTTAAACAATCTAACCACAACACACAGTTCATGAAATATATTTCACGCGATTTTTGTTTTTGTTTATTATTTTGATTTCTCAGTAGGCCACACGATCAGATGACTGATGAATTTACAAAATATTCCCATTTCAGTGTACAACTGCTAGCAGCAATTTATAAAAGTTATTTTTTTCTTTTTCATTTTCTAGTACTGGTTCGATACCACTGCTGAAAGTTTCCTGTTGATGCTGATGAGCTGCTAGTAACCGAGGGTATCATCAGCTAAATAATCAGTGATTCGGTATTGGTATCCTATATTTAATTCTCAGTCAATACATTTGGAAATCGGTAAGAAACTGAGGTTCCAACTCCGCCAGGCATTGTTTTTCTAAGGTGACATTCGTACATTATTATGAAATTAACAAATTGAACAATTTTTTTTCTTCTGTTTTGTCATCAAGTAATGTGCAATCGATACTGCCAATACATGATTTTTCGCCGTGCAGAAAGTCACTTAGTATCCAGAAAAGTTTCCGCAATGGTTCGCTGACATGTAAACTGCTTACTAATCTGCCATAACTACTCACTGCATATATAAATAAAAGCCGTCAATCTGAGCAGACGCTACCATCAGGCCTTTTTGGTGGCTGCGATATATCATTGGGATACTTAATAAGTTTCAATTTATTGTTACTTGTACTTGCTCTTGAAGGTTTCTATATTAGCAATAGTATACGACATTTTTCCATTTATTGTTTCTTACTTTTATCATTATGTCTTTCTCCGAATAACAACGTTTAGGGTTATGTTTATTTACAAACCTATGATTATTTCCTTAAGTGCAGGTTTCTCATTGTAAAGCAATACCTAACATAATCAAAACACCAATTCACTCATTGTATAAAATGTCTATGATATTTAGTGCTTCGGATCTTGTGCTTGGGCCTTCATTGGTGTATGTGTTCTGTACTTTTATTTGAATATAATTTTTATAACTTGATAAGAAATATGATACTCAATATTGTTTGTTTTCTAAAACTATTCAGCATACATCTAAAAGGCATCTAAAAAGCTCGTTATTTAAAAAAAATAGAAGTAGAAATATGCACTTTTAGATAAAATTCAATGTTGTCATGATCTAAGCAGATGATTCAAAATATGTACTGTAGAAGAACCGAATCAAACCACACCTTCTGTGTTAGATATTAGATATATACATGACAAAAATAAGTAATACAAAAAAATATTAATACATTCCCTCAAATTATTTTAGTCTCATGATAAAATTTTAAAGCGTTGACGATTCTATTCAAAAAGGTATGCTAAAATCTGCCAAATTAGAGATTTGACTTTTTTCGAGTACATTGCATTCCCGTTTGGTTTTAAAGAACAACATTCCAGCGTTTAAGGGCATGGGTATTTCTCTCTCATGTTGACCTAGCGGTTGAAAAAATAAAATGTCATATTGCATAATTGATAATCAGCATGCCTGTCATTAGAAAATTGTGAATAAGTACCTATTATATAATATAATCTTTATTCTCTACGGAACCTACGGAACAAACATTATTTCTAGTTTATCTTGAATAATGAAGATCCCAAAGACGCTTGATGAACTTTGATAGTGCAAGGACATAGGTGATCTCCCCTTTTTGGTCAAAGCTGTATATACAGGCACGCAAAAATTACAAACTTCACAAAACTCGAAAGTGCTATTTTCGTCGTATTTCGTTTGGCTATGGCGTACGTCAGTTGCTATCCTAACTTTTGAATATCCATTTGACAAAGACTAAAGACTTCTGTGATTTTATATACAATGAATCACTGTAAATGCCATTTAAGAAGACTAATAAAGAACTCATTTCTTACAAAAACGTATTCCTTACAGAAACTTTGATGTAAATATGTTTTTGGTCTTGCGAAAACGTCTTCCTTACATAGACTTTGATGAATTTGGTCTTACGAAAACGTTGTCCTTACAAAGACTTTGATGTATTTGTTTGATAAAGATAAAATCATACACCCAGTAGATTCATCAAACCTTTATAATTGCATATATAAATTTAATACTTTGTATTATATCTGTTCAACTATAATGAGTGATTTATTTCTTAATTGGCAGTAGATGTTTTTATATTCTATATAATTTTTTCGTACATAGAAAAGACAATTTTAACCTGCTAAATCGTAAATAATCTGTTAAAACTATGCGCACAAGCACCTGGTTGAAGGACGCGTTGAAAAGATGTGTTAAAATGTATTAAGATATCAGAACTATTGTAATAACGCGTGGTATCAGGTGTTTTATCTTCTAAATCGATGACAGTTGTAAACCCTCAAGGGATGATGGTACATGTATCAATTTATCAAAGCTAAACATGTTTAATATGCTGCGTTCGAAGAATTTGTTTGTATAACCGTCATGTAATTGTAAAATATCGCCCAAACCTTGAAGTAAATTAAAAAGACAAAAGCTGTTAAAGTGTATAAAATATAAAATTGAGAATGGAAATGAGGAATGTGCCAAAGAGACAACAACCCGACTATAGAAAAAAACAACAGCAGAAGGTCACCAACAGGTCTTCAATGTAGCGAGAAATTTCCACACCCGGAGGCGTCCTTCAACTGGCCCCTAAACAAATATATACTAGTTCAGTGATAATAAACGCCATACTAATTTCCAAATTGTACACAAGAAACTAAAATTAAAATAATACAAGACTAACAAAGGCCAGAGGCTCCTGACTTGGGACAGGCGCAAAAATGCGGCGGAGTTAAACATGTTTGTGAGATCTCAACCCTCCCCCTATACCTCTAGCCAATGTAGAAAAGTAAACGCATAACAATACGCACATTAAAATTCAGTTCAAGAGAAGTCAGAGTCTGATGTCAGAAGATGTAACCAAAGAAAATAAACACAATAACAATAATACATAAATAACAACAGACTACTATGTATACTTCAATTATTATACTGATTCAAAAGAATAAATATATACATTTCGCTTAAACTTTTCATTTAAATCTGGCACATTGATTTCTGCAAAAAGAATTCTTAAAACTAGACAAATAATGCCTCCTCACTTAAGTCTGAAATAACTGTATTATGACAAAATCAATGAAGAACTTTCTTTGAGATATGATTGTGTCTGGGAGACATAAATGATGCCTCGCAGATGTAAAGTGTTATTGTGAAACACACAAAGTTGAGCATGGGGGCACATATTTCCATGATTCACTGTAATAGGAGTTTTCCAGAAACGCTATGAACCTCTTATGCTCCTAAATATTCCAAAAATGAAAAGGTTAAACTTTCTCCCAAAAGAACAATTATGAATAAAAAAAAAAAACCTGACCACATGCACACATACCCTCAATATATGTACAAACATCCGACAAGGTGAAAGAGGGACGAAAGATACCAAAGGGACAGTCAAATTCATAACTCTAAAACAAACTGACAACGCCATGGCTAAAAATGAAAAAGACAAACAAACAACAGCAAACACGACACAACACAGAAAACTAAAGAATAAACAACACGAACCCCACCAAAAAACTAGGGGTGATCTAAGGTGCTCCGGAAGGGTAAGCAGATCCGGCTCCACATGTGGAATTAATCGTGTTGCTTATGTGATAACAAATCCGGTAAATAGTCTTATTCGGTAGGTCACATTCATGAAAGGGAAGGGGATTGTAGTTACGACGTAAGCAACATATCCGATATCATTTGTGAAACGGTTATTCCATAACGGTCAACCAACTCGTGATTAACTTTGTGAAGCTGAAATGATGATGATACATGTATCAAAACTTCCAAGCATTCGAAATGAAGGAGGAGTTATTTGGAATAAGTGTGCAACTCACATGTTCACCCCCAATATATGAACAAACAGCCAGCAAAGCGAAATGTTGTTACTATTTAACTTGTATAAGTTCTCTGGAATAGCTACGCGTATATACCTTTAGTTGCGGGGGCAAAAAAATCAACCTTTAATTTAAAACGTTAGTGACAAACCTTTAGCAACACAAAAGTATTGAGAAATGATGTACAATATAATTAACAGTTTATAATCTGTTGTCCCTGACATCGGCCAAGTGGTAGTTAAAGTCAAGCACATATAATTTGCTGTATTCATTTAGCGTTATCTAGGTTGAACGTAATCGTGTTTTGCAAATACTAAAGTTTGAAAGGTCAATACTCAAAGATCACTGTACTCAAATTAAAAAGATTAATCAACATTAATCTTTTGTCTGAGCGATGATTTAGAGTCTAATTAGGTTTTGAACATAATGAAAAAAGGACATGAACTCAGCATGGCAATTATAAAACTAAAAAGCTCTATGATAAAAGCGAAAAACGACGACAGTTAAAAAAGCAGGGATCCACAAAACAATAAAAACTTTAAATTTTAGCTTCACAAAGTTAAGGAGTTTCCATCTTCAGAACTTTTCGGTTTTATATCGATTGTCAAAGTTTCAGAAACCACAGAAATGTGCGTTACAGGCCACATGTATTTATTCAAATGTCATTGGCAGAGACACATGTGACGTATATTTTAAATATCGTTCAATTAAATGGAAGCTAGTTGTTTAAAAGAGTGTGAGACTGAAACCAGAACAGGTAATATGTTTACAGAACTTTTATACATGTATATAGTATGAATACTAAAAATGACGCCATAATAGCAAAAAGTACACCCTCCATTCTTCCATCTGCCCCTGCTAACTACGAAGAGGTGGAAGTGAGATTTCTTACCAAATAAGTTTATTGTTAAAAATTTTAAACTATATACATTACACGTAAATTAGTACTGTTTTATGACACAGTTAGAGATTGATGCCAAAAGAATTATTATTTGCATATTTACAAAACTAGTTGAGTATCAGCATACAATATTTCTGGTGAACTGTACCATTGTTGTATCATCCGATTCCTTTCAATAACAAAGTCTATTTTTCCCTTTTTATATTTTCTTACGGTTCCTGGCATGTCGAGAGATCTGCTTTTTACATAAGTTAATGACTTGACTTTTTTATGACATCCATCGAGTGCTGTTAGAAAAACTGTGTATTGTAAAAATACGATTCAAGACAATTGTGTGTTCTTTAACAGTATACTTCGTTGAACACAACTTAAATGTACCTTGCTACGTTGAGTTACATACGTAACGGCAATTATCTAAAATGTATCAGATCTTACCTCTTCAAATGTAGCTTGAGCAGATGAAAAAATAAAAATTGGCGCAACTGAAAAGTTCATTGTGGCGTAAATGAAAAAAAAAAGAAAAATCTCATAATTAGCTAGGATTTCATATGCCCGTTTGGAGAGCATGGACAACGTAATAGCATAAAACAATGATGATATCATACTATTTACGCATGATACCAACTGATTTATGAATAAACCATACATCTATTTACAGTTTGTAATTTTTACCGGAATCATTGTGTTAGGAAAAGAATAAGGTAATAAGGAATGACCGTTGAAATCTACATTCAAAATTAATCCCTCAAAAGAGTTATTTAAATGGGCAATTAGCAATGGGAGTAATACTTGCAAATTTGATTCTAATGTGTACACTGAAAAAATCTCATAAACATGTTTCGATCTACATGCAAAAAAGTTAGATCTACCGATAAGGCCATACTTTTGGGACCTTGTATTCCAGTACCTTTAAATTTGATCAAGTGATAGTAAAACAACCATTTAAAATATCAGTGTCCTGTACACCGCACATATCCATACTCATATATAATTATGATACGTGAAAATTATGCAATGTGTGCTTATAGATAAATGAGATATTTCATTGAGTGAAAATTGCAAGCTTTAATATCAACAGTTGGCAAATTAAAAGGCGATAACAAACGTCAATTTTATTATTCATAACATTAAATTGGGCATATTTACATTAACTGAATTTTTTTATTGAAATTTTCTTAATTTACATGGAGCAGTTTGTTCATTTACAGTTATCGGCAAAATGTTTTAAAATCAAAAGACCAACACCATCCGTTCTAGATTTTCACTTTTAATTAATAATTCATCGCGGCATCAGGTGTTGCATAAGATAAATCAATTCTCAATTACGTTTGCGGCAGATACGAATTGATGGATAAATGCATTCTTAAAAGGTACAATACATGTCCGAATATGACAAAAATATCGCACTTGAAGATACATGGGAAGTAATGTACAATGAAAGCATTGATACATTTTAGTGGACATGGTTTTATTTATTAGCGATTATTGAAAACATATTGAAGACCGTACCTTGACCTATAATGGTTTACTTTTATATTAAAATTGGATGGAGAGTTGTCTCATTGGCACTCATACCACATCTTCCTATATCTATATTAGACACTAAAACCATGTTGATACAGTATAATAATGCACCTTTAGTTGGTAAGGGGTTTGGTTGAACTCAGATTTTCTGGCTCATCAAACTGCTCTGCTAATGTTACGCGTCTTATTACTCTATGGAAAACATAGATAAGCATTAAACAAGCTATAAAAGACACTGTAATTAAAAAAAAATTAAACGAGAAAACTAACGGTCTGATATGAAAAAAAACAATGAACAGAAAACAAACGCCAACCGCTGAATTACGGTATTCTGACTCGGGACAGGCACATATAGAAGGAACAAACTTGGACCATTGGGAAAAGCTGTGTAACAGCACAACATAAGAAAGAAAAACATCAGAGGAAACGGGCTTTATTCATCAGAACGATACAAAGGAGGAATAAAATAATCAATATAAGCACTAAATTTTAAAAGACAGATACCAGAGTACTCGAAGTTACTGAAAGCTATTTCATACCACAAACCAGCTATTTATTAATTCATGTTCCTAAGACTACAATATCTATCAGTACACATCCAATTGATTTAGTGTAAAAACGTCATTAACAGTCAGGGGAAATATGATCTTGGGCAGTACCAAATTTTGGATTTTGGCTGTCACTTATAAATTGTTTTTCATTTTATTCAGCGGCTGTTATTTACAGCTTACTATAGGGCATGGGTTTTGCTCATCCTCAAAGACTGTGCGGTGATGTGCAGCTATTTACAACCTCGTGTCATCACGTCTCTTGCTTTTCATATTTAATAAAATATAAGACTTTCTAACATGTGTAAGTTCAAAGCGCTTTAACTGGATGTACGTTCATTAAAAACACTTAAACCTACACATATCAAAGCAATATAAGCGTAAATACCCAATCTCCGGCGCAGAGATCACATATCCGTTCCGTTCAATACTTTGTAACACTACACTCAATATGAAGTGCAGTATTGCGGAGCATGTATGGAACGGATATGAACTCTGCGCCGGAGATTGGTAAATACCCAGAAACGTTAGGGGATAAATGACCAAAAAGGGCATAAAAGGACATGTGCATATAAGAATAACTCTTAGGGAATAAGAACCTCAGTTTCTGTATAAATCATTAAAAGATAGCGAATGATACCAATGGGACATTCAAACTCATAAGTTGAAAATAAACTGACGTCGTCATGGCTAAACAAGACAAAGACAAACAAACATAGTACACAAAACAACACAAACAATCAAAGTCTGAGCAACACGAACCCAACTTTATGAATTTACATGAAACCAACACTATTGATCTTATAAACCATGTCAGTACCGAAGAGCTGAAAAAAACTTTAAACATTTAACCTAGTTAGTATCAATGTAAACATGACATATGAGACCGAAAAAAACCTGTATACTAACTGTACATGTACACTCGGGGTTCTAATAAATAACAACTGATACGATAACATTTATCAACGTATCTGATATTATCGGCTTACTCCCTTGTTAAACAAATCTAGATATTGATCCATGATCAATTATTTAAAATTTCAAAACAATTAAAATTCCAACTATGCTAATAATTCGTTTGAAGACCTATTTGACCGTTCATTCAGCTAATAATGTTGATTGAAACCCAATATCCGGATGACGATGTATGATTTACGCTACCTGATAGAATGCAAATAATTCTGATCGAACATTTAATTGTCATATGGGAATTAGGGATTTAATTAAAATGACGCGTTTTTGTGATTATTTTCTTCATTTTTACAGGATATAAATTGGAAATCGCACAGAAGCATCATATTTCCCATGTGATAGATACCTGCTCATCTAGATTATACAATTTACAAATGATTTTACAACGGTTTATCTAATGGCATCGGAATAATTTTGCAGGCAGCTGGAGAAATTGATTTTCCTATGTAAACAAAGTTGGATAAAACTAAATGGTATAAATATATATGTATATAATACCTTAATAGAGCAGCAACAGCACTTGTACATTGTCGTTATTTTGTATAAAGAGTAGTGTTCTGTTTAATTTTCTGTTATTATTTTCATCATTTTGTTATTCGAGTTTGTGTCAACATAGAATCAGAATAGAGACTTTAGCTTGAAGCAATAAAACAACGATTTAATGTTACAAATTCACAGACTGTCAATCATGTATGTCGAACCATTTTTCTACTCATCCGAATGAATACAATATTTTCCGTTTTCAAAAAATACTCCTGATTAAAATTTTGTGATACTGATTAATTAGCGATGTATAGCTGATGGCAATTTTATAGATGAGATTTGATTACTTGTACAAACACTCATTAAGATCCGATGCTTTCAAAGATACAGAGAACAATAATCGAGAGTATAGGAGTAGAGAATGGTGTGACACAGCACAGGATCATTGTCAACACAATTAAAATGAAAGGATTTAATTAATTGCTAATATCAACAAGTGTGGTTTATCCGGTCAAGTTCCGAGTAGAATAATAAATTATAATGTGGATTTAATTGTCAATATTTTAGCAATGGATAATATCGATGATGAATCGAGGAGGTACTTTGCATCAAAAACCGAAATGAAAGGAAACTACCGCACAAATACAAGAACTTCCCTTCTAGGAAAAGGAATATCAAACACGTTAAGAGTACAAGAATATGAGGAGTCCGAATTTAACGAGAATAGTTATGGAAGTAGCGGAGAAACTAAACCATGCCTTGAAAAGGAGAATAAAATTAATTTTCCATTGTATAGAAGACATCCAAAAACTTCAGTTCAAGCTCAAATATATAATTTTCTGGAAAGACCAACGGGTTGGAAATGCTTTATATATCATTTCACAGTGTAAGTACTGTTTTTTTTTACCTCTCCCAAATGTGTTACTGTAACATATGATATACATGTGAATTTTGACCTTTGTACCTATTGTGTCTGCTAGTTTACCCCTTGTTTTCAATATAATAAAATTCGATTCGACCCTCATACAAGTGAGTGGTTAAGCTAGCTATAAATCCAGGTTCAATCCACCATTTTCAACATCAGAAAATGCCTGTATTAAGTCAGGAATATGACAGTTGTTTTCCATTCGTTTGATTTTGCCATTTGATTAGGTACTTCCTTTTTGAATTTTCCTCGGAGTTCAGTATTTTTGTGATTTTACGTTATCTATTTGGATTCTCCAAAAACGTGTTATTTTCATTTTTAATTTACTTATACCAACTTCCCTCTTATGAACTATTGTTTTTTACATCCTTGTCCATATTAGATTATACTCTATGACCTTTTTGGTTTTGGCCAGAACTTCATCGTCTATACAAGTTTTGGGTTTTCAAATATTTAGCCTCGAACCATTACTGAAGAAACAAGTGTCAAAATGCGTTTTAGTCGTACAGTGGTAACATTTGATAAATGTTATAACTTATCTTATGTCAACCATTACAACAGCAATGTTGTTATGCAATGTAATCGTTATGTGGTCTTAGTTATTCCATCTCCTCTCTCATATAAATGTTTTTTTTTTACCTAAATTTTACTATAACTATGGTAGAGCTTTATTTTTTGAATCCGTGTTACATGTACAATGTGATTATGTTAAACAAATGACATTCCGAACTAGGTAGTCAATACTAGCATATACAAGACTAATTTATTCTGAATACACTGCACACAGGGCTTGAAAGTTTAATATGGCGCGAAAATCTTGTAATGATGTATGTTGATACCATAAAAATCATTTGTTATACATTCATCTGATGAGTTTGAGCTTTTGATTTTGCCGTTTGATAAGGGATTTTCCATTTTGAATTTTTCTTCGGAGTTCGGTTCTTTTGTTATTTTACCTTTTATTGGTAAATATCAGTACATACTTATCAACATTAATACCTTTTCATCAATGTGATACATTACCTGGTAGTTTTTTCTAGAAATTTTAAAAAGCTTATAACAGGATGAATAAATGAAAACTTATAATCTTGTACTTTAAATGAACAGACAGTGACACCTATTTTAAGAGTCTTCTTAAGATATTGCATAAAAGTGGTCTTATATTACAGGATTTAATTAAACGTCAGTATAAAATGTTGAACAGATAGAAACACAATGAATGGTGTTATTTGTCTGAAGAGGTAAATACAATGAATGGTATAATTTATAACAAAGGTTCACGCTTAAAACAGGTGGTCGCCTAATCAGATTTGTTTGTATTTATATGGATCATATGTAAATTATTATGAAAAAAGTATTTTTACAATTTGTTATCTACATTTCTAAGCCTTATCGTTCTTCAGTTTATGTTTTTGAATGCAAATACCTGAACATATACATTTCGGAAATAATAGACTTTGTATGCTATGAAAAACAATCTATCAGGAAGTTGTGGCTTAAATGACACTGCTTGCAGAATGAAATATTCCTAGAACATGTTAAGCTTTTGCTCAATTGAAATATGAAATCTTGTACGTTACCTGGAAGCGAAAGAAGCTGTTGTCTGACAACAGATTTTTGATCAATGGATGTGTCATCAAATTACTAGGAGTGAGGATTATATTATTTGCAATTACTGACCAGCTAATTGCATCTTCCGATAATTACCAGCAATATAAAAGTGTTGGTATTTTTTTTACAATCAACGCATTAATGTACATTCATGAAACGCATTAAACCTGTCAATCTTCAATTAGTGTATTATATCGTTAGACGGTATTGAATTGTTCAGGCTTTTTATGTTCACTTCTATTTTTTATTTCTTGATGATGTTTCACGACACTATGAGGGGTATACCTGCACTATACATTATTCATGCTGAAACTGTAGCTTTTAATATTTGCCTCTATTATAACTCAAAACCAATTTGATTTTGTTCATTACATTGAAATTGAAAGTGAAATACCTGCGAAAAATAATATATCAGAGCTACTATAATGAGTTTGTTTTGACGGGAATAAAGTATATCTTGTCTCTGGAGAAATCTTTGTACAACCTCGATTGTAAAGTGTCATAAGTACGGATAAATATATGTCATACAAGCATGAACTCGTTTTGGGAAGGTAGTTTTTTTATATTTTATTACTTTTTTGTATTTGAAATTTTGAATCAATATCTAACATACGGTCGATGCCACAGATGGTGGGCGTTTAGTCTATTTCGATATTGCTAGACTTGTAATTAGCGCTGTTGTGTTGACAAAAAATATTACTGATTCGTACATTATTTGAAAATTTTCAGTATTTCAAATGTTTTGTTATTCCAAAAAAATGTTTGTCTTATCACATCGATAGACATACTTAGCCATATTCAGAGAGACAAAAATGTTTTGTTTCAATGCTCTTCATCTTCTTATTGATCTAGAATTTCAATGATCGAGTGCCACTGATGAATCTCAATTTAGTTAAATTCCTGTTTGTTTGTACCAATTTACAAGCATGGTATCTCTGACGGTTACCTTTTCTACGATGTTTGAACATTTGTAAACTGATGTCGCCTATGGATGATATATAGCACATATTGTACAAATGTATTTTATACCAATTGTTGGAGGTCGAGGCATGCGGTCAGTGTCAAATTAAAACAAAATGTAAGTAACTTGTAAAGGCAGTGTTTGTTTTTTATCCAATTTGTTTTACCGGTTCCCCACCCCCCCCCCTCCCCCCCCCGCTCCGAAAATAGACTACAACATGGATTTGCCTCGGAAATCCTACTGATCGAAACATGTTAATGTCCATAGTAAGACATCCCTCTGAACATTAAATTGGTGATATCGTTATGTTGGTTTCTAATTGATTTATCATTTTACTGATACTTTAAGAAAGACGGTCACACAAGTTTTAAAATAAAAGTATTATGTCAGTATAATTATTTAACGGATGTAATGATGATAGGTACTTTAATCATTTTGGCCATGGTTATGTCCTCTTTTTTATGATTTTAATGATGCATTTGACCTCCAAAATGTCTGGATTTGAGCAATACAGACAAACAAGGGTGTACATTTTTATTGGTTCATATATGTATCATTTATTTTTCTTCGTCGATTTTACAACATACATTCTTATCATTTTCTCGACCTTACCTCCAATGATATTTGTACCATTTGTATCTTGTTTATTCTTCTGTACCTATGAAAATCAACATGGGTCATCTATAAAACTGTCTGCATTCGTTTTGTCCGTGTTCATATAAGTTTTTGTGCCTAAACCTATTTTGATCAGATTGGTAATAACAGTATTTTATTCGTAGAAGAAGATAATAATGAGGAAGGCTTTATATTTCTTTCAGTTACTTTTTTAATGACTCGATGTCGGAATAGCAGTATTATTTTTGTTTAGAACCAAAGCATTGTTATCCCTTCATAAATGCATATAAAATGTCCATTCTGTATAAATTGCTTTGAGGTTTGCGAGATATTCCAGATCATTATAACATTGTATTGTATTTCTAATTAACGTTTTGGTTTACATTTATTTATAAAATGTAGAGATAACAGAAGGTCATCTTGCTGTTAGTTATGTATTGAAATTGATAAAGAGGTATTTGTAGACGGTCTCTTCCTTTCGTTGCGTTGAAGAATAAGCTAAGAGCTAGGCAGTACTGTAAATAATATAATACTAAGTCAATATTGAAATATACAGTTACTGTTAATGTACTGAAACAGCACTGACAAATTGGTTCTAAAATATTAACACATTAATATACAGATTTTTATCAAGTAGCACTTTAAAACGACAGTAACAGTCACATAAAATCTAACAGAATTTGTATGATTCAGTATAGGGTAGAAATGGACAAGTACATTATAAGTAAATTATTTGCAGTTTATCAGTTTATCGGGATAAAGTTTTCACTATCATCATATTTCTTAAACTCTCTTTTTGAATGGTGCAGAGCATAAGCGTATGTTATATGTGATCGAAAACACAATGAATTTTAATAAAATCTGTGAATATTTTTCAATGGATGAAGTCCGCCAAAAACAAGGTCTACTAGCAGTGAAAAAACGTTCGTCATATCAGGGCTTTTATATCTGAACATGATCTGAAATGAAAGAAACATAAAAACTTAAAAATAAGTATTTATCCGTGCTAATATCTCTAAATATATTGTTTCTATATTGTTTTTCTTAGTGAGAACTCTTGTAGTCGTTACACATTTAGTCCATTCATTTCTTTTATAACAATTATGAACACCAGAAAAAGTATTATTAATTGATCTTTTTCAATCAGATAATAAAAAAAACTATCATGGTATGAGTTGTTCGTTCAACACATTACTCAAGCTAGACCTTTCTCTGTTGTGGTTTATGGAATGAAATAAGGCGTAGAGTGAAAACAGTAAACGATGTTTTTGGCCTTGCAATTCGACAGCATTTATTTTCGTTTTTTCGTTATTTTCAATTTTTACAAGGCATTGTTAGTTTTCTGAACTTTGAATTTTGAATTTTCCCTTGAGATCGTCCGCCATGACTTTATCTTTACAAGTGCATGAAATCGAAGGGAATAGGAAACGTGACGATACTTTTGAGATCGGTTCGGGTAAGTTTGCATGTTTTGTTCAAAACCTAATACCTGTTATACCTTATACAGCAGCGGTACTTACCTACTTAGTCGTTTTCTTGACTTGCAGTAATTGTCTCATGGGAGTTTAATACTCGTCTTTGGTTGTGTGCTTCAATACTTTTTCGTTTATATCGACAATAGAATAAAACAATAATAGAGCTTACATAACTGTTTTGTTTCATATCAATGATAATGCTACATGTATGAACGAGTCCGATATCCCTCTGGTAACTGTCCCTCTGGTATCTTTCGCCCCTCTTTTAGAAAGATTTGACGAGAATAATTAAATTTCTAAATACAAATGTGAACATGATTTTGTAACAGTGATATTTCACTCCAGTTAAATACGTTGGTATAATGGTCAACTAATGAAGTTCAAATATCAGCTAATCCTTATTGATCCCACCGGGTTGCAGATAGAGCTCAGGTGTTTGCTTTATTCTTAATATTTACCATAAAGTTGTTTGAATACAAATTTAAATTCTCGATATTTTAAAGCATTTTTATAATCTGATTCCAAATTATTAATATAATGTATAATACGTTAAAAATAATGCAGCTTCGTTTTGAAGAATTGTGTGCAATCCATACAGCACTTCCAAACAAACATCATCGTTCATTCAACAGTCAACATAATGTGATTATGTGAACCTATAGGGTTGATGTCAACACAAATGCCATTTAATGGGACAATCGAAGTTCATTGGTATATTTACATAAGAAAGGTCTATTATGCAATTGCAGTTTGTAAAGATTAGTAAGGTCTGTCTCATAGTTGTAGATCCAATAAATAACTGTATAAACACACTGCTTATGCAAGGAATTACATTGACAATGCTTTAAATCAAATCGATTGTGTTTATAGATCATATGTAATTCGTGGTATCTAAGAATATATGGGTTCATTTTCCCCGTCAGTGTTTTATATTGTCTGAGAAGCCCTATTACCAATTATGTTATTCTGGTGTGTACTTCTTCCAAGGTTAATTATGATTCTGATATAAGTTTTTTTTTACAAGGTACTAACAATTGATATAAAAATATCGATCTCAAAGGCAAGCTTAAAAAGGGGGTTGTTCATAAAAACTAACATTACAAACGCTATCGATCAATAATTCCCATTTTTTTACTTAGAACATGTATTTTCGGAAGAAAATGGTACTAATTTTGGACTCAATACCATTTATCAAATTATCATTTTATTTCACTCCAGATTGATATGTTGATATATAGGTGTAAACAGATAGCAATATGTTTACAGAGTAGAAGGCCTAGGGATTAACAACTAATATTTTGTTTTTGTTTTATATTGGTGCTTGGTTGCTGTCTTGATGTAATACAATATGACATATTATATGTTGAAATATTTATAACACTCTTTTGATTAAATTCAATTCAACAGGGAAATGAGAAGCGATATTTTTCCCTTATGAGAACTATGCATGTATTGGGGAATGGGTTTACCATGCGTTTCACTTCGTTTTCGCATTAATGTTGGTGAATAGTTTGTGTAATGTGGTGAATCATAGAAATGTTTTCTTAACATTTTATTTAAAAGACAATAGCTTGGATATACGAATAAACTAAATGAAGTTAATATAGCTATTAGATTGTCAGTGCAATCTGCACGATACGTCTAAAATTCAACGCTGGAAGTTTTTAAATTGCATTCATGTACTTTATATATATATGTTTCGTTTATGCGATAGACCAAATAAAGAGTTGCAATTTAATGACAAATGTAATTAATGTGATAAAACTGACAAAAATAACATCGGCCACGCTAGATGCTGTTATAGGATAGTAGAATATACCAATTTAGAAAATGTTTCACACTTGATTTTATTTTTGGATTTTTAAGTTAAATATCTGTATCATCAGGGTTGAAGCTTTCATCTTATAAGAATTTTATTTCGTAGATCTAATTATATTCCACGACAATTTTGTTTATTTCTTACAAACTGGTTATAGTAATTGCTTTATTGCACATTCAATGTGCGCAATAAATATACCACTGCATATTTGTTTTGTTTCATTCTTTCGCAAGAATAATATAAACAACAAACAAACGATTGAAATTTGAAATTTGGCTGATTATTTGTCATGGCATTTATTCAACAATATTCAACAATATAAACCAACAAACAACCAACATCAACAAACTGGCCAACAAGCTAAAACTTGAAGGGAAACCAACAGTAAATGCATCACAATTTCTAGCTGCTGCGCAGATCTATAACAGCTTAATGAACGATATTTGAATAAATCACTGCCAGTTGAATTATGTTGATGATGATGAAACCCAACGCACTTTCCATATTGAACGGAATGCCATGACGAAAGACACTCTTTTTTATCATTCCTGCAAATTCCTGGAATATTCAGGTTTCATTTGATCTGCCGATGAATATTGAAACGTTTGACACTTTTGATGACACATGACAATCTAATTGGAACATTCAATATATTCGAAGGGATCTGTTCACCATGTCATCTGAAAAATAAACTAAAAACAGCAGCAGTTTTTTTTGTTAATAGGAGGGAGGGTGGGTTGAGCAATCCTGTTAAAAATACTCGTGGAATGAAAATTTAGCGGGAGAACGTGTTAATATATGACCAATGCCCACGAGGCACTTCAAAGCATGTTCTTTCGTATGTTTAAATATATGGTTGTAATTATTTAAATAGCAAAACGTAAATAATGGACTGACGTACTTTGAAACACAATAAACAACTAAATGTATTTTTAATGCAATAAATCAATTTAATTTTTAGATCATTAAATTTTATAAATACTGACGTGAACAAAAACAAAATATAAAAAATAAAGACAAAGACCAACTGCAAATACATAATTATGTCATTTATGACAAGCGTTTGATATCGTCATAATTCTGTGTAACCAAAATCATATTTTCATTTGTCAGTAAAATGTGTTAATTTTGAAATATTTTAAAGATTAAAAGCTTTATGAATCTTATGAAATAATGGTTGATTTTCCTCAAGTGAATACGAGCTTTTTATAATCATAAGGAAATGATCAAAATACACTGTACATGGCAATTCCATTTGGATGCAGAATAATACTTAAACATTTTTATAATTTTATATGACACAAATGAAAGATAAGTCGTTTACGGAGACTCGTTATCTTTCACAACACAAGAGTGGATATTTTCATATACATGTATCTAAAATTAAGACTTTAATGGCTGGAAATAATATGCAAGTTTGTAAAGCATAAATACAGAATAAGAAAGACATTGAACTTGGCATTAAACAAGACAACCACTACTGCAACTATTGTTTAAAGCTTGTAAAACATATATATGAATATGAAATGACCATATGAGGAGCTATTTTGAGTTTATTTTGATTTTCGGAAATTGTAGATATAAAGTATGATTTTGGAGTCTTCGAACATTGCATATAGAATTTTGATGTTATATTTTGAGTTGGAGAATTTTTTTAATTCTTCCAATTACCACAAGCCTTTTAAGTTAGTATATAGCGTATGACAATTGTTCTTGGACACACAGTCATTCTTATTATGCACTGCTCATGTGATAGGTTGTTTAAAATAGGACAAATTCACTAGAAGTTTTTAAGTGTATTAACTCTGTTCAGTTGTCTTAAGCTAATAATAAAACTATGGTATCAAAATTCACATTTAGCTTTAGTCCATCAATGTTGATAACAATAGTTAATATGACAAGAGCATGTCAATCCCAATTAGTAAAGATTGCAGATAAAAACTGTTGCACGCGATCTGCTTTTATGTGGTGACCAAGAATTCATGGTCATTCGAATTGTAAAAAAGAGTAGTTAATCAGTCGTTATAAGTTACATAAAGCGATAATTGGAAGTTATGTCATGTTTGACTTAAAGTCAATACTCCAATCTATATAATGATCATGAAGTTATTACAGATTTATATGAAATTACAAATTGCAAAGTGCATAATTGTAAATCAAACTACTTGTGAGCAAACTATTACAGGCTTTGTTTATTTCTGTTTCTTTTCTTTTTTGTTCCTGTAATCTTTTGTATGTTAATATTAAATATAAAATAAAAATGTAAGTACAAAGTTAAAGAACATTCCTAAATTCAGAGATTATTTTTTCTTCTGTTTTTACATTTTGTACTTATAATCACTAGCTTATCTAATTTCGGGTATATCTTCTAAAAAAACAAATTTCTGCCCAACAAAAAAACTAATTTTTGTCAGGATTGCCAGGGCGACGTTTCATTATGGAAGTATGTAATACTCTTATTACTATTCATTTAACTGCACCAGATGCCCATTTCGACAATGCATTCTGTACAGTGATGATTGAAACTAAACATCAAGCTATAAAAAGACCATATACATATTTGCATGCCAGTGCCGGCTACTGGTTTGTCACCTATGCGGATTAACAGTCCGACGACAAAATTATTGACACAGATGTGCATTTCGACATTTCATACCTGTTTAGTGATGGTCGAGCTTTATCTATTTGAAAGCCAAAAAAATGCAAGCTGATAAAACAAAAGAGATCAAAATTTGGAGAAAGATATGCATTTTGAAATTACATTACTTGGTTTATAATGATTTAAACAGTTTAAAAAAAAGCTAATAAAACAAAACTTTCCGTGTGATGATCTCAGCTATCACCCCGGTGGCAGTCGTAACATTAACGGTTTTTACTCATCTGAACCAGATGCACAATTCGACGATTGTCAAGCTGGTGTTTTATCTTAGATGACCGAGGCCAAACCGTTTGGAAATACAAACCCTTGCAAAATTGTTGTAGAGGTGATAAGACCATAATAATCAAGTATACAGCAAAACAAGGAAAGAAATGTAGAATTATGCACGATGTGTAATGATCAAAATAGATTACTTAATTTATAACATAATTTGAAATCATGCAATAACTATTTATAATATCAAATCAGCACACACGTAACGAATATAATCAATTCCAGCAACACGTGTATTAGAAAGTAGTCCATAGATATTTTAATTATTCCAAATTCTATTAATGTGTTCATTAACGCAAATCTATATTTCAAATCTGAATCTGAAGGTGGTGGAGTTCGTGTAATGCCTCCTTGATTCGTGCACTTGTTCACAACTGAATAATCTCATACAGAATTATAAATACAGTGTAATATAAACGCTGAAATCGTTATCAAATAAAAAGCTGGTGTAGTGTTTTGATGATATGCATTTCATTTAATTTATTTTATCATTATGAATAAAAAGATCTCATGCATTAAATGAGACTTCCAAATCGGCACTAACTGTTTATTTACGTACAAACCGCACCTGTTACCCAGCAAAACGGGAATTCTCTAATAGGAGAAGCAAATGACTTTTGATTACCTTAAGTAATAAAGACTTCTAAGTATCTACAATATGTCAAATGGTAATATGTTAAAGACTAAAAGCATTGAAAAATTCATACACAAGGATTTAAAGTCAAATGAAAAGCTCCGACAAAATACTGAATTTCAAATTATTCGTCATGTCAGATAATTTCTAACTTAATCAAATGAGCAATCTATGCAATTAAGAGAAACAGTGCAGCGGTGGGCATCTGTAATTTCAATATCACAATTGGTATGAAGTATAATTGCGAAATAAACATTTAGAATGTTGCAAATAAATTATCACGTATAAAGAGAGATTATATGTTTTATGGCTGTTTTTTTTTTAACTCAAAGAAAATCCGACTACACCACAACAAAAACGCAAAAAAACACGACGATAAGACAAATACAAAGTCATCAAATAGACCTAGCTCAGTGTTAGTATGTTATATTGTAAATATTTGTAAAGTGTGTTTATTTTTGGGTAGGATACACAGAAAAATTTAGCCTCATCAAGTATGTTATAAATTGTTTATCTAAGTCAAAAACTGTTTATGACTACTAGTTTGAAAAAAGTACACATTGCTCATCATCTGCAATTTTTTCATTATGAACAGTCTGATACCTATAGACGGAAACTTGATAATGTATTTTTTTGTGCTTTTAATAGATCGAATGTAAATACTTATACGTGGATTTTGTTTTTTTAATATCAGTAAATGAAATTGTTACTAGCCAATTATCGAGATCAAATTCAAAATAAACAAAACAAAAAAGCACGAATATAGATATCTTTACAAATGAAAATATTAGTCTATCAAAAGGTTATAATTTGAGATAAAGGTATTACATAAAGACCATTAAACATTGTTAAAGAAAATATGAAATATAGACTATGGAATCAAAACATGAATAAATCAAAATTAATTAATGATTGTTAAAATCATCATATATTTTAGGTAAAGAATTAAGTCAAAAAGCTATAAACAGATTTTAAATCTGAAATATACTGATAATCAATTTATAAGTGTGAGAAAACAAATTGGTATTTGCTAATGTTTTCCGCTAAATTAAGTAATATAAGATTTAAACTAAAGTAATTCTGTAATTTCTATTTGTTAATAAAGTCCTTGGTCAACTATTTTAGTTGATAAAATAACCTTAACTAAAGGTGTATATGTCTGCCGAACAGGGGATCTTTGACCATTATTTTATTTTATGTTTCATTGATTGGCGGTTTTTTCTTGATACATGTAGTAAAAACATTTTTCTTGTCAACTGTTGAGCAGATGAGACATTTCAACGTGAACGCTATTTTTTAAACATGTAGAAACTCAATCTAAACAGTTGATTACTGTATGTTAAAAGTTAAATAACAAAAAAAAGGAATTCAGAGGAAAATTCAAAACGGAAAGTTGGTCATCAAATGGTTAAAACCAACAGCTCAAATAAAGCACATCAAACGAATGGTTAACAACTGTCTATATGTGAAAACAAAGCGCTTTTATCAAAATTTTAAGTTTTAAAAATTCATTTAATGTGTAGATTTAAGAACATCAATCATTTAGAATTGCCTTAGATATGTATCAGTCAATATTTAACAAACAACCTTGGCTCCAATGATATTTGTACCAATTGTGTCTTATTTATTAATATTTGCTTATGAAAATCAAAATGGGTCAACTATAAAACTGTCTGATTTTGTTTTGTTCGTGTTCATATAAGATTTTGTGCCGCAACCTATTTTGATCAGATTGATAATAACAGAATTGTATTCGCAGAATAAGATAGTAATGAGTAAGGCTTGATATTTCTACCAGTTACTTCTCTAATGACTCAATGGGAATAGCTGTATTATTTTTTTTAGAACCGAAGCATAGTTATCTCTTCATAAATACATATAAAATGTCCATTCTTTGTAAATTGCTTTGAGGTTTACGAGATATTCCAGACCATTATAACATTGTTTTCTATTGCTAATTAATGTTTGGGTTAACATTCATTTATAAAATGTAGAGATAACAGAAGGTCATCTTGCTGTTGGTTTTGCATTGAAATTGATAACGCGGTATTTGTAGACGGCCACTTCCTTCCGTTGCGTTGAAGAATAGAATATTTGCTAAAGCAGTACTGTAAATATTGTTATACTGAAACAATATTGAGATAGACAGTTGCTACTGAAACAACAATGACAAATTAGTACTGAAATAACCTAGACTGAAACTGTAATTTAAAGAGAACTGTTTTGAAACAAAACTGTAAAATGACAGATCAAGGTCATTTAAAGTTTAAAATAATTTGTATGATTTAGTTATTAAGTACATTCAAGGTAAAATTCTTGCAGTTTTCGGGATAACGGTTTAATTACTATCTTATTTCTTGAACACTCCTAGTAACCGTAGAAAAAAAAAAACACACCAAAGGACCTCTTTTGAAAAGTTGCGGAGTAATAATCAAGTCTTATGCAATTGTAAAGTGTCTTTGTTTTCTAATCATAGTCGTTTCTTATATGTTATATGATACAAACTGAATTTCAAGACAATATTTGCGCAGAATATGTAGATAAATCTTTATGGAAGAAGTCATTCAAAATAATTTTGAAAAGATGAAATAATTTTCGTTAGAATAGGGCTTTAACATCTGTGCACGATATGAAATGTCAATAACGTAAAGTGATGTTTTTAAATGGTTTTTTTTCTTGACTTCTTCCTTAATGAGAACTAAGGTATCGTTATGCAGTTACTCTATAGTCAATTTGTTTCTAGAAAAAAATATGAACACCCTGAAAAGTATAATGAACCAATATTAATAATAAATCAATGAGATAATAAAGTATGTAAAAACGATGATATGGGTCTTTCAGTTGTTCGTTAAAAACATTACTAAATCTTGATTTTTCTCTGTTGTGTTTTGTGGAATGAAATTAGCCGCAGAGTAAAAAAAGTAAACGTGATTTTTGGCCTTGCACATCGACAGCATTTATATTTGTCTTTTCGTCATTTTCATTTTTTACAAGGCACTTTATGAGTTATGAATGTCCCTCTTATATCGTCTGCTACGACTTTAACTTTATAAATGCAGGAAATCGTACGAAAAATGAAACATGACTATATCTTTGTGATAGGTTCAGATTAAATTTACTTATTTTGTTCAAAACCACTTACATGTACTAGTGAGGCCAAATCCTTGAACTGCCGACTGCAGAGGTACTTACTTGCTATGTGTTTTTCGTGACTAGCAGTATTTGGTTAATGGCAGCTTAATAAGTGTCGTTGGTTTTTACTTTGAAGATGAAATTTGTTCTAACCTAGTACGGACAGCCTCCTTTGAGAGTGATTGGTAGTGCTCGTCACTAGTCTCTGTTAAAAGATATGACGAGGATAATTGAATTTCTAGATACATGATTTTTTAACAGTGATATATCACTCCAGTGTAATACGTATAAGTTTTCAGCGACTGAATCTGCAGCTCTTTGAAGTTCAAATATCAGTTTATCCTTATTGATTCCATTGGTTTCAAATAGAGCTCAGGTGTTATTCTTAATATTTACCATAAAGTTTGAATACAAATCTTAATGTTTTGATATTTTTCAGCATTTTTATAATCTGATTCCAAATTAACAATACAATGTATAATACGTTAAATATAATGAAGCTTCGTCTTGAATAATTTGTGCAATCCATACAGCACTTCCAAACACACATTATCGTTCATTCCACAGTTAACATAATGTGATTATGTGAATCTATAGGCTTGATGTCAACGCAAATGCCATTAAATAAGATAATGGAAGGTCATCGGTTTATTTACATAAGAAAGGTCGATTATGCAATTGCAGTTTGTGAAGATTAGGTCTGTGTCATTGTTGTAGATCGGAAAAATAACTGTATAAACACACGGCTTTTGCAAGGAATTACATTGACGGTGCTATAGATAAAATCGGTTGTGTTTATATATCGTATGTAATTCGGGATATTCACAGGTTATATGGGTTCATTTTCCCAGTCAGCGTTTTATCTTGTCTGTGAATCCCAAATAACAACAAATATATTGGTGTGTTACTGATTCCAAGGTTAATTATGATTTTGATATTGGTTTTTGTTCACAGGGTACTTAAAACTGATATAACAATACCAACCCCAAAGGTAAACTTAAAAGGGGAATGTTCATAAAATCTGACACAATCAAGCGCTATCAATCAACGAAGCAAGTGAAAAACAATTCCCATATTTTTTTACTTGGTAGTTGAATTTTGACTAACTAACTAAGTTACCCATCTTATTTCAGTTCCGTTTAATATGTAGATATCCAGTATGTGTAAAAGACAGCATTATTTTTTCAAATCACCAGGTCTTAACAAATAATGTTTTGTTTTGTTTTGATCTTGGTGATGGGCTGCTACCTTATGTAACGCAAATGAAATAGGATATGTTAACAAAGGTGTTAAACTTTTTTATTAGTCAGTTTTACAGTGCAATGACCATTGGGTCGATGCCACTGCTGGTGGAGATTTAATTCCCCGAGGGTATCACCCGCCCAGAAGTCAGCACTTTTTGTGCTGACATGGATTGTCATTGATATGGTTATATTTATAAATTTACTGTTTACAAATTTTGGAATTTTTTTAAATACTAAGGATTTTCTACCTCAGGCATAGATTACCTTAGCTGTATTTGGCAAAACTTTTAGGAATTTTGGTCCTCAATGATCTTCAACTCTGTACTTAATTTGGCCTTTTTAACGTTTTTTGATTCGAGCGTTACTGATTAGTCTTTTGTAGACGAAACGCGCGTCTGGCGTATATACTAAATTTAGTCCTGGTATCTATGAAAGTTTATGAGAAGCAAACTGTGCATGTATTAAGGAATTAAGGAATGTCAAGAGTCCTCCCGTGTAAAAGCTAGATTATAAGATATTTAAGTGAACAAGTACCGATATACATATGGTATCGACTTGACAAACACTTACATCTGAAGCAGATATAACAGGTCTACTCAAATTTCAATGAAATTACTACACACATATGCAAATGAGGAGGATAAACGTTAACTGGGAATTGATGAAAACATCCGGTTCGAATGGTGAGACAATATGGAGACGATGATGCGTAAATTATTTAAAAGGAACAAAAATATTCTGTAGAGTTAAACTTTATCTTTTTCTGTACCTCATTTGCTGTAGCATAGGGGTATCTAATCGCTGTCACTATTCAAAGGATTAACCTTTGGCACTGAAATTCGAATATAAGATATTTTAATATATCAACATGCATCCTTAAGGTAATAAGAAATTTCTTGAACTCAAAGTTTTGAAAATTAAAAGAAAAAAAGCGAAAACTCCTTCCGAGTCTTTCTATCCGATTTAAATACGATATAAATATCAGCTGTAACATAAGCAACCATAATCTTTAATGCGAAATTGTTTTTTTTTTCACAAATTTTCCTTTGAATCAGATGTTGTTAAGGTGTTCTTAGTAAATGGCAAATATATGACAAAAATTCAAACTCTTCGTCAATAATGACCAGCGTTTGACATCTTCATATCATCTAGATAATCTCTTTATAGATACCAGGATTGCAATTTTATATGTGCGCAAGACGCATGTTTTCGTCTACAAAAAAACTCATCAGTGACTCTCGAATAAAACAATTTAATGATATATTTTCCAAGTACAGCTAAGGTCATCCATTCCTGAGGTAGAAAATCCTTAGTATTTCAAAATTAATTTAACCAATTGATTTAATCAAAATGTCCGATATTTTCATTTGTCATTTAAGTGTCTTAATTTTTTAAATGTTTTAAGAATTAAAGGCAACATAATGGAGCTTATTAAATATCGCTGATTCTCCTCCAGTGATTACTAGCTTTTTATAATTCATAAGGCAATGCTAGAAATACACTGTACATGGAAATTAAAATTGGGAACCGAATTATACTTCAACATTCTTATAAATTTATAGGACACAAATGAAAGATAAGTCGTGTAAGGAAACTTGTTGACCCTTACTGCTTTGGAGTGGCTATTTTCTTATAATTCATAAGGAAATGATCAAAATACACTGTACATGGCATTTCCATTTGGATTCAGAATAATACTTAAACATTTTTATAATTTTATATGACACAAATGAAAGATAAGTCGTATACGGAGACTCGTTATCTCTTACAACACAGGAGTGGCTATTTTCATATACATGTACCTGAATTAAAGACTTTAATAGCTGACAATAATATGCAAGTGTGTAAAGCATAAATAAAGAATGATAAAGATATTGAACTTGGCATTAAACAAGACAACTGCAAACTGCAACTATTGTTCAAAATTTTAAACCATAGATTGCGAATATGAAATGACCATATGAGGAGCCATTTTGAGTTTATTTTGAATTTCGGAAATTGTAGATATAAAGTAGGATTTTGGAGTTTATTATTAGGTTGAAAAGTCTCAAACATTGCTTTTACAGTTTTGATATTATAGTATGTTGATGATGTGTAATTTTGATTGAGATAAATGTTTAATTCTTCCATTTATCTCAAGCCCTTTAATGAGTACATAGCGTGTGACCCTTGTCCTAGGACACATAGTTATCACTATTATACACTGATCATGCTGTAGGGCTGTTTGAAATAGGACAACTTTAGTAGAAGTTGTGAATGTATTAACGCTGTTCGGTTTTGTCTGAAGTAATAACACTGTTGTGGTATCAAAGTTCATATTAAGCTTTATTCGATCAATGTTGATAAACAAAGATAATATAACAAGAGCATGTTGATCCCAATTAGTAAAGATTACAGATAAAAAAAACTTTGCACGCGATGTGTTTATATGTGGTCATCAAAAATTCTTGGTCATTTGAATTATAAAAACGGAACAGTTAATCAGTCGTTATAAGTTTCATAAAGCGATAATTGGAAATTATGTCATGTTTGGCTTTAAGTCAATACTCCAATCTATATTATGATCATGAACTTATTACAGATTTATATGATATTACAAATTGCAAAGTGCATTATCGTAAATCAAACTACTTGTTGAGACAGAGATAATTTTGTTTTGTTCTATATGGGAGTCATTTGATCGCTTATAAGTATAAAAAAAGCTAATCTGTTTTACAATGCCAAATAAGATTGAAGAGCAAATTAAGACATAGTTTAAAATTGTGTATGTAAATGAGGAATATGTCAGAAAGACAACAACCCGACCAAAGAGCAGATAACAGCCAAAGGCCATCTAATGGATCTTCAATGCAGCGAGAAAATTTTGCATCCGAAGGTTGGCCTTAGCTGTCTCATAAATTAAAATGTGTACTAGTTAAGTGACAACTGACTAAACTCCAAAACATATACATGAACTAAAATTAGAAAAAATAAAAGACCAACAAAGGCCAGAGGTTCCTGACTTTGGATAGGCGCAAATGCAGCAGGGTTAAACATGTTTTGCGAGATCTCAACCCTTATTCTATACCTCTTACCAATGTACATTAAAACAAACACACAGTAAAACTTAGTCCGATGTCAAAATAGGTAAAAATAATAAAGCGAAATGACAATGAAACATAGATTAACAAAGAACTACTTGCAGTTACTGACATGCGATTTCTTTGCTTTGATTTTTCTGTAATCCGTAATGTGATGATATTAAACTCTTGACGCCCGAATGAAGATGAAATAAAAGGCAAAATAAAGTAGAAAGTTGCAAAACATTTATGACCCTAAATTCCGAGAGGTTAGCTCCTTACATCACTGTTATGAAGACTGTTATGCAGATCTGACCTTCTTGAGTACTACACGATCGTAGTCTTGGTCGGCTCGTTCCTTTACTTTGTTGATTTTTAAGTACGACAACGATTTATGTAAGAATGGTTATCTTTATCATTGCCGATAAGTTTTCATCCTTATGAGTTACAGGAAACTCACAACTCGATACAATCCTTCGTATATGGTTGTATCCAACAAGTCATAGTTGAGGAATTATCATCCGAGAAAGCTCGTGTGTTAGTGGAGTCCCATAAAACAAACGATGTTCTGTAAAGTTGGGAAGAGTTTGTTAAAATACCAAACACTACCTTTGACTGTCCCTTTGGTATCTTTCACTCCTTTTTCACTAGTGACAACCAGTAGGATCAGTATATACCAACACGTATGACCTCTATGTCTCTCATTGTTTTTCTTCAAGAGGAAACATTTAAAACTTCTTTTTCTGACCTCCTATTTGCCCAGTATGTCAAGTGATGGACTGTAGCTCTGCCGGTGAAAAGTATTTCTCTAGTTCACCACGTAAGACGCATTTATATTGGATCAGCCAAGATGAATGAAAAACAAATGAGTATAACTATTTTTATATTTTGTTTCTCACTTTTCTTCGTTCTCATTTATACTTATTATCACTATCTAATTTAATATCAGTATTATCTTCTAAACACTTTTTCTGCCCGGAAGTTCGACGTTCGACGTTTACTTGTTGAAGTATGTAATTCCATTTACACCATTTTTGACTGCACCAGATGCGCATTTCGACAATTTATGTCTATACAGTGGTGATTAAGACTGAATATCAAACTTTATAAAAAGACAATGTACGCATTTGCATGTCGATACCAAAGTACAAGTTACTTACTGGTAATCCTTGGGGTAAATATATGTTATCAGTGTAAAAAAAAAAGCCTGGAATTCTGTTTTTTATTTCTTGTAATGTTCGTTCATGTAAAATCTAGGTTACAAAATAGTCAATTCCATACATTGTTATATATATGTATATTGTAAAACACCTGTGTTGAAAGCAGATGTTACAGGTTTATGACAATCTAGATAAATTGCTATGCAGAAAGCAAAACAAGGTATATTAATAACTGTTTAGAAAGAATTAATGGTAAACAAATCAATAATTGAAATTTCTGACATACTTCTCAAGGCCGAAGCCTCAAAGAAGCCCAAAACATAACACAAGCGATAACGAGCTGATAAAACCAAAACCAAATAAGTGAAACTAAACCCGGACAAGCATTGAGAGCTATGCAGAAAGAAGATAATTTCTAGAATTTAAACGATTTTGAAATTTTATTACACCAAAACTAAAAATAAAAATTGTTCCTTTATTTACATACTTTACAGGAATAAGCCTATGTCAATTGAAAAATGGCACATTCTTTATACTTATGTAACAGCAAGATACCAACATGAGGGGTGAAACTCTTCTAACGACGGATATCTATTAGTAAAATTAAAAATAAATCAAATATACTGACGTAGACTCCATGATTTAAGATTATCTCCTAATAACATTTTTGAAATCAAGAGTAACACAACGAGTGTCGCCAGTTCAACCGAAACCTTTGAATATTGATTACCTCTTAGATGTTTTCTGCTCGTGTTTTTAACATGTTCGGATCATCTGACCTCACATCCGGTTCTTGATCGTTATCTTAATGATTCCATTCACTACATCATATTTCATGTTTAATGCGAGATCCAAATGGTTGTGATAACTTTAACTAATAAAGACCTCTAACGACCTACAATACGTGAATTGGTAATCAGTTAAAGACATACTAAATGCATTTAAAGATTAGGACTCACTTCTTTAAAATTAATTAAACAGCTCCAATAAAAATAACGAATTTCGAATTACTGAACATGTCATATAATTTTCAATCTTTATAAACCTAATGAGCAATCTATGCAATACAAGGAAACAGGCAGTGCATTGATGTGCATCTGTCAAGTTAAATTTCAATATCAAAATTGATATGGAGTATAATTGCTTACTAACATTTCATAATATTTCCAATGAATGACCACATTTAAAAAGAGATCATGTATTATGGTTGTTCTTCAACTCTAAGTGACAATCAAAAATCGCATGTCAAATAAAAACCGACTTTACAATGGAAAAACCGAAAACAAACTACGATAAGATATGCACAGAACCCTCAAATAGAGCCAGCTTAAGAATCGTATAACCTTATCTGTGTATAGTAGCCAAATGCTAGTATGTGATATTGTAAATATTTATCTAGTAGATTTATTTTAAGGAAGGATACAGAGAAAAATTAAAATAACAACTTATGCTCATCAAGCATGATATAAATTATGATCTTATATCTTGGTCTTAATACAAATGACTGCTAATAAGAAAGGGTACACACTGGTCTTTAATTGGAAATTGTTCATTATCAACAGTCTCATAATCATAAACGAAAACTTCATAATGTTTAGTTTGTTATGTTTTTAAAGATCTAATGCATATATTTGTCTATGGATTTTGTATTATATATCAGTAACCGAAATTGTTACTGCATGTAGTCCATTCGTGGGTTCAAGTTTAAAATAAACATTACAAAATACATGACCATAAAATATCTAATAGATGAATAATAGATTAAATTAAATCTAAAGCTGTTATCGAATTCAAAAACCGGAAAAAAAGAAAGATAGTCAATATATAGATGAATTTCAGAAAGACATTTCAATGTGAACTCAATTCTTTTAAACAATTAGAAACTAAATCTTAACAGTTCAACAATTCAAAACTAAAGTTTGGTAATCAACTGGAAAGATCAACTACTCAAAAACACATCAAAAGTACCAGGATTATAATTTAGTACGCCAGACGCGCGTTTCGTCTACATAAGACTCATCAGTGACGCTAATATCAAAATAGTTATAAAGCCAAAAAATACAAAGTTGAAGAGCATAGAGGATCCAAAATTCAAAAAATTCAAAAACACATCAAACGAATGGATATCAACTGTCAAATTTCTGACTTGATACAGGCGTGTTTTTTTTCACATTTCATACGTGAAAACCAAGCGTGTTTTTATCAACTTGATAATTAAAACGCATTAGTTTGCATTTATAAATATGTCAAAATGTAAGTGTTCATTTGATGTATAGATTACGTACATAAATCATGCAGAATTGCATTAAATATCAGTCAATATCTAACAAAAATAACATAGAAGAACCTCTTTGCACTTTAGTTTAAATTTTGGAGTTAATTAGCTCCTAAGCTATATCATCAACTACCTGTCAATCATCTTGGTTCATTATAACACGGTCTGGTGGATTAAAACGAAATTTAAAAAAAAACAAATGCCGTTGATTGTAATGAATGATTAAAAGAAGCAATGGTCTAAAACAACTGTCAAACACCATATTTGAACATTGATTACTAGAGGGAAAAGTTCCTGGGACAAGTGTAAACCTTAGGTCTGTAATATATATTTATTAAACAAGTTTCAAATAGTAAAAGTTGTTTTTCATCTGTGAGATAATTTCACTGAGACTGATGCTTCAATGTGAAGAATTCATGCTTGTATCAAAAAAAGATTGTTAAATTTGATCAGAAGTTCGACATCACCATCATAGTTGTGACCAATAATAGTAACATTGCGTGTTAGAATTGGTATCTAATGGCATTACTTCATATATTTATTGACCAATAAACACTCTCAAATAAACATCAAAATACATAAAATTGAGAAAGGAAATTGGGAATGTGTCAAGTCTACATGTAACCTATCTTAGATTCATAAAATGTAACGGAAAAAACTTTAAAGGTCTAATTAATAAATCGAAATGTGTTAAAGATATAAAAAAAAAAAAAAGAAGATATGCTATGATATCCAATATGACAACTCTTCACAAGAAACCTAATGACACAGAGGTTACCAGTTACAGGTCATCTACGGCCTTATGTATACACATTAAAAGATTGCAAGTATCTATAACATAAACAATATAGCTTTCTACTCGTAGAATAATGTAAACGAAGAAATGTATCGTAAAATTAATAACAGAACTATTGATATAAATATATAAAACGTCGCTTTAAAAAAAATAAAGCAAAAAAGTGTAATAGCTACTCATTAGAATAAAGTAGAATTTGTATTTGCATTATTTCTGTTAGAACACGTTGTAATTTTATTTGATCATGTATGTAAAGGAGCTATAAACGAATCGGCATATGTAGGCGTTATGTTTACAATCCAAGTACTTGATAACTGTAGAACGAGTAGTTTGGTGTAAACAATTTAACCTAAACCCTATCAATTGCAGATCATCTGATAAGAATTTCAATAACATGATTAATATGCAACGTAAGCTACAATTAAAGATAAAACATATTATGTAATAATGATTAAGTTAAAATTAACCTTAAGCATGTTTATAGATAACGTTGTAGGCATCACATATCATGATACTCTGTCAACTTTGGAAGTAATTTATTCCCTAAAGGTATAGCTAAATGTTCTACGTATTCATGGTTTTGTCGACATATTGTTGACAGTCTAGATTGATTTAAAAAATGTAACCTACTGTCTGGACACATGTATTTGTCTTACTTTTTTTTATTTTTTACTAATACAATAAGAAAAAAATAGTGGTAGTATCATGATATATTTAGGAATATTAAGAAATTTAGTGTTCGTCGAAAATAAAAAACAAACAGTGATATATGTAATAATTTAGTCCCATAACAACATATGAACTATATTTAGTTATGGTTACCAACGGTATCCAACCCATGGCCACTCTACGTATTCTTTAAAAATAAAAGAAGAGGAATATTAACTGAAATATTTTGCACTTAACAAACAATAATTAATTATGTAATACAAAGTCAAAAGTAAATACATGCATAACATGCTCTTTGACTTTTCTTGGGGAGTTTGATTTAGCATCATTTTGTATGAGACCCAGGAAACAAGAGCCTAACAGGGAGAATATAGACATTGGAAACTTAAGAATAAAAAGGTAAAAAGTTAAAAAAAAAAAACTTAATTTGCACTGCAGATAAAGATTATATCTTCCTGTAAAAATGTTATAGATAATTTGTATTGAACGTTAATCAACAGAACTCAATCAGTTATATCTTTAATTACATAATTTGGGAATTACAGTAGTAATTTAAATAAATGTAACCGTCCATGCAATGGCTATAATGCATGTTTTATGGTACATTTTCTTCTGTAATTGTATTTTCGGTTGATCAATCCTATCTTTTTATAATAAAGTATTCTGCGTGAACAGTTTGATGTTACGAGTAAATGTTAAAATGTATACTTCTCCCAAATGACAAAATTACGCTGTTTTCCGATTGTTATTTAGGGATTTCCAATCTATTAAATCTATCTCTATTTTGAATTGCTCTGAGACACAAATACGCACTCGGACCAATTAGCATTCCATGAAACACTCAATACTATCAATTATAACTAATTTCACAGAATACTGGATAAATTGGCAATTTCTTTCCCATTTGGTTTGTTTAAATTCTATCTATTGTGACCCAATATTTTGACAAAACCCACTAATTGAGATAGATTAATAATTATCTTCATAGTGTTGCATGAAAGATTGACAATTCACCACCGTTCAATTTGCAATATATCTGATTTAGAATAAAAGGTTAAAAAATATTTATATGTTCCCTTGATATAAGATCTTCGAATTTTGCTATTCGACAAAGAACTTTCCGTTAACAGTTTGGTATTTTCATGATTTAACTTTATACCACATCTCCTTATTTTCATATCAGTTCGGTTTTCAATAAACATGTGTACCGTAACACTACTGTCCTAGGTTAGGGTTTGGCGCCTTCATACGTGTTTAACCCTGTCACATTGTATATATACTACATTGCCAATCCCTGTAATTCAGCGGTTGTCGTTTGTTGGTGTGCCAAATATTTGTTTTTGTTTATTATTTATGAATATATAAGGTCTTTAGTTTTCTCGTTTTAATCGTTTTAAAGGATTACGAAGGGTTAAAATTGGCCCTGATTTTTGTATGTTTTTTTAAAATGGGGCAAAAAATTAAAAATGTCACATAGAAATACTTGTGATAATATTACTAAGACAAAAATATTTTTTCTGGCACTTTCCTTTACTATTTATGGAGCAATGACCCCTTAAATGAGCATAATTTGTATTAAAAGGTCAATTTTGGTATTTTTTGTCCATAATTTTAATTGTTTTTGACATAATTAACCTTGGCCTCCATCTACGATCCAAAAAGTTTTTATATTGATGAAATCTATATAAAAATTGGAATCTTTTGGTTACAACACATTCTGGATTGTAGTTGGCGGCCAAGGTGTTTCAAACACTTTTAGGTCTAAAAAATGCACAAAATCATCATATTTTGACAAAATGTCCAAAATGGGCTTACTTTGGCGAATATCTTGTAGTCTTATGAAAAGAACTGATATATTTAGCATTTATACTTTTGAAATAGACTCATTCACGAACCAAATTGAGACCTTTTTGGTGTTTTATGATAAAGTTGATATTTTAGGCCATTTTGTGCCATTAGTAAACCTTGTCCTTTGTCATTGCGTGGCTTTTTTAAAGCTGGCTATGCGGTATGGGCTTTGCTCATTGGCTATAAGACAACGGTGACATATAGTTGTTAATGTCTTTATCATTCAGTCTTTTGTGGAGAGTTGTCTTATTGGCAATCATACAACATCTATTTACTTTTATATGTTCTAAGTTTCCAACTGTCATATTTCTGACTTGATTCAAACATTTTCTTATGTAGAAAATTGTTGATTAAACCTGGTTTTTAAGCTAGCTAACCTCTCTTTTGTATGACAGTCACATCAAATTCCATTATATTGAAAACGATATGTGAACAAAACAAACAAACATAAAAGGTAAAAACTTCAAAAAAGGGGTACAGCAGTCAACATTGTGTTATAATCTTAAACACAACAAATACAAACAAATATGCAACAAAAAAGCACAAAATGACACATAGACCAAGCATATTAGCAACAATTGTAGACAAGAAATATTTATATCTAAAACTTAAGTCGAACATGCTATATCATGAGATCCACAAGGCGATATAGATATTGATGTTCCACTGATCACTTTGAATTTTTAATGGCCTAAAATTTTATATAAAACTATATATATATATATATATATATATATATATATATATATATATATATATATATATTCATTAAATAAAATAATAAAATAAGTAAAAAGTTAACAGTTCCATTCTATCGATTTCATCCTTCCATATATATATATATATATATATATATATATCGTTGTCAACACCCTAAAATTCAAAAATATTTATTATCATCAATCTTATGTCCGATTTTCATAAAAGATAACGAGAAACACTATATAGCGGGGGGGGGGGCTTTTTTTGGGCCCTTATCTTGCTTAAAATCTATTCTCATAACATGTTAGTGTTATTATACATAGAAACGAGATTGACAATTCAATTTTGAAGTGCAGACATATCACTGTTGAACACAACAAACACAATTTAAGTAGGCTATAACAGCTGATGTCCCTGTCGATTTAATATTTAACAACAGTATGGCAATATAATATCGATATATTCGAGGTAGAAAACAAAAATATCTAAAGGATAATAAAATGCATAATCGAAACAAACACCATCATAGACAAACAAGAACAGACGATATTTCACCTAGAGCACAGAACACTTAATATAGAGCAAAATACACCAGGGTAAATGCATGTGTTTTTGATATACTACGCTGGAATCACCTTCCCTTATAAGACAAAGCTTATATGTCTAACACGAAAGTGGAACATGTGTGGTCAATAATTACACCAGTTGATGGTAAACCAAGACCTTGGAAAAACATTTTAATAGAAAGAAAAACGTCTTCTTTTGTATATTTGTTTCTCGAAATGTTAGAAACAAAATCGATTTTAAGAAAACAGTTGAAATCTGCTATAAGATCACATGATATGACGTACAGAAAAGCTTTTTTGTAACTACGATAGAATGAGTCAGATTAGACCGTTGGTTTACCCGTTTGAATGGTTTTACACTAGTAATTTTGGGGCCCTTTATAGCTTGTTGTTCGGTGTGGGCCAAGGCGCTGTGTTGAAGGCCCCACATTGACCTATAATGGTTTACCTTTTTTAAAATTGTTATTTAGATGGAGCGTTGTCTCATTTGCACTCACACCACATCTTCCTATATCTATTGAGCCATTTACTAATGGAAACTTGTTTAATTCACAGGCTGAATATTATTAACGGTATCTGACACGCTAATGTCTTTGTGGTCATCTGAAAAAATGGCAGGTGGTATTATCTAATTATATTGATGTTATATATACCAGTGCAATAAAAGGTCATATCTTATTCTATTATCTATATACATGCGTTACTTAATAAACCTGAGAGCTGTTAAGATATCGGCATAGCGTTACTGTCATCTATGTTTTATATACTCTGCCATGAAGTAATGCGTTGTCTACTTAGGACAACAAACATGTTTTTAATTGAATTTATGCCAGTTATGGTGTTAAAACATGTAAAAAATTAATTACAACTATTGTACACAGCTACTTTAGTACAATTAATCTTGATGTATAGTTTTAAAGATGCATATCAAATGTTCATATGTACACAGCTGTAAAGCTGTAAATAAACTGTACATCCGTAAAATTTATAAACTGTACATCTTTTAAGCCGTACATAAACTGTACATCTGTAAAACTGTGTATAAACTTCGCATAGATATTGTATCACACAAGATTCAGTAGTAAAATTTATATGTTTAGCTTATACACTGATTTAAAAATGTGCAGTAAATGTACATTTTAACAGATTTGCAGTTTATATACAGCTTTACAGATGTTCCCGATTTTTGAAAGTTGTAGCCAACCAGCAAATATCAGAGACAAACGCCCCTTCTTTTTATTTAACTAGATAAATCACAATTTCAATACAACTGTTGCTTTACTGTAACACCTTTATATTTCTTTCGCATTTGTCATAAAGCAAACAATTGCAAACGTGTTTTGTTCTTCTTTACTGCAAACACATATCAACTATACAGGAGAGATTTATTTATATATTCTTTTGTTATATTTAAACTAAAATTAAGTATTCAAACTAATAATTATATTAGACGAATATCTAGAGAATTGACTTATAACCAGCAAAATATACGAGTTATATTTTAATTCACACTGTTTGTGGTTTTAAAACTATCAGAAGCATTTCAACGGTCTTTTCACCGATCGTAATAATTTGTATTTAATTTCTGAAACCAATTATCCTTTAGCCTGTTAAACAAGTACCGTAGTTTCCATTAGTAGTGATGAACATGTCACGCTCATTATATATTAGCTCAAAATATGAGCATAGTTATTTGACAGCCATTTGTTGCATTATCTTTATAATCTATTTAAAAGCCTTAAAATATTGATCAGTGCAGTTAAAGGTCATACCTTACTTTAGTTTCCATAAACATGTGTAATAGCATATACCTTGGAGCTGTAAAGATATTGGTATAATGTTAATGGCATTATATGTCTATCTTAGTACAAATTTCTGTTCTACTTAAAAGCAGACGATTAAAATCTTTTTCTTAACTTGATTTCTATAAAATCTGATTTAAAAAAACGTACTTATATAAAAAGCCTTGTATCAATTTGTTATTTGGTAACCTAGTTCTAAAAATGGTTCTTTAAAATCAACATGTTAACATAATTTGATATGATTGATTGAAGGATGTCCAGAAGCAAATATAAAATACATATTCGGGACTATGAAATTGTGATATGACCGTACATTCCATTTTGTATCTTTTGTTTCAACCTGCATTCATGAAAAGTACTAATAAACGAATGTTTAAATCTAGTATCATTATAAACTTATTCAAGAGAAGATTTCGTAAATAAAAATGAATTTGTGTTTTTTGCATTTTGTTGCTTTAAACACACATATTGGTTTAACGACTTCACTCCCACTCTTTTTACTTTACGACTCGCGTAGTCATGTGTTCTTTATGTAGCATTGAAAACGATATATAACCCTTTTCTCTCACACAATTTTGAATCAGAGCAATCAAAAGTTTGACTTTAACACTAAATTTCAATACTTTTATATAATAAAAATATGACAATTTTGAAGCATTTAGTTTGACTCAACGTAGGATCGAACCGTTGACATTCTGCATTTGACCCAAGCATGCTTTCAGGAGATCCCAAGTAAATTTAAATGTTGATTTGTCCCCTAATGACTTGTATTTTTTTTATTACTATGAATTTGATATAAAACTTTAAAATTAATACAGTTTTGTACACTCCACAATCTAAAACATATAACCATTACTCATGTGTACGGTTTTCACAATAGACAACGATAAAAATGTTATAGCATACATGAAGGCGTTTATTGGCCCTTTATGTTGCTAAACAAAATATCAAACCCTGTCAGTTCAATAGTTCAAAGACTTTATTTTGACACTTTAAAAAAGAACACAAACACTTAATTTTATGGAAAATTCAAAACGAACAGTCCCTTCTCAAATTATACTTGACATATTGGAAAATTTTCATTTTTTACTTGTAGCAAGAAAACAAGTTCGATGACACCATTTTTATTTTTATGTTCTTAAAATATATTATTAAACCTATCTTCTCATATTTTTTCAAAATTCTTTCTCATAGATTTCATTTTATGCACAAAAATATGTTTTTTCATAAACAATCTAAGCCAAGTTTGGCAATTTTAAAAGACTCGTACTTTGAAAAATAGCGTGGTGAACCATAGTTTTTATCATTTTTTTAAAGCATAATAAATCTTCATTTTGACAAAGTATAAGAAAACAGTTTTTTTCCTATACCCCTGAACTACTTTAATATTTATTCATTAATGCTATTCAAATAAAATCAAAACTTTAGGGCTAAAGCTGGCTACTGTTTATACCTGAGGGGTGTTACGATATTGATATATTAATATTACTATCATTTAGTTTTTATATTTTCTTTGTGGTATGAATTCGTGCTTAAGTTGAAATAGATAAAAACAATACATTTTTTATTTGATTTCTATGAAGAGGAGAACATAAAATGTCTAATTAGTTATCAAAGGTACCAGGATTATAATTTAGTACGCCAGACGCGCGTTTCGTCTACATAAGACTCATCAGTGACGCTCATATCAAAATATGGATAAAGACATACAATTACAAAGTTGAAGAGCATTGATTTTGTTTTTAAACTCATATTGCTACAAGAAAGATCGTTTATAAGCCTAGTATATTCGATAATTTGTTTACGAATTTCTGCAAATTCGTTCTGTTTGTTTTAAGTACTTCCTGGTAAACACTTTTGTTTAAAAAAAAAAAAAAGTTTATGAAGTTGTAACTAATATATAGATATAATAGACAAATTTCGAGTTCGATGCATTTCCGTTAAAAACTTTGGTTTTATTGAACATCATTCGTGCGTTTAGGAGCGTCGTCATTTCCAATTTTGAGTGAGTGCTTGGAAAGCTATAAAGCTATATTGCACGACTTTTTCGGCAAATTGAATTCTCTTAATTGTTTTTCATCACTGTTGTCATTAGGGAATTGTGATTAAGTACCTACAGAACAAATATTATTTCTAGTTTGTCCTGCACAATGACGATCACTAAGACACTTGATGAACGTTTATAGTGCAGGGATACAGGTGCTCCCCTCTATCTGGTTAATGACGTCATAAAGGCGCGTATAATTGAAGAATATTTTTTTGGTGACAGACAAACTCGAAAGTGGTCTATACAATCAGCTCTTGATATATTCTTTCTTGTAGCAATATGAGTTTAAAAACAAAATCAAATTTTCGATTTGATTTTTTAAATTCTGATCTTAAAAACTGTAGTTTTTATAAAGTCTTGTTTTTTTGTTAATTGGTTCGCCTTCTTCTAAAATACATAATTGTTACTTTATGGTTAATAAGGATTGTTTTCAAGCACCCGATCTTTTAAAGTTGTAACCGACTGTCACATTTCAAACATCGACGAACGTTCCTTTTTATTTCACAAAAAATCCTACAGTATAAATGCAAATTTTGTTGAACACTTTTATACCGCAACAGTCTATATTTCTTTCGCTATTTTCATACAGTAAGATTATTCTGAATCCTTTTCGCTGTAAATAATGTCAACTATAAAGGAGCGTTACTTTTGAATATGTGTTTTCATAAATTTTCGTCAGGAGTCTCGAGGGTACAAAAATTTCAGTAAACTTTTAAACACTTATTTTCACATTTCAAATTTTATTTATTACACTATAACATGTAGTTGTTACAATATAATATGGTACAACAATCAACCAAAAAATCGATTCTTTTCAGCTCCAGATGATTTCTAAAATGTTCATATTATTGAAAAAGCTCTAAATTATCTCTTTTTGGCGCAGAAATGCCATTATTTTGCATATAAATTTTATTAGTTTTTCAAATAAGCTGTACTCAAACTAAACAATTGTAAAAATTTCTGTATTTTAGTTCTTTTTTTTATTAAGTTGTAACCTTTATTTCTATTATTAGTTCAACAGAAATAGAGTACCTTATCAAAAATGCATGCTTCTTTCGAAGGCAGATTGTCACCTTAAATGTACTTTTTATATTTCTATTAAGTATATGATAATGTTTATTTACAAAAAAAATAGCAAAATTCTATATTTAAAAAAAATATGGATGTATATCCTCAAGCCCCCTTAATTAAGTATTTAAACTTACAAAACATTATCAGAAGAACAGTTTTAAAATTGATTTACGAAAAGGAAAACAATATTATTTTTGGTTCAAATGTTTCCAAAATAACGACAAGAGCTGTCTGATACTTCATTAGAAGCATTTCAACGGATCTTAATAATTTGAATTTAATTTTTGAAATCGATTATTTTCCAGCTTGTTAATGAAATGACAGTGTTTCCATTAGTATTAAGAAACATGCCGCGTTCATTATATTATAGTTCAACAATAAAGATTTTTTTGCAGTTTTTGGTTGCATTATCCTTTATTTTCTATTTAGAAGCCTTATTAGTTTTATGGAAATGAAAGGAGACGAAATACAGTTTCTATATATTGTAGTTGTTCAGTTCTCTTTATAGAACAGAAACCATAGAGATTTTGCAAAATATGAAACTCTGTTTTCGGATTCTATTAAGTTAAAAGGTGTGTTAAATTTAATAACATACGATCTAATAAGAGTTGTTTTCAGGAACCCTTCCAATTCAATAGTAAATGAACGTCTGTTTATATAGCTTTTGTTCTGAAAAAGACTTATTAGAAGAACTTGTTCAAACAGTAGTTATAATAAGATTGATAATGGAAATAGATAGTATTTCAAAGACAACAACTCGATCAAAGAGCAGAAAAGATACAAAGGCCACCAAAAGGTATACAATACAACGTGAAAGTCTCGCATCCAGAGGCGGGCTTTAATTGGCACCTGAAGAAAAATGTGCACTAGTTTAGTGAAAATGGACGTCATACAAATCTCCAAAACATATAAATGAACTAGCAAAATCAATTGAATAGCAATATTGTGTCAACAAAATAAGACAAAAACATGAATGAAAATGTGTATTTAAGTATGCATACATAAGTGTTTTTATGTATTTTACTGTAAATTTTACATTTATTTAGCAAAACTCCATACAATCCTTAGGCAAGAGCCGGTAGTTCAGGTGTTGTCGGTTTATCCCTATTGGATAGTTGTCTCATTGTCAATAATACCACAGCTTTTTTATATACATACAAGACATGATTCGTTTTAAACTTTTTAAATACAAACAATCAGATCAAAAGAGTCGGAAAACAAGTCAGTGTCATGTTAAAGATTGGAAATATCATAAGGACATCGACTTTATGAAAATAAGTCAAAACTGGTCAATTATCTAGCAAATTTTAAATGAAGTAGGTATAAGATATGAGATACAAAGTACAAAAGTAACAATTATCTATGGAACGCCAAAGCTGTCTTCTGTGGAACTCTGATATTACTTTATGTTGTTTTACTATTACTTGATGATATTTTGTCTTTACTTAATATGGTTTTGACATTACTTAATGATGTTTCGATATTAGACGTTATAATTTCGTATTGACTTGATATAGTTTTATCATTACTCAATGTGGTTTTGTCATTACTCAATATGGTTTTGTCATTACTCGATGTGGTTGTGTCATTAGTCAATGTTGTTCTAACATTCCTTGATGTGAATGTGACTTAACGTTATGTAATTGTTTCATTTCATGGTGTGTTTTTGTTATTTGGTAATGATGATTTGCCTATTCTTTATATTGTTTTAACATAAATAATGATGTTTCAAAATTTGACGATTTTACACTACTTGATGTGTTTGTTTCATTATTTGATGTGGTCGTGTCCTTCGAATTCTTTGATGTGGTTATCCCATGACTTGATAGGTAATACCACGTGATCAATTCGGAAAAAAATATGTTCTATTTTTAAACAGCTTTGGTGGTGTTTCTAATTACAGTGTATGAACTCCTTTTTAATCAAATTGTTTTACTGTTATTTCGTTAATCCATAATACTTTGTATTTATGCCAAACTTTATTGTTTCCTATCTGATGATTGGGAAGAATGATTTTTATCCGTATGACATATAAAGACATATTTAATAAAATGCATTTTTGTTATGGTTAAATTGTAAAAACTGAACAGGTACAATTTTTTTATCATACAGCATTAAAAGGGTTTTTATTTTCAAAATGAAAAATGTCTTTCTATGAGGGTTGGATGAGGTTTTTGCATTTTTGTATTGTTTATGTAAACTATTTTGCTGTATTCTTTATCTGTTTTTCTTATTTATACTTTTATTTTCTAATATTTTTATTTTATTTTTCACTCGTTTTGACTCTTTTTCTTATTTTTGTTTTCCTTTTTATTCTGCTATTTTTTTGTCCATTATATTGTCTATAATTTAAACCTAACGATGACTCTGTTCTATAACAAGTTACCTTTTATTAAAATAATTTTATCATATCTTATTTTAAAACTATTCAACAATACGGTTTTATTATGGAATCAATAAGATAAAAGACAAATCAAGAAAGTTTATTGAAAGTCTTTCATGGAAATTGAAAAATCAAACGATGGAACTTTTTTATAAATATAGTTTGAATATTATTTTTCTATTGAATCGTAGTAAATGAACTTATCATAAATACTATGATTTAAATTTTTAGTTGAGAGAAAATGTTGGTTAGATGTATTAAGTGAAGCCAAAGCACACATTTCGTGATAAACATGAAACACTTTTTTCTTGCTTAAATCTATTTCATTTGATGAAATGGTTGAATGGCCGAACTTTTGTCAACATCACTAATAATCAATTACAACCTTAAGCTTATTAGTTCAATAACGTACACTACAATGTTTCATATCTGGAAAATGAGACCGTATAATTTTTTTTAATATAATTTTTTGCATAAATATTAGGGATTTCTGATACACCCGTTTTAAACACAAATAAATATTCTTTCATTCCCATCACTTCACAGTCAATACATACTTATCGACTGACTGCTAAAATAAATCTGGTTGGACTTAATTCCTTTTCATATTGATTATAAAAACTCTTTTAGAAAAAAAGATGCCAACATTTCTACATTTGGTACAATACGAGATAAATAATACAGTTGAGGCCCGTAGACTAACGCCTTTTCCTCGATGAACTGACAGTTGTCAAGAAATTTTCAATAACAGAAATATACTATAACATTAATTTTAATATCTATTATTTCAAACGCAGCGACATCAGATAGTGCAGACATGTCCTTCACTGGTTCATATGTGACCTTCAAGGCAACTTCAAAAAAATATAACATCAAATGAAATAAACGTTTTATATAAATGTGGTAATTCTAGAATTATATCAGATAAGCTGAAACCTATATAGTATTGTCATTTGTTTTATTTGCTTTGGTTATATCTTCTGACATCATACTCGGACTTCTCTTTTTTAATGTTTTTCTCTAATTTTAATGTGCGTATTGTTATGCGTTTACTTTTTCTGCATTGGCTAGAGGTATAGGGGAAGGGTTGAGATCTAACAAACATGTTTAACGCCGCCGCATTTTTGCGCCTGTCCCAAGTTAGGAGCCTCTGGCCTTTGTTAGTCTTGTATTATTTTAACTTTTAGTTTCTTGTGTACAATTTGGAGTTTAGTATGGCGTTCATTATCACTGAACTAGTATATATGTGTTTAGGGGCCAGCTGAAGGACGGGTGCGGGAATTTCTCGTTGCATTAAAGACCTGTTGATGACCCTCTGCTGTTGTCTGCTCTATGGTCGGGTTGTTGTCTCTTTGGCCAACTCCCCATTTCCATTCTCAATCTTATTTGAAAGACATCGATATAAAATACTTAAAATGATATGACCTATATCAACAAGAGTTGATATTGGATTTGTAATACAAATATAAATTGTTTAAATGTTTTTGCAACAATTAAACACTAGCATTACTCTGGACGATAACGATGTTTTGTAATTTGAGATTGGTGAATTGTTGCAGTTTTCTGTTGCCGAGAAAAAAGAGATTTACTGTCAATTTGCTTTAATTAAATTCTGGTTCACTCCGACCGGACAAAATTGATTTATTTTATCATTTGTTTTAATTAAAAGTTGATAGTATCGTCCATAGACTATCTTGATTGTTCGATCTTTTCCAATTTTCTCCACCAGAGTTCATATTAACTGATAAACGAGTATTATTTATATTATTGTAATTGTTCTATTGATACAACTCAAAGATGTGTATCTTTCTTCGGTAAAGTGTAGATATTGACAGTTCTTATTCCCACTTGACACAGTAGACAATGTGATTAAGACAATGTAGATGGCTGATTGGATAGGATATTGATATAGTGAAATTTAGGGATGAACAATGTCACTAGATATTGAAAGCGATGGTTATATGATCCGGACTTTGTTTGAAGTATGTCAATTTAAAAACATAAAGATTCTCATGAAGTCATTTTTTTATGTTGTATAACTTGGAATTCTCTTGAGGCAGTGGTTTATTTTCTTTTTGAAGTTACTAAGTCGAAAAATTGAGAAAACAACATATTCACTCGTCAGAAGTTACGAATGTCGTATGCGTACGATATGAATACAATTATTTATTTACGCGCTCACATAGTATACATCTTTGCTCATCCTTAATTTATCCTTTATGTAATTTACCGCGTCATGATACACATATCGTAGGTATAGTCAGTTTGTCGATGATGACACGATTTATAGACTGAGTAAAATTTACCGTTCACATATATAGAAATGATAAGGAAACTAAGGTTCCAGCTAACAGTCAAAGTTGACAAAAATTGAAAATTGCTATTCTGTCTATGTTTGGATTTTTGTCATCTAGCTTTTCAAAAAACGAGTTAACTAAATATGTCATCATCTTCTTTTTTGATTTAGCTTCTGATGAACGTATATATATTATACAGAATATATAAGTAATCAGTTAGAAATATTAAGAACTTTTTTTTAATAAAGTATTATCTATTTTCCTTTATTTTTATTTTCATATGTATGTTTTAACCACTCTAAATGTAACATATTTGAGCAGACGTAAGTGTATAGTATTCACATTCATGATCATCATTGTCATTATTATGTCTTTTACCTTTTTTATGTGTCGTTCCGACAATGACTAAAGTTTAAATACAGTCACTAGTTTAAGACTATTAAAAATACCCACTATGATTTTTTTGTTCGAAAACTTTTGCTCCCACTAATGACTTCCTGGTCATAGAAAAGACATATAATAACATTTTCAATTAGTGAAGCCTCTGATTACTTGTAATTAGAGTTAGTAAGCATGGTATAAAACGCCCTTAAAACTGGTATTATTTTCTGTATTGTTTGATGCTATTAAATGTCATGTCTGAGTATAAATGCCATAACACGATGTCTCTGAACTTTGGTGTTAAATATACCAAGCATAATGCAACACAATTTCAAAAGGGTTAATAATTACTATATCTGTAAATATGCATACTGGTGCGGCAACATCCGTCAATATCTGCCGGCCATTGGAACTTTTTTTGCTATCGGAGGCGTAGATTTCACTGTTACGAATGTTTTGATGAGTTCTTTTAGTGATTAAAACTTGTAAGTTGTCGTCACAAATACTCGTCATGCAGTTGTCTGCACGTTTGAATCCAAAATTTCTTAGCATGCTGGACTACGAGCGTTCATCGATGCTGGTCAATGGTTTTTCTGTAGTTTATCTTTAGTTACAGTGTGATATATATTCACGAATGCCTCGCTCCATTTTCGGTTCATGCAATTCCCTTGATTTTTGGTTTTGACCTTGATTTGTATTTTCCTAAAGTCATTTATGATATTTAGACATCGTATATCCGTTGTTTCCGCTGATTTCTGGACTAATGATTATCTTTTTTGTGTGATTTGCTATTTCCGTTTAGCTATGGTGTTGTCGATCTTTTTATGTTTTTCGTTTAATGTTAAATTTATCTATACGGTCGTTGTCTTTCTCATTTGAATTTTTCTTTGGTGACGGGGCCGTTCGTACAAGTTTTACTTATTGTAGGCCATAAAATGCCAAAACAATTCACACTCTTTAAGTCATTGTTTTATTTGCAATCATATTATATCTCCATATTTATATTGATTGCATTCTCTATTATATCCTTACACTGTTGAGAGTTGTGACCTTTACTTTTCTGGACTTGATGAAAAATAGAAATACCAACAAACGCTCCATCTAAATTTTATTTTTGTTCTCATTAAGTGTTCTATTATTAAACAAAACAGGTGCCAAATGTGGAGCAGGATTGGCATACCCTTCCGGTACACACAAGATCACCTCAAGTTTTTGGTGGGGTTCCTGTTGCTTAGTCTTTAGTTTTCTATGTTGTGTTTAGTGTACTTTTATTTTTCTGTTTGTCGTTTTCTTTTTTAGCCATGCCGTCGTCAGTTTTCTTTGAGTTTGACTGTTCTTCTGGTATCTTTCGCCCCTCTTTTATTAAACAAAAAATCAGTTTTATCAAATTTCTTTGAGTTTGACTGTTCTTCTGGTATCTTTCGCCCCTCTTTTATTTAACAAAAAATCATACGCGCAATCGCAATGGTACACACACCTTGTTTCGGTAGTAAGACCAAAGTTACTGCTATATACGTCTGTTAAATAAGAACCGAATATTATGAAAACTGGATCTGTATTTGAAATTCTAATTGTATATTAGCTAACTGTATAATTTAACTAATTTTAAAAAGGTATTTGACAATATCGCATTTCTATATCGTAAGGAAACATCAATTAGACTATAACCTAAGACATGTAGGACCCTGGATCACTGCTTTACAGTAGACGCCATGTGAAGGTATGGACAGAATGGTGTTAGTAGTGCATACACACATAGTACTGCTATTACTCTTTGGAGTAGATTTCATAAAAACAAATGTTTTAATTTCAATAATGAATAACGCATTCTGTATTCCTACCTTAAGAACCACAAGGACAAATGCTTAAAGGTCCCTGCTCAAGAGAAATTTAAATATGTTATTTGTGCCGTGCCAACTGGTTTATACAAGAGCTAAAATGATTATAGCCATCTTTTGTTTCGTATCATTTCATACGAACTTAGAATTGTGATATAATAACTGAACCTTCAGAGGAAAAGCATTCGAGAATATCTTGATACATGTAATATTACGTCATATATATTTCAGTGCAGAAAGTGTTCCATCAAATAAACCTGAAAAGGCTGAACGCATATTTTCTAAATTTAAGTTACAAACAGAAACATTAATCTTCTCCAATGTATCTATCAATAACATTTGTGACATTCACGGAGCAACAACAAAGCTTGAGAAAGCAGCCAATTCCCTGTCATGTTAAATTCTCATCATTCAAAAAATTAAAAAAACAAAGCATTCTTCTTTTGAAGGGTTGATTGTTCAAAAACTAAAATCACAAAAATACTGCACTTAGAGGAAAATCAATTCGGAAAGTCCATAATCACATGGCAAAATCAAATAACAAAACGCATCAAAAACAAATGAACAAGAACTGTCATACTCCAAACGAAATGAAATACATTTTATGTTTTTATGTGCGAATTCGTATTTAATGTTGTGTTTCTTTGTTTGAAATCTTTTGCATTGTGTTATCATACATTGAAATCAAGGAAAACCAACTTGGTTTTTCAATCATAGAATGCCTTCATCAATATCAACAGGGCTGCCTTTTATTGTTGTAAAAAGTATTTTTTTCTTTTATATTTGTTAATTCAAAAACAAATGAAAAAAAGATATTTGACTTGGTGAAACATTGGCTAAAAGAGGAACTAATAAATGTTACAACTGATTCTTCTAGAATTTGTTTTTAATTTAATATTATTTCGAAAGAGACAATTGTAGTAAATAAGTATTTTAACTCGGTAACAAAATAGGCGATACGCTAATCTACCATTAGACACAATAACCCAGTTATATAAGGTTCATCAACAAATAATTATGGTATTTCATATGGAATTAATCCACAACTCAATGACAATATTAAGCCTATGCAGTCGGTTCAATAGAATTATGCCTGAATAAATTTTCTACCTTATAAAGTTAGACTTTGCTGGAATCATCAACATTTTAATTATTGTAAGTATTAGTACAATTAAATATTAATAAACGGACTACTGGCGCTTAAAAACAGACAATACAAATTGTAGAAAGAATATAGAATATTTATTACTAATAATACAACAAGTATATGTACAAAATATGTATGTGTGGATATTTGATAGGCCGCAGATAAAATGTTTAACCAGTTCCAGGGAGACAAACAAACCGATAGCCAAAGGATTGAAAAGAGCATATCGGTGACCCTATGATAACATAAGTGTCAAAACATCCCTCCTACGTGCAAGAGTGGACTGGACGGAGAACCCCCCTCTGTTTACACAGACCTCTGAAAACAACAGTCTCTCCGATTTTTTAAATGCAAACAACCTGAATTACGTGTACTGCGGAGATGACACCTCCCTTCTGATACCAGAAGTGGAGGGGATTCCTCTTGATGACAAGAGTGAACCCTAGGAAATTATTTGATACCCTCCACTAAAGAGCCGGTAGGGTAGAGATATGTGCCAGAGGGGGACAGTTCCAAGTCCGTTTATTGTCTCCCTGAACCGCCCCCTAAAGGATCTGCGACATCCAAGATTTTGTATAACCAAAATATAATCTTTAAATTTAAAGTTAGATTCATAAACAAAAATTAAGTGTAAATTTCTACTACGCTAAAGTAATAAGTCAATTATAAACTGATAGTGTCTAATCAACGCAGACAAATTAAAAGTCAATCATACACTGCTAATGTCTTATCAGCATTCAAAGGAATAAAAATGTCTTTTTATCAATTAATCTACACTTTTCTCCATATCTTCTCAGTAAACAAAGTCCATCGAGACATCAACATCTGTCACACAGCGTGAAGCTGAAAAATACAACAAACTGGCACAGCAATATCGTTCAAATAAATGCATTCACTACAAAAAGATATAATAGATAAGTAGTAATTAAAATATTTAAAAATAGATTCATTGGGAGGCGTGGGTGGGATTTTTTGTGATAACAAAATGTTTGTATAAAGCTAAACAGATGCTATGTGAGAAAGTTATAACGTGCTTTACACTCTTAAGAACAAAATGCACGTGATAGTAATCATTCTTAACAAGAGGCGTTCCCAAAATGTAAGACAGTGTAAACGGACACTTTTGATTTACAATACAAACACGTGTACAAATCCAAAAACAACATACGCCAGTAGCCTCATTAAATTCAATTATCTGATAAACAATAATTGCTATTAATAAACGGACTACTGGCGCTTAAAAACAGACAATACAAATTGTAGAAAGAATATAGAATATTTATTACTAATAATACAACAAGTATATGTACAAAATATGTATGTGTGGATATTTGATAGGCCGCAGATAAAATGTTTAACCAGTTCCAGGGAGACAAACAAACCGATAGCCAAAGGATTGAAAAGAGCATATCGGTGACCCTATGATAACATAAGTGTCAAAACATCCCTCCTACGTGCAAGAGTGGACTGGACGGAGAACCCCCCTCTGTTTACACAGACCTCTGAAAACAACAGTCTCTCCGATTTTTTAAATGCAAACAACCTGAATTACGTGTACTGCGGAGATGACACCTCCCTTCTGATACCAGAAGTGGAGGGGATTCCTCTTGATGACAAGAGTGAACCCTAGGAAATTATTTGATACCCTCCACTAAAGAGCCGGTAGGGTAGAGATATGTGCCAGAGGGGGACAGTTCCAAGTCCGTTTATTGTCTCCCTGAACCGCCAAATGAATGGGGGTCTTATAAATCCCCATTCATCGCCAAACATTCTCTGCGCTCATTTATCTGGTGGGAAAACCTTAGCAACACCGAGTACGAAAGTTTCAATGGCAGCCTGAATGTTATTTAGGAAAATGCCAATACCGACTTGTGACAGGTGGCAGCCGTCATGTCTAAATAAATTGTGCTCAGAGGCTTTGATAGTTGGATACCTCGAAATATATTGGCCTTCGGTCTTTATAAATGATCTTACGGCACAATTGACTCTTTTTCTAGCTATTTCCACTAACTTTGGCCTTAATGTTCCATGCCAATAGGGCCTTGGTAAAATGTCTGACCAAATTATTCTAATGTCAGGTGCAAAAACCTTTATTCTCAAAATTGAACATTTGATGTTCTCTATTAGCTCTTTTGATTTCATAGAAACTAAATCATTTGCACCTAGATGTATAAAAATATAATTAGGGGCTGGCCACTTTTTGATTTCACTTTCAAAAGATGAATCCAGATCTTTCCATTTCATTCCTGATTTAGTTATCCATTTAACTTGTACTCCAAGCCTATCCAAATTAAGGTTTTTCCCACCAGATCGGCTAGCAGCTGTTATGCCAGCCCAATGGGGAATAGAAGATCCCATTATCCAAATAGTTGACTGCAGCTCATGACCTACAAACCGAAAACTATTTAAGGAGTTTGTTATAATGGTGTATACTTCTGTTCTATATGTACATATAAAGAAATTGAAAAATTTTGAAATTATTTTCACCACGGAATCCTGATGTAACGCTCAAATGCACCTGACGACCACCTTCCCCATTTTTTAATAGTTTCGTCATTAATACCACGTTTGCTCGCCTCTGTGGCGGCTCCAATTCTAAATGAATGAGATTTCAAAAGGTTAGGGTTTGGAATGTTACAAAAATTAACTGACTTTCTTAGCATGGCTGACAGTTGATAACGGGTAAGCGGTGATCCGTCAAAATGCATAAATAAATGACAACAGCCTGAAACCGCAGGACGTGCAGCTAAATATTTCTTCAAGGTTAACACAGGGCAAATGTTCGCGTTATCTCTGTATTTATTTATCACAATGAACGTTGAATAACCTCTCTGATCCGTTTTACTTTTCTTAATGTTAATTTTTAATTGACAATCTGACACGACCACATCCGACAATTGCAGTGCCTCGGTACTAGAATCAGATTTATTTTTTGTCGTAAATTCACTTACACGTAACATAGCGAAAAATGCCAAAATAAATGAAGATTTAAATAATAAAGATTCATAAGTAGATGAACAAATACTAGGGAGAGCGTCTGTAATCTGTCGTAATAATGGTAATGTTACCGGGGCCCTATTGTCTCTCTGTGGGTGATTTCTGTGTAAACCTTCAAGCATTTTTGATACCACAAAATTCTTAGTAGTATCCTCTAAATTACGTTCCTTGTGAGAAAAAGAAATGCCACTTATATATAATCGAACTGTAGCTGGAGAAAAATGCTTCAATGATAAATAAGCGATGAATTGTACTAACTGTTGAACAGGAACTGGCCATACTTTATCCAGTGTATATAGAAGTTGGAATGAATCAAGAACAGATCTCGCTCTTGAATAGCTTTTCCATGTATTTCCGGCTAACGAATCAGAAAAAAGTCTAGCTGATTCCTCTGTTATAGAATCCATACTTGGTTCGGAATTGGAGTTGGTGTCAGAGATGCATTTGGTGCTAGGTTCCGGAAACGGGACCACTGGCAACGAGAAATAGCATCAGCTATAGTATTGACCTTACCTGGGACGTGATCTGCTTTAATTAATATGTTATGATGTAATGTTTCTAGAACTAAACGTCTAACTAAAACCATGACATCTGATGATTTTGATGATTTCTTATTAATAATGTGCACTGCTCCTTCGTTGTCAATATGAAACAATACCTTTTTATTTCTAAGTTCAGACCCCCACAGAATGATCGCTACCATGACTGGAAATAGTTCTAAAAATGTAATGTTAGACAATAAACCGCGCTTATGCCACGTTCTCGGCCATAACCCGTGAGCCCATCTACCCTTAAAATATATGCCGAAACCAAGTGTGGACCCCCCGGCACTGTCTGTGTAAAATTCGAGCGCCTCGTTAGAGGTCCATAGTCTATCTGGCATAAGAGTAAGACCGTTAAAATTTTTCAAAAATGATTTCCACATCAAAAGATCAGCTTTTATGTTCGAAGTTATTCTTATTCTGTAATGTGGTTTATTCAAACCAATCGTTGAATCAATCAATCTTCTGCAAAAAGCTCTCCCCGGCACGACAACACGACATGCAAAGTTTAATGAACCCAAAAGGGATTGCATTTCTCTTAGCGTGACCTTCTTGCTTTTTAAAACAAAGGAAATTTTTTGAAGCAATTCATCAAGCTTATCTGAAGGTAAGCGGAGAGTCATGTCGGAAGTGTCAATTTCTACACCCAAGAATGTAAGCCGAGTCGTGGGAGAGATTGTTTTCTCATCCGCTAAAGGAATTCCCAGATCATTGCAAATAACCTTGAAAGTATGAAGCAGGTCAGCACATTGACAAGTTCCGCCCCTTCCCAAAAATAGAAAGTCGTCAAGATAGTGTACAATGGCGCCCTCGGATTGTCTTACAGAAACCGCCCAGTGTAGAAATGACGCAAACTTGTTAAATAAAGCACAGCTAATTGAGGCTCCAAAAGGGAGGGATTTATCAAAATAAAATTCTTGATTAATTTTGAAACCAAGAAGATCAAAATCAATCGGCGAGATAGGGAGTAATCTAAATGCTGAGCGGACATCGGACTTGCTGGCTAATGTCTTATTTCCGTATAATTTTATAACATCGACAGCGTCATCAATATTTGAGTAGACAACTGAACATTTCTTTGGATCAATAAAATCGTTGACGGAGGAATTTTCGGGATAAGATAAGTGGTGAATAACTCTAAACTGACCGTCCTTTCCCTTTGGAACTAATCCCAATGGCGAGATTCGTAAAGTAGGAATAGGCCTAAACTTAAAGGGACCAGCAACACGCCCTGCATCTATTTCTTTCTTAATTTTTTGAAGAAGTATGTCTGGTCTCTCAATAGCACTTTTTAAATTTTTGGAATCTGTAGGTAAACGAGGTCCTGAGTAATGTAAAGAAAAACCAAATTTGAAGCCGGACAATAAATACGAGGCATGTTCTAAAAGGGGGTAATCATGTAAATATATTTCTAAATTTTCAACCTTAACTGGGGAAAAACCAAGTGAAAATGTGTCTCTCTGTTTTGCCATTTTAATGTCTCTTACAAAAATAAGCTGGGTGTTGACCTCCGCATGCTGAGCATCCATGTTTGAATCTGCAGGGGTTAAAATTACACCGCTTCCCTTTTGTGTTGTATGCATTGCATGTTCTAGGTTGCTGAACATTTTGTTGGCCTGATGATTGACGAAAGGAATGAAGAGGCTCACTTTGAGAACTGAAACCTACTTTACTTTCATTACTTTGACCTTGATCTCTCATAGCTGTTGTTATATAAAATGACCATAAGTCTTGGTTTATGACAGCCCAAGATGACTGAGGTCTTTGTGCTTTGCGGAGTCTGAATTGCTCATCGTATGTTCCCCAACCGTGTGATTTATTTGCTGCAAAACGAATATCTCTCATGTACTTTAGCAATTCTTGAGCCAAAGAACTCTGTTTCTCTAGCAAAATACTCATATAAATCATGAAAGCGCTTGTCCATGTGTGTATATTTGGTATAGCGCGACATGGTAAAGATTCAATCCGCATGTGACCCCCTTTTACAACTAAATCACCTTCATGGTCAGGAAAATTTGCCAGTTCTCTAGGAGATTTAATCAACAAATTTAGGTCGATAAATTCATGTTTCCAAATTTTATCTTTTAGTTTCATGGGTACATAACACCCGATTTGGTCAAACAAACTTTCCTCAAGACAGGGAAGGCTTTGTGAAAACTGAATGTTTTCGTTAAATATGTTAGAATCTGTCCCAGTTGACGTTTGGGAGGGCCCTGGGTCACTACTAAAATCTATAACCGACTCACCAGATGATCTTGGATTAACTACACTAGCTAAAGGTTGTTCCTTCTCCTTAGGGTCGGCCATTCTTCGTCGTTTGACCCCCTGCCCTCTAGCTGGAGTCCCTTTCTTTGAATTTCCTCTTGGCATGGTATATTAGAAAACTGGTCAGCAAATGAAAAACTAGGATGGCACTAGATCTGGAAACTGGCAGCAAACAAACAGCTAGGATAGTTCGTAATTAAGACAAAGAACGTCACACTTATATACGGCTAATGTTTCTTCGTTATAAAAACTCTTAAGTCAACAAAATGTTTGTTTGCGATGATACTCCGAAAATAACTATGCAGGTGGAAATTGCACATAAAACTAAGAATATAGACTAAGTCGAAATTATTTTTTGTGATAACAAAATGTTTGTATAAAGCTAAACAGATGCTATGTGAGAAAGTTATAACGTGCTTTACACTCTTAAGAACAAAATGCACGTGATAGTAATCATTCTTAACAAGAGGCGTTCCCAAAATGTAAGACAGTGTAAACGGACACTTTTGATTTACAATACAAACACGTGTACAAATCCAAAAACAACATACGCCAGTAGCCTCATTAAATTCAATTATCTGATAAACAATAATTGCTATTATTTTAAAATTATAGTTTTCACTGTTATTAATATAAGTTAGATAAGTCATACAAATCTAATATTGAATTTCATCCAAATTCTTTCTTAATTTTCGGAACACGTTTTAGAAATATAAATGTGACGTCACTATTGGCGTTGCATTGACTATGGCTAACAGAGCTGTGATTTTGTAATGTATTCGTTCTTATGCTATAGCTAGTCACCACAACAGTTTAATTATGTATATCTATTATATAGTCATTTTATAAAATTTACTGTTTGCAAAACTATGTATTATTCTTGATAGTAATGATGTTTTTGTCCCAGACGAATAAACCTGGCCTCACAACTTTTTAGAACTTTTGGTCCTCGGCAATCTTCAACTTTGTAGTTGTTATGGCTTTTAAACTTTTTACATCTGAGCCTAGTTTTGTGTGGACGCAGCGCATGTCTGGCGTATGAAAGTATTTTTAACCTGTTAGCTTTTGACGATTATTATTCGTTTGTTTCTCTGTCCTATATTTTCTCAAATTTATCTGTTTATTTATTGTAAGCCTGTCGTGTAATGTTGTAATTTTAATGTTATAATTAACACTGCCATTAAAGCCGGAGGCTTGGCATGCCACAGAACTAAGTTCAACCCACCATTTTTTCATACAATGCTATGTACAAGGCAGGAAAATGGCTATTGTTACATTATAGTTCGTTTCTGTGTAAGTTACATTTCGGTGTTGTGTCTCTCTTATGTCGTAGTTCTCTTATATTTGATACGTTCCCTTAGTTTTAGTTTGTAACCCGGATTTGTTTTTTCTCTATCGATTTGTGAATTTTGAACAGCGGTATACTACTGTTGCCTTTATTTAGTAGAAAAAATATGTTGAAGATACATGTATCACATATATAATCTGGAGCTTAACTATCATTACGTTTATACATAAGAATGCATCTGTAACATTCAATAATATATCTTAAAGTATGTCAACAAAGTTGAAAAATCTGTCGAAGAGATGAAACACCATATTTGTGATTATAAGCGTGTTCAGTTAAACAATTTTGTCAAGATTCTTACAATTATTCTTTGCACATTCGTAGAGGGTCACCAAAATTATTGAGATATCCTGCTAGAGACAACAATTAACTAAAATGTTATAATAAAATGTCTCCAAGACTATATATCTTCTTCTTTTTTAACGTTATGTTACTTTAAAGTCGTGCTTATGTTCTACTCCTAGCATTTATTCAGCACAACTTTTCGAAGTTTTTGTCTTAAAGTATTTGAATATAAAAAAGAAGATGTGGTATATTTGCCAATAAGACAACTGTTCACAAGAGACCAAAACGACACAGACATTAACAACTATAGTTCACTGTACGACCTTCAACAATGATCAAAGCCCATACCGCATAGTCAGCTATAAAAGGCCCCGATATGAACTCTGCATTTGATGTGGCTTCCTACTGGGTTAAATCAAACGCCACTGATAGATCTTCTGTAATCGTGTAAATCGGCAGTCGTGTCTGACGCACCATAATATAAGCGTCATATCATTGATCATTTATCACATCAAATGTCTACAGAACCCAACTCAAATGACGGAATATATGTGCGATACATAAACGTGAAGGCTTTCTATGATTATAAAATAAGAAGATGTTGTTTGATTCTCAATGAAACAACTCTCCACAAGAGACTAAATTTCACAGAAAATAAAAGTCCTCACTTTTTCACACTTTCTGAAAATTTGAAACTGATTGCACCTTTTCAATTATGCTAACCTGTAATGATTTAATTTACACAAAAGCTTGTATTCTATTTCATAAAACAATTTTATAAACAAACATAGAAATAGTTTAAGATCTTTGAGTTGAAGTATAATGAATTTGTAGTCGCATTTTAAAGGTTGAGCTAACACTTTTTAGTACTTTGTTTGATCCTAACACTTAGGCAACTGTTTGGTAAAATGCGTATATTCTGAAATTATAATTGTGAGTGTTATGAAATATTTAAGGCATGTAATTTCTATTTACACGTTTTAATATCACAGTAATGTTCATCCTTTGAAATATTGAAACATTAGAACTAAATTGTAATATTCAAATCGAAACAATATCGAAACATTCCAAGTACTACCACTTTAAAACGATTGGAATATAGCTGTATCTATACAAAAGTTATTTTGAACATTACGATAATGTATATTGGACGATACGGCTTAGAATATAATACTTTGTATGTTTGTCTTATGACAGTTACCAACAAAATACTTCATTCATTTTGGAAGCCACTTTTCTTTCTTTGCTGGTGTTTGATTTATATATTCTCATATTTCATCAGACAGTATCAATATGGTAAGGGAAACGTAATCTAATAATACACAGTGTTCAATCATTCCTTGTCTCTCGGGTCTGTAGTTTTGCAATGCAATCATTTAATCATTGTTATTAAAGGCTTAAGAGTCATACATCACATAATAATATAGTTTCCACTATTGATATAATGAATGGGAATTCTAACTTCAGACTTCGCTTGAGTCTAATTATCCAATCATTGCTCATTTTTCTGGCAATGAACTCGTTTCAAGCCTAAATAAGTCGTGTTTACATTGATATTTGAACATTATCGCGTCGTATAAAGCCTAGACAATGAATTAGATCCAAATCAAAATAAAGGTAAAAATATAATAACATTGCAGATATATTATTTTAATTTTGAATGTTGTTTATCCATTGGTAACTTCTTACTCCTGTTTTGTCTACAATCATATGTCACACGACATGTGTCTGTTGTGGACGAGAATAGGTTAGTTCTCATATTTGTAGCATCTGAGTTGAATCAAAGTGTGTTTTAATCTTTAGGAATCTATACAAATTTTATTCTCTGCTCATCGTTCGATGGTCAATTTGTCATTACGTGAGTATGATCAGCAGTCAAATGTAAATGAGGAGCAAGTGCAAGTGATTTTGAAGTCTCAGTCTCAAAGAAATACTCGTTTAACATTGGTTGTGGGAAAGTCTTTGATATCTCAATATTGTCTTATTTAATTGACACTTATCATTCCACTGAATTAATACTGATTTTGACGAGCTCAATGATCAATCAAAGCATTTTAAGATAGACCCTTCAAAACTCATGATGAAAATCGTTTAATTAATTACGTTTCATAAGTTTGATATTTGCTCACGATTTTTTTTTTTTTTTTTTTTTTTTTTGTAATTATAATCTTATCGTATGTTCACTTGAAACCTTGCTCTTTCTATTGCTACACACGCTATATAACATCATTTCGGATAATACTGTGTACAGGTATTATTTTAAAATTGCCATAATCGTATGTTTACAGATTTATATCAAAGCCCAATTATTGTCTTTCTGTTTATTGTTTATTTATAACACCGGCCAGAAGTAAAATTGTTATGTAAATAAACACCACAAGATACTTCGATAATAACGGATCTTATCATATGGCTGCCTTCTTTTCTTTTTGATGCATGGTTCTCTTTCCTTCATAACAATTATTGATTTTACATACGTTTATTAAATGTTATTTATGATAATAGATACAGTTTCTTTTTTTTTCCATTTACCATTTTTACAATCTTAAATCAACTTGCTAAACCTATAACAAAACGAATCCTTAACAGAACCTATCATAATATTAATATTTCACTACTTCATGAAAACTGATTGATAAATACACTTGAAACTATGGAGGGAATGTATCCGAGTGTCCATGCCGTAAGAAAATTCAAAAACAACGAATTTGATCATATTTTAACTTTAACGTATGCTGAGATATTTTGACATGTGAAAAGTTCAAGTGACAAGTAGAAATCTTCGACAATGACGTATATCATCATATGTGTTTATAGTATGAGATATTTAAGCGAGGAGATCAAGTGACAAGTTGCGTCAAGTTACTCGATATTTTCTTTTTTAATTGATACTTAAAATTTCTCTCAATTAAAACTGTTTCTAACGAGTTGAATGATCAATCGAAGCATTTTTAGATAGACCCCTCAAAACTCATGAATTAATAACGTTTTCTAAGGTTAATATTTAATCAATTTCTTGTTATCACAATCTAGTCTAATAAACATTGACATTTCGCAGTTGCTATTGTTACACACTATATTCTATGCTGGATAATACTGTACACGGGTCTTTTCTTAATATTAGCAAGAAGTTATGTTTGTATTTTCCAGATTGATATCACAGTACTATATGAATTGCTTTTCTCTGCCAAGTTTATAACAAACCCATCTAAAAGACGTACACATGTCATGTTAATTTATTATTTAAATCATTGGTTCGTATTTGGTTCATCTCATTTTGTATACATTTAGACATTTTCGCTGATACAAGCAATCGAAATAGCCATAGCAAATCATTAATGTACGGATGATTATTAACGTACTCTCATACATATATATGTACCAAGTCACCTGTCGTATGCAACTTCCGTTCTCTTTAGCTATTCATTTTTCTCGACTTTTTGTTGTCTTTTTTTATGCCTTGATCGCTGACTGAATTGCTATGTATTTTGTTGTTTTGAGTTCCATATGTCAGTTTACAGATCCAAATGTTTGAAAGAAAGGTTCATACTAAGAAAATTGTTTTACCCTGTGTGCCACATTTGCAGTTCTTGTGTAGATTTCAGAGCAATCAGTGCATGACATATTGCAGACTCTTGAATATTTATGAAGACTGTATGTTGCACTCCTGGAGTATTCTAATGTTTTTGCAGTTAAGTGAATGTCTTATTGACGTTTACCCAATATTAATTTGTGTATATACATAATCTAATATTTACAAAATTAGATATACCAAAAGTGTATATAAAGTGCATAACAATGAGTTGTGGAATTCATGCTATCAATTTATTCTGTTTGTCCTGTCAAATTTTCAAGCTTCGCCTCAAAAATTAGGAAATTAAATATTTATGTGTTAAAATTTTCAAATCGATCCCTCGCCCCACTTTTTAGAGTCCACAAATCCGTAGAACATGAACTTAAATTGGAGTGGCCTCGGGGAATTAATAAAAATTGATTGAAAAAAAAAACAGAACAAGAACTTGATCACAACTTATGTAAAGAAGTGAAACTCGAAGCTTCAATAACATAGAAAGCTGAAGTGTGAGAACCTGTAAATAAGCTATATACAAATTTAAAACTATTTGAAACTCTATATTTTTTTAATCCAGTTTTTATATAAAATAAATAGTTGTTTGAGTTTCAAAGATGTAGGTCAACATTGTGTGATGTTTACAATTTCAATCAGAATTTGATTCAATTCTTTTTGTTCTATTTCAGATTCATGATGGTGCTAATCTGCCTTATCTTTAGTGTCTTATCAACAATTGGAGATTACGATGATTTTGCCATGGAAACGCTATTTTGGATGGTAATTCACAGGCTTATTTCATTGATATATTTATTCTTAGACTAAGGATTTTCCTAATGAAAAATTGATTGAATTTTACATGGAAAAAAGATTATCCTTACTTAAAGTACATGGACATTGTTGTAAAAATTACAATTACATGTTGAAAATCTTGTTATAGTATACTGAATCATTTTCAAATAAGGTATTCATGTGTTTTTAAACAAGCATGGTAGGACAAATTTTACACACCAATCATCTAATTGCATGTATATGTAAACGAAATAGCAAAATTGGTTATCACAATATGCAATTATTTCAGGTCCAGATCTATACCTTCCATTTATTTAGATTTCTTTATTGCAAATATTTTTTTGTATTTTTAGCTTTTATTCTTTTATCTTCTTATACTTACTTTATCGTAAAATGAAAAAAAAAAACAGAAACAAATCATCTAGTTTCAAAGAAAATCCAACACTAAGATTTCTTTTTTGAACTTTAAAGACCAAAATGTATGTGCTTAAGAAATCACCTTCCCTGTTCTTATAAAAAGTATAGGTTTTGCAAGGGAAAATTCCAAACAAAGCTTAAAAAAATAAAAAAATAAACGAGGTATTGCATTATTGAATAGGAACTGTAACTTTCACTGCTACTTATTTAATCGATGGTTGCTCTGTCATTGATCGTCAGTATACGATAAATATATGTTTGCAGTAACAGATTCATGTAGTCGAAATAAGCTCTGCTAGAAATTGAGTGTATAAACTACAGGCATTGTTTTGCTTGAGAGTAGGTGTGCAATGTTTTCAAGCAATACTCATTTTACCTCTCAATTTTGGGGAAAACAAAAAAAAGTAAAAATTCAATTTCAGAATTTATATGAATGTTATATTCAATGTAATATTTTATTGTTTTCTTTCTTTTTTTTTTTTTTTTTTTTTGCTAAATCACTTCACAATTTTAACCACAATATAATTTATCTATAACAAAATAGCGAAAACGCATTAAATTCAAAAACATTTTGAAACTCAGTCTGCGTTTAATAGTTTTGTAACTTGATAAACAAAACCAATTTGTGTTCAGATTATGTTTGCCAGGTCTAGCATAACATGCAATTTATGTATTCTTAATCTGTAGTATTGTCACATGATTTGTGGACGCTAATGTACCCAAAGGTATAAATCACTATAAAGAATGTATCCAGATTCACAAACACTCATGTTTTATTTTCAACATCTGTCTCGAGGTATGTTTAATGTCAATATTAAAACACATTAATGATCCTCATACATTAATCATCTATTTGAAATATGATTATGTTGTAAAGTTTTTCGAACTAAAGTGAATCTAAATACACATTTAAAGCAAACAATTTAGTACTTCTATTAATGGAATACTGAGAATTACATGTTTCTATATTATATATAGATATTGGTTTTGTCCTAGTGATGATTTTCCTTATTACATCCCAGCTTAAACAGGGATGATCTGAGTCGGATCACCCCTACCAGATCACCCCAGTTTGAGTTTCTTTGTTATGCATGCTTTCCTTTGTTCTGTAACATTTTGGCGGGAATGTCAAATCCTTATAATGTTAATACAACTTATAACTAATTATACGGAAAAGACTATATATCAAAATTCACATAGAAAACATCCAGTGTATATGCTGGGATTCGAACTCAAGACCTTTAGCATAGCAAGCCACGACACATACAACTACACCAGGACGACTGGATACGAACAATCAGTCATTTAATATACTTAAAGGAAGCAAGATATTTTTATAAGTGGGGCGAGCTGGCAGACAATTATTCAGTGGAGTTTAAACCCTTTTTGTTAATAAGTGAGTTGTCAGACTGATTGTTCAATTTGATTTTACACTTTTTCAAAAGTGGGGCGTTTCGGTAACCAAGAGTGGGGCGATTTTTTTATATAAAGTGGCGATATAGTGTGGGCCAATGGGCCAGTGGGGAGAGTTGACATTGTTTGATATCTACTAATCGTGTTCAGGGGTCCTAAAGGTTATGCATCATATACATGTAGTAATATATAAAGTATATTATAATGGTTGTGTGGCGTTCTAAACTACATTTTATGAATTGTAAATGTTTTTTCGTCTAATCTAAAACAGCTGGGATGTAAAATAGTTAACCCATTCGGACTTGGTGTGTCAGTGTTAGATCACCCTCTGACCTCCGGTCATCGGGGTGATCTTACACTGACACATCGCGTCCTCGTGGGATAACTATTAAAGATCACAAGACGTCGTTTAAGACCCTCGAAGTAACACAACTGGATGTGCTCACACATATTCTAGATAAATCTTGTGCTGTCTAATATTTTACTATTTATACACTTTCTCTGATTCCTTGTTATTTACGAAGTGTTTTATGTTAGTTTGCTAATGAAGTTGTTTTTGTTTACACTTCAAAAGTATAAAAAAAAAACATCGATTAGCAATGTTTGGGACGAGTTTAATATTACAATTATAGATTTTACTGCTTCAATTTCTTATTTTTTCTCTATATATATGATTTATATAACCGATTGCTGACTAGTATCTATTATATTTTGTCGTTTGTCAAGTAAGCTCCACGTTTATCTTACCGTGTGACTCTTATATATTAAAAACCATATCGTCAGACTAAAATCCATCGCAATACTTTGAACATCTAGTTTCCTCACGAACTTATAAGGCTATTATGTATCAAATAATTTTCATGGCTGACAAAAAAATCAGAGCACCTGATTTCACTCCTGGTTTTTAGTGGAGTACGTGTTGTTTCTTATTTATTATTTATATCTGTTGATGTAAATGTCCTTTGGTTTTATAAGTTCTTGGGTTCTCCTTGGTTTTGATTGTTATTGTCTTATTTTGCCCAGCTCATTTTATAAACCGAATAAGACGTCTAATTGCATTCAAAGTCACAAATATTCATTTCAAAGTATATTTAAATGCAGCTAGTCTTTATTATAAACACGCCACATTTAACAAAAATGGTTGCAAATGTCACAATGCATATCAAATATAGAATTGTATTGATTTCGTCTGAAGAACATCTCATATACTGATTGCTGAATTGGCATAAAATTTCGAAATTGTTGAATGTCCCTCTGGTATCTTTCGCCCCTTTTTGGTTGTCAATCGCTTTAGCACTGTATTTGAATAAACCTTTAAACTGATTTGATTCGTCCTTCCTTGTAGGTCTCAGTAATGTTCAAGATTGTGCACATGTATCGAAATGGAAGTAATGAAATGAAATACGACAGATTGTCTCTTGCTGGAGATAACAAATACATGACCTTCAATTAAAAAAAACACCTCTTTCTCGAATAAAAAAATTATCACTAAATTAACCTGATGTGTATTATCTAACTTCAAATATATCATGACAATCAAGTTTACATACAACTGTAGCATAGGTAAAGGAAAAAAACAGAAAAAGTCTCACAGACATGTATTTTCGGCTCCCTTTTCCCATCCAATTTTTTAAGATTCTCACAAATATGAATTTCAAACAGTTTTTACGGTAAAATATTATTTTAACATTTTCGAGGTCTTTAAGAGACCGAAAACAATACAAAATTCACTGTTCTTAATTTCATTTTATTTCTAAGATCTCCTGTGCAGTTTGTTATATCTACTGTGGTTTTTATTTGTTTTAATCTTTATTATAGATTAAATCTTTGATATTTTTTATTTTTTTTTTTTTTTTTTTATTATTTCATTTCATTATTTCATTACGGTAAAAAGAAATGATAAATTGCAGAACAGACATTTTGACTTCCTCAATGCCCGATATCAGTTAACTAATTATCTTTCGTGACATGATGCACTATCATCACTGACTCTAATACTTTGACTGTTAAAACTAGTCATTAAGTATATTAACACTTCAGATCCCTTTGACATCCTGTGATAAGACTAAAAGAGTAATGAGATAAAGCATGCAAGGACAGTATACAATTGTGGTAGACCTATCATTTATTGAAAAAGCCGTCACGAGTGTTTGTGTCGTGTGCGTTCATTCATACAAAAATCAGTCAACGCCTCATTATTCATGAGTTTTTTCTCTTTTGTTTTTAGATTTGTTTGACAAAAGACAACTAATGCAATAATATTTTCTCTTACAAGTATTTGGCGGGGTTCTTGTTGTTCAGTGTTTTGTCTTTTGGTCTTTCTTCTTTTTTTTAATTGTAAGTTTGAGTGTCACTTTGGTATCCGTCGTTCATAATTGATATATGGTACATCGTTCACTTCCCCTCAAATGCATGAATGTATACTAGTTTTATTATCACTCTGTTTGGATAGTTATTGGATGCTGTATATTGCAATACTGTTTTACTTTCTTTCAATACCTTGAAGCTGCTTCTTTCGTTGTTATAAATAGATATAATGGGTTCCTAAAATATTAGAAAATTAAAGAAATATATCTTATCTAAAAATGTCGCAAGGTATCAGTAGATACACAGCAATACAAAACAAATATGTCTACAATGACTTAAAACATCAAACGCGTAAAATTAATTAGAATTGGAACATGACATTCTGAGTGATGTTTGTTGTATCGAAAAACAAACAAACTAGGTTGAATTAATTACAAAAAAGTTGTATGTTAAACAATCGACACGACAATCTGATTAACAAACATCCATTACACAACTCGAGGTCAGTAATCATGGTAATGTTAAATCTTTTTTTTTTATTATTATTTTATTAATTTTTTTAGATGTTTTAATCTAGAGCTATGTTGTAAGGATTTTGGTCAATCTTTAAGAAACTGCTAGTGATCTTCTGTAGGTAGTTCGGACGTTTTGTCGTTTTGTTTGTGTTTATGCTTATCAACGTTTCGGATGAATTAGACACATTAAAGCTATTTTTTAAGTCTTTACTAGTCTTGTGATGTTATACTATGTTCTAAATTAGAAGAGCTGAGCGCTAACAACCATTTTAAACATCACTGACTGTCTGAAACCAAGACAAAAAAAAATCTAGTTGTAAGTGGGTCTGCTATAATTGTTGTTTATTGGTTAAGTTTCAATCAAGCTGACTCTTTAATCTTTTCTGTCCTGTAAAAGCTTACTTTACGGTAGTAGTTTACTTATGTCAAAGGTTATACGATGTCCTGCTGTTGTTTGCAACCATTTCTTTCAGGGGTTTAGTTGAAAAGTCTCCGATTAACAAACGTGCCTAATCTCACTTATTACATATGCAGATTGTTCAAAGGAGACAATAAGTCGTAATATCAAAATATCTCATCTTTTGTTGCTGAGCAACTGTTTGACGAACACATATTCAATGACATCTATTGCTTCCATGCCCTCATAGTGTGTTATTTTAATAAGATGTACTTTCCTTATTTGAAAATTTCTTTAATTGGGCATGAGCCTTGAGGTTACACAGTGTATTTCCATCTGAAAATTCAAATCAAGTTGCATGAGTCAATACAAGGAAATTGACATCATCATTAAAGGCCGTCTCTTTCTTGATTCCACCATCTAGCCTTCTATGTGTCTTTTCTTTCAATAAGAAAAAAAAGTAGTAAATATTTTCTTTTCTCTAAAATAATATTGTTGAAAGTGTTTTCAATCTCATTTCATTTTCATGTATTTTATCCACTAAGTATGTGCACATGACATTGTCAATTCTCGTCAAAACAATCAAATTTGCCATGCACTACTTACAGACAATACCTGCTTATAAAGAGACAAACTACACATAAATTACTTGTTACCGAAATCAAACGGAAGTTGTTTTTTTTTACAGGAGATAGTTTTAGTATGTTTCTTTGGCTTAGAATATGTGATACGGTTATGGTCAGCGGGTTGTAGAAGTAAATATATGGGACTTAAAGGCAGATTTAAATTTGCCAGAAAACCAATTTCTATAATAGGTAAGTGGAAATTTCCATTTAAAATTTGAACGCTTCTTGTTAAGTCTTAATAGGTATGTAAAAGCGTTGACTGAGGCACATTTTGTATGAAGCAATGTATTTCGGTGTGGATTACATATTTCTTATCCTAGATCATATATAAATAAACTAGATTTAAACATGCATATGAAATATTGGTAAGCGGTTTAATCCACCATTTTCTAAATTTGAAAATGCCTGTATCAAGTCAGGAATATGACAGTTCTTGTCCATTTGTTTTTAATGCGTTTTGTTATTTGATTTTGCCATGTGATTATGGACTTTCCGAATTGATTTTCCTCTAAGTTCAGTATTTTTGTGATTTTACTTTCTTTCGGTATATGCTTAAATAATCACAAAAATGAATTTCCAATCGTGTCGTCATTTGTTTTCAACATTATTTATTTTTGTTTCAGATTTAATTGTAGTGATAGCCTCTATAGTAGTATTTACATTTGGATCTGAAGGACAAGTTTTTGCAACATCAGCAATAAGGTAACTGAGCATATTTTGAAGCAAATGTAACAGTGATTTGTCGATACATGGTAGTAAAGTTGTTCAAACGACAACTTCAAAACAAATAATCAAATAAAAGATACCAGAAGTGCTCCTCAAAATTAGTAAATCTATAGTAAGATGTACAAGTCAAGAAAACCTTTTAGGAAATTAAATAGTCCCCAAACGGGACCGGGTCTAATGCGTTGACAAGGGTATACGCCACTACTTTTCAAACATCACTATAATTGTTAAATGCAGTTCCATAAATGCGTATAAACCTAAGGAGTATTCTAAAAAAAAATGATGCGCAGTCGAGATTTAGGATATATGCGAGCATTGAATTACATTTAAGATAGTGTAGGATGCCATGAGGTACTAATTCACCTTAATTTTGGGCCTCATTGTGAATTTCAGATGAAAGACCGTGATTGAATCACTGTTCGTTGATTGTTTTATATGTTTGCATAGGGATTATTTCATGTATTGATATACTAGCATATTACTTTTTCCATCCCTCTATATACAAAGTTTTATGTTGAGAAGAATTCGTTGCTGATTGATTCTTTTCATAACCAACAAATGAAATTACATTCTACTAAAGCATTTTCTTAAACAAGACTTGAAAACTCACATTCACTAGTCGCAAGAATGTACTAAATGTGGATAAAGACGATAGAATATTTATGACATATGCATAACACTGAAATATAATTGAATTAAATCCTAAGTGATGTTGATATTTACATTTCAGGGGTGTACGATTTTTACAAATACTGCGCATGCTCCATGTAGACAGACAAGGAGGCACATGGAGACTTCTAGGATCAGTCATTTATTTACACAGACAGGTATCTACAATCAAAATAAAAAATCAATAAGGGTATAAATCCACCAATTGTTGTATATTTGGTACGAACAATCTTGAAATTCAGACAATAACTCGATTTGTAACTTTTACCACTGGGTGCACTTGATTATTTATTTATATAAACTTGTTCATCATGTATACTTGGTAGAGTCAAATTCAAGCTTTTTATTACGTACATTTTACAGATTACATTAGTTAAAATAGTTTCAACAAAAGATAAAAAAAATAACAGTTACTTTCCCCGATAGGTCGAAATGGTCGAGTACAAATATGTGCAACAGCAAAGGATTATTATCTCTTCAATTCAGTCAGACTTGCTCATATTTTACTTCATTAGAATTGAAAAATTAGTAAACATCGTTAAAAACTTACTTTACCAAACTGTCAAATACTGTTAGCCGTTTAAAATATGTCACATTGTGCGATATCAGTATCAAAGGAGCATATTATTTGCATTGCCTTTTTAAACTGTTTAAAACGAAACTAAAGATTTGCACTTTATTGAATACCTTGTTTTGAAGACTACAGTTTCCTTCTTTATGATAAATTACGTATACAGATATTTATTTAGGTAATTGTTCAACATGGTACTTATACTTGGTTGGTATTACATAAATGAACGGTATTAGCTTTGATCATTGCCGAAGGCCGTACGATGACCGATAGTTGTTAATTTCTGTGTCATTTGTTCTCTTGTGGAGAGTTGTCTCATTAGCAATTATACCACATCTTTTTTTTTATATTTATAGTCAATAAGATAAACCCCCTTGAATAACAAAGTACACTTATAAATCACACTACAAACCATTAAAAGTCTGAAATGGCCTATATCTGTACTCGACTGTACTGATTTTTACTCGACCAGTCTGAATTTGTCTGAGATTTACTTGATAATACTCGACTGTAGTCTGAACCATACTTAACAGTCTGAATGTGTACTTGACCAGTACTTAACCATTTTATACGAGTCTGAACCGTACTCGACCTAGTCTGAACCGTACTCGACCTAGTCTGAACCGTACTGGACCTAGTCTGAACCATACTCGACCTAGTCTGAACCATAGTCGACCAAGTCTTAACCAAACTAGACCTATTCTTTGTATCTATCAACTGAATTTTATCAATTTAGGAATTTTTTTAATAAAAATGAAATTTGCACAACAACTTGAAATTAAAAAATGTATTCAATACAGTATTGAAATTAAAATTTCACAATAATCAATCATAATATAACTTCAACTCAACTTTAATCAACACTTACATACTAATAAATATTAACTTTAAAAATATAAATAAAACAAGCTGATCAAATAATCTAAAAAAATGAATTGTGACTAATATTTTCAATATTATTCAAAATTTCTGTAGTATTTTATGGTAACTGGACTATCTTCACCATTAACTAAAGCCTAGTATAGATTTATGGTGTCAGTTGAGTTCAGGTAATAATGCAGTGAATGGTTTTTTTATTTAGATATATATAAAATAGTATATTAAACAACTTAATAAATTTTTAAAAAATAAGAGCTTAGTTGTTTTGTTTTATTAAACAAAGAATTTAATATAATCATGATAATAGAATTTCCATAGCAATCCTTTATAACCTTTTTAAAAACGGAAATGTATTCCAAAGTATCACTAAAAAAAATTTCAATTAATTTAAGTATTTTTTTGTCAAATTAACATGTCATACATAAAGCACTTTAATATCTTCTAATTACCTCAGTACATGTGTGTTTTACAGGTAAAAAGAAAGCCCTATTTTCTTAAATTCGTGTATTACTTATCTAGTACATACATGTATATTCGAAAGGCCTTGTTATTTAATTTAAACAGGATGTTGCAATTTTGAATCAATGTTATTTAGAATTTAATACCTCTGACCAGGTGTGATCTTATTTATGAGTTTGCCCCCAAGCAGAGGTTATACTTTATATTTTACCACCAATCAGAAAAACAATTTTATTTATTTGTTTAATTTTATCCCTTTTTGATATAAGTTATATATAATATATTTTTTTATCCTAAATATAATCAGAGATATATTTCTTTTATAAGGTTAATTTTTTTTATAAATTTTGTTGGCTGTTGTTATATATGTCAGTTAAAAAGAAATTTATTTTAACAGTTATAAAAGTAGAGGTTTTTTGGTCTAGTATGGTTCAGACTGGTCGAGTATTGTTCAGACCTTTGGTTAAGTATGGTTTAAACTGGAAAAATAGGTCGAGTACATGCCGAGAATGGGTTAAGACTGTTTCAGACTGGTCGAGTAATAGTTCAGACTATTTTCAACGGCAAAAATAAGAGTCAAGTACGATTCAGTACAGTCAAGTATGGTTCAGACTGGGGTCGAGTAATGTCAAGTAAAAGTCAGACCAATTCAGACTGGTCGAGTAAAAATCAGTACAGTCGAGTACAGATATAGGCCATTTCAGACTTTAATGGTTTGTAGTGTCATTTATAGATGTACATGTAATGAACCAAACGTACTCATCGAAGCATAATCTATATCAATAGTTTCTTTCAAGGTTTTTCATGTCATATCCATATATATTAAATCACCTAAACTTATAGTTTACTATTTCGTACTGGTTCTCAAATTTATATTACATGCTTTAATAGACGTTAGAATATTGTTTTCATTTCCTTCAAAATATTATATTTCATTATGATTATCTGAGCTCATTGCGTTTATAAATGTTATAGCATGTATTGCTTTATTTACTATTTGACACAGTTTGAGTATATTTATATATGACACGGAAAAACTAGGGGTACTTCTACCAAAGCTCACAAATTTAAACATCTGTACCAATCTGTAACATATGAATTAATGAAAAAGTCAATTATCAGCATAACGGAAAATCAAACAGAATATATATATACGTATAGTCACTTTATACAGGTGATGTGCATTTCGAAAATATCTTTCTTTGTAGGGGTATTCGGGACACTTTTTCTGAAATTTAAAAACATAACAGGTGCAGTAAGTCAAACTCCAGCAAAGACATACGTGTTCGGTTCGACGTATCCGAGTGTGTCTGTTCTACATGTAATAAATGTTTTGTATATTTGTGCATCCAATCATGTGAACACGTGCCGTTATTTGCATAGACGTTACGCACGATATTGCGTCTCAAAAGGTAACATCAAATTTTTATGTTTTACGGCGGTTATAATGATTATTATGAATATTTTTCATTGCGTTTGCATTTTGTGGTTTGCTCATCAATACTGATACTTCTTAATGTTTGGTTGAAATGAATATGCATGACATTTTCCACTTAATGTAACGTAAGCAACACACAACAAAATACCTCGTATTTGGATAGTATATGTCTAAACGAAATGAGAATATATTAACGGTATGATGATTCAAAGTATTTATGATAAATTTGAAATTTTGAAATGTCAACTGATGTAATCGTTTTATATTATTTTATTCTTATTTTTTTTTTTTTTTTTTTTTTTGTATTTCAGCAGAATTATAAAAGCACAACATGCAAATGTTAAAATATATTTTTCGTGTTCTAATGTGATTATTAGTTGTCTTTCAATATGTCAGCGATGACGGTTTACAATCTTTGTCATGATCGTCCTACTTTCGCAGCAATCTTGATGTTATATAGAATTTTAAAGGTCATTGATGTTCAAACAAATCAATAGGCTAGAATGTCATAACTAAACGATTAATTCGTTGGTTATCACAAACAACTATAAAAACGTGTAAAATGTATATGATTTGATTCTGAAGTTCTACCGTTAAAGACTTTGATATGTTAAATTGACAAAATGCTGTTCGTTTCCACTTTAAAAAGTGGTAATCAGTACTGTTGACAAAAAATTCTGAAAAATCTACTTGATATAATCTGGCACCAAGAAATTTAAGCAGCTGTAAAATATTATCTATACAGAAAAAGACATTTACTTTTTTCAATATTTTTATGTTGAATATAGTTGCACTGAATTTTGTAATACGCCATCCTTTTTACAGAGTGGTTTGTGATCTATTCTCTGAATCAAAAAAATAAATAAAATTTTCACATATCTCTATTTTAAAACGCCATAGTTTATAAGCAATGCTTAAATCCAAGTTCTAAATCTCGTATATAGATATAGAGAGTTGTGAATCTCCAAATAGCTTTTGAAAATTATAATAGTTAATTACGAGCTTAACTTAATTGATTATTTGTAGTGCATTACAGTCAAATTATAAGTTAAAATACTAGAACAGGCAAAGGAAACGAATGCTATATTTGTACAACATTGTATATTTTAACTCAAATTTTGAGTGGGTTTTTTGTTTGTCATGTTTTCACCACTGTATAATTCGAAGGCAGACTTGCACTAAAATGGAAAGTTCAACTTTATGTATTTGGTGCGTCCGAAGCTCTCTCCTGTAGTTGCCTTTATCAAGTAAACACCAGTGATGTATCAATTCTTGAATACTTTGAAAGCTATATAGCCATAAGGAACATAAAAATATGTTTTCATTTGTGATTCCGATTTTCAGTATGTATAAGTTGGCGTTGAGGTCAAATTATTCAGGAAACGATTGATATATGATTTATCTATTTGCAAATAAATCAATCCCGATATAGAAATTTGCCATCCGTAGTTTTGGTCGGCTATTTCTGTGTTTTCTAGGTTGACTGAGCTGTAACTGCATGCGGTCATGAGACATCAGAGCAATCTCGGAATAAAAAAGAATTAGAATTAGATTACACTTAAATTTATTTATTTTTATTTTTCAGGAGCTTATCACGACATTGTATATAGGATTTTTAGGCCTTATATTTTCCTCCTATTTTGTTTATCTTGCTGAACGAGACGAAAGTAGAGAGGATTTTGCTAGTTATGCAGATGCCTTATGGTGGGGAGTTGTAAGTATTTACAGATCAGTTAGACAATAGATGACAATGATATATGAAAAGTATAAAAATATATCAGGGAATCTACTTAATCGAGCAATTACACAAACTTTTCCTTGTCCGTCAACATGGCCCTCAAAGCAGTAAAAAAGGAATAAAAAAACAAAAACAAAAGAATATTTTACTATTGGCCAATATGTAGTTATTTCCAAACATACCGGAAAAGATATATATATATTTATATATATTTGTGTCATCGATTGACCATATTCACCACCACCTTTAAATAAGATAATGCATCAATAATGATTTCATCAAATTTCTCCTATGAAATGCTGTATGCTCATATAGATATATCTGCAAATCTTTTTTATTTTGTCGCTTGTACTCCTTCTTCATCAATCTTTTTACGAACTGATTGGTTGAATTTATACGCGTGACTATTCCATTGCCTTTTTAGGGGATAGGGTAGTGAGCAAGTCATTCATTAGGTCAACAATTAAAAATTGATAAACTTTTTAAAATTCAAATGTCATTTATGTAAGTATGCTTACATATTGTTTTAAAGGCATTTGCTCTATTGTTGTGTATACTTTGGAATGACTAATATCCAAGTTGAAAATGAAATAAGGTCTTAATAACAGACGCTTAAATGTACATAACTTTTTATACTGCAACTAGTTGTGTTTATGTCCTAAATTTAGTAAAACAGCTTTTTTTCTGCAATGACAATTTCACAATGGAACGCTCTTTCCGCGATCAGGAGGGGTTCATTTAGGGACGAAAATAAGTTTGAAATGTGTGTTACAATTTAAATAGCTATCAATGTTTTAATCTAAGTTGCAGTATATAAACAATATTAGGTCAATGATATAAAAATATTTTAAAACATGTGTATTCGACAAACAACTGAGAAGGGCTCGATAAAACCTCGCCGTTCCCCAGTTTCTCAGCCTCATACCCAAAAAAATCTGACTTTCATGTCATGAATACCATAGATATACAATGAGAAATGCTTGCATAATTAAACGCCACTGGTTATTTTGCTTTATTTAAGAATAACATTTTTGTTCAATTTTTAAATAGCATTTAAAATTTGCTAAAGTCTAACAATGTAGCGATAACATTCGTTAAAAAAAACTGCTAGTTTAACTAATTAAGCTCTGATTCTGTGAGTTTTTGCAACACTTGACGAATATTTGCATATGGCTTTTTAATGTATTGATTGCGGGAGAATTATGCCATCCCAGGTTGCACAAATGTCATTATTCATTAAACTATTTGCGCAATTTAATGCTTAAAGGGAAACTGCATTTAAATGCTTTTTGACATACATTTTTTGTTTAGATAACAGTGATGACAATAGGTTATGGAGATAAAGTTCCACAGACGTGGATGGGTAAAATTGTTGCCTCTTGTTTTGCTGTTTTCGCCATATCATTTTTTGCCTTGCCTGCGGTAAGTAAATAGTTTTCAAAGGTACCAGAATTATAATTAAATACGCCAGACGCGCGTTTCGTCTACATAAGACTCATCAGTGACGCTCAGATCAAAATAGTTATGAAACCAAACAAGTAAAAAATAGAAGAGCATTGAGGACCCAAAATTTTAAAAAAATTGTGCAAAATACAGCTAAGGTAATCTACTCCTGGGATAAGAAAAGTAGTTATATTTGATTTGTATATGATTATATCAAGCATTTTTTTAAAATTAAATTGGATACTTTTAATGCCTTTCATTCTTGTGTTTTGCCCTTGTTTTCACATATAATGCATTTGAGAACTAAAAAGTGATTGTTATCTTATTTCTAACTGAAAAGGTTTCATAATAAAAAAAAAATCACTCATGTTTAGTCTTTTAGTCAATTTTCCGAATAATCCACAGCAGTAAATTCAGTTCTATCCGGAATAATCGCATGTTGTCAATTTAGTACTGATCAGTAGCTTTTAATATACTTTGAGTATGATGTTGCAGTACACAGATACAGGTTATCAACAACTGTCTGATGATGAAGTGTACATATTTTAAGTGACTGCAAGAGAAGTATCGAAATGAATCTATATTAACACAATGTATTAGTCTGAAAATTGACTGAAAGACGTAGTATTAAATCTTTCAAGAGCTGTTCAAATCAAAATGACAGTTTTAGATCAAACTCGGTTGACAAGTGTTTGTTCTTCATTCCTTTTTTCTATATTATTAGTTTGTCTCTCCTTTACATTATATCTTCTAGCTAATATTATAATTGACTAGTTTAAATAAAATGTAGATAAGGATATACTTCATGAAATGGTATCCTTACGACACAATTAACTGTAGTGCTTTATCTTAATCATAAATTGTTGATGGTTCTTGAGAAATCATTATTGGTGTTATATTGTATACGCAGCCGAGTTTGAGTACATATGATCAGTACCGTTTTCCATTTCAAAGTTTCGTATGTCTATACTCAGACGTGTGAGAATTGAAATTATCTGAAACTCGTTTATTTTTTACTTGCAAGTGAGTGCATTTAGTCTTAAATCAATGTTTTCAGTTTTACTTGTACTATTTGCAGTCATGGCATGTCTGTGTTTTCTATTGGGAGGTCCCTTTCATATTAAAATTGAAAAAACTTGAAGACAACAAAAATGATCCACACTTTTTGTCAGTGATTGTCATGAGTTTAACTTGGTCATTGTTTTGAGTAATAAAATGGCTTTTCTGTCTAATCTGTAAGTGACATTTGTAAAAAAATATATCAGGGAATCTACTTAATCGAGCAATTGCACAATCATTTCCTTGTCCATCAACATGACCCTCTTCACTTTGAACATTTTGACATTCATCTGTCATTTCGCTGGCATTCATATATTTTGTCTCTGTATCATTTAGAAAAGAAATTCTGTGCCTTGTGTTAGTCAAATTAACACATAATAAAAATTCTTGTAACCAAATGAAACGGTTTTTATGAGACATTTACTTATTTAGATATTACAATTAAGTAATAATGTACCAGTCTCAGGAAAATTTGGATATTCATCTATCACCACTTTGGCATATGATTTTGTCTGTGTATCATTTAGAAAATAGAAATAGACATTTAGTTATTTAGATATTAGTATTAAGTAATATTAGACGAGTTTCGCCCATTTCTAAAGTAAGGTATGTCGAGTTTGTTTGGTACTCTGGTTTTTTTATAAGATGTATTGGGCGATATCTGAAAAATACAACGTTTTATACAAATAATGATTACGAAAAGATAAATGTTTTCAAATTTCTGTTATTTAAAATTGAAAATGGAAATGATGAATACGTCAAAGAGATAATAACCCGATCAAAGAGTTTGGTACATACATTTATCAGCTTTCTTTGTATATACAAGGACGTTGTAGCGTGTCTTCATTTAAATTGTGTGCATGAAGTCGTTAGCTTAATGCAATTCAGAATGACGGATCACACCAAACTCTTTACATCTTACTTTAGAAAGCGAAAATATCCCAAGAATAAATCAAACCAAGACTTTTAAAACGTTTTTACATCTGTCGTATATGACTACAGATGTGGTCCAATTGTGGTAACCACAATCACATCCTCATAATCAAGATTGTGATATTACCGAAAACAACTTATTACCGGGTCTTTACTTTCTTAAGCCATCAAATTGATGTTACACTTCCCTCCGTTGTATGTTTTATTTAGGATAAGAAAGAAAGGATTAAAACAGATTTTGAAATGTTATGAATGATCGGAATGCTATTTGAAACTTAAACGACCAATCGGTCGATTGATCATAGGTCTCCTAATACACACAAAAATTCCAATTGCTCTTTAATTCTTTAATATTTAGAATTTTCAAGTTCTCAAGCACAATCAGGGCAAGAACTTGATTTCTTTTCATCAGATTTTGAAGTCATTAGGCTTTCCTTATACGGAACTATATAAATATCACTTTTCAGTGCGTTTGTACGTCAAATAAAATAAGTGGTCTTTACAATATATAGTTGTATACTGTATGACGCAAAGATAGAATGTGAAATGATCAAAAAGAAATCAAAATGACAACTATGATGCAGTGTTGATAATCGGTTTTCGTGTCTTGATGATACGCTTAATTCAATTTTATACATCTTTCTTGCTAGATATTATTATACTGTACTTTAGAAAGAAAGATAGCGTAGGGAGTACGATATAATTATTTTATTCAAAATCACATTAGACATTACTACTGTTAGAACTACTATTCTATTTCTGCAGTGATGTTATCGTGAACGCACTGAAATGTATTAAACCGATAATTACAAGAAGTTTGTCAGTCAATTCCGGTTAAGACCGTGCGTTAATGGGAAACTTCCTCAAAAAATCAGATATAACTCGAAATTTCATTTAGTTTGACATTTTGTAAACTACTATATTAGAATCGAACTTGCCAAAGGCGTTTAGTCTGTTTTTGTATTAGATATGAACCTGACAAAAGTATAAAGTCTGTTTATGTATTATTGCAGCAGAGGTTAACTTTAATTTCAATTTCCCCTGAATCCAAATTTGAAATTAAAGCTTAAATATCACCAGACATAAATGTCAACAAATTATAAAAAGACAAAAACCAAAAACCGAAAAACAGTGGACGTTGTTTATCCATAATGTGTCATTATAGATTTACATCATTTTGAAAACCGCTAACGTTTAGATTTATTTTCCATCAGATTGATTTGACTGCAAAAAGGTAAAATTTCAGTCCCACAAAAGAGTTTTTGGTCATAAACATAGATGTGATATATATATATTATTCATGCATCAACTGTTCTGTCAATGGTTACATTAGCGCGGGGTTTTTTTTACTTTATATATCAGGCTTTAAATAACTCTGACTTCCAAAACTTGTCAAAATATAATACCTATTCAAATATAGCCCTCAAATGACTTTAGCAGAGCGTGATGAGCTCGTCACAACATAAACATTATTTAAACAAAAACTTGAATACGTACAAGAGTTTTGATTAATCATAATAAATAAAAATAAGTGTTCCATGCAATTTGATAATATCGGCCTTCCAATAGTATGATGAAAAAAATAAGATTAAATGAATAATATAGTATAATCGTCAATTAGACAATTTTCCACCAAAGACAAAATGGGATAGAAGTTATCCAACTTTGATATTGCATTCAAGTAGGGATGATAACTAATAAAAAATGGAAAACAACACGCTTAATAATTTATTGCTTCCGAGGCGCTTTTCTGGATTTACCTTCATCAGGAACTAGAGGCGAAAGATACCAACGTGCTATTCCAGCGCATAAGTTTAAAATGAAATGACACTATATTAATTAAATTGCAAATATTTATATCTTTTTTATTAATACATTGGAATGTTTTTATTTTGCACCGCCAGTTTAGAGATCTAACTTGCATAAACTTCTGCTATATGTTTGGGTTGTGTTGGTCAATACTTTTAATTTGCAGTTTTCGTAAACTAATATGACTATGTTCGGCATCTTCTTTTGGCTGTTGTTTTTCTGCCCTTTTTTTTTGTTTGACGATTGTCTCTCGGTCAGTTGGTATCTTCTTCTCTTTTTAGCTCACCTGGACCCAAGGGCCAAGTAAGCTTTTCTCGTCACTTTGCGTCCGGCGTCTGTCGTCGTCGTCGTCGTCGTCGTCCGTCGTCGTTAACTTTTACAAGAATCTTCTCCTCTGAAACAACTAGGCCAAATTAAACCAAACTTGGCCACAATCATCATTGGGGTATCTGCTCAGTTCAAAAAATGTGTGGCGTGACCCGGCCAACCAACCAAGATGGCCGCCATGGCTAAAAATAGAACATTGGGGTAAAATGTAGATTTTGGCTTATAACTCTGAAACCAAAGCATATAGAGCAAATTTGACGGGGTAAAATTGTTTGTCAGGTCAAGATCTATTTGCCCTGAAATTTTCAGAAGAATCAGACAACCGGTTGTCGGGTTACTGCCCCTGAATTGGCAATTTTAAGGAAATTATACCGTTTTTTGGCTATTATCTTGAATATTATTATAGATAAAGATCAACTGTTAACAGCAATAATGTACAGCAAAGTAAGATCTACAAATAAGTTAATATGACTTAAATGGTCTGTTGACCCCTTAAGGAGTTATTGCCCTTTATAGTCAATTTTTACAAATTTTTCGTAATTTTTTGTAATCTTTTACAAAAATCCTCTCTTCTAAAACGACTAGTCCAAATTTAAACATGCTTGGCCACAATTATCATTGAGGTATCTAGTTTAAAAAATGTATGCGGTGACCCTGCCAATTTACCAAGATGGCCGCCTTGGCTAAAAATAGAAAATAGGAGTAAAATGTAGATTTTGGCTTATAACTCTGAAATCAAAGCATTAAGAGCAATTCAGACATGGGGGTTTAATTGTTTATCAAGTCAAGATCTATCTGCACTAAAATTTTCAGATGAATCCGACAACCGGTTGTTGGGTTGTTGCCCCTGAATTCGTAATTTTTAAGGAAATTTTGCTGTTTTTTGGTTATTATCTTGAATATTATTATAGATAGAGATAAACTGTAAAGAGCAATAATGTTCAGCAAAGTAAGATCCACTTATAAGTCAAGATGACCAAAAAGGTCAGTTGATCCCTTAAGGAGTTATTGCCCTTTATAGTCAATTTTAATAATTTTGTAAATTTTGTAAATTTTTGTAAACAAAATATTTTCCTCTGTAACTAATAGGCCAAGTTCATTATAAATTGAGATAATTGTAAGCAGCAAGAATATTTAGTAAAGTAAGACCTAACAACACATCACCATCACCAAAACACAATGAATCCATCTGCGTCCTTTGTTTAATATGCAAATAGACCAAGGTGAGCGACACAGGCTCTAAATGGCCTCTAGTTTATAAAAGGCATTTTAAATTTTTATTGGTGTTCTTTACAACATAGAGTTTTCCACGCTCAATTATCATACGATTTTATAAGTAAGGAAACGAAGTCATTTGTAAAAATGATTCACGGAGTGGAAAGCGGGTACTCACACAATAGATAATGCAGATTATATTAACACAGTATAAACATGATGCCATGAGCATGATGAATATCTCTTCGTCGTGTGATTGTTTAATTATGTATAGAACTATAATAAGATGCGATGAGTACTTTTCCTGAGAATTTAACAGGTTCTTTTTTTAAATGATAAAAGGATTACCAACCCCTTAAACCTTTCAATATTTAAATTGACGTTTTTTGCGGCCACTGTTCATGATATTCACTAGATTATATACATTGTTTCAACTTTAGGTTACACAAAATTCAAATAAAAATACTCGTTCCCGTGGGGAAAAATAATAGTCATTAACGTACATAGACTCTCATGCGAACAGAGCCAAAAGAATAGATGCCTTTCACGATCTTCAAAATATTAACACCAGCAAAAGTTTTTTTGAACCAAGTTTCTTATTTGCAAACAAGTGATTTTTAGGCTTTCCTGAAGTATCTTAAAGATGTTTTTTTTTTTTTATTTTCAGGGTATTCTAGGTTCAGGATTTGCCTTAAAAGTTCAACAAAAACAAAGACAAAAACATTTTAATCGACAAATTCCAGCTGCAGCTACTTTAATACAGGTATTACTAGACATGATTTAAACATCGCTTAAAAATGGATACTGCTTCCGCTACTCCTAGTTTCAGTAACAGAAGGATAATGTCACCATTATAAAGTTCGGATTTAAGGGGAAGTCTCGGGGGAGAATAGAACCCTGAGATAAGTCAATAATAAAGGCTAATGGACTGATATTTCCGACCACTGTAATAAACGGGAACATTTTGTTTAATTAAACATGAAGTGATTATCACTAGTAGATTAAGCATACGGGTTAGTATCCGTAATGTTATATTCAGAGACAGAATGGTAGTGTATGTTTAAAAGGGTGTTTGATTTGTTCATTTGTTGTTTTCTAGAAGAAAAGGGCTCTATCTTAGTTCAAAGGTCTTTTTATAACCTTTAAGAGTCATTCTCTGTACACACCAAAGAAATTTATGGAACTGTTCACACCAATGCCACAGATTTCCAATATCTTTTCAATTTTAAGCCAATATGATGCCCTGATAACAAAAATAACTTTGATTAAATTCATGATGTTTGGGACTCCAACTTATAGCGTGGAGGTATGTAAATCCTTTTCGCGACTAATAAACTTGTCATCAAGTATTTGTTCAGTGAGGCGGCTGAAGAACAAACTTGTCATAGGAAAAGAAAATTATAAAGAAAATATTGTTTGGCAATTATCAAAATTTTCTAAACAAACGTGTCGTCATAAGAAAATGTTTTCAAGTGTTCATCATAACTTATTTTATGCGACTGATTAAAATACAATATGTTTTTGCGATCTATATTTGAAGAAAAAAATCAACGGCCTGGTATTTGTTCTAATTTGTATAGCATAACCTTCCTTTAAATGTTTTTTTTTTTTTTGTAATATTAAAATAAAATACTAAGCAAATTCTCATAACTTAACATACCACAACAACTTTTATCACAATTTATCTTGAAATCATGTTTCAAATTTGACAATTTTTTTTGTAGGTCAAAAAGTATTAATTAAATTTACACAAAATGTGGTATTTAATTTAGACTTGCTATGGCAATAAGTTCTGATTGATTCTGAATTTATTTTTGCGATAAAACATTATGTATTGTTTCCAGTAGGCGTTAAATAATTTGTTCAGTTGACTGTTTTATGAAATATTTTTTAACCGATTTTCTTTTATGTATCGTATATCTTGGGTAACCGACTTTTTTCTACAATATCTAATATTCTTCGGTAATCGACTTTCTACTTCGATATTTAATATTAGATGTTGTTTACTCTCATAACAACGCACGTATCATTTCCTTCTGTTAAATTCATTGTTAAAGAAACACTAAATGCCAGGTTTGATCTAACCAGATGACAATTAAGCATGGATAAAATTCTGGCTTGTAATTGTAAGAGGAAAAGAATTCTATGATATTATCTCAACTTATATGACATCGTAAAAATATGTATTGTTCAAACGCGTTAACGCTTCGGAAACAAAACGTGATAGCAGACAAAGAAAATATATTAAGCTAGCACGAGAAATCATACATCGTGCACCATAAAGAATAACAAGTTTCACATTCTGAATCATGGTGGTCTTATACCTGGGACTCTCCTTAAATAACCGAAATCAAGAAATGTTCAAAATAGCAAATACTAAATCGGCGCCAAGTCGGGTGAAAAGTGATAAAGGGAAAATCCGCGAAACTGAGTTGGTATACAATCTATATTAAGGAGATATCATAAAATTTAGAAATGAAACGAGAATGTGTGAAAGCGACAACAACCTTACTAAAGTGCAGAAAACAACCAGCGGATACCCATGGGTATTCAGCACAGTGGAAAAATATCTCACCGGAGACGGGCTTCATCTGACCCCTTAACAAAAATATGTACTAGTTCAATGAAAATAGACGTCAAATTAAACCCCAAACCATATGATTGAACTAAAATTTAAAATCATATGAGACAAACAAAGGTCAGAGTCTCATAACTTGGGATAGGATTAAAATGCGGCGGGGATAATATGTTTAGTGAAATCTCAACTCTCCACTTATACCTCTTGCCATTCTATAAAAACAGACTAACATCAATACGTTGTATGTAGTCATGTCTACTATTGTTTGTCTGTCTTTTTCTTTATCGGCCATGGCGTTGTCAATGTATTTTCAATCTATAAGTTTATATGTCCGTCTGGTATCTTTCGCCCATCTTTTAGATATCCGGACACTTTATCGAACAACGAATTAGCAATAGACATCGTAAAGCTTTCTAAGTTATCAGTTAACCAACTCCTTTTCAGAATCATTGTAGACTGAATTCATGTGTAGTTATTCACTACTTTTCCAAAAATTGAATCACTTTGAAAATACTGTGTTGATTGAATAGTTATCATAGATACCAGGATTAAAATTTAGAACGCCAGACGCGCGTTTCGTCTACATAAGACTCATCAGTAAAGACGTGTTGGCCTTTATCAATGGCTGGTAATTGTATATATAATATGATTTTTCATGAAAGTGTGTAATTCAAATATAATGACAATTTTTATACACTAGTATGTTGTTTCATGATAAAAAGACAAGATATCATTGACCTTAAATAATTTGAATCATCAATTTATTAAATATGGCAAACAATTAACCAAACATAAACGCTTTGTATACGTTGCTTCAGGATACATTGAAAAGATAATTTGGATATTTTGGATTAATTTAGGTCTATAATTTATTAAACTGCGCAAACAGTATACAATAATTCGCTAATCAGAACTAGTGTGGTTTGTTGTGTTTAATTGTCGAACCAATTTAGTACCACATTACCAGATTAAGATGGATAGTTGACCTTTCACAAACATTTAAACTCCGCCACATTCTTTATCCATGTTGATGTGATTCTACCAATTAGTTCATTGGTTGTCGTTTTTCGTTTTCATGGTTATATGGTCTTCGCCTTTTTGCATGTATGTTAAATGTAAAATTACAAAATACTGAACTCCTGAACTTCGAGTAAAATTCAGAACGAATCAAAATCAAATGGCATAATCAAATGATAAAACACTTCAAACGAATGAACAACAACTATCATATTCCTGACTTGGTACATGCATTTTTAAGTGTAGAAAAGGGTGGATTAAACCTGGTTTTATAGCGCTAAACCTCTCACTTATATGACAGCCCATCAATGTATTTTACTCAATTAATGCTTCGATACTGTACTGTCATGATGAATACCATATATATCTGTTTTTAAATTCTCCTTTATGAATTAAGAAATTTATAACATCTAAGGTTCCAGTAAAAGCAAAGTTAACCGTTGATGAATATGGGTATTCTGTTCTGATGCCTTTTTATAAAGTATTTTCGATCTTGCTGCGTATTTACCCGTTTTGGCTTTCAAATGATTATTTTTAAACGTCCCAGTTGGAGACAAATGCTGAAAAGACAAAGAATTTATGATATTTTATTTCATATTTGAGTGTATCAGTACTAAATATGACATGAATGGCAACAACGTGCAATACATAAAACGCAAAGTGTGGCTCTATAACGATATGTATCGTCTTTTTCACAACATTAAATTCTTCCTTTTTCTGTAAGTTGTCGTCTATAGTTAGCAAATTTGCAATTTAAAACACTATTCTGATATCTCTTTTTCTAATTCTCAAATTAAAGCAGTACCTCTCCGCCTATTAAAATCTAATGCAATGGCGTTTTGCTATATATTAATTTATCCTTGAATGACATTCGTTGAAAATCGCTTGTGAAATACAGCTATCTACATTGAAAAGATGTTTTGAATTGAAAACTAGGCTAAACAAAGCAGAGATGGGCTTAAAATATTACAATCCCATCAAATCTCTATTTAAGTGTATTTTATAAAGTAAAACATTGCAAATGGAAGAATCGAAGAAACATAGAAATGAACTAAACTAACTATTCAAAGCGGAATAATTCTTTTGTATTTACCATTTTTTTACCAGTTCCGGGAACTAATGAAATTGACATAATGGTATGTAAAACACTTACCAAAGCTATCGGACCTTTTTAAAATTTAAGACGTTCGAAGTGCGTTGACGTCAATATTAAAGTCAAAATTGCCACTCGATTCTATGCAATTTGAACGCTGTATCAAATCATTATTATTAAGTCATATTTGTGGAATTAACAATACATTTAAAACAAGTGAAAATGCGAGCTACTGCTCACTGATGATACCTACGCCGCAAGTGGATAATATTAATAGTGTAAAAATATGTTCGGTAAACAAGAAGTTGTTGAGTGATGAATCTGAAAACGCATCACACGGTACAGCTGACTTATATAAACCTTGAAACTAAATTTCAGAAATCTTTGTATTGTAGTTCCTGAGAAAAATGTAACGAAAATATTCAACTTGGCTATCATGTGTAAAATCATACAAGTGTTCGGTAAACAGGAAGATGTTGAGTGATGTATCTGAAAACGCATCACACGGTATAGCTGACTTGTATAAACCCTGAAACCAAATTTCAGAAATCCTTGTATTGTAGTTCCTGAGGAAAATGTTTCAAAAATGTTCAACTTGGCTATCATGTTGAAAATCATACAAGTGTTCGGTAAACAGGAAGTTTTTAAGTGATGAATCTGAAAACGCATCACACAGTAAGGCAAAATTATATAAACCCTGAAACCAAATTTCAGAAGTCCTTGTATTGTAGTCAGTGTTCCAGCTAGGCCGTTTTCAGAGGGCGCGGCGCCCGCCCTTTTTACAGTTTCCAGGGCGCCCTGCCTTTTTTGAACATCGATTGCATATTAATTTGCGTATTGATATGATACGCTAATTACTAAATTTTACCTGGGGAAAAGATTATGACTTTGTTTACCACCCCAAGCTAATCAATGGTTACAACTGGTGTCATAATCTGTTGTTATAGGTAATCCGTTTATCGGATGGGTCATTAATGATCATCAACATTAATTCGTTCAAATAGAATCGGTCAGTCGGCAATTATCTTTGAAGAAATGTGCATACAACAACTTGGGCACAATTTGCGATGTTTACCGTAGTTTCATGGAAGAAACGTAATGACAGAAAGTTGGAAAACCATTATAAACTCGTTGAAGACATTGTTTTACTTGTTTTCTGTAAAATAAACAGAAAATTCAGACGTATTTGTCATTGACTGCCTTCATTTTTGATACGAAAATAACAAAATCGGCCGCCATATTGTGATCATATTTACATCATATTTACGTACTGTTTATAATCCTCCAAAGAAGGAGCACACCCGAATAAAGAAAGATAACTCAATCTGATTTTTTTCCTAGCATTGAGTAACCCATTTACATATTCTAAAATGTGTCTCCATACTTCTTGCTTAAGAATATATATGTTTAGGTATTTATTTTGAGTTATGGGAAAAGTTAAAGAGGGTCTTAGTAGCAATGTTGGTAGGGTGCCTTGGTCATCTTTTTCTGTATTCTTTATTTTTGATACTATTTTTCACTGTTGCTTTATATCCTAAAATTGTGAATTAACTGAGCACAGCTGTTTTGTGCTGTATTGCCATCAAGCACAGCAGGGGTAGAAAGGTGAAACTGGTAAAATGTGGTAGACCATAGAAACAGTATGAAACAGATCTCCTTTCAAAAAATACTGCATATAAAGTTCAACTGTGCCAAGCAATGATAAAAAAACTTGTGTGACAAGCTGCTTGACAAGTTTTTCAGCCTTAAAAGTAGAAAGATAGAGTTCTATATGGGCTAAAGATGTTGTTCTTGTATAACCTGTGATTCAACGAATAAACACAAATGTTTGATTAACATCTTTTATTAAAATATGCCCTTTTCATATTATCATATCGCGCGTTAAATGCCCTTTTTCAGGATTGGCACCCTGCCCTTTTGAAAACCTAGCTGGAACACTGGTAGTTCCTGAGAAAAACGCGACGAAAAATATTCATAGGACGGACGGACTGACGGACGGACTGATGGACAGGCAGAGGTAAAACAGTATACCCCCTTTTTTTAAAGCAGGGATATATTTTTTTAAAGCGGTTGTATAATAAATTGCCGACAATACATACACAAATCTTCAGAGCATCGTCATACAAAAAAAATGTTAACCACGTTGTGTTCTTCCAATAACAATGATTTTATATTATTATTAAAAAAAAAAACCTTTTTAGTTATACTGCAATCAGCTAGTTTACTATACAGATAAAGCTATACGTATAAACGTTAGCTTTATACGTCAATGACCTCAACTCACCTATAAGCCCCGCCTACTTACAACGTCACGTCACAACCATGACAACGTGTAGTAACAATGGTCAAACTTTTATGAATTTAAACCTGTTATGTCTTCAAATTGGTAATTTATACACCATGTTTATCAAATGTTATTAATTAAATTCATTTTCCCTTTCTAATTCCTTAAATTGTCAATGCTTACCGCCTAGACTACGCTCATAGGGAAATACCCCAAAATGGTACCCCAAGGGGGAAATTCCAAACACTTTTTTTTAATAATATTTGTTTCATATTTTTATCATTTTTTTATTTTTTTATCGATTTCAGTATAAAAACAATATACGTATAGTGTCTTGAAATATGAAATTTATTTGTATTCGGCACGAAACGGGAAAATGCTCGGTAGAACCTCGCATTTTCCCGTTTCTAAGCCTCATACAAATAAATTTCATATTTCTAGTCACTATACGTATATTGTCTAATTCCACAGAGAGCCAACCACATGCATTGAGTTTAGGTTTATTTAAGTATAGAAACTTGCTTTTCAGTGTGTATGGAGGTGTTATGCTGCGGATCCTTTGTTTAAATCAGATGCAACATGGAATATACATATTCATGACGCATCAAATGAACACAATATGTTAGCTAGAATGGCCAGACGAGCTAGCCTTACTTTACGAAAACGTCGTATGTCAAGATTAGATTCCATGTCCGTTCCAAACCATTACCATAGAGAGAGTGTTAGTACGTCACCTTGGGAGGAAAAGATAGGTAATATCAATAATCATGTAATGAATTAACCTTTTTTATCATATTTAAGATAAAAACAAGATACTGTTTACAACAACAGATATAAAAATAACAAACCTGAGATCATTTATTGCAGATATTCCATTGATAAAGTTTAAATATTCCTAACAGAGTCAGGCTATTTTGGAACAACAGTTAATAAATTATGTGCATTTAACTCCTGAACCTATGTAACAGCTGCATGCTTTGAAGTTCGAGTGAAATTGAAAAACTACCACAGACTCAAGATTTTCACAAATATCCATTTAAATCTAAAAGGCAGATTGAATGCATAGCCAGTACGAAAAAATCTTGAAGTGTTAGAAATAAACATTGCTTTGTTCTAGACCGACACGTTGAGTTAGATTTTTTACGTACTAGTTCACAAGGTAACTTTTTCGCACAATTTTTTTTAAACCGGGCCAACTAGTCTTTATTCTCTCTGCAAAATGTTGCATGCTACATGGATAAATAGCATATACGAAGATGTGGTCTGGTTTCAAATTATAATTCTTGAAAGAAAAAAACAATAAATATGCATATTGTTATCATAAGTTTCTTTGTCAACTTTCTACTTCTCCACTAAAAGGTACTCCAAAAGGTGCGAGACGAGAGAGTATGAGACCCTCACCCTATGGTGGAAGTATCAGTGAACAATATGACGATACAGACTATGACATGGATGAAGCTGCTGATCGAGTGGTGCAGTAAGTTTAAGTTTATAACATTGAACTAATACTGCAATGAAATACTTCCATGTCATAACGTTTATAGATATGATAGATAATATAAGTTTTGATATGAATGGTTCTGATCATCTAGAAGTGTAGACATTATCACATCGACATTTGTCAATGGGTTCCGGATACAGAATTTAAATAAGATTAAGCCTTCTGTTTGAGTAATCGTTCTCTTACTGTGTGAAAATTTCACATAAAAACTAATATAAAATTGTTCAACTGCACTTTATAGTATTTACAGAAAACTGGCAATTCGTTGTTATGTTGCGACAATTAGTTAAAAAAAGAACAAAGTGATTACTTATCGTAACTATATTGCATTTGATAAAGCGTAAAAGTTTTTGATACACCCGTTTTAAGCTAAATGCAGAATTTCTTATTAAACTCAATTGCATTTTGATTAAACAACATCGCCTGTTGTACCCTTTACATAAATGAAAATGCGAAGTTTTTTAGAATCGAACTTAAAGCAAAAAGAATGTGACATTGAAATATATACTGGTAAACGTGGACATTAATTTAACTTATATGTTTTCAATTTATTTAGCTTTGTATGTTATATACATATAGTTTTTATTTGTGTTTAAAGCTAGTATGTTGGATGTAAACATATTCTTGTCAATAAAACTACAACAATATAATACAGATAGTACCAAATTTTATTAGCAATGACAAATTTAACAGAAAACAATTATATCAAATACATTTACATGAATCCGCTAAATCTCAATATAGGCTCAGAATCTATCAGACAATGAGCACCAAAATATCATGTGCTTTTGTTAAAAAAGACAATAATTTAAAATATAAGTTTAATAAATATACTTTTCAGGAAACGTAAAATGTCAAAGAGACCAACGACGTAAGTGCATGACATGGCGACATAGGCGCGATAGATATACGACATTAACACAATAGTTTTTACCTACAGGCATTAACACTTTAGTTTTTACAAACTAACAACTAACGAGCTTTTGTATATTGTTTTGATAGTTAGTCAGAGGTTAACTTCTGGTGTTCGTTTTTTCTTGTATCTTAACTTTTGTTATGCTGTGCTTTTGTTCTAATTGTTATGCTATGCTTTAATTGTTATTGTTACTAACAAAATACACTGGTATTGTATAAGCTCTAGTTTTATTTGGGTAACGTAAAATAAGAATAGTTTGTAGTCAAATAGGTTTCTCCAACTCTTGTATTACTAAAATACCAATAAAGCATTCCCACCTCGTATACATCTAAGTTCACAATGACACTAGCTAATAAAACACCCTCCAAATTATGTGCTATTTAAATTAGCAAAATCAATAACTTACATTTATAATTCGTTTTTATTTTACTGTTCAAAAAACAAAGTTGATTGTATATTTGAATAAAACAATTTATAAAATTCCAGATCCTTTTCCTATTGAGATCTTACACCCAGACATTTTTAATATAAGAAATAACGAAGCTGCAACATCAATTTTCTTCAGCCATTGTTGCATAGGGAGTCTTTAATGATAAATTGCGTGTACGTCATAACAGAAAACCTTCATACTGTAATTAGCGTTAAAATATAAAGAAACACGACTGATACAAATTACAACCAATCAAGTTGTCACTAGCATCAGCATATGAAAAGCTGACAAGCATGCAAACAGCGCCATATTGTCACTACTGATAGTATGTTGATCCAAAATTATCAACTAGCATCAATAAGTCAGGATTAAATACAGCATGCACAAAATAAAAGTGAAAAAGGATCCTTGTTCTGATTATAGATTATAGTTTCTAATTTCTCGATTGCTTTGATTGACCTTATTTGGTACAATCGTCTGGATTATAGGGTTTTCAACTTCGTATTTGATTTTGCCGTCCACCCGCTTTTAATTGAGGACGATTTACACATGTGTTGCGTTCCAAATTACAGTGTTACCTGCCTTATCCGACACCTGAGTATTCCAACATCCTGATTTAACCGTCACATTTTCATGGTTCCGAAATATGCATATAGTTTCAGACAAAAACTAAGTATTCCGACACCCTGCTTAATCCGACATTATTTTCTGGTTCCCCGGTGTGTCTTATAAGACAGGTAACTCAGTATCAGCATGTTAGTATTTATGATATGAATTAAATCTGTTTAACAGTGTTAGTCGGAGTACAGACTTCAGCCCGTGATATTTCATATTGTATTATTATCATTAAAGATGGAGATTTTAAAAATAACATTTCCAAAATATAAGTCGGTTATAGCAATAGAAATTTTATGAGAAACAAAATGGTCGTCATTGATATAATATATCAGTGGCATAAAAATATTACAAAAAGACATTAAGAGTTTGGCTTGAGGTCTATATACTTGTAATAAATCTGATAGAGACAGGGCATATCTGCGGTCAACTCTATATCTTAAAATACTATTTTCAATACATCTTTGTCATATTTGAAAAATGTAGGCTGTTGTCAAATATTTGCATGATACTAGCTTTTAGTTTTGATTTTCAATAAAGATTGGGGTAATAAACGTTTTCATTATCTTTTTATGTTGACCCTTTTATTATCATGTATATAGGTAACATTTATATTATTGTGCAGCTTTCGTCAAATTTGTTTATATTGTATATTAAGTATGTTTTTTGCTTTAATTAATTTTAAGTTTTAATCTGTATAATTATTTTAGGTTAACTGAGGCACATAAAGCAGCGATACGAGTAATCAGGAAAATCAAATATTTTGTAGCTAGGAGAAAATTTCAGGTAGTTATAAATATAGAATGTTGATTCAATTACATTTATACCATAGACAAATAATTAAAAGTATCTCGCAATATTTGAAACTTACGGTAGAATTTCTTAAATATTCATTGTACAATCAGTGTTTTTTTTTCGATATTTTTATTCCTTCCACTGAGTAGATACCTTTTCGTATGAAATGTCAGTCCTTATGTAACACCAGCCCGACCATGAGGTCGTCAGAGTTGGCAAACGGGTTTAGTTTTAATTATGGAAACTAACGGCTTTGAAAACATTCTTCACTTAGGATGGTATAACTCTGATCCTTAGTCCATATTTGGCTTTACTGTTGTTCATTTTAAGTTTTTTTATCTCTTTGACGTAGACTAATATTATGTTTTAGATTTCATATCTTTTTATTCCTTAAACATCACTACAGACAACAATAATGTGCCTCGATCTGGTGGAGTAAAGTTGGTACCGTAATTTTTATTATATTGTTAAAACAAATATTATCAGCAATGGCCCTGATCATCTCATGATAAGCCCAAGTTGGTACACAAAGAGTTATACGTCATATCAAGAATAGACGCTTTTTATGGTATATAATCTACTTTAAGCATATGTTTTTCAAAAATCATGTACATGACATATACATGTACATATAGCTACAATAATACATAAATACCATATACTATTTATGTGCCATAAAAACATTCATAAACAATATCTTTTAAGTCGTTTAGATATTTTTTTATGCATTTTAAAGAGAAACAGCTTTTTTATTTTCTTGATATTTAAAGCTTTTTCTCGGTTCAATATTTCACACCAACTATTTCTAGAATCTATGATTAAGTCGACAAAGCAAAGGCATTGTTATGACTTAAAAAAAACATTAAATCATGCGTAAACCAAGAAATAGAAACACGAATCCTTTACTGAGACAAACATTAGTAATAAAATATTCTTTGTAATAGCAAGCACGAAAACCGTATGACGTCAGAGACGTCATAGAACAGTATTCTCAAGGACATCTTAATATGATGGTGAGAATCAAAGAACTTCAACGAAGGTAGTGTATTTACATTTTTATTTAATTATTAAATTCGACTGTGAATGGAAGTGGGGAATGGGTCAAAGAGACAACAGCCCGACCAAAGAGCAGAAAACAGCACAGGACCACCAAAGAGCAGAAAACAGCGATAAATTCCCGCACCCGGAGGTTGGTTTCAGTGGCTATAAAATGTACACTAGTTCAATCAAAATAGACATAACAACAACTTCCAAAATATATAAATGAATTGAAATTAAAAAAGAGACATACAACACTAAAAAGGTCCAGAGTCTCCTGACTTGAGGCAGGAGCAAACATGTTGCAGGTTTAACATGTTTGTAATATCAAATCCCCCCTCTCCCATTATACCTCTAGCCAATGTAAAATAAACAAACACACAGCATTACACGCAGTTCAACTCATTTAAAAAAATCCGAGTCCGATGTCACTATGGGTACAAAATTAAAGTATTTATATATATTTGTGATATAACTGAATCCTGATACCGTTTTTAATTATATAGTACGCAAATGGAGTTTTTACATTCTTTTCATTCATCTGGATTAAATCAATTTACTGTTTCCGCAACTTATGCATTTTGTAAATATTTTCAAGAGTGTATACCAAAATGTTGTGAATCACAGATCAAACCTGTAGCATATTAGTCTATTGTAATAAAAATTCATAATATCTAATAAAATTTGTAGATTTAGCTAACAAAGTTCTTATATTTGTATAAAGTAACATTTGTTTATAATGGAAAGTTGTTTTAACGTTAAATAAGCTACAATTAAAAATTGCTTGCTAGTCCCTCTCTGTGATTACCTTTAGATAACTCTGGTTCATTTCCCAATCAATCTATCATGAAGGAAGATAAATAATACGAATTTCAATCATAGTCTTTTTCAAAAATGATAAACGGTTTTTTATATTGGTATGTAATCATTTTAAACGTTTCAAATTTATGAAATTATATTCGTACATCAATGTTTTTGATACATCAATAACAAAAACTGAAATATATTGAATTGATACATTTTGTAACTATTCAAATTTATATCAGAAACCTAAACTTAATTATAAAATAATGAACCTGTTACAGGGAGACAATACTCGCGTAACTTTTTCGAATTGACACATAATACAACGGAATGTCACTCTTGCATACAAATGGCACATCAATATAATTAATTAACTGTGCAATCGCGCTCCACCTTCAATGATGATTCTAAATTATAAATATAACCAAAAGTTGTTAATCTATAGATAGTAAAGACTAATGAAATCTAACCCACTGTTAAAATATTTCTTTGCATTTTTTTAAAACTTCCTCAGTAAAATGCTTGAGCCACTTGATTTTCATAGCTCATTATTAACGTTTTTACACAATATTTAAATAAAGCAGCTTAAGAATATTCGCTTCACAAAGTGTAAGACGCAATAAAAATCGTATGCTTGCACCATCTTACCCAAAAACAGATTTAATTAAGTTCTGAACATTTCGACATTTCTTCGTTAAAACCGGTTTTAAACAAATCACAAGTACGTGTTAAGATCCGACTAAATACCCATATCCAGATATCGTCAGGTAAACCTGGTGAATTTTTCTACGAACACGGACGTCGCGTCCTTTTTGCCTTCTCGAAGAAACAGTGAAATTACCAGTCACACCTCAGAATCGTAAACAGTGAATTTGAAGATGTTAAAACTCTATCTGTGTGCGATATATAAATGAACGAATGAACCATCGAACGAACGAATGAACGAATAAATGAATGAACTGTTTATTGCAAAGCAGCAATTACATGCTACAGCAAAACAAACATATTTACATTGTGACACATAATTAACAACCGAGAACAATATGCAAAGACATTACAATAGACACATAATCAAGGGGGGTCAAATCTGCCAAGCCGATTTCATAAAATAACACAATTTTTAACTTATGATCTAGACTTTGCTAGATACAAATACCTTATTTGATATAGTCTAGTATAAAAGATATTGATGTAGCCAGTATTTTCAATTGGATAAGAACGAGAAAAAAGTGGTCAATGAACAAGCACAAACGTTTTTTCAAGTATGTGGAATTGTCAATACTAGCTGCATCTGTTGATATTTTTTTTCTTTTTCTTATTGTGAACAATTCTCTAACTTTCAGATTAGACCAGACGTTAGGTAAGCCAGGAGTTCTTTATTCCAATGGAAAAGATAGAGAAAGAGTTACTCTCAGTGCTAGAATTGTTAGAATGGAAAATCAAGTAGGTCTTTAATTGCTGTCGATAATAGCCATCTTAAACTGCTGTAATACTTTTATAACGTGTCCGATCCTTATTTATAATTTCCTTTAATGGACATTATCTCAAAATGACTATTACTGACGTACAACATTTGTTGTGACAATAATTAGACAATATAAATAAGCATTTAACCTATGAAGTTGAAGAAAGATGGACAATTACTTTTTTAAGAAAGGAAAAAATCCCAACATAAAACATATAACAAATTGTTCTTTGCAAAATTTACATAAAACAACATAAACACCAATTAAACCTTAAACATAAATTAAAGCAGGTAAATCGACAAGGTAAACAGTTTTCCTCTACAAAGATTCCAATATGACATTATAACAACCTCCGGGCTCATGTTTCTTTTTTCAAGAAACAACGCTAATATATTGTACCGATAATACTTTTTTTAATCATTCCAGATGCAGAAGATGGACACAAAGATCGATCAAGTAATTTTCTTATTGAATTCCTTATTGAAATCGAAATCCGTTAACGAAAACTCAGTTGAGGATGACGTATGATGTTTACAAACTTATTAGTTTAAATATTCGACAAAACAGAAGGCAGTTACTTATTATGGAGAACCAGTAAAATGTGACAGTAAAACGGAATATTAGATGGCAAATATTGTATGTGACAACGGTACAAGTATTCACCAGTTTCAATTATTTGCCACTGTTTCATACCTCAGAAAGAAGCTTTATGTTATACTAATGATAATCATAAAGATGTTACAGTAGATACAAGATTTACTGTGTGGTTGTTTTTAGCAGCTTTTATCAGTATTTGAACATGTAGTTATTTTTTTCACATTTTATCATTGTTTTAACTTTGGTTGGGTTTTATCTATTGTTAAATGTTTCACATTTTGTAATTGTATAGACTGTTTCGTCAGTATGTTGGATGTACGTATTGAACTTGAATTCTTGAATGATATATTTTGAGATAGATGATGTGTCGGTATTAATATCCTGTAAAGGAAGGTAAAGTTGTATTTTGTGAGTATCTCTTTATAATTACAGTGCATGTATGTTTCATTATATTACGTTATTTTGATTGGCTAACAGAAATCTCTACGCGCTTCGTACAAAAATGTACTTCGGTCGATTCTTTTACATCCAATGAATTTACAAAAAGTAATTTAAGAAAGGGTAGTAATTTTCGATTAACATCATATGACATATTCTTCACTTAGGCCTGGTGAATGACCTCAGAAATAAAACAAATCTGACGATCAAGTACGGCGACAGTTGTTTATCGATGCTAAAATATCGTGACGCGATTAATAATATCGTCAGGTCAAGGTAAAACACACCGAAGAGTAGAATCGCATGAACCTCAAAAGTAGCGGAATCGGAGTTGTCATAATTATTCATGCAGAAAGTTTGATTTTGTTTTAAATATAAAGTAATTAACAGACCATTGCGTTTTTGACAAACATAATATTATCGAGAACTGCAACATTAATCCTCTTTTTCATTGGTCAAATGTTTTATTTTTAAGCAGTCGGCTTCGTCTTCATCTTTAGAAATAAGATAATTCAATATTTTATCAAATTTTAAAATGATATTATTTACTAAATCAATTTAATCAAAAAGAGTTACCAGTGTTTATTGGGTTGATCAAGTGTTACATTTATAGTCTCAGTCAGAATGTATACCCGTATATATAATGTTGTTGGGTATACATATTATAAGATAAGCAATGAGAGGCACTTGATATGTGGATTTTATGTCCAATATGATCAGATGCTTTGTATCTTATTTAACAACTTTCCATTAAAGGCCGTTGCTGGTTAATTAAAGGGTTGATATCATAGTTCATTTAATTTAATTTTTAACAAATTTACCAATATAATTGAAATTTAGTCTTGTTTACAGACGATAAATTTGTTTGAGCACTATTATTTTTAAATGGGAAGAAAAACTATCTTTCATCGGCTATTGATTGTATATGACTAGTCAAATTCATGTCTTCTGTGTCTTGGTATTACATTCATGATGTACTTTGAAAATTTGGAATAAGACTGTGATTTTCGTCAACTTCAAAGTCATTTCAAGCATGTAACATCTCTTTTAACAATTATATCATGATTTTGTTATGATTTTAGTTATATTTTTTTTGTTAAAACAATTGCGTTATATTTATCTAATAAGTTCCTGGAATAGATACAGTGTCTTTTCTTATTCAACTCTTACGGGTAGACGGTGTACCAAAAGCGTTTATACATATAATACTACTGAAGGGAGACTGAATTACTTTCTTAAAAAATGATTTTATCTATAGATGTACTGAACTAGTACACATTTTCATCACGGGGCCAGTTGAGGCCCACCTCCGGATGCGGGATTTTCTCGCTGTGTTGAAGACCCATTTTAGTGGCCTTTGGTTGTTTTCGGCTCTTTGTTCGGGTTTTTTGTCTCGTTGAGATATTCCCCATTTCCATTATCAACTTTATTAGCAGGTGTCATAAGATTTTATCATTTTCGATATTAAGACACTCGTAATCTTAAGATAATAACGGATATGTTTTGTTTTGTATTGATCACAATGCATTCCTCATCTCTTCGAGTATGTCGTCTGGAATGCACTTACCTTTGACTTTTGACATTCTTTGAACAACATCACGGGGCCCGTTAAAAAGACAGGGACTGTTTATAGTCATCGGGCACCTGAGATCGCCAACGGCTTTCGGTTTGATTCTTGCTCTTCTGAGAATTGTTTTTGTGGATTGTTGTTTGCCGTAAATCGTTTTTCTTTTGATCAAGGTGTAGTCTTTTAGTTTTAGACTTATAATTTTGATTGCCACCGTAATGTTTTCTGTCGTATTAAATAATTAAATGTCTGTGTTATGAGTGAAAGAAAAACCAATTGTTAAACGCCTTACAATTTGCTTTTTATCACCGTGTTTATAAGATATTTAATATATTTTATATTATATTTTCACTTTATTAATTGACAAATTGTCTTATCAAGTATACGTATCCTACATTTATGTAATATATAGTCATATCTCGATTTCCTGAAATCAAAATAATTTTTCAGCTTGGTGCATTCTTATAACGATTTATAAGTCGAATGTGTTGTTTTCCGTTTCATTGTTTCATTAAATTAGTGAAGTTTCTTAAGCATTTTCTATTCAGTTTATGGAAAACCCACAACTGTCACACAATTGAAATAAGATAAAGTAAAGACATAAACAGAGAGGATATGTTATAATGAAGATTTGTTATAATGAAAGTTCGAAGGTACACGTTCTGAAGACCGGAGATATGACTATATAAAGATCTTTTGTGTAATTATACATGTTATAGAAGACAATACACTCAGTATACTTTCAAACTGTACATTCCAAAACCCGACATTGTTATTGAAATGTTTTTATTGAATAAAATTTGCGTTTTTTTAAGATGTTTTAAAACGTATCACAAACATAATGTATATCTGGATTTTTTTTTACTATAAAAAGATGAAGATGAATTACTTAAGGATACTTATCTTTGTTCGTGACTGAAAGGGGTAATTTGATATAAAACGTTGTTTGATGTTGATAACTAAACTATTTAATACATACGGAGACTATATATTTTTGCTGAAATACAAAATAGAAAAATCGTAAAATCAGATACATTTGTAACTCAAGACCATTTTTATTCAGTAGGTTACAATATATATTACACAGACACGAGTAGTAAAAGCAAGTTCGTCTTCCTTTTTGCAAGTACATCAGTTATATCTAACTATAGATTATTGCCAGTGCTAAGCTTAACCATACATCAACATCATTTAGTTTCACATGGAATTTTATTGAATACGGATAGTCAGGTGAGAATTGTATTCCATTGCAAGCATGAAAAAGAATGCTTTTAAACATCCTAGCTACACCCTCAGTATATAGGGATGGAAGTCAGCTAATTTCGGTAGCATTGACACATGTTTTTAAATGCACCTGATTTCAACGACAGTGATTCAAAGGATCGTATTCTACTGTGTTATGGGTAAGAGTATTTTTTATTCTGATTTTCTCTTTTCGCTTGTCTTTTTTCTAATCATACAAATAGACTTAGTAGATGCGTCGTTCATATTTATATATTAAGTGATTTTTAAATACTCAAAAGGTCTGTTGCGGCTACGTCACATTCTGACTGATCTCGTTTGTTTGCCCGATGATTTAAGGTTGAACCTTTATCATACAAAGTTGCAATTCATTCATTCATTCATATCTTTATTTCCTCTTTACAGAGATTACATGAATTATATAATCATGAACAATAAATTAAAACATTAATATTAGAACATATAAATGATAAAGTTGTGAGCAATACGCAATATTTACATATAAATGAAAATGATCACAAACAGTTCAAGAGCAAAAGAATTTATATCGCGTGCTGTCGATATTACATGTGCTAGCATTATACTATATTGTTCAATTGACGATTGTATTCGGATGCAGATATTGTTACATGGATGTAGCAAAGTCTCTTGAATGACTCTAAGTCGGAATCACTGAGCATAGTTGAAGGGTTCTTTTCCTAGGCAGATTACATATAATGATTCATCATCACATTCACTTAGTTCAACCTAGAGATCGGGACAAAATTTTTCTATTATTAAGTCCATCCAAGTGCTGTGCATATTTGATGTACACGTACAGCCAAAGCATGCATGTACGAAAACGTCAGTGAACGGACGGTCTCAAATTTCACAAAATTTGAAATATGGTTTGGAACGGTAGATATAAGTTTTCCGATAAACAATGCAGTGCGAATTTCAGAGCTGATTTTTAAGTACGCAAAAGGTCTGTTGCAGATACGTCACACTCTGACTGATATCGTTTGTTTGCCTGATGATTTAAGGTTGAACCTTTATCATACAAAGTTGCAATGAGGAGGTTTCTTTAAAGATTCACATTATTTGCTTTTCGACCTGCCGACATGTAAAAATTATCGTTTACAAAATCCTTTAACCATGGTTACATTGAAAATACCCAAAGTATGCATAAATTTTCGCGCAATTTATAGGCTTTATCTTAGTTGACTATTTTTTAACCATTGAATATCCAGACTTATACTTTATTTGAACTTTGATAGATAGTTACCTCATTGGCAATCATACCACATTTCCTTATTTCTATTTCAATAGCCAGTCTTTGAAATTGTTTGTTTTCAATTACAGGTTTGTAGACCGTTTGAAAACTGTGCAGCTATGTTCCATCAGCGTAAAAAAGAACAGCAAGCATCTGCCGTAGAAACTATGGTCGAAGAATATAGAGAAACAATATGCAATCATCACAAGTTTAATATCGGAGTTCCTATGTGAGATAGTGAGATGTTAAATAAATGTTTATCTATCATAGATATAACTGAGTTTTTGTTAGTTATATTTTTTTGCTTTAGGATCACCAATCGCCATTTTAAATCTTTATAAGATCTTATGATATAAGGGTAATATGGTTGTGTTTGCTTACTTGTTTAATCATCACTTCAAAAATTGTAGAAGGTTTCAAATTGTTGACTGAAGCTTTGGTACATTAACACATTTGGTAAATATTATTATAGCTCAGACCTTTATAATTGTTTTACTTACATAAAAGGACAAAACAATTTTTATGTTATGTGATTTCAACTCATTGTGTTGATGAATTATAGAACACATGAATTTAAAAGTAGATGCATTCGATCAATTTAGCTGAATAATTCTCTTCATTTTTATTTGAAGTCGTGGTTCTTTTTCTTTCACTTAACACTGCTCGTGTATACCTTTTTTTACTTATTTTTCTCGGAGTTCGGTATTTTTGTTATATTACTTTTGATCCTTCGAAAGAAGTTTCATATTAGGAAACTGGCCATCTGGACATCTTTTTCTCTTACGGAAAAAGTCATGTACGGTTAAAATCTTTTTGTAGTGATATTGGACATGTTTCTATTTTTTACAAATGACTTAGCTTAACGTTTTATGGTGATCATGAAAGTAGAGGAACATAGAATAAATGTGTAAAATCTATGGAGCTATTAAATGTGTTCAAAGTATAAAAATCTTCAAAGAACTTTTTGTGTAAAAAAGGGGATTTTTTACCACAAGGATCCGGATCACGAAAGGATGTTCGGGGTATGCTAATTTACGAGTATTTCAATTTTTTATTTGCAGTAAATTTGCAGAAAATTATATTTTATGTCAATAAAAAAGTGCTTACTACAAGGATTATATATATCCTTGAGAATAACTATAGTTGATGTGTTTACCTCGGTTTTGGTTTGTAACCCGGATTCTCAATCGATTTATGATTTGGGAACACCGGAATACTAAAATTATATGCAACTGTCATACAAGTCAGAGGTTTAGCTAGCTATAAAAACAGGTCTTATACACCATTGTCTAGCTACATAAGAAAATACCTGTACCAAGACAGGAATATGACAGTTGTTGTCCCCATGACTTATTTCGATTCTAATAGGACAAATACGGCAATTATTTTGGATCGAAGCACTCTAGCTGAAGGCAAATATTTGTCCTTCCCATAAATAAACGCTCTAACAAATTGGCGTAAAAGAACGGAGCAAACTGAATTAGTGACATGCTTAAACTATTTAGAGTTTTGGATGAATTTTAATTATAATTTACCACTTGTCTTTTTTATATGTATATAAAAATGGCTTATATCACATTTTACCACATTTTAGCATCGTTTGTTTACTTTTCCTTGTTGTGATGTTTTTCTGTTCTTATATTCTTACGTGTTCGTTCTATGACGTCAGGCACATCATTCATAAAAAAGCATATGACGTGGGGTACGATCAGAACAGCCCTGGCAATATATTCATATTTTACCACGGGTGTGTGTACTCAAAGCATTTGAAGGACGTTATACTAGAATTTAGAATATTACCAATATATTTCTTGATGATTTTTTTCTAAAAACAATGAAAATTCTTCAACCTTAGCAGCAGCCTCAACCTTGTTATGTGAAACTTCAAATTCAAAAAAAGTTCTATATACTTGATTGTTATGTTGAACTAACTATATATTATCAAAATCTTTATAAATGCACTGTTATTGAGTTAATGACTTCCCAGGCACTAATTCACCGATTTTTTACATTATACAGTGATCTTATTTAGGAGAACTGTCGTTACATCTTCGGTAACCACGCAACGCAAATGCCAGGGGGATATGGGCCCTTGGGTGTAAAAAAAACAGATTTGTAAAGAACAAATTCAATACAAAAGATTATTTAACAATTATTGTAAATAAAAAGGTTAATTAAACAAATAGGAACTCATATAAAAATTTATAAAAAAAGTGTCATGTCTCTTTAAGTTCACTGATCAGGCACGCTTTCCTGTTTTGTGTGTAATGTTTACCAATGCCACGATCTGGTAAACTTAGGCAACAACCTCAGAGTTAATTGACTTGCGATCAACAAGAACAGAATGAAATGTTACTTGTCGATTATACGTTATAGCAATGCATATAAAATATGTGCAGGCAATAATTAGTTTAGTATATATGCATGTATTGGTTCAATAGATAACATTGATATTTCAGAGCACGTGGGGAAAAGTACATCACAAATATCTTGAACTCCGAAGAGAAATAAAAAAAAGAAAAGTCCCTTATCAAATGGCAAAATCAAAAGCTCAAACACATCAACGAATGGATAACAAATATCAGACTCCTGACTTGGTACATACATTTTCTTATGTAGAAAAATGTGGATTTAACCTTGTTTTATAGCTAGCTACACCCCTTACTTGTATGACAATCGCACACAATTTCATTATATTGTTATAAATGGGTATTGATAATAATCTCAAAGAAACAACACACTTTATATTTCTAAATTTTATTGGGATCAATATCTGAAAAACTGAAAAAATAACTGTCTTAGATGATTTTCATACACTAAGACAACTTTGGCAAACTCAATTTGGGGAGATCAAATTGCATATTTTTATAATTAGAACCAATTTTATCAGATAACATAACATTTAACATAACGTCTATCAACTTATCAAGTTGACATAGCGGTAAAATTCAACTGTCAGTGAACAGGCACTTCGATCACGATTTTCACGGGTCTACATTAAATTCACACTTTCAGGGGATAATGGATTTGTAAAACATGTTTGTTGTTACCTATTCATTCAGTCTCAGTGTTATTTGACACATCTTTTGGGTAGTTTTCCCTTAAATTCCATCGTGTCGAGTGCTTGTTTACGTATATTTGAAGTTGCCATTCCAACGAATGGTCACTTCCGGGTAACGGTACTTCTTTATAAAGTTATAATAATACATAAAAGTATTATTAAGATATGATTAAATTACTTGCTGGCCTTCCTTTTAGTGTGTAGGATATTTAATAATAAGATATAATTACGTTTATAGATATAGGAAGATGTGGTGTGAGTGCCAATGAGACAACTCTCCATACAAATAACAATTTAAAAAGTAAACCATTATAGGTTAAAGTACGGCCTTCAACACGGAGCCTTGGCTCACATCGAACAACAAACTATAAAGGGCCCCAAAATTACTAGTGTAAAACCATTCAAACGGGAAACCCAACGGTCTAATCTATATAAACAAAACGAGAAACGAGAAACACGTTAGTACGTTTTTGTGAAGCGCCGTTAAGGAACTATTTTGTGATTTCAATGACGTCAGATAGAAACGTAGGTGATAAGGCTAAGAGTGTGGAATTTTAAGGTTTATATTTATTATGTCACTTATTTATTGGAATTAAAGGCAAACTTTCGCGATTTTGTGGATTTATAACAACATTTTGGGACATGAGCCAGAGTTTTCCTTGGTATTTCAAAGTTATAGGAGATTTTCAGTTCTGTGAGTCGCGGATGTATTTCACCGTCAAGTATAAATACGGCGTCGCACTAGCACTTTGGCATATCGTATCTGGCTATCAAGCAGAGCAGAACAATAAACAAAACAACCATTAAAGTCAACCAAGCTATTTAGGTTCAGGATGCATTTCGATATAAAGCTATTTTACCTTAAGCCATGCGATAGCATTTCAAGTCTATATTTATCTTGTTACATCTTTTGGAATATTAAACTAAAAGCTTAAATAAGGACGTCTAGGAACCAAATACCGTTTTTATAAATATTCCCGCTTAAGCAGGTCTTCAACAGGAAGTGGCTTCATATTTGAAAAGATGAGGAACCAGTTCAATATCTACAATTTCTAATAGCAGTTTTTGGCAAATTATACAATTATTAAAGATGTAAAGATACGATGTCCCACCACGTTGACAACTTTCTAATATCGTAATTTAATGAAATATACTTGAAATAAGTATATTTCATTCTCTCATTATTGTATGATTGATAGGATAAAGACTCGTAAATCTGTATATATAAGTTACATCTGGGGTTCGGAAGGCCAGCATCTTACTATTCCAATTTATGATTATACTATATATATGTTATTGCTGATATTTGCATGCGTTATTTATTGAGATATATATATATATATATATATATATATATATATATATATATATGCATACTGGACAAGAATAAAAGTCATTCTTTTACGCTGGATTCATCATTTTATATATGATTATGCTGGAGTCAACAAACTACATTCCAAACAAGACTAAGTGAAGGAACACTATCAATAATCAATCATGTGGAATTAAAAGTACACTCGACCCCTACTCGCCCGCCTGTAACAATATTGACAACAATGTGTGAACAAAACAAACAGACATTTTGTGGAGAGTTATCTCATTGGCAATCATACTACATCTTCTCTTTGATATATATAAAAGGTACAAATGTCAACATGTAGACAAAGTACATTATCAAAACTTAACGACAATAATACCATAATTTAGCAAACAACAATAACGGAATGACGGGATTTAGAAGTCGAGACCCACGTCATATGTATAAAGAAACGTTAAAATGGATATAGACAAACACATGGAAAGAGGAAAGCGTGTTTGTTTTTTTTTAATTGATCATGTGTTCATATTTGTGATAAAACTATTCATTTACAGTTGTTAAATTTGTTCTTTGAGACATTTACATTAACAGTTATAAATAATAAATAAATCCTTTAAATAAAGGATTTTCTTTTTTTTTTAAGTTAATATTCAATTCTTTTAGAGTGAAAGTTACGCATTTAAGTGAATATAGTTGGAACATGTTTAACTTTTTAGTCAAATTCGAATTTTTATATGACTTGTAGGATCAGTTTAATATTGTTATGGGCTTATGTGCATTTCTAGCAGTATGCATCTGATCATCTTAAAAATTCTTGTTCATCTATCGTTTTCACTCTGTACAGGCCTTCTTCTTTTTATGTCCCACCTACGATAGCAGAGGGGTATTATGTTTTCTGGTCTGTGCGTCCGTTAGTTCATCCGTCCGTCCGTCCGTTTGTCCGTCTGTCCCGCTTCAGGTTACAGTTTTTGGTCATGGTAGCTTTTTGGTGAAGTTGAAGTTCAATCAATTTGAAACTTAGTACACATGTTCCCTATGATATGATCTTTCTGATTAAATGCCAAATTAAGAGTTTTTATCCCAATTTCACGGTCCAATGAACATAGAAAATGATAGTGCGAGTGGGGCTTTCATGTACTGTGGACACATTCTTGGTTTTTTGGGGGTTTTTTTTTTATTGACTTTAAAATACTTATATTTTTTTTTCTTTTCGATTGGCTTTGTGAAGAAATCTTTCTTTTAGAAACACATTTTGAATTACATCTAGGCTTATTTTTCATGAGTTTACTACAATTTTGTAACATGTATAAATTTAACATGTCATACCAAACTTATTATCAAATGGTATTTTTGAATACATCACAAAATTATTCCCAATTTTTCAATAACAAAACGTTCATACATTCAGTTTCAAAAGTACCTCGTCCAACATAGATTTTATATTTCACATAGTATGGGATCCAATTACTCTTACGCGTTTTATAAACTTTGCTTTCCCGAGGGTTTTTTCGTCAATTTTTGTTTGTAAACATTTCTTTTTTATTACTAATTGAATCAACTTTGTTTATAAAAACTTGAATGAAACGTGATATCTGAAAGCAGGCCTAAGGAATAAAATTCTTCACGAAATTAATTTCGTTTTAACTTGTATGAACTTTTAAACGCTTGATGATTTTTCCGAAAGATAAATCAAGCTACAGTCGGTATCATATTATCTAAACCCATAGATAGATTTCCAAAAGTCTTCTTATTTCCTAATTCTGTTTTGTGGTCAATCTGAGTTGCATGATAAAACAAATTATAGTTTCTTTACTTGTTCTTCTCTATAATAATCAAGGCCAACAATATATGTTTTCTATCAGCTCACATTGACATAATTTTGTCATGAGACAGTGACCTCATCTTGCGTATTTTCAAGATTTACCCCGAGCATTAGGTTATAAGGAACGACTGTAATATTTTTATCTATCGATTCGATAAACCATATATAACAAATGTGGTGCACACTTCATAGACAGATTTTTTTTACAGTCATTCCTTAATTCACCTACACTGAATATCAACTAAGGATTTTCTTATCCCAGGCATAGATTACCTTAGCCGTATTTGGTACAACTTTTTGGAATTTCGGATCCTCAATGCTTTACAACTTTGTACTAGTTTGGCTTTAAAATATCTTGATATGAGCGTCACTGACGGGTCTTATGTAGACGACACTCGCGTCTGGTGTACTAAATTATAATTCTGGTTAGCTTTGATAACTATTTACACCACTGGGTAAATGCCACTGCTAGTGGACGTTTCGTCCCCGAGGGTGTAACAAGCCCAGTAGTCAACACTTCGGTGTTGACATGAATATACTTGTTTGGCTTTATGAATATATTGATATGAGCGTCACTGATGAGTCTTATATGGACACCTATAAATTCATTTAGAAACAAATTATCCAAAAAGATAAGAGAATAACAGGAATGACAAGCTTCATATAATCAATACTTAACATCACTATTATCAATATAAATAATGATTGATTGTTGGTTGCTTAACTCAATATAAATAATGAGTTTCATTTGTATTTTTAAAGAAAAAACTATGAAATTAGCTAGAATATTAAAATTATGCAATAAAAGACATGTTCAAAAAAAGATCAAGACCATCCCCTTCCTAAAAATAGACTGTCCCACATATTCACATAATAATTAAAATTGTTTAAAGTGCCTAAAATTCCTAACATAAGACATATCCAGAGTCATATTCTTATTGTGTGTAGTAAAACCCTTAACAGTTTAAGGTTTGTCAGAGGCTTTCAAAGATACTTTCACACTCTTATCGTTATATATATATATAGTTTTGTTCTTTTTGGTTAGTTTTTTTTTTCTCTTTAGATTTTCTCCTTTTTCCGTTTTCTCTATTAACTTCAAAGTTATATAAATTACTTTTGTTGCAATACACATGATACAATGAGATAAGACAACACTATTTATCATGTGGTCAGTGAATAACAGCTGGTCACTGGCATCAACAGATGATTTACATATTAGACCCTTATAAATGCCTATATATTTAGATTAATTACCATATGCTTTTATGTACATAAGTTCATTATCAATTTACACCCTGTTGTGATATGATAATGATTTTTGATTTTTTACAAATTGTGCAGAATAATACTTACTTCAAAATTATGTGATAAAAAAATATCTTAAAAAAACACTGTTAGTCTGTTGTGCTACCTTAACAAAACTCCTTTTGTTTTGTTGCTTTTGTTTAAAACATTTTTTCCATATCATAAGAGACGAAGACAAAAATTGATAAAATAGAATTCGTTCTTATGCATACGATTTTGGTGAAATCATAAGAATTCATACATATTGTCTTCTTCTATTTAAATCTCCTGTTTAGGGATCTTAAACGAAATTGTTTTGTAATATCAATCAATTTGTAAGGCACAAATCTGCAAAATGTTAGAAGCAGTTAAACAACCGTTATTTAGTTTGGACAAAAAAAAACACACAGACAAGTATGTAAGTACGACCTTCAAAACTATTTATAGAACTCTTGCTAAATACTAAATTCTTTACTAAACACAGTGATTCATAAATGTTAGGGATATATCAGGCATAGATAATATATTTGGCTATGAACTTGTCAAGCCCTGGAAAAAAACAATTGAGAAAAATACTTTTTTTTTAATTTTTAGAAAAATCATTACAAATTAGTTAACATGATATCAAATTAAAACATTGTTGTCAGTAAATTCAAGCAAGATAAGCTTTATTGGAAAACCTTGGTATTTAGACAAAATTGACAAAGTAGATAAAAAAAACGTGCAGGCATTTATAATAATAACACCGTGTTTACTATACAATAATAAAAAAGTGAACACATAAACATTTAGTTGTGAATTATCTCAATAAGTATTGTACTTTATATTATGTAATTCACACATCATAGTTCGTCAATTATTTCTATTAATATCGTGCTTATTATGCGCTCACATATATAAATAAATGACATTTTTAGATTCAGCATAACACATTTACATCAAATTTGATTCGACTAGTACAACTATGTTTGCCTTAGTACTCGTTCTCGTCGGTTTTGCCTCGGGTAAGTTAAATCTTTTTCTAAGTACTAATATTTGATCGCAAACAATAATGTATTTTCTGCATTGTTTATAGTTTTTATGGCAACAATATCAAATCCCCACATATTTGTGTTAGTTTTTACTGAATATACTCAACCTTAGTTCTGTATCTTTCATCACTTAATAGATATAGGAAGATGTGGTATGAGTGCCAATGAGACAACTCTCCATTAAATAAAAAAAATTAAGAGTAAACCATTATAGGTCAATATACGGCCTTAAACACGGAGTCTTGGCTCACACCGCACAACAAGCTAATAAATTACTAGTGTAAAACCATTCGAACGGAAAACCCAACGGTCTAATCTATATAAAAAATGGCTTGTATTATAATTTCTAAATGACTTGCTAGCCTGTGAAATAACGAAGAATGCTGGACTCAACGGAGTAATATGCATATAACAATCTGAATTTCATGTAAAATAACAGTGGTAAAAAGCTTTATTTGAGTCAAATTCATATAAATTATGTTTTTTTACTTGCACACCAAGTGCCGATTGTGATTTCGTATTGAAAATTTGTTAATATTTCAAAATATGATAAATAAAAGGAAAAGCTAGAAAAGCCTTAGTATTTTAAAAATTCTAAATTTTGTTAACAGTTAATTTATAAATATAACCATATCAATGATAATTCATGTCAGCACAAAAAGTGCTGACTACTGGGCTGGTGATACCCTCGGGTAAATAAATCTCCACCAGCGGTGGCATCGACCCAGTGGTTGTAAATAAACTCATCATAGATACCAGGACTAAATTTTGTATATACGCCAGACGCGCGTTTCGTCTACAATAGACTCATCAGTGACGCTCGAATCCAAAAAAGTTTTTAAAAAAAAGGCCAAATAAAGTACGAAGTTGAAGAGCATTGAGGACCAAATTTCCTAAAAGTTCTGCCAAATTCAGCCAAGGTAATCTATGCCTGAGGTAGAAAAGCCTTTGTATTTCAAAAATTCTAAATTTTGTTAACAGTTAATTTATAAATATAACCATATCAATGATAATTCATGTCAGCACAAAAAGTGCTGACTACTGGGCTTGTGATACCCTCGGGGAAATAAATCTCCACCAGCAGTGGCATCAACCCAGTGGTTGTATATAAACTCATCATAGATACCAGGACTAAATTTTGTATATACGCCAGACGCACGTTTCGTCTACAAAAGACTCTTAAAACATATCATTTATATGCTCTTTTTCTATAAACTGTTGATAGAATGTCCAATGTCTCGTAATAACAGGGTTATAGTTATTGGTCACATTTGGCATAAATTTTTAATTTGTGGGGTTAAATGCCCTATTACATATTTTATGATAAAGCCTCCCTAGTATTTTGATTCGAGAGTCACTGAAGAGTTTGCTATTGACCATACGAGTCTCATGTAACAAATCATAAGTCTGGTATTCTTGATGAGTTTTTACATTGTGAGTATGTCAGATAATTTATAAACATATATAGTCTTAAAAAAGCCATTATTAAAAAGTTATCGAATTTTGTAATATGATTGATCAGTTTTTAACGCTGATTTCAGTACTATATTTTGCTATTTCGTGGCGGTTACTATAGTTTATATTGATGGAGGAAACAGGCGTTACCTGAGAGAAAACCTTACAATTCAAGTCAATTAAGATGAATGAGGCGAGCATGACTGCTCCTTGCGGAATTCCACCTCATAACCTCAATGGTTATAGTCTAGTGAATTTTCAAAACATTATTATAGTTTCAGGTACATCATCGGATGTTCCAAGAGAATGCTATCCATTGTTTAGTTGTTCTAACAGATTTCTAGATATTGGAAAATTCTTCTATGATGGCGATACTTTAAAAGATGTCAGCGAAGAAACAGTTGACGAGCTATGTCGGTATGTGTACATTTCTGTCATTAAATAGTTAAAATACAGTCTCGATATCCGAACAGAATGAGTTTGAATCCCAGCGAAGGAAGAATACAACTTTGCTTTTAATTATATAAATATTGCAAGATCTGGTCACAAATTGCTAACCATTGGTATGTAAAGAAACTAATGTAACTTTGGTGATTGAGACCAACTAGGGGCGTAGCTACCTAAGGCTCGATTAGGCACGTGCCTATACATAAATACCACTTTGGAATAAAAAGAAAAAATTATAATCATTATTAATACGTGGCACGTCGATCGATACCCTTCAGTGCCTAGGATGATTAGGGTTTTATTTACAATGCCCGTTTCGTCCGCAGCTATAGTCTATAGTGAAAGATGATTCAGCGCGGTGCGACGCGTCAAGTCCTACCCGAGATCACGGACAATGGGGGACGAACGAATTTCTAATTTATCTGTTCTTCGTATCCACCGACACCTCTATTTGGTTGTTGATGAGAGTATAACTGATTTTATTGGCAGAAAAACGATCGACTTTACTTTGAAAAAGTGTATCATTGACATGCAGGCTTGTGTATGAAGCTGGATCTGACAGTTATTCATAAAAGATCATAAAAGTTCAGAAATTTTAGATTTGTTTAACAAATTTTTGCCAAATGAGTTAAAAGATTCGTTCAAAAAAGTTAAAAATCGTTTCCATTGACCCCCTGTGGGCCTAAAGCCAAAAATAGTCCAAACAAGTTTTTGCCGCACTCTCTGTATGGTTATAACACTTGCAACAACTCTTTGAAGGGTCTGTTGAAAGGCAAAATGTCTGTCTCTATCCAATAAACCCTCATTTTTCCAATAGCATTTTTAAATATTCAGACCTTCATCATTGACGACCTCTATTACAGGACATTGTGGCTAACTGTTGTATTTACTAGTACAAATCTATTGTAAATTTCTTTTCGTCCTGATCATTCATAACCATTTACCACTGGAAGTTTGGCAATTAATCAATCAACTAGCTTTCAGTAATCTCAGATCTGCATGTAATGGCCACATTTATTCAAATTCCGATATACAGAAGAGGATGTAAGAAAATATGAATTTCTCGAACATTATTAGTATAGTATGAACAGAACAGAACTTCTACTTTATAGGCATCGACTGTGTGCGTGTGTATGTGTTTGTGTGGCTGGGTGAAGGTTTTAAAAGAACCAAAAGATAATTGGTTGATGTCTAGACAAAAGAATAAAATTATCATAATTATAGTAATCTCAGTGTTTTTTTTTGTTTTTTTTAATGAAAATGTTCTATCAATTATCGTATATATCGACTATCCTCAATCAGAAAGGAATCGATATGTAAAATACCCAATAAGGTGTACTACATATTGTACTTAATAAAAGGGCTACTCTGATCTACACTTGGCATACTTTTTAAAAAAAATTTCATTGTACTGTGGTAATTCACCTGTCAGGTGTTAATATAAAATTTATCATATTTCTTTGAACTTCATGAATATTATCATGATAAAACAAGTAAATTTGATATTTTTGTACACAAAATTATGCAACTAAAGTGCTGAAAAGCGTTTTCCGTTGGTGGGCTTCGACTCCCTGAACCCCCTACCAAGGCTCTCCCCTGGACCTACTGGGGGCGTTAGGGCCTGCAGTTCATTTAATACCTAGCTACGCCCTGAAGACTAAAACGTTGTTGTTATTGTTTTGTGTTATTTTTTTCAAGGTTGACTAAATGTTAACCTGTGTGTTTAAACTTTAAATAAAGCATTCCATTGATAGTTAAAAAGAGCAATTAAAATATGTTTTTTTGTCAATAATATATTTCTTTCTGTGAATAACACTTGAGAATGTTGAAATTGTAATATAAACATGAGTGCAAAATCGTATCTTAATTTCAGATAAGACAGTATTAGTTTGAAGCAATAAATTTAAGAATATGTGTGGCATACGTAAATGAACAAACAATCAAACAACAATAAGAATTGAGCACTAGGTTAACATAGTATTATAGTTTTTAATAGCAGACAGATATGGAAGTAAAACATAACAACAATTACTGTGTGACCACTTATTTTCAAGAGCGAATTTTGTTCGTGAGTATGACAATAAGGCAAATGTGTCAAACTTTTAAGAAAATCGCGGAAAACAATATATCTATAAATACGGATAGAAATGGATAAACAAGAAATGAAGTATCCATAAGTTGATTTACAGAATCATTGCACTGTAATATTCTATAGATTTATACTCTAATATTGTATGTTGCATTGCAGACATATGAAGACAAAATTGGTTTGTAAGGAGGCAGAGAAGTGTAAAGAGATGCATTTTGTTACTGATATGATGGCTGAAATAGAAACAGCTGTTTGTGTTCAGTATAAAAAAAAGTTTGTATATCATTTGCATAAGATGATTGAATATCGGGGTTTGTTTTTCGTGTGTTTAATTTTCGCTTTTTCTCGCTAGCTAAATAAACGCCAACATTTGACTCCGCTTAAATTTACCTGTATAATCAAAGATAAATCAAAACATTTAAGTTTTTGTACATTATACAGTTAATATGGAGTCTTTTATGTTGTTAAACAGATTTAATGAATGCGCTTACTTAACTAAAATCTCTTTTTACATAATAATTAAAATGGCTACTCATTGTGTCGCACCTTTTGACAACACAGCTATTAGATGTTAATTAGTGACGAGCTATTGTATTGAAAAGAATAATAATCTAAACAATAAGCATTTAATGAAAAATAACAACACCAAAAATCACTTTCACACGTATATATCTGTATTTATCTAAACCTTCATTTAAAGCATGCCACAATGTCCATGATTTACGTTCCTCTTAAGTTCTCTAAATTATCTATTTATTTAAACATTTTATTTTAACATGTCTTTTTGTGTGATTTCAGTTTTGTTTTATAATAACAACGAATCTTTGTATTCAATCATTGACATTTATATTATCATGTTATGGTCGATGTACAGTACACGTGCCGTCAAAGATAGTACAATTTTACATACAACTTTTGCTAGTTGAATTTTAATCGAAATTATAGATGTATCTCTTTTTTTAACTTTAATATTTAGTGTGTTATATGCATTGACTATATGTATATATACTACTGTATATGAACTTTTTGTCGCGTGTACCTATTTTCGTGCAATCGGTATTGCCAATGAATTGCGTGTATTTAATATTGCTGATGTGCCGTTCATATCAAAATATAAATAACGGATTAATAGAATAAAACAGTAGCAAAGAGATTATTCTCCGATTAAATTGTAGTTACACAATAAAACTATCAGATCTGTATCGATCACAGGTGTTGTTTTAACAGTTTCACAGTTCAAATGAGGTCATGTTAAGGGAAACCAGGCGAACGTTGTAATTTCCAGAGAATATTATTGGTTTTGAAGGTTTTACATTTATTTAAGCTGCATTTGTATTCGCGTGTATTTATTTTTACGGAAATATACTTACAGCGAAATTCGTGAAAATAAGCACAGCGCGAAAAAAGGACATATATAGTATTTCGTATTGATGAAAAATGTTCATGTTGTTTGATACGGTCCAAATATTGAATAGAGAGAAAATTTGTTATCTGAATAGAATTTCGACCCTTAAAGCTGAAATGTGAAAACAAGTCTTTACTTAAGAATAGAAATATAATAAACATCCTATTGGAGAAGTGTAAATCCGCTTACAATGAAAAGTTATGAGTACTAAGCAACCTGTTTAAGATCAGTTTGAGAAAAAATTCTATGTTAAGTCTTTTATGAAATTCTTTTTTATTATATAAAATAAAGATGTGATATGTTTGCTATAAGTGACCAAATGACAGAACTTACCACTACACGTCACCGTACGGCCTTCAACAAAGAGAAACGCTCGTATCATATAGATATCTATATAAAGTCCTAAATTTTAACATATCTATTCAATTTTTTTTGTCGAATTCTCTTGTTCAGTGAAACGTCGAACAGTTGCCTGATGTGTGACGGTTGCATTGCGTTGCACATGTAGGAATTATAAAGACTGAAGTTAAACTCACAAGGATATGCCTCGGTATTATGTTTTATCATCCGTTCGACTTATATTTTCAACAAGACATTATAAAGCATCTAGCAATTAGTTAATTCTACACGAATAATAATTTGAACATTTCAGACATTCAAAGTTTAACAACATGCTACAATGAACCAGAGTTCAGATCTAAATTCGTGGAATGTGTCCAAGATTCTTTTAAATTCACTAATCCATCTACTTGTGGGTAAGTTTTACTTCAGGCAGTATATTAGTGTTTTCTATCAACATTATTCGATCAAATTTGTATTTTAACAATTCTTTTTATAGAATTATTTGCCATTGGTCATCTATTTTTAGATGATATATTTTGTGGTCGATAATTTTTCTTTCGATTTTAAAAATGCTTTAGGATCCGTTATTTTCCTCTTTTATTATAACACTGGTCTATCTTTGTTATAAAGTTAGTTTGTTTAAGATTTTTGTCCGCTAGCGTGAATATTCTTGCGGAGGTTATCAATGTTAAGGATGGTAATATGTCAAAACCAAAGAGGAATCCTTCATAATCTCATACAGTACGATATTCATTGTGGAGTTCGTGTCTCTTCTACTGAGATTAAAACTATTTTAACTTCAAACGAAATCGAAATCAAAAGTAATCTGCAAATTTGATATTTACGATTTTCTATCATTTGTGACTGCAAGACAAACCCATAAGACCATGATTCATTATATGATACTGGAAATTCTTAATTTTGAATTACAGATTTGTGGACAAACTGAAAAGATGTGCCTCCATGTTTCAGCGCTGTAGAGCAAGGCAACACTCATCTGTTGTTGAAACCATGCTCAGAAAATATGGGACAACACTATGCAATCTTCACAAATTCAATGTTGGAGCTTGATTTCAGTTCACTCGTAAAACTAAGATGAATATTTATCCACCATAAATTTAAAAAAAAACATTTTGTAACACCGAGATCTTTGTCAACGAATTAATTAGTAAACGATCTTAGTTGATTTATTACGTTTGCTTATGTTGATTCCCTTCTCATAATCAAGTCTTAAATACAAGTGCAAATATAATCTGCCTTTGCTACAGTTCTACACTTTGAAATACAATTGTAATGTATTCTTGCGGTGTGACTCGTCGGTCAGATGAACATGAACCAGATAGACAGGCATGTACACCTTTCAATTGTATATGATTGACATATTACTGGTACATGTAGTATCCGGGAAATAGTCCAAACTTAAAATATGAAAATCGTCAAATGAACCAAGTAAAATAACAAAAAAACTGAATTCAGTGGGAAATTCAAAACGACAAGTCCCTAATCAAATGGCAAAACAAAAATCGTACACAGATTATACGTATGTTTAGAAACTGTCATATTCCTGACTTGGTACAGACATTTTCTTGTGTTGAAAATGGCGAAAATGAGTTCAAGCTCAGATGATACCTACCAGTCGGATGTGTACACCTTACAATCATTCATTTCACCAAATACAGTTGATCTTTATGTACACCTTACAATCACTCCTTGCAATCATTCCTTACACCAAATATAGCTGCTTATATTATCTGAGATAAGGACTTGACCTTATTTTAACTTTGATTTCATATTAATGAAATGAGGAGGCGGTCTGGTAAACCCTCGATAACACACATTTAGATGCTTCAACAAACCAAAACATCCAATAGAGGTATCCTATTATAAGTTATATGGTTTGATACTGACCCTCTAAGTAAAGTCCCTAGGGATTGAGGCCGGAGGCCGAATCCCCTATGGATTTTATTCACCTTATATGGATCCGTAGGGGGTCAGTATTTAACCGTATAATGAATTTATCGCACGCTGGACTTTTTCTGCTGCGTTTTGTTGAAAAATAAACAATGAAACAACAAAATTTATTGATGACGTCACCAATAACGCGTCATTAACCCTCTATGAAATTTACAAACCTGGTCTCATACGGGGTCAACACGTGACGGCGTTAAACCAATCATAACGTGATAATTTACCCACGGTGCGATAATAGTCACTGGGTAAGTGTTCAAGCAGTCACTTAACCATGAAAATGAGGTCAAGGACAATGTATAAAACGGAAGGAAACTTTGTAACATAAGGTTTATGCAAACAAGGTATGAAGCATTCACATTGGGCACGCCTTTCCGCATAAAAGCGCGAGGTTTGGCTAGCCACAAAATCCGGTTCAACCCATCATTTATCCCGAGTCAAGAAAATGGCAGTTGTTATCTTATAGTTCGTTTTTGTGTGTGTTGCATTAATCATTTTCAAAATTAAGGAATCCTAAGATGCATCAGGATTTTGTATAGTATTTTTTTTCAATTGAGCACTAACAGCATTATTCTATAACAGAAAGAATTAAATTAATTAGACTTGGTGTCATTTCCTTTCTCTATTTTGTAATTTTTATAACAATATAATTTCATCTTCTCACTGTTAGACTCGAAATGGCAGAAAACAACAAGTCCCTATACTCACCGAATGGGAAATTTGAGAAATATTATTTGAATGAGGAAAACGATGTACTTCCGATGATGTTTAGGTTTTTCCTCGGTTTTAGATTGCTTTGTAAATATGTTGGTATATTTAAAAGGTTGTGCCCACCAAAGTCACAGATTAACCATGGTATAAGTTGTGATAACGTGAATTAGAGTTGTTCAATTTCCTAAGTTTATTGAGATTCTGAACAAGATGAAGGTGAAGCAGATGAAAAACATTGACTATGATCACTTTATATTTTGCTGCAATCTAAACATCTCAAACAGTGAAAAATATTGCATTTTGATTGCACTTTAAGTCAATGAAAGATGAGTGACAGACGACAAGTGATAGCAAAGGCTCTCATTATATTTTGGGCCATGTGAGCTAGAAATACATTCTTTTCAAACACAAATGTACATTTTACATTAAGTGTTTATTGTACGGAAATATACACTAGACTTTCAACACATTATTTATAATATCCGGTTGAATACAAATTTTTAAGGTCTTTTATAAATCAACAGTTTAATGACACCAAATCGAGAAATGTGTTTTCTAATTGTATTCCACCTAGTCAGTTCAATTATGCTTTCAAACCGTTACCAGATCTTAAAAGCAAAAACCTGGTCCAATTACGCAATTAACCTCAAGTGTCAAATCAATAATTCAACCAAACAGCATCAAGAATATGCAAAATTCAAACAAGCGGTATTTTTTTTAAATATTTGTTTATGTAATTGTCCTTTTCATATTTAAGTTAAGCTGATTTGATCTAACTTTAAAACACTTGAAAGGCTATTGTATTTTTAAATAAAATATTAACTACTTGTTAAAACTTGTTTAACTTAATAATGCTGAGCAATAACAATGTTAAGTATGATGAAATGTATAATGTTTAATCTTTCATTTCAACACTTGATAATAATATTAATAGTTTGCTGAATTGGTTTTTATTCTGAATTTTTAGAATTACAGAAATATATCTTAAAAAAAACTCTACTGACTTTCAGATCTGTGTTGCCTTTGTAACCTGATCTAAAATTGAATAATTGTTTATGCTTCCAGTTCTATAAAGTTCACTCACCACAAGACACCAAATGGCACAGAAATTAACAGCTACAGGTCACCCTACAGCCTTCAGCAATTAGCAAAGCTCATACCGCATAGTCAGGACCCGATATGACAATGGAAAACAGTTCAAACAAAAAACCTAACGGCCTAATTTATGTACAAAATATTCACAAATAACGGGCTCCTGACTTGGGACAGGCACATACATATAGAACGTGGGGGTATTTTTACGCTCAATATAACTTTCACACTTAAACATTGCACAATGCTTTTTCCCGTTTAATACACTTTTTGATATTTAGTTTATGCATATATACAATGTATTTTGTAAATTTGCAAAAGCAAATTATGTATCTTTTAATCAAATTAATGATTTAGGAAAATGAATCATCTGATAATTAAGAAAAAATAATAAGTTTAGATTTGGAATTGTTCTTCTATACAAAAATATGCTGGAATCATTCTGAATCATTCTGAAAATTTCCAAACCTCCTTAATACAGACATTATCGTGTTTTAGTCTGTAATGTCATTTACTACTCTGTAAAAGACTTTCTGGAATATCTTAGTATTTCTATAGGTCGAAGGGTACGAAAATACCCTAGACATGTTCGGCTGTTCCCGTTTCCTCTCCGTGTAGAATGTACATTTTATTTTTATATTTCTTTAGCTTAAAAACTAATAGCAGGGTATATATTATATGTTGTTTGATAAACAATATAAAATGAAAGTTTAAATAAGTAGTTAAAATGTATACTTCATGGGGTAATAAATGAAAATAACGAGAATGTAAACAGTAAGTTTGTGCGCATGTGTCAAACATATTGTGTGCTCATTAAAACACGGCTTTGTTTACAATGCGTAATACGGACGTCATATTAGAATGTACGGATGATAATGTCTTTAAAAAATATAAAGTCACATTATAGTAGAAGGCATTTCTGATTTTCTACTTAAACTAACTCACATTTGTTTACAGATGTATATATAATGGGCAGATGGCAATGACACGGTTGCCAGTGAGAGAACTATCCGTCAATTGGTAGAGATATTAGCAACTATAGGTCATCTCACTGATTCATACATGAGAAAACGCCTGACTCAAAAAATATATAGGATAACATTTTTAAAAGTTTACAGCATAATCTAAAAAGTTTCTTTACAAATGTTCAATTTTCCAAACAGTGTTCATTATGTTTGTTGATTTTTTTGTATCGTCAATATAAAAACATATCATGCTGTTATTCTTTTCCTCTGTTGAGGCATCTGATAGAAAGATTTCATATCGAATGCACTGCGTTTGACGTCCGTAAACTTTTCACTTTTTGAACTACTACGTGAGAACCACTTTTTCGAATTTGGATCCTCAATGCTGTTTCTTAAAACAGAGAAAAAACAACTGTAAACGGTCACATTGGAAAACATCGTCTTGTCATCATAGCTTTTGTTATGTTTGGACTGGGTGTATGTATGTTGTTTAGCCTTAACTGGTTTATGGATTGGTCTTTATAAACGTTTTTCACATCATAAGAGACGAAGAAAAAAACGGAAAAAATAAAACGTTTTGCATTCGAATTTCTTGTTATCATACTACATCATCAAACTTTCTTTGTATCGACCTAAATAAACCTGTTTACAATCCATAACAATTTCAAGACTATCAAATTCTTGCTAACCGAAAAAATCAAGCAATCAAAAGCATAAATAGCTTTTTTCGTAAAATGACCTTTGAAGGCTATGGAAAACTCCACTTAGAAATAACATATAATTTAGATAGTTTTAGGATAATCATTTTAACATACTTGTATATCAAATGCCTTGTAATTAGAATACTGGAGCAAGTTAACATCTTTATCAAAAACTTTTGCATTTAATTAAATGAGACAAAAAGAAAGGATAAAAAGTGCAATTTGCTACGGTACATATTTATTTTCATTATACAATATGTTAGTTTAAATGAGACAAAAAAAGGATAAAAAGTCCAATTCGCTACGGTACATATTTATTTTCATTATACAATATGTTAGTTTTTTTGCTGTGCTAACTTATTCCTACTTCATTGTACTTTGACGAAATTCAGATAGAATACTAAAATCGTTTTAATTTAAGAAAAAACTACCTATTATGGTAAGTTATTTAATTTTTTCTCTGAAAGATGCATATATAAAATTACATTGAAATAAGTTTCCTCAGAATGTAAGAAATTGTTCTGTTAAAAGTGTTTACTTGCATCTCTACCCCAGAAACAGTATTCTAAACAAAATCCTTAAAATTTACATGATAAGAACGTTAGGTACATCATTCATTTATTATACAGGTACAAAGAGTATATCATCTTGCTTCAAAATCCATTATTTAAAAAAAAAACTTAACGCTAATAGTTATTAAAGGTACCAGGATTATAATTTAGTACGCCATACGCGCGTTTCGTCTACATAAGACTCATCAGTTTTTCGAAAAATTCAAAGTTTAGTAAAGAGGAAATTTCTAAAAATTACCACATTATTGATATTCATGTCAACACCGAAGTATTGACTACTGGGCTGGTGATACCCTCGGGGACGAAACGTCCACCAGCAGTGACATCGACCCAGTGGTGTAAATAGTTATCCAAGGTACCAGGATTATAATTTAGTACGCCATACGCGCGTTTCGTCTACATAAGACTCATCAGTGACGCTCATATCAAAATATTAATAAAGCAAAACAAGTATAAAGTTGAAGAGCATTGAGCATCCAAAATTCCAAAAAAGTTGTGCCAAATACGGCTAAGGTTATCTATGCTTGGAATAAGAAAATCCTTTTTTCGAAAAATTCAAAGTTTAGTAAACAGGAAATTTCTAAAAATGACCACATTATTGATATTCATGTCAACACCGAAGTATTGACTACGGGGCTGGTGATACCCATGTTTTGTATACTTATATTGAATTGTTGTATTATTAGTTACAATTGATATTGGTCAAATGAATTTTTTTTGTAAAGAGTCATGATAACATAATTTGAATCTAATGATAACTTTGTGCTAAACTGTTAAACGTTTTATTAGTCAATGCATTCATTTGCATTTGACCAACTATTAGATAGAACCAAGTCATACTAAGACACCTATTCATGATTTTGTTCTTTCTATAGAAGCCGGAAGTTCTTCCCTTCTTCCCTTTTAATGCCGAAACACTTGACAAGTCTTTACTTTTGGATGTTTAAAAACAAAAATCATTGTGATGTATTCAGTAACGTTAAGCCTATAACTTCTGAACTTTTTTTGTCGATCCTTTCATGGAATATTGTCATAAGATTTTTAAGAATTATTGATTTTTTCAAAATTCGCCGTGACATACAATTAAAAAATAACTTTAATGAGTCTTATGTTGACGAAACGCGCGTCTGGCGTATTAAATTATAAGCCTGGTACCTTTGATAACTATTTAAGTATTATAAGGACATAATTTATTTAACAACAAAAAAAAACATTTACCTTTCCAAATACAACTTTCACATACGGATCGTAATGATTAGAACATACTCACCCCTTCTCGTCCAGAGAAAAGTCAGTTTTTCTCCCTCTAATTTTCATAGTACATGGTTTTCCATGCACTATGAAATGCTATACATGAATGACTTTTCATTGTAAAGTTATTATGAAAGTGAAAAAGCAAAGATTAAAACAAAACATTTTGAGTTTTGCAAATGTTCATACATTTTCTTAAGGTACACATATATAGAATAAACTAAAACAATTGGGGTAAGGGTATAGGTAAAATAACATTTATTTAATTTATATACCTGACATTTGAGGGATTTTTTTTTCTTTCAAGAAAAACAATGCCAGACTGCTGATATATAAAGCAAAGGATATTGTTTTCTTCGAAGAAACACAATACATGTACATGCACATTTATCAATAAAAAATAAGCATTTAATGTTGAATGGTCTGAATTTAAATATTTATACAGAGAGTTTTATATTTATTAAAATAAATCAAATTTCAAAAAGGGGATTTATATAACATTGTGTTGCTTTTTAAAATAACCAAAATCTCAAGCTATATTATAAGCATTAAATTTTACCTGAAGTAGAATTTTTTTTTTTATCCATTCTGTCCTCACAAAGGGTCAAAAACTATGTCAGAGCTATTTCATTCCATCCATTGAGATTCGCCTTGGGCTTAAATCTTAATAAAACATGACCAAGTATTGTCTTACCTATAAAACAATGTGAATAAAATTAACGAAAACGTGTCTACCGTGATCTCGATAGAGAAATAAAAAACAATTCATATACAGATAACAAGATGCATGTACCTCAGATTTATTTTTTTTATCAACCGAAGAATTTTGTGTTAGTTTCGCTACAATTATACTGTCAAATACTATAGTAACAGAGTATACAATTGTCCAAGGTGCTGATTTTTTTCCTGCTGGTGAATTCTTACTTGGTTAATATCAGCGGCTGCAGAACGTTGCATCCCCGACTGTTTCAACAGCAAAACAGTCCCATAGGAACTACTTGTACGGCTAAAAAAAAGGTAAAATAACAAAAATACTGAACTCCGAGGAATATTCAAAACGAAAAGTTCCTGATCCAATGGCAAAATCAAATGATAAAACACATCAAAGGAATGGAAAACAACTGTCATATTCCTGATTTGGTACAGGCATTCTCAAATGTAGAAAATGATGGATTGAACCAGGTTTTATAGCGCTACACCTCTTACGTGTATGACATTCGCATCAAATTCCATTATATTTATAACGAAACTTTACCACTTTAACTATGGAGTTTTGAAAAAAATAATCCCTCGTAGAATGAAAAGCTCATATGCAGTGGGTTATTTTCAAAGGTCAAAATATAGGGTTGTGTGGCATATTTACACATTTATATGCCCCGAACTTTTAAGTGTTTAAACTTATATAAAAATTCTGTACAACCCCTACGATGACTTTTGGTCCTCCACAGATTTTAATTTGACCGCTATATATGTGTAAATCTACTGGTAACATTCCTAAGTATGTCTCTACGAGATGAAACATAGAGATCATATCTTGAAAATAGTACGTAAACAAAACAAAATATCTATGAATATTACCGTTATATATCTAACGTTTGTAAGAAGGCAAACAAGTGTAAATTGAAGGATTTTGTGACTGATCTTATGGCTGAAATTGAAAGAGCTGTTTGTGTTGAGTACAAACAAGGTTTTGTATATCATTTGCGTTAGATATTTTATTAAGTAGACTAAACCTGCAATAGATAACGTTACAGTTATTCCTAACGTTTCATTCAGAACTTGGCATGTGTCTACATGCACACTTGTTTTTATCTGTTAAAGATTTTATATTGGCTTTTATATTTTCATGTTTTGGTCACGGTACAGTAAACTAGCTAGTTGGATTTAAACTGAAGTCGAAAATAATGATGACTTTTATTTTGTTGTCTAATAATTTAATTTTGGATATAACATGTCGAAATAACATTAAAATGTGGGGCATAATGCTAATTAACCCGATATGCATGTTACTAAGTGTGCACAACATCATTTTTGTTATTTATTCATAGACATCAAAATATTACTACTAGTAGTTGAATATTGAATATTGATATTAAGTGTTTTATATGCATAGACTTTATGTTTGGCAACTATTTTGTATTGAAATCTATGTTTTCCTGTATGTAGATACGTTTCCAGTTAACAAAAAGTAAATTTATATCAGACTTGAATTTCGTTTCTTTCAGGTTAAGGATATATTATTCTGAAGATTCAGTAACGTCGAAATCTCGTTCTGGAATAATTTCCAAAACATGTGATACAAGTGAAAAATATCAATGAATTTCAAAAATATTATAATCATACATAACTTTGTGAAAAAAAATGTGTTTTTACAATGAATAGTTTTTGAGTAATCCAGTTTTCAAATTTTACCAATCAAGTCAGTCTTTTTAGCCAAAATTTTGAGAAAATGGGTGAGGGGTACAAAAAATTATTTTACAATAATCATGTACATCCTATATTATTTTTGTCTATTCTAAATATCTTAGATATGTATGTTTTCAATCATTTATAAAAAAAAAATGTTAAAATATTATGCATTTTGTTCTTAAAAATGAGAAAAATCACAAATTTACAAATTGACAGCATGATAAATTTGACACCAAAAAACATCCAAATATGATAAAACTTTCTTATATTAACACCTACCTATAGTTTTTTTAAGTTAAATTTATTCAGATTGGTCAACTGCATCTTTATTAAAAGTATGAGAAAAAGTTTAATTGTGGAACTGTGATTTTTTTCACGATAATAGCCCAATAATAGGTAAAAACTGATGAAAAATGGGAAAAATCATCAAAATTGGGTATTTTGAAAGGGTCGTAGCAAAAAATGAAGTGCAACACCATATGATTTTTTCTTCACCAATTATTTTTTAACAGTCTTATAAAGCCAAAAATCAGGTTAAGAAAAAAAGGTTAATTCTAGAAATTTTATATCCTTAAATAGTGAAACATGTCAATGTTTAGAAAAGTTTATATCAGTTAAGAATGAGAAAATATCAAAAACACAGAGTCCTAATTAAAAAATAATTAAAGAGATAATATTTTTCCTCCACTCAATCTCCTTTTGTTCAAGACTCGGGTTGAACTAGAACATTTAGATGATATATGTCTTTGTGGAATTGTTTTGTCAATCTTTTGGCCGTTAACCTTTAGGTTAGGGCGTACGAAAACCGGTGCAGGTCTTCCATTTAGATGAAAGCAGTGTCTTATTATTTTCCACTAGATAATAAGCGCCACCTAATCAATGCATCCTATACACAAAATGCTATTTACATTTCAGACATTCAAGGTTTAACAACATAATACAATGAACCAGAGTTCAGATCATAGTTCGTTGAATGCGTCATTGATTCTTTTAATAATCCAAATTGGTTCGGGTAAGTTGCATTTTTGGCAACTAGCGTTTTATTTCAACAATATGCGGTCAAATTTGTATTTTAACAATTAAGATATGTTAATTTAAAACATTTAACTGACACAAAATTTTCTTCATATATGATCAGTTCTTTTCAGTTTCCCATTTTCATAATATCACTTTTCTATGTTTTACTATGTTGTTTCAAACAGATGTGCAATGTATCTATATGGAGGGGCATTTGCGAAAAATACCAGTCAAGGGACTGTAAAATTTCCCGAGTCGCTAACCGAGGTAAATTCGGTCCAAAGACTGGTATTTTTCGCATATACCCCTCCATAACCATATCATGATATATCTTTTAATTGCATCGAATAGATTTGGATTGAAACTCTCTGTACAGGTTTTTACTAGAAAACTGTAATTCATTAACATGTTTATGCATAATTTTGAAGATAAGATGAAACTATCATAGAACCGCGGGCATTATACATGAACTATACGCGTTAGCTCGCTATTTTATGTAACGTCATATTCGAAAAATTTTAGCGTGAAGATGCCCGTGAGGGTAAATAAAAAAAGGAATATCCACAATTACAAATACTTTGGTATTTGAGGCAAATTCACCGGCAGCGGTGAAAAAAAGCCCTTTGCAATTTTTTGTTTCAATTACATGTTTGTAGACGGACTGAAAATCTGTGCGTTGATGTTCCAACAGTGTGGAGAAAAGCAACACGCATCTGCTGTTGAGAATATGCTGACAGAATATGGTATAATGTTATGCGAGCATCACAAATTCAATATTGGAGCTCTTTCATTCCAGCGCAATCTTAAAACTTAGATGGCTTTTGATCTACGATAAATAAAAATAAAATTTAAACACCGAGAATTTGTTTGTTCTACAAATCAATTGTCAAACACTTTTTCAGAAGATTTATCTTGGTTGTTTGTAATGACTTCCCTTTCATTGTCAGGTCTACAAAACGCATGCCATCTGATTTTGTTCCGTTTTAAACTTTCAAATACAATTTTAATTTTTTTTTATTGTTTTTTCTGTTGTTGTGTGGGCGATATCACTCAATACAAGAGTGTTAATGCTGATATGTCTCGCTTTACTTATGATTGCATTTATGTTGAAAGTCAATAATATGAATGTTTATTCTACAAGTATCATATACACTAAGCATTATAAAAGTTGTATAGAATTTATGTCACGGTCAGATGAATCATGTTTGACAGTTAGACAAACATGTACAGTAACTGTTACAATCGTTCCATATACCAGTATGATTGACACATTGCTCATACTAGTCCAAACCACAAAAACTAAACCTTGTCCAATGAACCATGAAACAAGGTCAAATTAAACCTACCAGTTGGACATGTACACCTTACAATAATTCCATACACCAATTATATTGTTTATAGTATTCGAGATATGATCTTGACCGCTAACTTTAACCTTGATCACTGATCCATGAAATGAAGAAGCTGTCAGGTAAACCCTCCCTGATGGATATGTAGACGTTTCAATGAACCATATACCGTATACAATTTCTTTTTATAAGTGAGTATTTAACTGCAAAAAAAGTACTTACCGAACCATTCATAATGTATATGCATACAATGTATGAAGCATACTTGGCTTCTACTTTCTAAATATAAAGCTTTATACAAATAGTTTACACCGTTTCCACCAAAACAAACCGTACAAATTTGAACATCACATTGACAAGGTCAACGGGGTTTCAATTATAAGAAAATACTTGATGAATTCGATGCCCCTTTTTTGATTTACCACCAACATAAACGCTCAAAACAAAACATTTGTAAGTCAAGGGAGATAGGTAATGTAATATAACCTTTTACGTATTGATTCTTTTTCGACCCCTCCCGTCCCTTTCCGAGCTCGCGCAACTTTTTCGTTTGTACAAGACCTTTTAAAAAAGCAATTAGAATCTATTCATGAATACAATAGTAGTTATATAGTAAATTTGTGTATTCTTGTCTTTAATTTTTGCTTATAGGCTTGGTCTGTGTACCATTTTGTGCTTTTTTGTTACATATATGTATGTTTTTAGTGATTAAGATTATAACACAATGTTAACTACTGTATTTATGACATGTTTACCTATTGTGCATTGTCTACTGTTTGTCTTTTGATCGTTTTTTCAGTTTCTTGTGAGTTCGAATATCCCTTTGGTATTTTTCACCTCTAGTTGTAAAGAATCAATCATAAACTAAAACGAAATTGAATAATATATCATATAATTCAACTGTAAGATATGTTGAATTTTACAGCGGATACAACGTGCTTCTTTGTTACATATATAGTTATCAAAGGTACCAGGATTATAATTTAGTACGCCAGACGCGCGTTTCGTCTACATTAGACTCATCAGTGACGCTCATATCAAAATATTTATAAAGCCAAACAAGTACAAAGTTGAAGAGCATTGAGGATCCAAAATTCCAAAAAGTTGTGCCAAATACGGCTAAGGTAATCTATGCCTGGGATAAGAAAATCCTTAGTTTTTTAGAAAAATTCAAAGTTTTGTAAACAGGAAATTTATAAAATGACCACATTATTGATATTCATGTCAACACTTAATCGCTTAAGTGTTGACTACTGGGTTGGTGATACCCTCGGGGACGAAACGTCCACCAGCAGTGGTATCGTTTTTTCGAGATTAAGAGTATGACACAATGATGACTGCCATGACTACTTATTCATCTCTGTCTATTTAAAAAAGCGTGAATTATAACATCGATTAAAAAGGAAATGAAAGAGGTATAGAATAATAGCAATTGTTTTAAATATGATCCAAGAGATAAAACGACAAGAATTTAACCACTCAGCCTTCACAACTATTCGAGAAATAAGTCACTCAAACAGTATTTTTTTATCAACAAGGAAGAGATGCCATTTACCTCTAATGGAAAAATAACGGAAGATAAAAAAAACCCTGCCTAAATTCTTGACCATTATATAACTAACGTTATGTCACTTAAAACTAATGACAAAGCGTCGTTTAAAAGAAAATCGGTACAAGGGAAACACCTAGCTTCATAAAAAGATATTTTGAGGGCAAAAGGTCGAAGGAAGTTTTAAAAGGAACACTTAAAAGACCTATTAATTGCCCTTATTCTTAATTTTATTCCGAGTTTAATTTTGAACGTCCAAACATTTTTGGGGGTGGGATCAATGTACGGTTATTTATACATCATTCCGTACTTGTTCCGAAAATTTTGGATACACAAAACCAAGTACTTCATATTTATAAAAAAAAAAAAAAGAAAAAAAAAAAGGAAAAGGAAATATATGCCCTCAATTTAAGAATTAATTCATTCAACATTAGTTGTTCCTATGCTTTTTGTGTGTTTTTCTGTGAATGTAATGATTTTGTGTGATGGTTGGATACCCCATATTTTTTGCTTTTCTATCTATTTGTATTCTTAGGAGGTCCAAAAAGAAGGTAAGGGCAGTTAAGAATTTTAGTATAAGTTTAAACTCTTAAAAATTCAGGGCATATAAATGTTGAAAATATACCGCACAGCCCTGTATTTTGACCTTTAAATAAAATAGTAGTGCATATAAACTTTCTGTTCTGGGATATTATTTTCATATCGTTTTCACGAAACATTAGAGTAAAAGTGTCACAGTTTTGGACGCAAAGGGAGTTCCTATGGGAAATTGCATTGTTTATATTTACGGAATTGCAACCTATAAGCATATTATAAGAGAGGGACGAAAGATACCTGAGGGAGAGTCAAACTCATAGACAGAAAATAAACTGACAACGCCATGGCTAAAAAAAAGACAAACAGACAAATAATAGTACAGAAGTCACAACATAGAAAACTAAAGACTAAGCAACACTAACCCCACCAAAAACTTCTCAGGTGCGCCGGAAGGGTAAGCAGATCCTGCTTCACATCTGGCACCCGTCGTGTTGCTTATGTTAATACAAATCCGGTAAATAGTCTAATTCGGTAGGTCACATTCATGAAAAGGGAAAGGTATTGTAGTTACGACATAAGGAACATATCCGATATCATCTGTGAAACGGTCATTCAATAACGGTCAACCAACTCGTGATGGCGTCCGTAAAATTTCTGAAGGGATGATTTCAACTTCACCATTTGGAACTCTTGGTTTAATAGCTTCCTTGTGAGTAGCAATCCTCTATCAAGGAAATCATGATAGGAAATACAAGCCCGGGAATATCATATCAATATAGACATCGCTGCTGGAATGTTGCTACATAGAAATGGAAAATTTACAATTGGGAAGCTGAAATCATTTCTTTTGTCGTAAGGTTTTGTTTTCAACCAACCCTCATTGTCAATTTCTAGATGTGAGTCAAGATATGAGGCAGACATAGCTGTATCTGTAGTATCCTTTATTTGCAGTTCGATGGGATAGATTCGTTCACCATAGTCACCAAATTTTGTATTATTTAGTGAGAGAACATCATCTATATAGCGGAACGTAAAGTTAAAGGATATTGCTAACTTCTTATTTTTCTTCCTAAGAAGTTCCTGTATGCAGTCAGCCTCATAATAATGAAGAAACAAGTCGGCAAGAAGAGGGGCACAATTGGTTCCCATTGGAATTCCGACAGTCTGTTGAAAAACACGTCCTCCAAACGTAAAAAATGTGTTGTCAATCAAGAAATCAAGCATCTTGATAATGTCAGTTTTAGAGAATTTTTTGTTTGAATCAGAGTGATTCTTTACAAAGTAGGATTTATCCCTCCCCAAGGCAAGATACTTGTATCTACGTTCGCCATTCTTTTTAATGGAACAAAGTAATACCAACTCTTTCAGTTTGTCTTTTAGTTTGGAATGGGGAATACTTGTGTAAAGTGTAGAAAAGTCAAATGTTTTAATACTATTGCAAGATGAGAGAGTCTTAGATTGTATGTCCTCTAAAAGATTAATAAGAGCTATCTTCTCACATTTTATCTTAAAATTCTATCAGGTAGTTTTCTTTTTATCACATAAAATTTTATTTTCAATGCATATTCTGAACAAAATCTGACAATTTTGCATAACCTGTAGTGTGAAAAAAGTCCGGTGACCCATACTTTTTATTATATTTAAAAAAAAAAGCATGATACAAACTTCATTTTGACAACCTTTTGAAAAATTCTATCAACCGGAGTAAACCGATGAAAATTTGTTCAAAGTCGGAACAAATACTTTTATTCTGGCTATAGTTAGTATTCTTATGCAATTTTTATGAAACAACTTTTTTCATTGGCTAAAATTAAGTTACCGTCAAATCCACACTTGATCAGGCGTAACTAAGGAGGGGCCTGCCATTTTGAATTGATTGGATCAACAAATGTTCGATCACTACAATATTATCGACAATAAAACAACACCAACCTCGAATTCGCCGTTTAATGTGATTTATCCAGATTTGAATCGTCGAGGTAACGTAATAACCATCCGTTTGTAAGTTTTCATTTGTATGAGTTTAGTCATAACGTCTTTGCACCAAAATTATTCATGGAGTTTCGTGGATTTTTTTTTTTGTATATCAAATTTATACATTTTTTCAAGCTCTAACATATTATTTCTTCTTCTTCTTGTAATGCATTAGAATCGGAATAACATAACTGTAGTTGAAGAGTTGCCACCGTCAATTTTGATTTGACGGTAGCAAATTTCCGTTCTACTTTATCCGCTACGCATCGCCAGTAAAACTGCATTTGCGACTGTCAAATCGACAATTGACGGTGGCAACTCTTCAACTACAGTACTGTTATTCTTCAATTGTATTTCAGAAATTTAAGTCATTATCAAATATTGAAAATTAAAATCACAACCAAAACACAACGGCGAACAGTATGAAATGTGTAACAAGATATCAGCTGCAACATGATTTTAATGGATTTATTTAAATGAGCATTACAAAAAATGACAAACGGGGTAGTAAAATTATGAAATTTACCGTTAACTTCCTCTGCTTTTAGTTTTTCTTATTACGAAAAAAAAATGTAAATTTGTATTGTTCCTACGAATGTGCAAATAAGACCGAAGCCCCATTTCAAAACACATCTGGATAAAATTCTTACTACGCATGGGTAATCTTTGTTTTTATTATTGAAAATCCCTAAGCTATCACAAAACAGTAAATATAACAGCTTGAAAGACCAAAACGAAAAATTAATTTGATAATACGTGTTTAAAAAGGTTTTTCAGAAAACCCTATCTCCAAAATAAAATTAAAAATTAAGAAAAAATAGAAAAAAAGTTGACGTTCAAAGTGATAATACATAAATAAGTAGACCATACAAACAAGTTTTAGGTAAGAATCTGCATATTTTATTTTATTTTCCAGGTATATAGACATTTTGAGATACAGCATAACGATACTAGTCCTGACAATTGTCCATATAGTTTTTGCGGGACCAGAAAAGTATTTATCATGCCATTACCAAGTTATTCATGATTACGAAAATGATTCATTTGGAAATAGTTCAAATTATGGCCCATTAATATCTATAACTGTGAATGTGTTTACTACTAGTAATAGGGAATGTTTTTTAAATCCTAAAGCCATTACAGATAAGTATATAAGACAGAATTATTTTCAAGGTGTTATGTTGTATTTTTTTTTTTTTTGTTATGGCAATGCAACAATACATTTTATATTCCCTTCCGAAATAACTGTTCCATTTAATACGTTTGGTATGGTTTTGATAAAAGACTGCAAATTTGATGGCCGCCAGATCAATTTGTTATTAGAGTTAACAAATTCGAGACATTTATATCTCCAAAACACCACCATTTTTGATTTGAGAACGACAATTACACCAAAGTATCTTTGCGCTTTTAAGCAGTTGATAGTTTTTGGAATATTTCATTTAGAAGGCTATGTAATGGAAACATTGGATCACTTGTTAAGTTGTGAAGCTACACTTCCTAAGATGCAAGAATTTGTGTTATCTTCATGCGGAAACGGGACCATTAATACAAACATTATAAAAAACAAATTTCCATATTTAAGGTATATGATGGTTACCAACTGTAGCATAGGAAATCCTGTTCAGCTAAAGTTTATAGACCCCCACACAGAAATAAGAAGAAACATTTCCAAACAAGGAGTGGGAGATCACGGATTTCGGTATTTGAAGATATTTAAATATCTTATGTCGGATGTTGGAATGACCAGTGGAGTCGACCTGCGATCAAATTCTTTGAAAGATTCTGAAAATATTCATATATCTGGTCATGTTAATTTGGTTAAAATAACACAAAATCATTTGCCGAAAATATCAGCAGATATAATAGCTGACGCTGAAAGATTACAAATCATAATCTTAAGCCAAAACAACATTTTTTATATTTAAAATGACACGTTTAAAGGTCATTTTGATGTTGAACATATTGACAAGAGTAACAATGCATTACGCTCATTACCGGATAAAATGTTTCAAAACATGCACAAATTGAAATTTGTTAGTCTTGCAAGAAATTCATTAACAACATTACCAAGAAATATTTTCGCAACGCTTAATGAGTTGAGCACATTATATATGGAAGGGAACAGAATTACTCACATAGAAAGAACTCATCTTCCTTCCAATAGCTTAAAACTAAGCTATATAAATTTAAATTACAATCCCATCATTGATTTACCAGTGGCAATATTTTATATCGAGGGCTTGAAGACTGTTGACTTGAAATACACAAACATTACTTTTTCTACATTATGGTCCATTTTGGAAACACTTGATATCGTATCGTTGGGCCTAAGTGTATCTCCTGGAATGGATATGCTAATGGTGTAGTTTCAAATTCATTCCCGGAAACAGGGACAGATTTTGCTTGGAGAATCGTAGATTTAACAGGATGTAATGTTTCTGGATTTGATTGGACTGAAGATCAGCGTAATAGCACAACTCTTACTTTTGCAAAATATAATTTAAGGGTTATTCTGTCATTTTTTCGTTTTGTTTTAAAAAAAACAATCCAATAGACTGTCTTTCAAATAATATAGTTTTTCTAATAGATGTGATAAGCATTAATCATAAAAACGGTATTTTTACTGGAAACGAATATTTTTTCAATGAATGGCAATGTGAAAATCCTATCGAATTTCATGGAAGGTCACTTTTTCACATCATCCAGAAGAGACATATTACAAAAACAACAATATATCAAAGTTGACTTTTAAACCATATTTTAACAACGTCAGGCAACTTTATATGTCTAGCAAATAGTTTAAGAGTGATCAAATATAACGTTTTCAGTGAAATGTAAAAATTGAAATTTTTGAAACTTGACAGCAACGTTTTAGGTTATTTACCGAGAACCATTAGAAGTCTCAACTTAGATGATATGTATATAGACCATAATCCTTAACTCTGTGATTGCAATTCAGTGTGGCTCAAGCATTGGATGTTGGACAATATACTAGCACTTAGAAGACTTGAAGATATAACGTGTAGAAGTTTCAGCGGAATAGAAAAGTACAAGTACCTAATGAGAAATTCACATGTGTAAAAAACTTTGCCAATAGTTTTTTGGCTGAAATTCTAGGAACACTGTTTGGGATAGCAGTAATGTGTTTGCTAACGATAGCTATAGTCTTTAGGCAATCAATAACAGTTTTACTTTATTTTAAGCTTGGTTTCCATCCCTTTCATCGTCAGTCTTGCGAAGATTATGAGACCATTGATATAACATTTGTTTACTCTGAGAGGTATGAAGATTTCATAATGAAGAAGTCGAAAATTCTAGAGAAATTTGTCGTATGTTACACAACAAAACATTTTGTTTCCGGGTATTCTTGGGATACTAACATTAGAAACGCAGTTCACTATAGCAAGTACGTTTTAATTTTATTGACGGACGACGTTGAAGCTAATATCATTAATTCGACCTTTGCAGCATGCGAACAAAAATTTGAAAAAAGGATAGATTTTCTTTTAGGGTTCATAAAGACAAAAAGAAACATAGATGAATTCAAAGCAAGCAAAGGCTTTAAAAGATATTTCAAACTACACCAGAAGTTGAAACCCGACAGTATGTTGTTTTGGGAGAACCCCAGCTATAAACTTGCGTCATCTGCGGACCGAATTAGGAAAGAAAACGACATTGAGATGAATCAGAATATTGAAGATCAGTTATTTTGCGAAAGCAATGTTCGTGAAACTGAAATCAATTGTGAAGCCTATGATGCATTCATATATTATGTGGATGAAGATCAGGATTATTCTGAAAACAAATTGAAAAAGAAGTTGAAAAAAATCGACAATTATAAAATCATCTCTATTGATCAAATTCATCCTGGTGGACAACTGTTTCCTGGGATTGAAAAATGTGTAGTCGAGACACTCTATTTTTGTTGTTTCTCTTAATACCATTGAGTTTCAATCAGCACAAGCACATGCATTCACAATGGCACACATTAAAACTGACACAAACATTAACAATCATCTCATCATTGTGTTCAGAGGAAAAAAATCAAACATTTTATTTGATGAAAACCTCGAAAATTATTTTTAAAAATATATTTTTTTAGAACATGTCGAGGAAGACGAAGCAAATGAGGAAAAATTTTGGAGAAGATTAATAGCGGCTCTAAAATCAAAGCGTCTAGTAAATGGCGCTCCTTAAGATTTTATGAGCGAGGAGGATTATAATTTTATGAAAATGTGGTTTTTAATAAAGCTGTTATAACACTTTGACCTAATTTGTATCAAGGAATGTACTTCATTCAGACATACATATGATTTTTTGTCCGATATCGGCTATACCTTTGATCCTTTTTGATTTTATCAGAAAAATACTTGTATGTCATAAACATTTCAGTATAGCTAACGATCCTTTTTTATCTGCTGTGAGTAGAACAATTCCTAGTCATCTACCTAACAATATGTGTTTGAAAAATAAGGTTATTACATTTAGAAGTAGTGTGGCAGAATGAAGCTTATTTTCTCGAATCTCCAACAGAGTTGCCTGGTATATGATGGATGGCACACAAACATGTAGCAGCTAGCTCCAATGTATTAATTTACAGACACTCCCAACTCATTCTAGAAAAAAAAATCGACCAATCAATCTGCGGTGTAAAGTAGATTTTTTTTTATCTTCGCAGAACGCAACAAAACATAGCTTGAATTTTAATTTTTACATCGCGATGACCGTGAGGGCATTCCGATGTATTGTTGCCATAGAGATGACTTTCGTTTTTGACTGGTAACCGATAAATACGCGGATATCATCGAGTGCAAAATAACATTTCTTATCGCTTGTTATAAATTCACTTCTTCAATGAATACTCATAAGAACAGAAATTTATAATACGAAAATATAATGTCGTTACAAATATTTATCGTACAGAAAAATTGTGTTAACGCATGCGGAAGAATATCACAAGAAAGTTTTTTTGGGAAAATATGAATGTCTACTCAAATCCAATCTATTGGAAAAATCGAATTGTTATAGAAGAGTGTCCACCATACACTTGTACTGCACTTTTATTGGAATCGTAGAATAGAATGATATACAATTGGATGAAAAGTATACATACATGTAAATGCTATATACTATTATAAATATAATATATAACAACAAACCAGAGTATACGTATTTGTATCACCACACTATAATAGATATTAAAGCAGTGAAGTTGAATTCCTTGTCATTTATTCATCATCCACGTACGAACTTGTCTCAGAAAAAATATATCTCTGTACATAAACCTCAGTTTTCCGGTATAGAAATGTGATTTTGTTTTCTGAGACAAGTGCTTGTGACCATCCACAAGAACTTGCGGTCATCCGAGGTTCAGTACTTCAGTACTTTGATTATACTTTTAAACAAATGTAAAAACGAAACAAAAAAGATTGAAACCGAAAACATAAAAATAATCAGATGAATGTCAAAGAAGATTTTGTGTAAACCGATACTCAGTTATATTGTAAGGCACCAGCCCCTTATCATTCTTACATCTATATAAGAATTTTGTTGTTGATATTATTGTGTGTATTATATGACAAGTACATGCAGTGTTTGAATTGTGTATTTTGAATTGTGCATAGATTTATAATGTTATTTATTTGAATGTTCACCATATGAAATGTGTTGTTTAGACAAGCAACTTTAAGTATTTTTAACCTTTTTGTAATTGTTCATTTTAGAACAGAAACAGTGACATAATAGAAATAGAACATATTTTATTCAATTTATTATTTACTAAATTTCATAACTGTAATATTCTCATATTGAATGATTTATGGCACATAAAGTTAACTTTTCACAGTTTAAAACTTTGAAACTGCTTTTAACAGAAATAAATTGGCATCACATACTTCCCAATATCTGTATTATATCACAAACTCTTGTTTAACATAACTTCCATGTTAATTCATTTGAAATTGTTAAAACTTTTGTCCTTCTCCATGTTGATATATAAGGCTAAAGTGTCGTCTGCTGCCAGTGCCTCGTTCCAAAATTAATTTGCATTTTTAAACATGTGCTGATGTCAATCCAGATAGAGTTACTGTTAGAAAACGCTATTTTTATGCGTGTTGTAAATAAACTGTAGTTGTTGTATGAAGAAATGTTATTCCTGATATCAGTCCTGTTGATTGAATCGTTATATGAAGTTTTCCATTGTAGACTATGAAATGTAAATATTACGAGCACCTGTTCTGAGTGTTCATCTTTATGAATGAATGTGTAAATTCCTGCTCATGCGCAGTAGTTATAACATGTCAAGCTAATCGTTGATGATTATTAGGGACCGTTCAATATTTACCAGATGGATGGGCCGGTGCATTCTTAATATCGTTTCATTAAATAAGCTAACGCCCATCCTTTTAAATTCTGAAAAAAAGTCCTTGCCCATCTAAAAAAATCTATAAAAAAAGTCCTTGCCCCTCTAAAACTATAAGACAATCAAAAATGATTTAGGTTCTTTTTCTATTTTAAAGTTTTTAAATTTTATGTCTTGAAATCAAAGAATAAACTTTGGTGTTAATACAAAATTTAAAATGTGCTAGTTAATTCCATATATATGTATACATTTAGTTCAAATATGAATATTCCTTTATCTGTTCTACTTTTGGAAAAAGAAATTAAGCAAATATAGGCAGGCATGTTTTTGAATTTGATGCAGCCTTTTTCGCCTATTAATTAATTCCCTAAATTTGACAACTAAACACCAAACTATCAAAAAACCTATCATTCTGTAAGATTGATATATAAATGAGAAAGCTGTACAGTTATATGAAAATCTAAGTTGATTTGAAAAAGTTAAAAAAAAAATAAAAGGTGACCAGTCACCATCCAAATTTGGTCTAAACTTAAAATTGCAGCTTTTTTTTAAGCTATTAACTAAATCATTAAAAATGACAGCAAAAAAACAAAGTACTCCACAGCCTGGCATTCAGTAAGATCAATATAAAAATGATTTAGCAGTAGAGTTTTATGAAAATGCAAGTTGATTTGAAAAACTTATGAACAAATTTAAAGATGACTATCTTGAAATAACCTAAAACAGAAAATTTAGCTTTTTCTTAAACCTTTTTATTAAATCCATAAGAATGACAGCACCACACCAAACTACCAAACAACTTGGCATTCTTTTAGATCAATATATAAATGAAATAGCTGTAAAGTTTTATGGAAATCCATGTTGATTTGAAAAAGTTATAAAAAAAATTAAAGATGACTATCTGGATTTAGCATAAACTGAAAATTTGAGCTTTTTCTTAAACCTTGTTATTAAATCCGTAAGAATGACAGACATACACCAAACTACCAATCAACGTGGCATTCTGTAAGTTCAATATATAAATGAAAAGGCTGTATAGTTCTATGAAAATCCAGGTTGATTTAAAAAAGTTATAAAAAACATTAAAGATGACTATCTAGATTCAGCCTAAACTTAAAATTCTAGATTTTTTTTACCTATTTATAAAATCCATAAAAATGACAGCAATACACCAAAGTACCAAACAAACTGGCTTTCTTTAAGATCAATATATAATTGAGATAGCTCTTGAGTTTTATGAAAATCCAAGTTGATTTGAAAAAGTTATAAAAAAAATTAAAGTTGACTATCTGAATTTAGCCTAAAATGAAAGTTTGAGCTTTTTTCTTACCTATTAATAAAATCCATAAATTTAACAGCAATACACCTAACTACCAAACAACCTGGTTTCCTATAAGATCAATATATTAATGAATAAGCTGTATAGGTTTTTGAAAATCCAAGTTGATTTGAAAAATTTACAAAAAAATTAAAGTTGACTATCTGAATTTATCCCTAACTAAAAATTTGAGCTTTTTTTCTTACCTATTAATTAAATCCATAAATTTAACAGCAATTCACCAAACTATTAAACAACTTGGTATTCCATAAGGTCAAAATAATTTATAAGATAGTCAGAACAGAAAATTTTAGCTTTTTTAATCCTTAATTTTAAAAATCCTTAAAGTTGACAGAAATGAACCAAGCTACCAGTTTTTGAGTGCCCGCAAAAGAAATTTCTTACACACCGATGAAATGGATAAAAAATGTTCCTATAAAATATGTTCTGGCCCATCCACTAAATATTTAAAAAAAAGTTCTCGCCCATCCAAATATTTCCACAAAAAAAGTGCTTGCCCCGCCCCATTTTGCACCGGCCCATCCATCTGATAAATATTGAACGGTCCCTTAGTTCGATTTTTAATTTAACGCTTTCACAGTTGTACTCACCGGCATTTCGTATATCCATGAGTTGTATATAAAGTATTCACATAGTTTTTATAAGCTGTCAAGTTGTTTTAGCGGCGAATTCTGTAATTTTGTCAGCCGTTAACACACACATGTTTTGTTCTCACAGACAAGCCGCTACTTCCGGTGGCGCAGTTGTAACTTTATTTATTGTTGCCAAGGAGAATTGAAATAAATAGCATAGTAGAAGCTCTTATATATAAATAAGATGAGAAATATATTTTATTTGAATTTACGAATTATTTTTTTAAATAATTATTTTTCTTTAAATCTAACTTCCGCGGGAATTTCCTACGTTCCAACATCCAACTATCCAACTTCCCACATTTCCAACGGTGACGTAAAAAACGCTAAAAACGTTAGTCTTGCTTAAAACTTTGGCTTGTTAAGGCAGATTTTTGATTGAAAGTTAATTTTAGACGAAATTTCCACATTTACTTTAACTAAATTTATAGTTATTTAATATAGAAAGGTAAAACAATGTCTTTTTAGTTTTTGTAAAGTTAAATCTTAATTTTAGCGGACTTTTAGGAGCCGGGCTCTTAAGATTTTAATCTTTTATTCTCATTAGTCATGTTAATTTAAATTTAAGAAACTTCAGCAAATACTTTTAAACCTTTTGTTAATTTTACGGATTTTGCAGGCAATGCTTTAGTTATATAGTTATTTGATGTTTGTAAATTTTAAAACACTTTAAATAGGAATAAATAGGCAATCTTTGGAATTAGGGATTATGGTTTCCATAAAATTTGGAAACCATATTTAAATTCGTTAACAGTTAGAAAGGATCTAACTGTTAACTTAAAATAGGTACTGTTTCAGGAAGGACCTGGCAGTTGCCTTGCTTTTATGGAATGCTGTCTAAGTAAGGACTTGACAGTATTTCTTTAAACATTTTTTTGTATTTATATCAGGAAGGACCTGATAGTTATTTAACTTATTTTGAACTGATAAGGAATCAGTTTCCTAAACTTATTTATCTAAATCAGAAAAGGTTTCTGATTAACTTCTGCACAAATTATTAAACTTTATATTTATAGAAATTGTAGTTAAATAAGTAATTTATATAGCAAGACTCAACCATGTAAAGGTTCACGTATATATCAGTACAAATTCCTATATAGTACTACCAACAGTACTATATGAGACCAGAGATCACAACCTCCTATTTTCCATTTATTTCAACACATTTAATAATACCTTATAGAATTGATAAATTGTCAAAAGATTAGAGTTCTTCATTTTTATTGAGAGCTCTGAGACTGGATTAGAGGTGCTAGAAATTTTATTATTTAATTACTGTATACTTATATTGTATTTTCAAATACATATTTGATGTAAACTTCATGACCTATAGTATAGAAAAATAAATAAATATATGGAAACTTCAAAACTTGTTTGGTGTTCTTTTCACCAGGACAGCATAATCTGATTGTCCGGATTGTATCGAAACAGGAGAACTTTTAGTCATAGAATATTCAGTCTTGTCAGTAATAGTCATATAGTCTTGAGTTTTATACTTTTCCAAAGGGTTGGAATTCAGAGATTAAATTTTGTTTTCTGTTGGGTTAGTCACCCCTGGCTCGCTACAATATGTTGAAAATGGAAGCGCAGAACCAAAAATATTGTATCTATAATACTAAAATTACGAATCCAATTTGTCAGCCGTCATCACGTAAAAACGACGAATCAAAGAATTCAACTTTATATATAACCAATATAGTACAAAGGTGTAGATTAAAAATTACACCAGACCAGGCCCTTTTGTTTTCCACGTAACTAATATTGCCAATAATTAAGAAGTTCCGGGTCGAGTCCGATACCGATACCAATAGTATATTCACCTGTTACCGATTACCTTATCTGTACGTTCCGCATCTGACAGGCGCACCACCAAACGGTGTATTCAAGATTAATATGCTATATAGTATTACACGGGTCATAATCACAGGGTTGACACTACTTAATTGTCAAATTGTTACCTATTGTAGTATTTTAATCAGTTAAACTTTCTAAGATAACAATACGAAGGCGCACCACCAAACGGTGTATTCAAGATTAATATGCTATATAGTATTACACGGGTCATAATCAGAGGGTTGACACTACTTAATTGTCAAATTGTTACCTATTGTAGTATTTTAATCAGTTAAACTTTCTAAGATAACAATACGAATCTATAATACTAAAATTACGAGGTCCAATTTGTCAGCCGTCATCACGTAAAAACGACGAATCAAAAAATTCAACTTTATATATAACTAATATAGTACAAAGGTGTAGATTAAAATTTTCTTAATTATTTGCCTGGTAAAACAATCCTTATTTAAAAAATCTAATCAATGAAAACGTTTTCTTCTCTTTAAAAAAAAATAATTTAGACCCCGACCAACTTTAAATTTTTGAAAGTTGGCAACGGCAGCATAAGAGCACGTATTTCTTTTTCAAACATGACGCACATTTTATAAAGTTTTTTGTTAGAAATTTTTTAAATAATGATAAAGTTAACATTTTCCATAAAATCGGGATTGATGTTAAGATTGTGGACTTACTTAATATACGTTAAAATAAATAATATGAATTATAATGTAATTATAAGTCACTGTTTAAGAAAAATTAAATAAAACCAAATTCTTGAACTTTTACATTAACGTTAGTATACAGTATAATAGTCCCAGGATTAAAGTGTTGATAAAATAAGATTATGAAAAGAAAAATAGCTTGCGATATACTACCTACATCTTTCACATAATCAAAGACAAATCAAGAAGCATTTGAATATTAATTGAGGGACCGAAATTACCAAATTACAACAAACATATATAAACGTGTAATTGGGGAAAAGAGAGAAACAAGAAACGAAATATTTACAATTTCACTAGCAAAGAAAGGAGACGTCTTCTGGCAGAAAGAGCATTGCTTAATTTTAAGAAATCGAAGAAACTGATTGTTGAAGGCCGTACAGTGACCTATAGTTGTTAATTTCTGTGTCATTTTGATCTTTTGTGAAGAGTTGTCTCATTGGCAATCATACCACATCTTCTTTTTATATATTTAAATCATTTTACAAGACATTAAATTGTCATTTTGTGCTATTGTTGCAGACAATTCTTCGCAAAAATTAAAAATTGTTCACGTATCTAAAATTTTGTTTTATTTCAATGGAATTTTGCATTTGCACCGGCTTGAAAAAATAAAACCATATAAAGAAGCAACGTCGAACATCTCTTTACTTTAAGCGGCATTTTCAAATGAGTAGAATATAAGGTCAATGTTTGAAACTTTCCGTGGAACAACGTCAAAATCGTCGTTTAATTAGGAACGTCGTGTAACGCTGAGTGGCACCAATACCGTGCGTAACGTCAATACCATTGATCACAAGTATCAAAAACAATACCTCTGTATTCTAAAGTCACAACATCATCATATGAACCACTCATGTAGCTTGTACTGTCATTGATTAGGCCAGGGTTTGCTTTCATTGTCATTTGATTGTGTTATGATGAATAGTACAAAGAACAACAGTAATTTGGTTGGTTTCAATTTGTTACTGTGGTGTTTCTTTAACAATAATTTGTGTATGACATAGGGGTATATATTTGCTTGTATAAAACCATGTAACCCTTTCATTATACTATGAGGCTTACCATTGTTTCATTACTTAGGTAATCATTAAAAATAATGACATGAAATGTACAGAAAGAGATAAAAAAAAAAAAAAAAAAAAGAAGCTAGTCACATGTTCATCACACTCATTTTCATAGAAATTTCGTGATATGTGATCTGCAATATAAATATGAACAGAGAGCAAGTGAGAGTGAATACTAAGTACTACACTGCTGATGGAAGATGTTGAAAGTGACGTGGCTCTTTTTATAAGAAATACACAATTAACCTATAACGTGACAGTACCCAAATTGCACCTATTTTGACAGTTTTTCACCTACGTTTTTTTATGATAAAGACAATAATGTCCATTCTGTGTTTATTTTGTAGCCGTACCCTTCTTTATTATATAGGTATACCAATTCGATTTTTAATCCATATGGAATCATTGGTCTAAACTGACCTCTAAACCATCAATGATTCTGAAATGAGGAGTACCCAAATTACATCTATGCTTAAATTCGCATCGTCAAAAGTCGAATAACAGAGCTTTTGTTTAATTTCTTCAAATATTTTGAACAATCTATAATACTAAAATTACGAGGTCCAATTTGTCAGCCGTCATCGGGTAAAAACGACAAATCAAAGAATTCAACTCTATATATAACTTATATAGGACAATGGTATAGATTAAAAACTACACCACTCCAGACCCTTTTGTTTTCCACATAATTAATATTACCAATAATTAACAAGTTCCGGGTCGAATCCGATACCTATACCAATAGTATATTCACCTGCTGGCTAATACCTTATCTGTACATTCCGCATTTGACAGGCGCACCATTAAACGGTGTATTTAGGATTTTGCTATATACACGGGTCATAATCAAAGGGCTGACACTACTAAATTCCGCATTTGACAGGCGCACCACCAAACGGTGTATTTAGGATTTTGCTATACACGGGTCATAATCAAAGGGCTGACACTACTAAATTCAATCATTGTCAAATTGTTCCCTATTGTAGTTTTATTCAACAATCAGCAAGACTTTCTAAGATAACTAATATAGGACAGTGCTGTTGATTAAAAAATACTCCATTCCTGGATAGCCAGGACCTTTTGTTTTCCAAATAATTAATATTACCAATAATTGATAAGTTCCAGGTCGACGAGTTCAAACAGAAAGATTTGAAAGCAGAGAAAACTGTGTATCTTATAATCGACATGACTTTATCAGATGGCAATACCAATTACTAAAATAAGGCTTAGGCATAGTTATCAAATGTGGTAAATTTATGTAGCCTTTCCCTTATTTTTTACTAATATACTTGGCCTGTATGCCATTTTGTGCTTCTTTGTTACATGTTTGTATGGTTATTTAAGTGATAAGGATTTGAGCACAATGTTGAGTGCTTGATTATTGACATTTTTATATTTTATGTCTGTTATAAAACCAGGTTCAATCTTTTCTACTAAAAGAAAAAATCCTGTACTAAGTCAGGAATATGACAGTTGTTATCAATTCGTTTAATGTGTTTGTAGTTTTGATTTTGCCATTTGATTAGGGACTTTCCGTTTTGAATTGTCCTCGGAGTTCAGTTTTTTTGTGCTTTTACCTTTTACTGGCGTTGTGGTTGGACAGGACCTAAATGGTGTACACACACATTAGTAATGATAACATATTGGTATACATGCATGCCTTTAAAACACAATGACCAAAGATCCCTGCCAACCATTTATCACAGTTAACTGTCTTTTAATTAAAATATTTTATAATAATATTTTTTTTGTCCTGGAAATGTTTAAATAGTTTTCTTAGTTAAGGCAAGGACGATATATAAAACCCTGCAATTATTTGTAATAGCTAAGCTGTAAGCTTTAGACATGTTAGAAATCTTGAAATTTGAACACCCCACTAGCTAACATATCCATGTCATAGTTGTGAAAGAAACTACTTTTATCAACATTAAATGTGTCAGAATGATAAATAAAATACAACACAGAAGTTTTAATCTGTTGATATCAAATGCTCCTTTTTTCATTCCGCTTTCCTCTAGACAGACACCAGTTTTATGCAAGAGCATATCTTACATACCACCTCGAAAAGACTACCTAAGTCGTTAGTGGGTAGGTATATGTAGGTAGGAAAAATATCATATAGTAGCTTTTAAAATATCATATTTTGTATTTATGAACAATCATTTACAAATTGTCTTGAAAGTAACATTTTTCATTATCACCCAAGACAACTTTAAAATTTCAAAACAAAACTTTTTGAGATGGGACATTTTTCTTGGATAGATAGTATTATATAAAGTAATAAAGGGGAGGGGAAATAAACAGAATATTAATCTATTTGCGAAGTAAGATGTGATATGATTGCAAATGAGACAACTTTTCACACAAGTCTCAACAAGAGACCAAATGCCACAGAATTTGACAACTATAGGTCAGCCAGGGTCTTCAAAAATGAGTAAAACCCATATCGCATAGTGAGCTATAAAAGGCCTTAAAACAATGTTGCAAAAACATTTTAAACGAGAAAACGTAACAGCCTAATTTATGTACAAAATAATCAACGAAAAACAAATATAGTATACAGCAATAAACAACAACCACTTTATTACAGGCTCCTGACTTGGTACAGACACATACCGAAAATAGCGGATTGAAAATTGTCCAGAATTATGTCAAAAATCAAAAAAAAATTGTCACATAACTCAAATATCCCTTTAGAGAATAACCAGTTAACTTCAAAAAGAGGGAAGTTTCTTGGTTGTTGTTTTTTTTTTGTCCAGCAGATGTGGACATCTTTAGTGTTAGAGGGAAAAAAATGATTGACAGCGTCTAAAAACTTTTTTTTTTGTGCTATCGTTCTTCTGTAAATTTCCAAAAAGGGTTTGGTGAAAACTTGAAAAGATATCTGCCTATAATACTAAAATAACGAGGTCCAATTTGTCAGTCGTCATGGGGTAAAAACGACAAATCAAAGAATTAAATTTTATATATAGCCAATATAGGACAATGGTGTTGATAAAAAATTAAAACCACTCCAGACCCTTTTGTTTTCCACATAATAATTAAAGTTCCGGGTCGAATCCGATACCGATAACAATAGTATATTCACCTGTTACCTATTACCTTATCTGTACGTTCCGCATCTGACAGGCGCACCACCAAACGGTGTATATCGGATTTTGCTATATACACGGGTCATAATCACAGGGTTGACACTACTAAATTTAATCATTGTTAAATTGTTCCCTATTGTAGTATTTTAATCAGTAAGACTTTCTAAGATGACAATACGAATACTAAAAATCTGGACTTAAAATAAGGCGTATAGGTACAGTTTTCAATTTGTTAGCGGGCATGACATAGAACAGCGAATCAAAGAATTCAACTTTATTTATAACTAATATAGGACAATGGTGTTGGTTAAAAAATACTCAATTCCAGGACCTTTTGTTTTTTTACAAATAATTATTATAACCAATAATTGATAAGTTCAAGGTCGACGGGTTCAAACAGAAAGATTTTGAAAGCAGAGAAAACTGTGCGTCTTATAATCGGCATGACTTTATCAGATGACAAATCCAATAATAAAATAAGGCTTACGCATAGTTATATACTTTAATTCTGTCACGGACACGCAATATCACGGGTGTGTTCTAGTGTTATGGATAATTGCAGTCTCATTCCGACAAATTTCACATGGTATTAATAGTTAACTAGATGTGTCAAAACGACACAAATGGCCCCCGTCACAAAAATTTGAAAAACTGCCCACAACACATGTGGACACAACTGTTGTGGTAGTCTCACATATCAAAAATCAACTCAAAATTTGAAGGCGTACAAAAAAAAAGTCTGTATAATTGTGATTTTCAACAATTAAACAAAGTCCAAACCCTGTAATTACGGCAAAAATTAACTCACAGAGCAAAAATCAGTCCAAAATTTGAAAGCGTTTAGAAAAAAGTCTATAAAAATTTATCAAATTCCAAAGCCCGTAATTTCCGCAAAAATTAGCTGAGCAGAACGAAACTGAACTTGATCTGTAACTCATCATGGTTAACTCACATACCAAATATCAGAAGGGGTTTAGAAAAAACTCCGTATAATGGTTTGTTGGTGAATGACGGAATTACGGAATGACAGACTATATGGCACCGACAACTTCGTTGCGGGGCAATAAAAATGGAAGGGGTGCTAAAAATATTGTTTACCTCTATATCCTTCATTCTTCCCCCGCTGAAATTTGAAAATACATATACATATAGTAGCTTTTTCCCCATGCCAATCTTTTCCCCCATAGTATAGATTTCACGATATGTGTATGCAAGTCTGGAAATTAAACCGAAGTGCGTTAAAATTAGATTTATTCATATACAAATTTGTTGTTCAATTTCATTTACACAAGTCTATTTACATGTTTATCAGTCTGTCTTTCTGTTCACCAGTCTTTCCATGTGTCCCCTAGTCTTTCTACATTATTAATTAATAATTGTCTATAGATATAAGATGTAGTATGAGACAACTCTCCATCCAAGTAACAATTAATAAAAGTAAAAACCATTATAGTTCAAGGTACGGCCTTTAACACGGAGCCTTAGCTCACACCGACAGCAGAGTATATAGGGCCCCAAAAATTACTATTTTTGTTAGTCAATGATACTAAGGGTTCACGAAAGAGAATGGATGTAATTACCACATCAGCATGTGCTTCACATGTATAATATAACATGTATATCTCTATAAATACATATCAATGTATACTAGGCTTTTGTTACTCTAAACTAATACAAAAAAGTTACCATTTTTTTTTTAAATTCTAGCTGACGTCTCCGACGTTATAATACAAGGTGGAAAATTTAGCTTCTCACGCTATTAAGGGAGGAAAATTGGCCTGGTCCTGGTGTTCCCCCCATAACGCTGAGGGGGGAAATGGGATCATGCCAATTTTTCCGGGGGGAAATATTGGATCGATGCAGTATTTCCCTCCGGAAAATTTGGCATGGGTGAATAATAGCTATAGGACGCCGGTGTCTCTTGAATTATTTTCGGTTTCAATGGCAATGCTCCCCACGTATAGTATCATGGTCTCCCTATTTAATAAATGTACTTCTCTCGTTCAAAGAGTTCATCCGAGTAGACTTTTTGAATCTATCGTTCTTAATAAACCGACCACGAACACGAAGGCGATCGCAGTCGTCTGCCATTTTGCTTTTTTAATTTGTCTACCGATGGTATTAAAAATATCGAAATCGATTTTAATTAAGCAAAACGCACGTGCTATAATAGGTCATATGATACCTGTCCGTCTCTTCCTTAGATTATAAAACACAAATGAATAGCGAAAAAACTATATAAAAAAAGCTATAGGGGAGTCTATATTGTTCAACTGAACAATGCTTTGGTTAAAATAACTAGTTACTTTCAGTCCTACCAGTTCAAGTGAACTTGAATATTTGTTAAAAGCAAATTGCTTGTTTCTGAATCCTTAATATTATTTCATTGTATAATATGTTTAATGTTGATTTATCTGAATAAATATTGTTTAAACTAAAAAAAAATATTTGTTTTTTTTTCACAAAGAAGTAATTCGGTTTAAATGTGCCTTGATGTATCAATATATAGACAGTGAGCGATGACAATTACAGCTAGCTCACACTGCAGTTTACTTAAGCTAAAATGTCACTCCCAACAACATAATTTAGACATTCAATGTCTTTTCAAATACCATAATCTGACTTTATGTATCGTTTCGCATTTAGCAAATTTGACCTCAATTCTTTCTTCTTTTCACTTGAAGCATCTAGAAATGCTCTTTCATCCTCTGCAACGCAATAATCCAGTCCCTCAACACACTTTCTTACTGTTGCTGCACATTCATTAAGTTTCGTATACATTGTACTTCTTCCTGCAATTACAAATTATATTAGTCGTGTAAACTTTTAATTGATATTCACATATAAATTTCAATTTATTAATACATTTGTAATTTTGAATTAAATCATATATAAATGACTGCGACATCATTATTTTCCGTGAAAATGTCTTTTTCCAATCAACACACATTAGCTATCAACGTTTCTCATGTTTCTTGTAGCAATCAATACTAGAGACATGTATATGCATTTTACTTTTCTTAACTGTCAATTTCTTTTCAGACATTCATTCTTATCTTATAACAGCTGTATCTGTGTTAAAAATGCATATCAAGGACCAGGCTGGCTTATAACTTTTACTTCTTCGGATTCGAGTTTCGTCCATACAAGTCTCATCAGTGACGCTCAAATCCAAATAATTATAAGTTTAAATGTGTTTATTTATCTTGATTATCTTACCTAAATGACCAACAATGTCTGAATCAAAGAACTGGATGAACGGTGCTAGACTTCGTATCAAATTTGGAACATTGAGTATTTCTCCAGATGTTAGCTTCATAGTCTAAACATAACATAGCAAAAATAAAAGTTACAAATATACAGGTGCGGAGCAATGTTGCTGTTTACTTAGGTATCTACACACATAGATAGCTGTCTTAATATGGCCCATGGTGTCCTCCTTCCTTTTGCTGATGAATGGTTTACAAGGTGGTGTGTGACCTTTCCAACTTGTCTCATTTGTTAGGTTGGGTTACCCATCGTCGCCATAGTTGATGTGTAAATCTGATTGACCGGCGCAATTATTCAGAAGAATGGTTTCAATGTCCTGAAGAAACTGGTCAATAATGTTGATGTCTTCTCAATCGTAATTTTTTTTTATCGTGCTAGACTCGAAATGAACATCTAGTTCAAAGTCCGGCGAAGAATCTTCATCAATCGCAGTAAGGTTGGTTGCCATTTGTTGACAATTAAGATGTTGTTCAGGCCAGAGCGAGATGCCTTTGTTGATCTTCGACATATTTCCTGCATAAATGGATTCAAACTGCTTTTGCTTTTGTAAATAGCCTGACAAACATCAATACGAAAGGAGCTGTTTTGCATTCTGCACGTTGAACATAAAGTGTATAGTAGTCAAGAACGTCGTAGGGTGACGTTTAACGATTGTTTATGTCATACGTATTATATATAGAGAACGCACAGGAAATTATTCATCTCTGAATGCGTAAAATGCTATGTAATTTATGTATTGTCGTTTACAGGATATCGCTAACGTCACGGTACCCGAGTACCCAAATTGCACCCATTCAACATAAACAGCTGAGAAATTCTTTGAGATTAAACAATTCATTATACACGTCTTACAAAATAGGTGAACATACTCAAATATACACTAAACGTTCACAATTTATATCAACAGATGAAGCTTTCCCTGGAAAAGAAACATGTACGAAAACGCCGCCATGGGACGTTCACAAAAAGTAATCTTTTAAAAATGAACACACAAAAAAATATGTTACAAACATCAATTTTATGAAAAAAAAAAATGAAATGTGATCTTGTACTAATGTCAAATTGTTCTAATTATTCGAAAAAAAATAAAACAAAACATCTGTTATTCGATTTCTAATGATGTGAATTTAAGCATGGATGCAATTTGGGTACTCCTCATTACGGGATCATGGATAGTTTGGAGGTTAATTCAAACCCATTTTTCTATGACTTAATATGGATTAAAAATCAAATTGATGTACCTGTATAATAAAGAAGGATATGGCTACAAAATCAACAGAGAATGGAAATTTTTGTCTTGATCTTCAAAAAACGTAGGTGAAAAAATGAGTCAAAATAGGTGCAATTTGGGTACCGTCATATTAGGCTTCGTTTAGAGTTCAAAAATCAGTAAAATAATTAAAGAGAGTAGAGTGAGTGGTGTACTAAATTTGGAAGTTTCTAAACTGTTGATTTCATTGGGTTTTGGTGCTCCGAGTTGGAGGATCCAAAAATTCTTTAACCCTTCTTGACGTCTGACATGGGGTTATTTGAATCGTTTCAGAGGATTCGATGATTTCAAACGACATGTGGTGAATGTTAAGCCCTGTCTGGTTGAAATGTTGACCAGTGGGTTCTACTGACTCTATTCTCTATATTATATTTTAAGCTTGGCAAATCGTAAAATGCAGATTTTATATATTTTTGGAGTTTTTTTATGACGTCCATTATCACTGACCAAGTACATAAATTTTTATAGGAAACAGCTAAAGCACGTCTCCGGGTGCGGGATTTTTTTCGCTGTATTGAAGACCCATTGCTGTACTTCGGCTGTTTTCTGCTCATTGGTCGGGTTGTTGTCTCTTTGTCACATTCCCCATTCCCATTCTCAATTTTATTTACTGTCGCAAATTGAGTTTACCTAGCAATACGTTTAGGAGCTAGATAAATGGATATTTGCGCCAGTCAAATCACGTTTTACGAAGGCCAAGCTTTAAATACAATAAAGTTATCTCCATTCTAATACAATATATTTAAATAAATTCCATGTAATAAATATTTTGGCTAAAAATGACATAATTTACTTGCAAATAAGATGCAACATACCTCTCTGACCTCATCAAAGCTGTCATTTCGGGATAAGACTGATATAATTTATCTTCTTCATGTCCACGTTTCTGCAGAACTATATGTGTCCTTTAGTATTAGTACTGTTTAATCAAGCGAAGAGGATTTTCCAGGTTTATGTGCCTTAAATGCAGACTTAAACATCAACTCTTTCAAAGTGTCTTCCTCTCCACGGCAGATGGTTTCACGTATAACTGACCTACACTGCAGTGCTTTTAATAATGGAATCATGTTTTTCCTTCACAGGGGATACATCTGATGTTGCCAAGAAGTAATTCAACCTCTGTATTTGTCTATCATACAAACTGATGCCTCTGAATATTCAAACACACCAACTTGTTTTGTCTTATCCTATGATATTTAATTATCCTTTGTATACAGTAAAACATTAGTACTGTTATAATTTGTATAATTTAGCCTGTATCCATACAAAAGTGCCAAAAGTGATACTCCATGATTCCTATTTATAGTTTATCAAGTGATAGTTTTATTTGATCCCAAAATCATTTCAGAAATTTGCATATGTATAAATAATGTACACTATTTGCGATGACAATATATAGATACCATAACGGAGTTTTAGTTATTTTCCTAGGGAAAAGTAATTGTTTGGTTGGTAAAATGTAATGCAGAAACTTTCATCTTACCTTTTCAATGTATTGTCTTGTAAATTGTTTAAAATGACGTACAGTATTTGTTCTCTTTTGCTTGTGTTGTTTTCTAAATTAAACATGTTGTCCCATTTTTGAAATCCTATTGGTTTTTCATAATAACTATATAGGAAAGAAATGTAAATGTCTTTGGAGGATTTTTTTTCAATTGAAACCGTTTTGCTTTTTCTTTCTTTGAATTTGAAATCGGAATCAGTAGCAACTTATTTACCTGATTATTCTTACGTGAGCACTTGTAACCACGTTTTTTAAAATTATATTGCATTCATCAATTTAGAATATTCCAAAATCAATTGGCATGGCAAGATAGTTTATGTGATAATTTTTTTCTAAATCATAAATTTTCCTTCATTATCAATCATGTCATTTACAAATACAATTTTACTGTTATCCAGTTTTTTGAAAATGAGACATTTACCGTTGAACTATATTTTTGTATTGCCCATATAATTTGCTGTCTAATTTGTTTATATGAAAGTTGATCCGATTCTTTTCCTGATTTAAAATTTATCTACGATATGATAATTATTATTATAAATTGTGGAATTATTTTTTTCAGTTTATTATCTAATTTAATGTTGTTAAAGTTCATTTTAGATAAATGGTTTTTCCCCCAAATTCATCAAAGCAAAATTTTAGTAGGACTTTCCTATTGGGTGATTGGCCTTTGTTATCAATGAGTTTTTTCCCAATCATTATTAATTTTTGTCTATCATTTTAAGCCCACCAGCATGGTAAATTTTTACTTATTATTACTCTATAACTTTTTTTCTGGTTTATTGTTCTATATATAAATGATATATTATCTTTTTAAAGTTTGCTAGATATTTATAATCAATTTCGGTTACTGATTCAAACGGAGTGATATTCGGTTGGAGTAATGATTTAACAAGAGTTATCTTACATTGTACCTATCATGGTTAAACTTCTTTTATTCCAATCCTTATTTTTTTTATTTTTTTTTTTTTAGATTTTTCATTTTGTTGTTGCAAGTCTAACAGAATCTCGCCCAAAAATGTAACGATACTTTATGCATCTCGGCCTTGGGAGGCAACGATAATTTTTTCGCTCATATTTATTAAGTCCAAACTATAATCCCAATACTTCTATCGGATTTTTAATGATACCCTAATAATTATTTTAATAAATAATGCTTTGACAAGTTGCATTAACAGTAACTCAGTGGTTGAGTGATACTGGTATATAATAAATATATACTGTAAAAACTAGATCTACAGTTAAAATAAGAAATGACGATCATCCCTACATTAAAATTGGTTTAAAAACAGTTTATGAACTGTTCTGGCTTCTATTAGTTTAATATATTTATTTGTTATAAAAAAAAATTAAAAAATTGGCCAATCAGAATGAGAATAATTTCAATATAATTTTAAGACACGATATAAAAGTAAGTAAACTAGGAATAAGTTAAAGAAAGTTAAAGTAAATGAAATGAAATGAAGTAAGTCATTTGTAACCCTCAACAGGACAACACTCCTCATACATGTCATAATATTATCGTTATTATTAAAGGTACATAATGACTATCCTATATGCATATATGATCTTAACTATATAAGTAATATAGAAATGTGGTATTTCTTCTTCGATTTTAAACCTATAATAATTGACAAATTATTGTCAACACGTTTTTGTCTCCACTTCCCATTAATCAAATAAAAGGGATTTGTTTTTAGAATATTTTTCTTTTTTCACAATGTTTTTTTTTTAAGAAAGGGATTTCTAACATTAACCAAAGCTTTACATACACACAAAAAATGCAACACATCTTTATTTACTCATTATAGGGTTTGCATATTTTAATTTCTAGTTATCTATTAAAGTAATTACCTTTTTCTGTTTCAAGATTGTGAGCTTCAATTCTAACTTTGTTAAAACACATCTTTTAAGTTGTGGCAATTTCAATAAGTATGGCTGAAATTTAAAGTTTGGTTTGAATACTCGGTAAGTTCCAGAGGTCTTATATTGACTTTTATCATTAAATAATTCTTTGTTCCATCTTCTTAATGTTTGTTTAATATGAGAAATGCTTAGTAAGGTTGTAAATCAGGCAACTTCATGATCATGATGATAGCGTGCATACACACATTCACATACGTGTACAAGAGATAGCAGAGAAGTGTATATTAATTAGCATGTGATTTTCTTGACATTGAGATATATACATTATATATTACCTAAGTTGAAAGGATTACATTTGTACATATATATTCCTATTTATTCAGTGATTGTGATTACCTATATAAATTGTATTTACTCTTCTAAGAAAAGTACACAATTTCCTATACACCATATACAGTTTATGTTGCAAAATGAAAGTAAACAAATTAATTTCCTTCATGAAGGATATTGTTAAAAACAATTAGGTACAAGATTTAGTCTAAATAATGACACACAAGGATACGGACAAACACACATATAATATAATATTCGTCGCCATTATTTTAGGCATATAGAGGACAGATTCTATTTTATTTTGAAATGTTTTTCCATCTTTCCTTGAGAGTTATAACCATTTATTATTGTGGGCTTTTTCGGAAAAAATGGAATATATTCATATTTAAATTTAGCAGCAGGTACCAGAATATGAAATCAAGTTAGAGCCATAATAGTCAAATATGGGAACCATCCACTTGTTAAGTCGGTATCCGACAAGGAGAAAATATGTCACCTTTATTATTTTTATTATACTTAAATGACCTAAAGGGCTTAGGCAGCAACCATTTGATTTTCTGGGGGTGGGGGTGGGGGGCTATGGTTTTTTTTTTCTGTACAAACTTTTGATTTTCGCCTGCGGCGAAAAACAATCTATTTTTTTCGCGACAAGTCGAAAACAATTTTTTTCTTTCAATTTTAGCATTACATATAGTGGCAGCTGAGGGTGAAACAAACATTTTTTTTCTCAGAATCAAAAACAATTATTTTTTCTCCAAAAACTGGAAGCAATTTTTTTCCCCAAAAAAAACCATAGCCCCCCCAGCCCCCCAGAAAATCAAATGGTTGCTGCCTTACTCATTTCTGGAAATGTCATAGGTTTGAGCACAGTTTGTAAAGATATAGAAAAGAAACTCGGAATTTTATTGAAATCGTTTATAGTTCTTTACGCAGATGACACAACAATCATGGCAGATAACATAACAAACTTCAAACTGCACTATTTAAGAAATATTGCAAAACTTGAAAGATGAGAATAAATGTTGCTAACACTAAGATCTTAATTTTCTCAGAAGGACGAACAACAAACTACCATGTTTTCATTACAACAATCATTCTATGGAAACCGTAAATAACTTTTACAACTAGGGAAAGATTATTTTTTTTAAGCAGTCAGCTTTTACCAGTGCAGATTAAGCATTTAGTGCAATGTACTAATTATTAAGGATTGGACAAATTCATAACTTACCAATAATGTGCCACGTAGGTTTTTTTGACATACTAGTATAGTAAAACCTGTCCTGCTTTATGGATGAGGAGAATGGGGTTATGAGAACATTGAAATATCAGAAAGAATTCAAACAAACAATCTTCTAATTTCAATACTGTTATCCCATGTGATGTTTAAAATGTTAAAATAAAAAAATAAACCGACTTCTTCTTTTTATTTTTTATTTTGTATTTAAAAATGATTTGATATATTTCGTCCTATTTATTCCTAACTAAGAATGATTATAATCAGTGCCGTGTTTATAAGTTTCCCTCTTTTCGCCCCTTTTCTATTTTTGATATTTTAATCAAAAATTTAAAATATCAAACTTTCAAAAAGTGAAATAATCAAAATTGCACGTTCATTTCAGTATTTTAAAAGTTTGATCAAATTTCTAAACTATCAAATTTAAAAACGATATTTAGAATTTTTATATTTTAATTATTTGGTTAAAATTTCAAAATTTCAAAACTTTTACACAATTTGAAATTTTGATGTTTTAAAACTTTGATCAAAATTCCAAAAATCTAAAATTTCAAAACTTTTTAAAACTTTGAATTGATAAGTGTTACACGGACCTATTAAGATAGAAAACCCAATAATTTTAATGGTCCCAGAGACAGTGTCTCAAGTCAACACCTCAGGGTGATAGACATTTCCTATGTTTTGACTGTTGTCAACCAGGACATTATGCAAGAAATTTCCAGACTTAAAAATTATTACGACAATACAGTCTATTTTGTTACATACCAAGTTTATGACAAGGTTTGGTACTTTCATGGGACGAGAAAAGAAGGCATAAGTCCAAAGCTGCAGCCTCTTTATATGGACCCTGTCTTATAAATAGAAAATTAAATGACATTAACTAATCAATCTAGCTGGATGGCATTAAAAATCGTTAAGTTGTCAATCATGACAAGTAATAAACCAATCGGGGGGAAACTATCCCTAAACGGATGAGAAAAGTTGAAGTCTGAATTACTTCTTTTCTTCTTCTTTTTAATATTTGAGTAGATTGACTGTGCAAAACGTTATTCTGATGGGCTGAAAAATATTTGTTCACATTATCAGTAAAATATTTTTTTTTGTGCATATTGAATGTATATGAATAAAAATCAATTAGTTAACAATTTGTTTGTAAACTTTAGAATGTTTTTTTTTAAAGAAAGCATAAAATGTCTAATGAATCAATGAAATGAAATAGATAGTAAAAATAAACTGATGATATCAGATTATTAATTTTGGAATTGATTTTTTACCATTGATGAATCATAGTTCATAGTACTGTCAGATGATTATCTCCCTTTTTAAAAAAAGTTGGATTATTTCACTGCACACATAAGTATTGCTGTGTATTGGCTGCATATACATTGTCAGCTGACTATTCAAATCCATGGTTTGTTGGTATTTATATTTGTGGAAAACTTATATAAATAAATAGGAATAATCAAGTTACTAGCTAATGAAAGAGAATTTTTTTGAGTTATGGGATATTTTTTTTTATAAAAATATATAATTAGATAAGTTTGTAATGTCCTATGTTATTTTCAGATGAGTACTAAAATCTATGAAAATAATAAGGCAGTTAGAAGGGCAACAGTGTGCCTAAGGTGTCCTGATGAGACCCCTAGATATCGCGTGATGATTCGTATTCTGATGAATCATGTAGATTTTACACAAGTGCAATTCTATTGTTTACTATGTGGCTACTACAAGACCATGAAAGAAAGTCAACTCAAGGCCCACATACATTTTCTTTGAAAACACTGTGAGCAGAAGGCAGAGGCCATAGCTGACCAGACCTTTGAAGGGGACCTGTTCTACTTCAGGAAGTGTGTGCACCATATCAGCTTAAGCCAGATGAGGATTTTCGGTTGATGGGGGATGATAATAAAGCACCAAAAGAGATTCCATTAGCTGCTCATCTGGAGATAGCACCTCTTCATTATACTTGACAGCTAACAGAACATATATGTACCAATCTATGGTCCACCAGGCACGGATGCAGAGCTGGCCTCATCAGAATCTTCCTCCGGTTTTACCACCCCTCAGATTTGGACATTTTTCATCTCAAGAGTATTTTACATGTTTTTGGCAACACCCGTCAGAGAAATTATGTTGAGATGATAAGGATATTTTGCAGCAACTGTTGCCGGCCACTGTTCCTCAGGAAGTGGATCTCATGCACCCTGCCAGTGAGTGGGATCATGTCCCCTTGAGACAGTTGAGCAAGAGTGTCTCCCAAAATCCTCTTCCAGCTCTAGCTCAACTTGTCATCACTTGGAGAATCTACCAAATGTCGTAAGTACCAGTAATTGTAGCCTGACAGGTCAGTAAAAAATTGAAAGCAACACGTTTAATAATTTCTTGCGTCCGAAACGCTTTTCTGGATTTACCTTCATCAGGAACGCTCAAAGCAGGCGCAGGAACAGCTCTGCAACCTTACCAACCTCATGACAACCATGTCATCGCAAATGCAGGGATTGAGGAACGTGGTTAGGCAGCAGGGAGAGGAGATTTCGAGAATTGAAGACAGACTGCAGATGTCCAGGTAGCTGGTCGCGGTTCGGAAAAAGAAGACCAACGACCACAGACGCCATTGAAGAACTGAACTTTTGTTTAGGTAAATTCAATGTAATTTTGTTTTTATAAAAAGGAAGATGTGGTATGATTGTCAATGAGACAAATATCCACAAAAGACCAAAATGACACAGACATTAACAACTATAGGTCACCGTACGGCCTTCAACAATGAGTAAAGCTCACACCGCATAGTCAGCTATAAAAGGCCCCGATAAGACAATGTAAAACAATTCGTACGAGAAAACTAACGCCCTTATTTATGTAAAAAAATGAATGAAAAACAAATATGTAACACATAAACAAACGACAACCACTGAATTACAGGCTCCTGATTTGTTTTGATTAGATTGTATTAATTATTTTTTATTTGGATAAGTGATGATTTAAAATAAAAAATGATAATATATTATGAACAGAGAGTTATTATTAACTTCTAAAATTGAATACCTTTTGAGATTTATCTCCTTTTGGCTACTAAGTATTTTTTTCTAACTTTAATTTTCCATATTGTGGTATGAGTGTTGTCTTTCCTTTCCCTGGTGCCTTCAGGCGCGGATCCAGAGGGGGGGTTCCGGGGGTTGGAACCCCCCCTTTTTTTGGGACGATCAATGCATTTGAATGGGGACATGTAATTGTAACCCCCCTCTTTGTCCTGGGTTAGGAACCCCCCTTTTTAAAATGGCTGGATCCGCCCCTGTGCCTTCAAATATTAATTTATATACTTAAGATTAAATCAATGTCATATATAGTTATCAAAAGTACCAGGATTATAATTTAGTACGCCAGACGCGCGTTTCGTCTACATAAGACTCATCAGTGACGCTCATATCAAAATATTTATAAAGCCAAACAAGTACAAAGTTGAAGAGCATTGAGGATCCAAAATTCCAAAAAGTTGTGCCAAATACGGCTAAGGTAATCTAGGCCTGGGATAAGAAAATCCTTAGTTTTTCGAAAAATTCTAACTTTTGTAAACAGGAAATTTATAAAAATGACCACATTATTGATATTCATGTCAACACCGAAGTGTTAGACTACTGGGCTGGTGATACCCTCGGGGACGAAACGTCCACCAGCAGTGGCATCGACCCAGTGGTGTAAATAGTTATCAAAAGTACCAGGATTATAATTTAGTACGCCAGACGCGCGTTTCGTCTACATAAGACTCATCAGTGACGCTCATATCAAAATATTACGGATACCGACTTAACAAGTGGATGGTTCCCATATTTGACTATTATGGCTCTAACTTGATTTCATATTCTGGTACCTGCTGCTAAATTTAAATATGAATATTTTTCATTTTTTCCGAAAAAGCCCACAATAATAAATGGTTATAACTCTCAAGGAAAGATGGAAAAACATTTCAAAATAAAATAGAATCTGTCCTCTATATGCCTAAAATAATGGCGACGAATATTATATTATATGTGTGTTTGTCCTTATCCTTGTGTGTCATTATTTAGACTAAATCTTGTACCTAATTGTTTTTAACAATATCCTTCATGAAGGAAATTAATTTGTTTACTTTCATTTTGCAACATAAACTGTACATGGTGTATAGGAAATTGTGTACTTTTCTTAGAAGAGTAGATACAATTTATATAGGTAATCACAATCACTGAATAAATAGGAATATATATGTACAAATTTAATCCTTTCAACTTAGGTAATATATAATGTATATATCTCAATGTCAAGAAAATCACATGCTAATTAATATACACTTCTCTGTTATGGTGTCATACCACCAATTAAAAGTCCCTATCTGTTCAACCAAATTTTACAATTTTCACAGCTTTCTAAATATTTTACCTTAAGTTTAACTTCATAGAAACCAGGTATATCCTGAATTGTACATGTATCAGCTTTCTACATGCCAATTTTCAACAGGTGTTTAAAATCATATAAAAAAGAAAAGGTCTTCCGAATAGAGGTACCACTAAAAATAACCCCTGGGTTTCTGGAAATCTTAAATTAGTATACTATGGGGTGCATTAATCCTCAATTTTGAATGCAAACTCATAAACAAGTAAATTTTAGCTCAAAATGGTCTTAATATATTTCTCTTTCACCAAAAGTTTCATTTCTGCCAATTTGTTGGTTAGTTTAAGTAAACAATGACATCAAATGCACTATTTTTTGTCCGAGTAGGCCTACTTTCACATACGTTCTAAATTTAAGGGCGTAATTGGTGGTATGACACCTAAAGAGACAAAAAAGTTGATTAGAAATCTTTTATTTTGCTTTATTCTTAATCCTTAGTCAATTTGTAGTTAAAAACAGCCTATCTGAGCATTATGTGACTTATATTAAAAATTTCACAGCTCAATTTAAACTGACTGTAATGTATGACTTTGATAGAAAATACTTGAAAATTTCATTTTGGGCTACAGGAACATAAACTTTCAATATCGAGATCAGTTTTTGCTGATTTTTCCTTGTTTGTTCTTCATCTTTAAAGACTTTCCACAATTTTTGCAATGAATTAAGTAAAAAATCCAAGGTATTGAAGTGTCAAGGAATATTGACCCCCCTTTTTTTCATCTGGTGTCAGTAAAGTACTACAAATTGATCAAAAGTGCAGTCATGGCCATTTAACTGTGTTTATTTACATCAGTTAATAAAATATAAGATATAAAAATTTCATTTGGAATAATAAATGGTACTTTTGTGAGTTTCTGCAGTGTTTACATTAGGCTATGCTATCTGCCATGTACATAGTATGACGCAATGATATAAGGGGTAAAAATCAAATAATTTCATTAAATCTGCATGATAATATTTGTTTGGGAGTAGTAAACAACCTATGTTTCAATGTTTCACACCACAGAATTATAATTTTCTGAGCATTTATAACATTATTTAGGACATTTTTTATATAAAAGCATATTGGCAGGATGGGAAAAGCTAAAAATAGCACAAACTCAATTTTAGGCTCTAAATTTGCAATATGTGACATTTTGCCCCCAAAAAGATTGAAATGTGGCTACTATTATCTCAAATGATCAGTTAAGACAAAAAAAAAAAAAACATTTTTTTTCTGATTTTGATGTTTCACCGCATTTTGCTTAAAGGTGTCATACCACCAATTAAAAGTCCCTATCTGTTCAACCAAATTTTACAATTTTCACAGCTTTCTAAATATTTTACCTTAAGTTTAACTTCATAGAAACCGGGTATATCCTGAATTGTACATGTATCAGCTTTCTACATGCCAATTTTCAACAGGTGTTTAAAATCATATAAAAAAGAAAAGGTCTTCCGAATAGAGGTACCACTAAAAATAACCCCTGGGTTTCTGGAAATCTTAAATTAGTATACTATGGGGTGCATTAATCCTCAATTTTGAATGCAAACTCATAAACAAGTAAATTTTAGCTCAAAATGGTCTTAATATATTTCTCTTTCACCAAAAGTTTCATTTCTGCCAATTTGTTGGTTAGTTTAAGTAAACAATGACATCAAATGCACTATTTTTTGTCCGAGTAGGCCTACTTTCACATACGTTCTAAATTTAAGGGCGTAATTGGTGGTATGACACCTTATCTCTTGTACACGTATGTGAATGTGTGTATGCACGCTATCATGAAGTTGCCTGATTTACAACCTTACTAAGCATTTCTCATCTTAAACAAACATTAAGAAGATGGAACAAAGAATTATTTAATGATAAAAGTCAATATAAGACCTCTGGAACTTACCGAGTATTCAAACCAAACTTTAAATTTCAGCCATACTTATTGAAATTGCCACAACTTAAAAGATGTGTTTTAACAAAGTCAGAATTGAAGCTCACAATCTTGAAACAGGAAAAGGTAATTACTTTAATAGATAACTAGTAATTAAAATATGCAAACCCTATAATGAGTAAATAATGATGTGTTGCATTTTTTTTTGTGTATGTAAAGCTTTGGTTAATGTTAGAAATCCCTTTCTTAAAAAAAAAACATTGTGAAAAAAGAAAAATATTCTAAAAACAAATCCCTTTTATTTGATTAATGGGAAGTGGAGACAAAAACGTGTTGACAATAATTTGTCAATTATTATAGGTTTAAAATCGAAGAAGAAATACCACATTTCTATATTACTTATATAGTTAAGATCATATATGCATATAATATAGTCATTATGTACCTTTAATAATAATGATAATATTATGAGGAGTGTTGTCCTGTTGAGGGTTACAAATGACTTACTTCATTTCATTTCATTTACTTTAACTTTGTTTAACTTATTCCTAGTTTACTTACTTTTATATCGTGTCTTAAAATTATATTGAAATTATTCTCATTCTGATTGGCAAATTTTTTTATTTTTTTTATAGCAAATAAATATATTAAACTAATAGAAGCCAGACGGTTAGATACTAACAAAAAAATCAAGTTTACATAATAGTATAATCACAAACAAGAGGCTGTCACAACAACAGCAAACCGGATTTATTAACATTTATTTGTGTCCTGGCAATATCACAAGAACCATTACTGATGAATGGTGAAAGTGAAAATCGTCATCAAATTTGACCTCCATTTTGTCATCAGTATCAACATATTAAAATTTGAAAAGCTTAGATTGAATGGTTCATGAGTAAATGCAACAACGTGAATGGAAACGCCATTTTACAATCTTTCAAGAACCATAACTCCTGAACGGTAAAAGTCAAAATCGTCATTATTGAACTTGACCTCTATTTTGTCATCAGTAACAACATATAAAAATTTTAAAAGCTTTGGTTGAATAGTTTATGAGAAAATGCACGGACAGGACTGGAAACACCATTTTTCAATCTTTCAAGAACCATAACTCCTGAACGGTAAAAGTGAAAATCGTCATTATTGAACTTGACCTCTATTTTGTCATCAGTAACAACATATTAAAATTAGGGAAGCTTTGGTAGAACAGTTCATGCGTAAATGCACGGACACGACTGGAAACTTCATTTTTCAATCTTTCAAGAACCATAACTCCTGAACGGTAAAAGTCAAAATCGTCATTATTGAACTTGAACTCCATTTTGTCATCAGTAACAACATATTAAAATTTGGGAAGCTTTGATAGAACAGTTCTTGCGTAAATGCACGGACACGACTGGAAACTCCATTTTTCAATCTTTCAAGATAGTTATCAAAAGTACCAGGATTATAATTCTATACGCCAGACGCGCGTTTCGTCTACATAAGACTCATCAGTGACGCTCAGATCAAAATAGTTAAAAAAGCCAAATAAATACAAAGTTGAAGAGCATTGAGGACCCAAAATTCCAAAAAGTTGTGCCAAATACGGCTAAGGTAATCTACAACTGGGGTAAGAAAATCCTTAGTTTTTCGAAAAATTCAAAGTTTTGTAAACAGAAAATTTATAAAAATGACCATATAATTGATATTCATGTCAACACCGAAGTGCTGACTACTGGGCTGGTGATACCATCGAGGACGAAACGTCCACCAGCAGTGGCATCGACCCAGTGGTGTAAATAGTTATCAAAAGTACCAGGATTATAATTCTATACGCCAGACGCGCGTTTCGTCTACATAAGACTCATCAGAGACGCTAAGATCAAAATAGTTAAAAAAAGCCAAATAAATACAAAGTTGAAGAGCATTGAGGACCCAAAATTACAAAAAGTTGTGCCAAATACTGCTTAGGTAATCTACTCCTGGGGTAAGAAAATCCTTAGTTTTTCGAAAAATTCAAGAACCATAACTCCTGAACGGTAAAAGTCAAAATCGCCATTATTGAACTTGACCTTCATTTAGTTGTAAGTAACAACATATTAAAATTTAAAAGCTTTGGTTTAACGGTTCATGAGTTAATGCACGGACAACATTTGATTGCCGCCCGCCGTACATCCCCAATTCAATAACCGACATTTTTGTCACAAAAATCCGGTTAAAAACTGAAATCAATGTAAAGGTTAAAAATTTAACATATGTTAAAAAAATAAAATTTGTATTAATTGTACGTCAATTCATAGATGTTAATACCATTCATTCACATCTTTTTGCATCTGTTCTTTTTATTAGCAGGAATTATTTAAAATGCCCACAAGCTAGTGCATGTTTTCATTTTTAAAAACCCACAGCTATAATGTGTCCCAAGCATACTATAAATTTCCAGTTTTTAATTAACTTTAAAATTCATAAAATACCGATTGGTTGATTAAAATTTGTAACATTTACCCCCTGAAACCATTAATTCAAATGTGTTATACCTTCTCATTGATGTTTTGAATACAAGAGGAGGGGAACTTGCCACATTTTATAGAGACAGAAACATAAAGAATTCATTTAAGGTGAAAATTAAGGGAATTGATTTAGAAATTAACATACAAAATTCATATGGAGATGGAAAGATGGTTTTGCGACAGATATCTGTTTTCTATATCACTTCATATGCCTTGTCAATTGCTAGTTATCATGTTTCTACTAACAAGAAAAAATGTTGATTTATTTTTCTTAATTTGCTTCATGTCACTCCGAACAGCATGGAAAATTCAATAGAAAAATGCATGTTAATTCAAGTTTTATAATTTCAAAAAAAAAAATACATGGTTTAAAACGAAAGAAGAGACCAACATTGTTACATTTTTAGAAAAAAAATCTGGAATAAAATATACATCAATATCCGTAAGATATGAAATTCAGGCGATGCTGTATAAAAATTGCTTATGAAAAAATTATCCAAAAGACGATAGCCAAACATATAAAACGAGTAAAATTCTAAACTAAGAAAATTTAAAACCGTTCAGCATGGTCTGAAAGAGTTGCTGAGTCTTTAGTTTTCTGAATTTTGTGTACTATTGTTTGTCATTTTCGTTTTTTGCCATAAATTATTTTTGACTTCGGAGTTTGAATGTAACTCTGGTATCTTTCGATTATCTTTTGCAAAAATGTGTTTTAGTACAGTAATTAACACTTATCATTGACAGCATTCAAAAATGAAATTCGCTCAGCCCAGGGTTCAGCAATGGTATAGAATAGGTTAAATGTAAAATCTCTGAAGCAGTTGAAGTGCATAGTCTTACAGTAATTTAGTATAGCCATTTTTTAACTACACAATGCAATTTTTTTTCCGATTCATTAACAACAAAACAAATTCATTTACATGTAATATTCTTTTAAATTAATAAACTCCACATTCCATCTATACATGCCTATCCCAAGTCGGGAGCTTTTAGTTTAGTGATTGTCGTTGGTTCATGTCTGTCATATTTTTTTTCGTAAATTGTTTTGTTATAAATTAAGCCGTTATATAAGCTTTCTCCATTTTAATGTTTCATATTTGTCATGTCGGGGCTTTTTAACTGACCATGCGGTATTGGTTTTTCGCATTATTGAAAGCCGAATTGTTGCCTATATGATTGCTTAAAATCCACTTCATTTGAACTTTGGTGGATAGTTGCCTCATTGCAATCATACCAAATCTCCTTATTTTTATAATATTTGCTCGTAGAAAGAGAAAAGATATTTAGTCACTCATAGAAATCAAACTTTAATTCTCATCCTTGAGAAACAAATTTCCTGAATATCCCCTGCATCAAAAGCCTCACATATCTTTCTAGGTCTTTGACATTCTTTACACTTCCTCCATCATCTATCTCTTGGTCTTAGAATCATAAAACTGTAGATGGTTGCGAAGGATTGTTTTGGGATGCTCTATAAAATGTAGGTGGGAGAGGAGAATGATGTGCAGAAAGAATGGAGGTATGTTCTCTTCCCCCTAAACAAATGTAGCCCCTGAACCTAGTTTTGTCGATTCAGAGACTGCTCTAACTGGAGTCATTGTGGACCAATAACGTGCCAATGAGATCATATTTGGTGTTGATATTCAACTCCTTTACATGTTTATAAAGATTTCTATTGGTTATAGCTTCTTCAAATATTCGCGGGTTGCCATACTTGTATAGAATAAATAGTTGACGCGTTCTCGTAGTATCATTGATGTAAAATAATATTTTCATGTTTCATATTTCATGTTAAAATGTAGATCGAATTAATAATATTTTGCTGTCTTGGAACAAAAGCAGTGTGTGGTACCGAAATTTTCGCATCCACCTAGAGCTTTTAATGCATATTTTAGTAAAGAAGACTATTTGCAGCTTATAAAATACGCCAATCTTTTAAGTACGTTTATCAAACCTGTTATACTTATTATTATTATTAATTCTTTGCATCCATAACCCTCACTTACTTAACCTTTTTCTTATTCTTCCTTTCCTTTTTTGAAAGTCTTACTTGAGTCAATTACTGTTACGTCTTCATTTTCACTTCCGAGTATCCAAATGTTTTCTGGCTATCGTTTCACAAAGGATCGTAAATCGTACAAAACGGCAGGATCATAAAAAAAGGGATTTCACATCTGTAAAATTGCTGGAATTACATGACTTCTGAATGTAGGGGTCTCTATTAAAGTCTTGAGTCTACTACTTCAAGTATTTTGTTTCTTGGCATTATGTATCTCTCTATCAGTTCTACATCAGTCATGTAATCAATGGGATTGATTATGTCGCAAAAAAATCGCGGCCTTCTATCCTTCCTTTGTTGTATGCCTTGTATATCATCTTGTACAGCGATGAACTCCGCCATCAGGGAAATAATAAACACGTAAATTTTCCCGTTTATTTGAATTACCGATTTGCGACTGCTATGAACCAGTTGGTAATTTACCATAGATTTTCATCGCAAGTCGTAAGTCGTAAAATTTTGTGAATCGGTCGCATATCTGTATCATATTTATCATGTTCGTTTATTTTATAGCTGAATATACCATATGTTCTTTTTCTCATTATTAAAGGCAGTACAGTTACCTATAAATCCTGACATTCACTTTAAATAAACAATTCTTATGCATATCATTTTGGCAGGTGGATTGCTGTCTCAATGGCAATGACTCTGGCACTGATGGTATAGTATATGATTGGTGCCACATGTGGAGCAATAACTTTTGCTTACCATTTTAGAGCACTAGGGTTCAATCAATGCTATGATGGTGTTTGTGTTGTTCATACTTTTGGGTTTTTATGTAACGCGTGAAATGACTACTAATGGTCCTTTTTATTAGAAGTAGTATTTAACTGTTAAATTTTACCATATGTACATAAGAAGCTGTGTTTCTGTCTCTATTGGTGACCTGCTGTTTTCATGAATGGTGGGGATTTCTACAGTAAAAGATAATTGAAAACAAAGTTGTTCAACAGTGGACCGGCTCTTACGAAAATGAGACCTAAATTCATCTATAGTATAAATAGGTATTATCGTTTCATAATAATTTTAAATACGGTTAACATTATTTCTCAAAGGTGTAAAAAAAAATCATTATTAATGGAATCTTCAAATTGAATAAAATAGTCAAAAAAGGTAGAGGTATCTAAGTAAATCGTATAAAAAAGAAAGGATAACTATACGAAATTGCAGGTACACTGGAAGCCATCTTGGATCGTATCGTCTACCCTTGGATGTTCATCTTACGATACAAACAGGATAATGGAAAGCACGCATAGTTGTAAGACATTTTTAACGATTTACGACCTTTGGTGAAACGATAGCCTGGATGTTTGAACCTCAATAACTTTTTTTATCAAATCACCAACTTCCAAGATTTGAATCCTTAGCATTCTATATCTCTCGATTAGTTCAATATCTACCATATTATCGATAGGGTTGTTCGGTCTCGAAACATTTGCGCCCTTCTGTCTGTCCTCTTTTCTTGTTCTAGCACAGCCATGATTGCTAACATTTATTATTCTTAATTTTTGAAAATTATTAAAATTCCGATTTTAACTGCTTATACCCAGTCGGAATTTGCGACCAATATTTCTCATAAATCGTGAATATTTAGGAAACGGTCGCATATCGCTATCATGGTCGTACCACCAAATTCACGATTTACGATCTTTATTGAAATGATAGCTTAGTGATGTTTTCTATTTAACAATATATATAGCTTTTATTAGTCTTACGATTAATTTAATTTATTTTTCATTCATTCAGCTAACTAATACTTAATCTGTAAATAGTTATCAAAGGTACCAGGATTATAATTTAGTACGCCAGACGCGCGTTTCGTCTACATAAGACTCATCAGTGATGCTCATATCAAAATATTTATAAAGCCAAACAAGTTGAAAGATTATGAGCATTGAGGATCCAAAATTCCAAAAGGTTGTGTCAAATACGGCTAAGGTAATCTATGCCTGGGATAAGAAAATCCTTAGTTTTTCGAAACATTATAAGTTTTGTAAACAGGAAATTTGTAAAAATGACCATATTATTGATATTCATGTCAACACCGAAATGTTGACCACTGGGCTAGTGATACCCTCGGGGACGAAACGTCCACCAGCAGTGACATCGACCCAGTGGTGTAAATAGTTATCAAAGGTACCAGGATTATAATTTAGTACGCCAGACGCGCGTTTTGTCTACATAAGATCATCAGAGACGCTAATATCAAAATATTGATAAAATACTTCACTGCACATTTTCGAAAAAAATTAGAGTAGCAATTTCTGAACTCTTTATTTAGTTAATAACTCTTTATGAAAAATGATGGTTGGTCCGTTTATATATGATATAGCAGGAATTCTCTGGATCATCCGTCCGAAAACAAGGCGTTCCTAATGCTTGTGGGATGTATAAATACGCAGCCACGTCTGATCGGGATTGGGACGCTAGGGTCGATGCCTCGTCTCGGAAGATTAGAGTAAAATACCACGTTAAGTGGTCTGCATGTCTATAATAAAAAAAAAAGCAAGATTTCTATTCCTGTCCAACATACCCTCCTTTTCTAATAATATACAAATTACCAGTCTTTCGTCCTAGTTTATTCACTCTACCTACCTATTTGATTTATCAACGTGTTCCCGTCCCGTTAATGTGCATGAAATATTTCCCAATGGACATTAAAAAAATCAACCAAGCTAAATACAAGTTTAACAAGTCAATATATATAAACTCAAACTGCAACTTCTAAGCTGAGAAAAATAAGAAAGAACGGATTTAAGATGATTTCTGGATCATTAGGCTACTGGAGCATAAGAAGAATTAATATTTTAGTTCTGACAATACTTTGTGATCGATTTAAATGACTGTGCAGATGATAAAGTTAGGAATGATGTTTGATTGCATGTGTCCTTGCATTATACCACCAAACATAGAAAATAGACGCATTTCATGTTCCCGTCCTCATTTCTCATCTTTTCTTCAAGTGCTTTTTCGCTACCCATCGTTTGGCTTCATTTGCCTTAACTGCATTTTGCTGCTCCTTTAATAAAGCCATACGATTTTTGTCTAATTTTCTAATTTTCTCAGACGCAACTAAAAGAGCACCTGAGATCACCCCTAGTTTTTTGGTGGGGTTCGTGTTGTTTATTCTTTAGTTTTCTATGTTGTGTCATGTGTGCTGTTGTTTGTTTGTCTTTTTCATTTTTAGCCATGGCGTTGTCAGTTTGTTTTAGATTTATGAGTTTGACTGTCCATTTGGTATCTTTCGTCCCTCTTTTACTGAGGAGTTGGGGTTCGTTTTACTGCGCTGGATGTTAAGTCATAAAACTTGTATAAAAATATCTTCTATCTTCCACATTCCATACCCTTCATTCTGATCAAAACTTTGTAACCCTTCCAATTTGTAATACTGTTAATTTGTTTGTTTTCTAAATGTGCATGAAATATTTTTCACTGAATGTTTCAGTAATTAACAATCGATCAATGATCAGATATAATTGTACATTGATATGAAGAGCTAGCTTCAGTATCATTACAATCTGTACGTGGTGACATGTGTACTGGGCGGGAACCTGTCTTATAAAACTGTTTAAATGTTTCTTGTCCCATCAAATCTCTGTTTAAGATCTGTCTGGAGATTAATTGTATAATCGGCAATAACATTTTATGACAATAACTACACAGGACCTTATGCTTTCAATTTTTTGTTATGTTATTACAAATGGTGGTGGCTGTCCACACTGAAAATACAATTGTTGTTTAATTATGCAATTTTGGCTTCAATCATTTTTTTACCCTCTTATTTTTATGAATCACAATATATAATTCTTTCCTCATGTCTCGAAATGTATTCCATTGTATACGTTAGATATAATATAAAATTCTAAGCTGTAATGTTTGTCATGATCACTTACGCTTATCAACATGTGTGTAGGACGTTGTCATGCCCTTGCAGGTTACAAACTCCTTCATGAAAAATGTTGGATTTTGTTTTATCTTTTTTAAGTTATGCTATACATTAATCATTTCACAATTGCTTTATAAGTATAGTATAGTTATATGTCAGTTATTAACAGGAGAATAATTTTAAGAATTGTAAATCCAAAGTGAACGCGGAAAATATTTCCTCAGTAATAACAAGTGCAAGTATCAATGTTCGAAGACTGTTCCATAAGTCCCTAAATTAACGGAAATTTTATTCATCGGATTACGTGAATTTAATTCGTATATAAAAGCTCTCTATAAAATAAAGTTTTGTAAGTTATGAGAATATTTACTGTAATAGAAATTTATTTACTAATTCTGCCAACAACATTTTTCTTTGATATTCTTTCTTATAAAAAGATGAAATACCACCGTTCTTAAAATCATAAACTAATATAATCAGTCTATGATAAATGGTTCGTTATTTTTCATTACTGTTTTCAGTTCAAGATTTCATGTAAAAAGGGTATCACTAATGTTTTAAACCGTTTCTTTTACAATGTAAAAGGTGTTTTTAATAAGACTGGTCTGTCATTTTGTCATATGGTGTGAAATTCTATTGTTAAGAACATTTGACTTTTAGTCTAAAATAGCCTCGTTCAATCCTTGTCTGTACTTGTGAAGTTAATGAAGCAGCAGAATTAGAGGGTCCTAATGTCTCATTATTTTCTCACTCTTGTCTCTCATCAGCGGGTTACTAAATGTAAAAGCTGCAGAATTGTTCACGAGTATTGGTCCGATTGTAGGGTGGTTTTTAGGGTTGTTAGCAAAATACAATGGAAATAAAATTTGTAGGGCTGTTATGTCGTGGAGTCACTTTTGCTGACGATAATTCATCACTAAAGTCTTGCTGGTTTAATTTGAGATTGGAAGTAATCTTGTCGCCACTATTAATTTTAAGTAAAAGGTGGTTGTCTTACGACACAGAGTTTTAGAAATACTGTTTAATAGTTTCATAACTTTGCGGTTTAAAGAAATGTGAAATTGTCTTCGCCACAAAACTTCCTTCAACAATACATATACATAAAAGGACAAATGATTTAGGACGTTTTTTCTTTTACTTTCAATTTAAACTTGTTTACTTTGCATTTTAAAATACCTGTTAAATAACTTTGCTTAATTGTTTAATTTCTAATTGTCAAAATGAAGTAAAGAAGTACATACCCGCTACGCTATGAACAGTAAATTTGAAAGAGCTAAAATTATATTTTACTATGATTCAGTAGATTAAAATGAATTAGAAAAAACAGTCTCAAAATGATATAGTTACAATAGTTGTCTTTATTCTTTCGCGAGACGGAAGTAAGATTTCGAGCAGTATCTAATAAGATGTACAGTTTAAAAGTTGAAAGTGTTACATCTCCAGGATATTTTTTCTCTTTTTAAAGTTTTTATTCATATGTGTTTTTATATCTGGGCGTCACTGGTAAGTCTTGTGTGGACGAGGCGCGTTTTTGACGTATTGAATTTTAAACCTGATGCCTTTTATTCATGTGTTTCTTTGCCTAATACGTTCTCCTATTTATTTGTATTGTAGTCCTGTAATATTATGTTGTCATTTTAATGTTATAGTTAACATTGTCATTAAAGTGCGAGGTTTGGCATGCCACAAAACCAGGTTCAACCCACCATTTTTTTCTTTAAAAATCTCCTGTACCAAGTCAGAAAAATGGCCATTGTTATATCATAGTTCGTTTTTGTGTGTGTAACATTTTTACGTTGTGTTTCCGTTGTGTCGTTTGTTTTCTCTTATATTTGAGTGTGAATTCACATTACTATAAGACGTGTCACGGTACTTTTCTATCCCCAATTCATGTATTTGGTTTTGATGTTATATTTGTTATTCTCATCGGATTTTGTCTAATGCTTAGTATGTTTCTGTGTGTGTTATATTTTAAGTTGTGTCGTTGTTCTCCTTTTATATGTAATGCGTTTCCCTCAGTTTTAGTTTGTTTCCCCGATTTTGTTTTTTGTCCATAGATTTACGAGTTTTGAACAGCGGTATACTACTGTTGCCTTAACTTTAAAGCCATTTGAGTTTATATACCAATGGCCTATTCCAAATTAGGAAACTGTCACAAACAACGCTCTCTTCAATTATTAGTCTCTGTCAAAATTATATTCATTTTAACATGAACATGTATTAGTACTAATATTTCAGGTACCAAGGGATATTTCACAATATGAATATAAAAAGATTGAAGAATAAAGAAAATTTTCATAGCCAATGAATTATACAACAATTGATTGGTAAGTAAAGATCAACTCAGGACTACTCTACCATCAACTAGCCAGAACCGGTCGAATTACTAGGGTTTTAAAAAAATGACCATTTGATTAACCTTCAGCTTATTGTTTTTATTATTTTTTTACCTTTCAAATTACACAAAGATTTCCGGCAAATTTATATTACTAAAATAACAATGTTCCTTGGTTATTCTTTTTATATATACTTTAAATGGGTAAAAAAATAAAACAAAAGATGTTACTTTATTAACTGGAACTGAAGCGGTTTTATTTGTCTTTTTTGGTAGGTAACTGATTTTAACACTGCTAGTGTAGCACGTGGAACCATCAACGATGAAATTAAAGAAAACCACGTCTACTGTGGTCGTTATCATACTTTAAATTTTGCTCTTATGTGTGTCTTAAATTTCAAAAATTCATAGTACCATTAACATTTAAATAATACCAAAACTGAATTCTCTACCTACAATAAAGTTTTTGGTTATATTTGATGAACAGTTTATCTAAAATTTACCATACTTTGTTTTTCATAGTAATGTTGTTTATTTCCGAGAGGATTTATTTTCTCAAAAATTATGTAATGCTTTGTGAAAGAAAAATTAATACTTTATTTTAGATTTAAAAAACAAATAAGTTGCGTATGGTTCCAATGACGGTGCACTTTTTTTGTAATCGATATCTTTGAAGTTAAAATTATACATGTTAGGGGGCTCACATAGATCCGATATGGACATTTTTATTTTAAATTGTTATTAAAAGAAAATAAAGATCTATGAAAACCATATTTAATGTCCGTATTTTCAAATGACCAAAATGAGGCATGTAGGAAAATTTACCTATTCTACAACTGACCGCAAATTATAATGTTAAAATTGAAGTATTTTGACGCTTTAATTTGTATCGTTTCACTCGCTATTATTGAACATTTAAAGAGTATCAATTTATCGTTTACAACAAACACTTATCACAAAGATCATTGACATGTAAACAGATAATGAATGCCATCTTCATTGTGATTATAAGATCGCGTGGTTTAAGTCGCCACCTGTTCTTTCAAGGATTCAATTTGTTTTTCACTTGATTCTATCACTCTTTAGAGGGACTTCAAACGGTATAAAACCCAGACGACATATCCGACATTGTTACAGGAGATACTTGACAAGTTCATCACGTGTACAACATGTTTATACAGATGACTGCTATCTCTTACTTGTTTTACCTGACCTTCAAATTTGCCCTTTGGCATTTAAATTTTAAATTAATTAAGTTTGCACAGCAAATATTTATAATATGCTAAAGAAAATTATGTTATATTTGTTGCGTATAATATATGCAAAGAATCAAAGGATAATATTTGTCTAAAGCGATATACTTTCTCCATTACTAAATAAAAGATAACAGTTTTAGAGAAATATATTTCTTTAAAAGAAAATTGCGAAAAAGATATATCTCTGTAGTGGAAAAAACACTTTTCTACAAACATTTTAAAGTAGCAATGTAAAATTTTGAAAAAGTTTGAAAAGTCCCGAGATCTTTTTATCTTATCAGATAAAAAAAGAATAACTATTCGATTCAACTGGTATTGTTCTGTTTAATCGTTGAAACGTTAATTTGGTGTCAATAAGAATAAATAATTAATGCGAAGTATTTTGTGTTCAGTAATGGTCCATTCAATGCAAGTATCTTTGCTAAACATCCTTTTTTTGTTCATGTATTCATTTTGTGTTATCGATTGATACCGTACATCCTTTGTTTTCAATAATTTGGACTGAGGCTTTTCTTAGTAGTATAGCAGTGTGTTAAATAACATATGCTCAGTTGTAAATTGGGTACGTTAATTTTTCATAAAACAGTTGCTTCAATTAACACCAAATAAAATTTTTCATTTGTGAATGAATACTTCAATTTATTTGTGAAACAAATTGTTTTTCGTTTTCGGCTAAAAATAAAAACTACATTTGCGCCATTTTACAGGTAGCATTTAACGAATACTTCAAATATTCCGTGATGGAATATTGCGAATAATATTTTTTATAATATTCCTCCTGGTTATTCAATTGAGTTTATACTCATTTCTAATACAAAACTTTACTGTTTCAGGTGTCAAGATGCACCGTATTTATTATATAACCTTCCATTGATTGTACTCCCGTTATATCGAAATTTGCCAACATATATGACAATTTGTAAATCTCTGTGTCTTTAAACTTGCAAATCAATGTATTTATAAAGTGTAAAAGGTTATTAGAGAAAACTATTCATATATCTGTATACAATGATTATTTAAAATTTTATTGTATATTCTGTGTTCACAATGTTCGCAATTTCTTCTTTGAATTTGAAGTGTTTTTGTTAGTTGTTGTTTTTTTCAAAGGAAAAAAAAACATTAGAAAGGGGAAGTTATTGTCACTAAAGATTAATAGGAAGTCTGCTATTTATACCCCAGAGTGACCTACTGTCATAATGTAATGAATCAATAATGCCATTTCATTTTTTTCTGTTTTTGATTAATACTCTATAAAACGGCAATAAAGCATATTTTGATAATAAATGATTTTGATTTTGTTAACTGTTATTGTTATTCAATTATGTATGTCTCAATTACACAGAAAAAAAATTATTGATGAAATTTCAGAAATAAATTTTATAGATGATATAAACCAATTCCGAATAATATTAATTTGTTTGTACTTATGACCATTCAAATACATTTTGTAAGTCTTCATGAAAATATGACAAGATATTTTCCCGAGAAATAAACCCTGCATGTATAATTCTCACCGGAAATGATTGTCTATACAAAAGTACTGATTAAAATTATTAAAATGATACATGTATCATGTTAATGTCATTTTAAATTGATATTTGCAGTATTAATAATATCGCATTCTCATATAGTTCATATTTCCAATATCATGCGTTCGACTTTTTTAATGACCTTATTTCCTGTCTTTTGTGGTACAAGCCCATTGTTTCGATTGGGTTATTGCTACAACAGAGTCATCAGTGGCACGCATATCAAGACAAGGCCAAATGAAAATCGAAATGGAGAGCAATGAAATAATATATGATTGTTCCGTTTAAATTGAAATATCATAAACAGTTACTCAACCTAAACTGAACGCTGTAAGTTGGACTATTAAACGTAATGTTGATACCAATTTTCTAAACAAGGTATTTGAAATGCATGGAGACTTTCATCTATGCCAGCATTTTTTTCATTTGGGCTCTATCGTGCAGAATACTCGGATATTCTACTTGGTCGCAAATGTTTTATGTGTGGTACTCAATCAAATAATATATGAATTCGTCTGAAAAAATAGAACTGTCTTTCTATTCATAAAAGTGAAAACGCATCACGGACTATATTTTATCAAGAATCCCGCAAGTATCCATAGAATCATAATGGTCTCTTCGCTCAAATTTTAAAAAAATAACTCAAGTAAAATAAACTGAATTATTCAGAACTCATTGCTCTGGCAGACACATACACATATGCAAGACACATATTAAAGTGAAACCATACAAGTCAACAGTTTAATATACTGCTGTTTGAACCAAATAATCTTATTAATCATTTTATTTTTTTTTAAATCCCAAAGATTATGATTGAACATTGTAGTAATGTTAAACATGTGAAAAAAAATCATCATAGATACCCGGATTGAAATTTTGTATATGCGCCAGACTCGCGTTTCGTCTACAAAAGACACATTGGTGACGCTGGAATCAAAAATGATAGTTATTAACCCTTGTGGACCTATATCCCGTCGATACTTAAATTTATCATTACACATGCTGTGCTTTTCCCGAACTGCTTATGTTTTATGACGTTTACACTATATCTGTTTTAGGTATACTGATTGATATTTGAGTCTAAGAGGACATAGTTTACTTGTCTTTTGAAATTTGTGTTTGAACTAGTTTTCAGTAACTAAGAGTATTCATTTTTTGTTCTTGGTACCGATTTTATAAATCAAACCCTTGTCAACTGATTTTTACATTTAATTATTATGGTGTCAATATTTCACACTTTGATTTGTATCTTCAGATTTTTTCACAGATCTGAACATCGATAAACTAGACTTGTACATCGATATTAAAACTAGACTTGTACATCGATAAACTTGATTTCAACATAGGTTATTTAGATTTAAACATCAATAAACTTGATTTGAACATCGATAATCTAGATTTGAACATCGATAAACTTGATTTCAACATCGATAAACTTGATTTCAAAATCGATAAACTACTGTTGCAAAAGTTTTGTTTGATAATGGAATCGTATTTCCGCTGCTGCATGCATATAAGGAAATGTTTTCACAGTCAATCCACTTAGATTCTGTTTAATTACAATACACTGTTTGTTTGTTTTTATAAGTCATAGGTTTAGCTAGCTATAAAACGAGGTTTAATCCGTCATTTTCTACATGAGACAATGTCAGTAATAAGTCAGGAATATGACAGTTGTTATACATTCGTTTGGTGTGTTTGACCTTTTAATTTTGTCATTTGATTACGAAATTTCCGTTTTAAATTTTCCGTCGGAGTTATGTGTTTTTTGTTATTTTATTTTTTTATACCTCAGGCTTAACTACTGAGGTATTTACAGAACTAATTTGAATTTTCTGTAATAAAATTCCGATAGGTATTATTTACTCTTCAAATGGGGCTCCTTTATATAATAAAGTACAATCAATAGTAATAAAGTTAACATTTGATTTTTTTTTAAACCTTGAAATTGTAATCGTTCTTTCTGTTAAATATGGACGGGATATTTTTCTTCTCGTCATCAAAAATAATAAAAGGATATTGTACGTCATAATAGAAATAAGCTTGTAATACAGAAATAAAAATTAACAAATTACATATGACTAAAATCAGAGGTGGTGTATAATTCTATTTGTCAGAATAAGTTCTTATGAAGCATTAATTAAATTATATTAAGGTCAGCATACGCTCTTTCGCCATAAAAACAGTAGACTGAATTGCTAAAAGTCTATATTAATAGTAAATACATTTAAAAGAGAATAATACATATTTCAAGTCGATGGCATCATGGAAAAAAACACTGCAAAATAAATATACCATAAACACAACAATATTACTACCACTGGGTCTAGAACTCTGCTGGTTGACTGCTAGTCCCCGAGGTTATCACCAGCCCATGACAGTAGACACTACTTTGGTACTGAAATTAATATAAGGATACTGTTTTATTCAAATTTGCTGTTCAAGATTTTTAGAAATCGTTTTAAATGAAGAAATATATATCCCATGTGCATGGCCATCATTTACTGTCCTGGGTTGGCTTTACTTTTGGGTTTTAAGAATTTATCAGCTGATAAGCGTTTGTTCAAAACACCACAGGGAACCCGATGCAGTATAATCATATGAATAAAGCTTACAATAGCTAAAAGCGAGGTAAACGATCTTGACAAAGCGGCCAATAATATCAGATTGAAGATCTTTGACAGATATAAAATGTCTAGTAAGTTGAAATATAAAGTATTGTACCAATTGTAAATAGTCCAGTAAATTGTAAATATTAAGACAATAGCTAGAGTCGACAAGTTAATCATGCCCCTTTGGCTTTATATTGCATCATCTCTCAAATGGTTCTTATGCATATCCAGTGGTAAATGTTATAAGTCGGTAACTTACAAATTACTGCTAGAGAAGTTTATACATTTTAATGTTGTGTCGTTGTTCTCTTATAACATTTTAATGTCGTGTCGTTGTTCTCTGATAACATTTTAAAGTCGTGTCGTTGTTCTCTTATATTTAATGCGATTCCCTCAGTTTTAGTTTGTTACCCCGATTTTGTTTTTTGTCCATGGATTTATGAGTTTTGAACAGCGGTATACTACTGTTGCCTTTATTTACTGCTGTTTAAAACATGGAAATTATGGCATATGGACCATCCATAGAGAAACTATGGGGAATATAACGAAATGTTGCTAAACTTCATGACTGGTAGTTGTAGACTTTGTTAAGTAGTATTCCAATAATAACAGGTTTTATTTTGTTTTCCTTCATAAATTCTTATTTCGTGCTGTTTAGTCTTATCTGTTGAGGTCAATATTTTTTTATTTTTGTTTTTACTTTAGTTACCTCAGAAAACTTCTACTATCATGTTTTGCATATCAAAATTGAAGTGATTTTATGTTATACCGGCTATGTTCCTCCCCCATTTGTGATCAAATTGTTTGTCCTTTCGCTCAGATCTCTAAGATTGTTTTCTTTTTTTTCTTCAGGCTTGTGTTGACCTTTTCAAATTTTATATTTTCATTTTATTGCTAGAGAAGTTTATACATTTTAATGTTGTTAAAAGCTAAAAGCGAGGTAAACGATCTTGACAAAGCGGGTAATAATATCAGATTGAGGATCTTTGACAGATATAAAATGTCTAGTAAGTTGAAATATAAAGTATTGTACCAATTGTCAATAGTCCAGTAAATTGTAAATATTAAGACAATAGCTAGAGTCGACAAGTTAATCATGCCCCTTTGGCTTTATATTGCATCATCTCTCAAATGGTTCTGATGCATATCCAGTGGTAAATGTTATAAGTCGGTAACTTACAAATTACTGCTAGAGAAGTTTATACATTTTAATGTTGTGTCGTTGTTCTCTTATAACATTTTAATGTCGTGTCGTTGTTCTCTTATAACATTTTAATGTCGTGACTTATTTTTACGTTTTCTATCTAATGATTTTTGAGAATTTGTGTTAATTCGTACTTTGTTTATGTTTGTGTTCTCATTTTGTCTTTTCCAATATGGCGCACTCGTTCATTTTTCCTTGAGTTAACTTAACTAGAGTATCACTTCCTTTTTTTCAAATTTGTATCAAATATATATAGGTCTCCAAAATTTATATGACGGCCTCACGTATCTAGTTTCAAATATGTTTCTCTGTATTGTGTTATTTGATCTTATGTATCTATATTTATTTATTATGGAAATAATAAAGAATCTTTCAAACTATCTTATCAACTCAAAAACAAATTCACAGATATTGTTTTAAGTTCCTGATACAGTACATAATTTCCCGACGGAAAGTGTTTAATTCAAGTAAACAGCAAATATGTATTTCTGTAATTATATTGTGTATAAGTCGTTCTCTTCCAGATTTTGAGATGCCAAATGTCTTCTTCAGTTGAGAGTTATAACGTCGTAAGTGTTAGTACCTATTGTGTGTTTATGTTGAATGTATTTTACTTTTTAGTTTATGATACTTTCAATACATACAAGTGAGAGGTTAAGCTAGCTATTAAACCATGATTAACCTACCATTTTCTAGAAAAGAGAATGCTTGTACTAAGTCAGGAATATGACAGTTGTTATCCATCCGTTGTTTAAACTTGATTTTGCCAATTGGATACGGACTTTCCGCTTTGAATTTTCCTCGGAGTTCGGTGCTTTTTTATTTTACCTTTTTAGAACTTAAATTTGACCACGGAAACTATTGACTAATAACGAATTTGTAAAATAAATTAAATTTAATTATGAATATCGTTAATTTCAATCAGTCCATCAGTATCCCATAATATCCAATTAACAATATCAGGAAATTACTGTTTCTTTTGCAAATTGTTGTTGATTTTTTGAAATTTTATTGATTTATTGGCCTGTATATTTTACTAATTTGATTTCATAATCTTGTTAAAATGTTTTTAACTGTTAGAATCTGCTGGTGTTTGATTGCAATTGTCTCGCCATTGTGACTTGTTGGTCATGTATAGTCACAGGAAGCACTAAAACAATTCAACGTCCGTGTAATTTATTTACCAATATCCAAACATGTTCTTGCGAATATTCTGCCTTAAGTTCGGTTGGATTCAAAACACAGAAAAAGTTCTAGTAATCAGCTTTTCAATGATATATGCAAATATATTGTACAACAATTATGTGTAAAATTGTAAGCAAACTGTTTTACATGAATCGTTTTTAAAAGCAGAAACTTGAAGCACTTTTAAAGGTGAAATTAATGTGTAAAAGAATGAAATGACCATTTAAAATGGTATTTGAACAAACGAAAAACACTGAAATATGGAAGAATAATTTATTAATTAATTTCAAAATATTATTTCAATCGTCAAATTGTACAGTGTACATAGTAGTATATAAGTAATTTCCTTTTGTAAAGAAAGGTTTTAATCAAATAAACATATCATGTAAAGAAGTTGAGAATTGTCTTTTTACAATTATAAAGAAAAACAAAGATACAAAGTCTGGCATACAGTCCGAATTATATGAGTCTTTTTTTGGAAGTCTCAGGAACAATATTACGTAAAACTAAAAATAAGATAAACTAAAGACAACTAAAACGTGCCTTAAACTAACTAAAAAGTCGATGGTCGTAACTTTTCGCCATTATTCATCTTCCCCTTATATATATATATATATATATAGAGAGAGAGAGAGAGAGAGAGATTAATAATGAAGTTGCAATTTATTGTAAGTATGCTCTAATATATACAATAACGAACAATAGTTACATCATTTTTATTTAAATGAAAAGTTTATTCATTTTTTAATTACTCTGTTCTCTATAAACAAAAATCTCAAAATTTGTGTTTAAAATTCACATTTTTAATTGTAAGTTTTGTTAAGAGAAATTAATTAAATTTCTAAGTGCATTTTTCTTTTATAAATATACATTTTTACCAGCTCTTTCATTAATTGACAATGTTAACAATCCTGAAAATGATATTAGAAAAAAGAAATTCGTTAAGTATAAAACAACCGACGTTCATTCTTATTTGAAATAATTTTAAAAGCTTATTTGATATGTAACTTATTTATTTATATTTTTACCAGCTCTTTCATTAATTGACAATGTTAACAATCCTGAAAATGATATTAGAAAAAAGAAATTTGTTAAATATAAAACAACCGACGTTCATTGTTATTTGAAATAATTTTAACAGCTTATTTAATATGTAACTTATTTATTTATTTGCAGGCCAGTTATCAATGTATAGCATATATTGTAGAGTTTGTTCATTAATAATTTTCGAAAATAAATTTTATATAATAAATAATAATATGGTAACCTTAGCCAAATCATATAGATGAGATGATTTGCCTTTACATTTTTTCTTTCATGATGAAAATATGGAAATCTAGGAAATTTGTCCTCACTTAATTATATAGATTAATACATTAAAAATCATAATACTGTTTTAGTTGCAAATACATAAGGCACTATATTACAATTAAGTTAAATCTAATGTTGTCCAGTTCAAGCTTGGTGATAACTATCCATCTGTATGTGTCTGTCCTTTGTTTTAAACTCAAAACATAGTTGATGTCTAAGTAACATAATGCTAATTTTTAAACTAGACTTAGTTTATTATTATGCCTTGAATATTATTCTAGGGTCAAATGTCTGCATAATGTCTTCCTGGTGTGTATTCTAATGACTAAATTGTGTTGTCACAGTCTTCTTGCACATGATACAGCATCGAAATACTTGAATAAAATCACAAACACAAATATATTATTCATTTATGAAAAGTTGGCGCTGTTGGCAAGGACGGTGGATATTTAGGATATGATATTCTCATCGAGTCAATCATGCAGTTACTGCACGCACAAGGGACAGGCCATCGTGACGTAAACATATGTCTTTCATGTGGAGATACTAATGAGGTCATGTGCGATGAGTTGTCCTTTGACACAACAGTGTGCATTGTTTCTAAATCACGACAATGAACGTGTGAAGGTCCTGATACTGTAGGCACATTGGAAACGGAAGGTAATGATGGAGAAAATTGTGGCGCGTGCGGAGGTTGCAGATGAGCCGGTGGTGCACGTGTCCGTATTGGATGTGTTTGGTAAACGTCGCTGACGAGTTTCTTCATTTCATCTAGGGAACTGTTTAGCATTAGAATATAGTTCTTTGCTAGCAACAATGTAGCTATTTTCGAAAGTTTTCTCACTGATGGACCATTTGCATACGGCATTACTTCTCTTAAACCATCTAAAGCAGAATTCAAATCATGCATACGGCGTCTTTCTCTTGAATTTATCTTAAGTCTTAGATCTTGCAATTCCGCTTCGTCCACACATTCTGCCATTTTCCTTTTCAGATTACTTAATCCTTTCTCGATTCCCTTTTTACATCTAGTCGAAGTTGAGTAACAAGATTCTTGTGAACTGTCACTTTCATCACCATCAACATTTACCATTTGTTCAACACAGTGTTTTAAATTTACTCTTGTTTCCATGATGCAATAATTAAAAGTCCCTCTTTTTTTTTGTTAAATATCTGTCTATTTGACAAAATCCGGAATCTACTTCTATCAATTTGCGAAAGTTTTGTTGTAGTGAGGTTGCAAGGCTGTTTTATATGGTAGAATCATCCATGCGTTATGGAGTGTGAATTAAAAGATTGGCAGTCGAGTCTCTCCACTCAGTTGACTGGGCGGGGAAGATGTCCTCTATTGTCTTGTGAAGTATCCGAAGGCGCCCAGAAACTTTGACAATATGGCTTAGTATTTTCCATATTTGTAACCACTGGCTCTATTCACGTTAAAAACTATAATTTTAATAGAATTGTTAAACACTTCAATTTTATGTAAATAATTAAATTATGTGGTTTTTCTTTTTTCCTATTTGCTTTATTTTGTAACTTTAACAAATGTCCTGTTAACAGTGATCTTACTGAGTTCAATTGTCAACCCTTCTTATATCTGAGATTAAATCAAGTTTATTTGCATATGTATGTGGTACTTCTAATTGAAAAGATGTCTAGCTTTATTTTTTTCTATTTTCTATTCTTTTGATTTTTTTATTTTTCGATTTGATTTTTTTTCTTAGTTTCAATATATTGATGTGTAACACTTGCTGCTGCAAATGCTACGCATGTTACATTAGGTAAATTAATTATCTTACTGGCATAAAAAATTACAGAAAATGATATTTTAAGAAAACACGGTTTCTTTAAAATATTTAGTTGAAATGTATGATTAAGAAGAGTCGTAATATATTCGTTGAATCACATGTATAATTTAATTTATTATTTTGACAAGGACGATGTTCGTATCAGTGCCAAGACTGAAATAAAATGATGCTGTATTAAGCAGTTGCATCAGAATTGCTTTTCTGAATTTATCTAATCCGAAACACTTAAAGCTAAAGGATGTATAAAGTTTTGAAACCGAGAGGAGCTGTATTACAAAAAGGAAATATCTATATGTCGCCTGTATCATTCTTTTGTACAATCTAACGATGATGTTATGCTCTTCTACCAAGTTATTTGAAAATAGAAAATCTATAAATGAGGGGTCGGTCAGTTATTTTTATTAAAGTTGGTCAATTCAGCAGCATTCTTTATTGTATCTGAGTTTCTCAACTATATAGACTCTGAACTATCTTTATGTCAACAGCTCTTGCGTTATAGCTAAGATGAAACTTGTTTTAGTTTCGTAAAAGCGAATTAGAAAGGCTTTCATGACATATTTAGTACAAAATCTGAATCTGAAATTATGTGGTTTTAAAAAAATTTGCTCAAATTAAATATATATTCGTATTGTTGCTTACATGAAAAAAAAGGAATTTAGTCTAAATCTTAATGGCCCTCCGTAAAAAAAAACTGAAATAGCTTTTCGAGATTTGTTTTCTGTATCTTTAATCCTATCTTTCTTTGGCTTTTATCATTATATAATATAATGAGTTTATAGCAATAATATATGAGTTAACTTTTTAATATAAAAAAAGCTGGAATAATTTTTATAATCAACAATATCAGAAGAAAGCAATAACACGAACAAAGGAAAAATATGTAAAAGTATTAGAGATTATGTAAAAAATGGTAACAAATAACGTTCTAGAACCGAAATGAAGATATATTTTTTTAGTTAGAATTCAGAGGACTGAAATCATCGTACTTTGATCTATAAGGATGAGCAGGGTTTTTTTTTTTTATTTTACTAATAGTCATATTGATATGGGTTTTTTTTTTTTTTTTTTTTTTTTTTGTTGAAAGTATATCAGAGATGTAAAAATAAGTTAGAACTTTTTTAAGAATATGAAAATGATATCAATTTTTAAATAAATGAATGAAACGGTTACTTAATATAATACGGTGCAAATAAAAGAATCCTTAAAGAAAATCAAAATACCGATTGGATTTGTTTAACATTTGTGAGTTTTGTTGTTCTCATGGAGGCGAATCCAGAAGAGGCTTCAAACGCATCAAAATTAAAAAGTTGTATTTGCAATTAGTGTACACAGCACGTTTTGTTTTGATGCTTTGATTTATTATGTTTGTCGGGTATACTCGATAACTAACACTTGAAGGTCCGTGTATATCAAAAGTTTGGAAGCAATTTTAAAAACCAAATTGGCCGTTAAAGTTATGCGCAACTTTATAGGAATAGAGGGGGATCTAGTTGTTAGTAAATTTTCTTTGTTAAAAAAAACTACAAAAAAATGAATTAAAATGTGTCAAATAATTTTCATTCATTTACTTTCTTGAAGATAGTAATTTCTTTTATTTATTAAATTCTGTATCTAATCGTTAAAATGTACGTGATCCTCTTTCTATATAAAAATAAAAGTAAAATCACAAAATCACCGAACTCGGAGGAAAACTCAAAACGGAAATTTCTTAAGCAAATGTCAAAATCAAAAGCTCTTTTGCTAATGCAGATGCGTTTATAAACTAATGTGATCTTACACCAACTTTAAAGATATACTTTAGTAAAACACGATAGTGTTCATGTTATTGATATGATATTCCTTATGTTACATTTAAACTATTGAAATACAGTAATATCTCATTATAATCGTGACTGTGGTATTTAGTAGAAAAATGTATTTTCGATACAAACTATCGTACAATTCTTTTTTTTTTTTATTTTAATCCGTGTACACCCTTTATTTAACAATATTGTTCTTCATATTCTCTCCATTTGACTCTCAAAATTAGCATAACTGTTTTAAATATAAAAAGGTAATTAAATATATTGATACTATAAAATTACTTAACAAGATTTATACCTCACATATACGCCTTTCAAAAAGGCGTTAGACCAATCGCCCTGTTTTTTTATACTTTGAGATTTTCTCAAAATGTGTGAAATTTGCTATATTGTTGAACAGCATCGCATTGCATAACATTTCAATTTTGATGAAAGATATTCATTGAACTTGATGATATATTTTTTTATCACATTTTCATACTTTGAGATTTTCTCAAAATGTGTGAAATTTGCCATCTTGTGGAACAGCATCACATTGCATAACATTTCAATTTTGATGAAAGGTATTTATTGAACTTGCTGACATATTTTTTTTTTTATCACACATCAGTTTGAATATAATAGAATTTTATGCAATGCCATACAAGTGTGAGGTTTAGCTAACTATAAAACCAGGTTTGATTCACTATTTTCTACATAAGGAAATACTTTGACAAAGTCAGGAATATAACAGTTGTTATCTTTTCTTTTGATGTAGTTGAGCTTTAAATTTGATTTTGCCTTTTGATAAAGGGCTTTCCGATTGAATTTTCCTTTGAGTTCGGTGTTTTTATTATTTTACATTTTTTAATTATACTGTAGGACTGGTTTTTTTTTTTTTTGTTGTTGTTAATTTTCCTTAACTTTCTATTTCGGTAAAACGTGAAATTGACCTTCAACAATCAATCCTTGACTCACAGCGAACAGCAAGTTATGAAGGGCCCAAAATTGACTTGTGTGAAACCATTCAAACAGAAAACCCAACGGTCTAATCTATATAAAAAAAAAGGAGAAACGAGAAACACTTATGACAGTTCAATGAAGTAGTGAAAGCAAGTATAGGCAGCAGTACGGCTTTCAACAATGAGAAAAATCCATACCGTATAGTCGACTATATAAGGGTATAAAAAAATTCAGTTAAGAAAACTAATGGCATAATTTATAGCAAACAATTTACTTAAAACAGATATGACAGACATGAACCTACGACAAAGACTGGGTTTACTATGAGTGTAAAATATAAATACACGTTTGGTCTTTTTTAACTAAAAGTGTAATTTTATGCGTCCATCTACAAACTGTTGACATATCCTTGTAGTAATACAATGAACATACCCAAAATCAGATCAGCGATCATATTAAATATTGTATTAGGCAAACAGAAACTGTTTAACATTTTAAACATAGAAAATTAGGGGGTCAAATTATGGGTAACCAAGGACTCATGTACAAAACGTATAATATTATTCCACAAATGTTAACAAAACTGCAAAGAATGATAAATGCGATCAGTTCACCACACAAGCTTAGGAAATAACACAAATACACAGTCTAAAAAATCAATGCTTTTTCGAATTCCATTATTAGACGTTTGCTATAAAACATTTTGAAATGAACACACCAATTGTATACAATTTATTATTATTTTGAAATTATAAAATTTTAGTTCCCACGTAGTGATACAAACCTTGTACTTTTGAATTGTAAAGGATGCGGCAGTTACAGGATACAATATTTTGGGGTATGCACGTTTCTTCTGAAGCATAATCAATAAAAGCGCGTAGAAAACGCTAAAGCGTTATTTGCATACTCTGCAGTTTACTCAAAGAAAAGAAAAATACTTCACAAATAAAAACAATAAAAGAAAAACTAATTATACACAAACGAAAGCCAAAGCATACAATGATAAAACAAAACAAAACAACAACAAATATATCAGCTATTATGAAACCTTTTACATATTAATTATACTACCAAAAAATATCCACAAAAAAAATAAAGCAGTAAAAAAAGCCATGTTTTGTATGTAAACGTCCAAACAGAACATTTTGTCTTTTTTCGCTCCAGAATTTCGCTTAAATATTAATATTAAAACATTATATTTAATCCTTTTAATGCATATTGATTCATATCAAATGCATAGTTTTTATAAACATGTTTTATTATAAAAAATACTATCGTCTTAACATCTTTTAGAGCTTATTGTTTTCAAATGCATGGTTCAATTTGTTTATATATTTTGATACAATAAGAACGCCTTGCATAATTACGGAAATTTCTCAGTTATGGGTTATGTGCGTTTCTATTCAAGCTAATGTTATATAACGGATATATTCCTTATTTCGTCTAATTATTACATGTACAGAAGGATTCCATATATATTCACATACTGTCAAAGCACTGTTTTCCTATATGCATATTAAAATGTTTAAATAACCAGCAAAGGTAATCTAAAAGTAATTTTACGGTAAAAAAAAAAATACCCATGTTGCAAAGTTTTCTACATTCTGTGCATTTTAGCATATCATGAGCCAGAAATATATACAAAAGTGGTAAAAGTAAATCATGTCATTGGAAACAAATAAAAAAATGAATAAAAATAAATGAAATTTGGTAAAAAAAAAAAAGTGATCTCCCCCAACGTTTTCTTTCTCAAAACTTTAAACGTTGAGCTTTTGGCATAGAGGAGAGCTAGTGAAGTGTTTTTCGATATACTCGTGCTGTGCGCACGAAAATCATATGATAAGTTATTTTAATCTGCTACATGTTTGATTGCCAACCTCTGGTATAATATCAAAATTGAAACAATTGATTCAATCGAACTTTGAAAAATAAAATTAAATGCTAAGATCGATAATTTTTGCATGAAACATTTTCAATAATCTTTGAAATAACAACCAGTAATTTGCTCAGCCCCTTCGTTTGCATATAAAGATTTTACATCTTTCAAAGCAATTAATCAACATTAAATATAAATTAATCTATCAAACATTAATATGGTCATGATGGTTGATTTGAGTATGAAATTGCCTCCTTTTTGATAACTAAAACAAAAATTACACGAGTTACAGACTTTTATACCCTTTCTTAATGCAGAGCGGCTATCGCAGACATCTGGTCTGGTTTAGCGAATAAAACCTGTTAAGATTGTTAATATCTGTCCACCAGTTGTTTTCATCTGATTTCCGGACGATTGAATAAACTGAGCATTAATTTTGTTGTTTTGTTCGTCATAAATAACAGAGAAACTATATTAATGAACAAATATATATTTTAAAATTAGTTTCCATACTTTCTTATCTGCGTTGAAAAAGACGCACAATTTAAAGACACTGTTGATATGAAACGTTTTTTATGCTATTCACATACTATAATGTTTGGATAAGGATGTTGATTCGGCGCCTCAAAACAAGTTTATTCACCCTTTACCCTTGAAAATACCTTAGAGAAAATTTTAGTTTGTTTTGCGTAGCTTTGTTAGTTTGTGTCTTCGTATTGTTTTGTAAGTCTGTGTTTTCGTATATTGTTTTATACACCGGTATTTTCGTATTGTTTTCTGGGTCTGTGTTCTCGTATTGTTTTCTGGGTCTGTGTTCTCGTATTGTTTTGCAAGTTTGTGTTTTCGTATAGTTTCATAAAACCTCTGTTTTCGATTTGTGTTGCATGTATGTGTTTTCTCATTGATTTACAAGGCAGTGTTTTTGTATTGTATTGTAAGTTATGTTTAGCATTGATTTGTAAGTCTAAATTGAACATTACAAACATCGCCTTTTGTTCATATGCACATATTGTATGCATAATTTTGCTATTTTGTATGAATGTTGTATAATTCAACCATGTTCGTCAGAGGTTGGCGGTCAAAGAGGTAGCAGATTAAAATAACTTATGATATAATGTTCGTGAGCACAGCACGGGTTTATTAAAGAACACATCACGTCAAGCCCCCTCGATGCCAAAAGCTCAACGTTCAAGGTGAGAAAATAAATCGTTGGGGAGATTTTTTTTATAAACAAATTTCATTTCTTTTTATTTATTTTTTATTTGTTTCCAATGACATGATTTATTCTTAACACTTTTGTATATATTACTGGCTCAAGATATGCTATAATGCACACAATGTAGAAAACTTTACAATATGAGTATTTTTTACCGTTTTACATTTAGATGACCTTTGCTGGATTTTTAAAACATTTTAATATGCATGGGAAAACTGTGTTAACAGCATATGTATACATGGAATCATTTTTTACATGTTATAATAAGACGATATAAGGACTTTATTCGTTATACAACATTAGCTAAAATAGAAACGAAGATAACCGAAAATTGGGAAATTCCTTAATTATGCCAGGCGTCCTTATTGTATCAAAATATATAAAATAGAACCTTGCACTTAAAAACAATTAAGCTAGACCAAAATTGTAAGACAATAATATTTTTATAATAAAACATGTGAATAAAACCTACGCATTAGTTTTGATATGCATTGATGTACATAAAAAGATTAATTAATGTTTTAATATTAATATTTAAGCGAAATTCTGGAGAGAAAAACATCAAATGAACTGTTTACTTACACATGGCCTGTTTTTCTGCTTTATTTTGTTGCTTTTTTATGTTTGTTGTTTTTGTGTATAATTAATATAAATTTCTAAAAGGTTTTATATTAGTTGATTTTTTTGTTTTTTGTTTTTGTTTTAAGCATTGTTTGTTTTTGCTTTCGTTTGTGTATAAAAAGTTTTTCTTTTATTGTTTTTATTTGTGTTGTGAATTACTTTTCTTTCAATAAACTGTAGTGCATGCATATAACGCTTAAACGTCTTCTATGCGCTTTGCTTGATTATTCTTCAGTAGAAACGCGCATACATGAACATGTAATAGCTAGTATCCTAGCTGTTACTGCCGCATCCTTCATAATTTAAAAGTACATTGTTGTATTACTACGTTTCAACTTAAATTTTATAATTTCAAAATAATATAAATTGTATACAACTGGTGTGTTAATTTCAAATAATTTTGAGAGCAAACTACTTATTATGGAATGCCATAAAAACCCTCAATATTCTATTCCTTCGTTAGTAAATTTATAAGAATTGAACATGTATCAAATTATGTTCAACCGTCTATTCTGTCCATAATACTTCCATGATTCAATAAAACAAGTATTGTATTTTTTTCAATTGCAATTTCAAAAAGGAAGGACAACTTTTTCTACATTGATTACATTGTACTAAGAAACACTGGGTTTTCCTTTCGACATGGACAATAAATCAGTCAAACGACAGAGTATCCGGATGGTCAGATTTGGGGTGGAGAACTTTAATCACCTCATAGAAAATAATCTAGATGTATGGCTAATTGATTTTTAGAAATCACACCACTTGAATTGACTGTTGACCAGCTAGACAAATAATGTCGCCGAGTGAGACCCTTTATTATGCAGGACAACTGTTCTAATGACCCTAGTGCATTGTAATGCACTCTAAAAACTCTATTTTATGAGAAAATATTAGTTCTCATGCCGAATATAAATTTAACTGATGCACAAAAGTCTTGAAATTTGCCACATAAAAGGTCATTTTCCGTTGATTAGTTCTATGGCCAAACCGGTATAGAATTACGGAATAAATACTTTAATGTGAATTAGAGAATGTTAAAGTCGTGCTGTTTTATAACATGGTCGACATATTTGTCCGCCTTGACAGGTAGCATTAGGATACGGAAAACTCTACATGTCCAAATCCTGCAGTTTCATAGCTTTACCAAGTAAAAGATTTATTTCCAATTTGAAATAATGTGTACGACGTTAAATTTTATTGTTACAAGTAGAATAAATATTTTTGTAAAGAGAAAATTGCATGGAGCTGATTTATGTTCAAGACAACAATATGCGTTCTGGCTGTCGCCCATTCAATGCACAGCGGTGCCAACCATCTTGAAATCATAGCATAGAAATGTTTGACTGGGACAATGATGAATATTAAATGTTTTATTGTCTGTATTCATTTCGGAATATATGATTTATCAATTTCAACAATGAACTATTACCATGTTTTGATATATTTTATAAAGTGGCAATAAACCTTGCTTCTGAAGTGTTGCAATTATGAAATCTTTAGTGTTAATAATACTGATCTTTTGAAACTTTCCAGTAAAGTTTTGTGGCTATTCTTTCATAGTTTTTCCATCAAAAAGAGCATTTGTCAAGTTTGTATTTTACTGCAGCAAGTTTGTAATTTATTATAATATATTTACGATAAATCACTGGTTATTCATAACATACTTCAAATTGACTTTAAATCTCTGTTGAGCATAGTTGAATTGTTCAACATACAAAATAGCGAAAAAATGCATCCAATTTGTGCATATGAATAAAAGGTGATTTTGGTATACTTCAGTGCGAAAGCAATTCAATGACAAAAATAGCGAAATACAACTATAGGATAACATCAAGTCTTAGACAATATACAATTGTCTATACAATATGCCAAGCTTTATAAAGCAGTCTACAATTTACAAAGAAACTATAAAAAATCTGCCATGAACACATAATTATCTTTAAGATCTATAAAAAAATAATTATCATTAAGCTAGCACATAAAACCAACACTGATGAGGTTAAACTATGTTTGTTTGTTTGTTGTTTTCTTTTTTAATCTCAACCCTCTCCTTTCAAATCTCGACTAGTAGTCACCACAGCGGTTAAATGTGTATAGAAATACGGTAAATAATCCGCCAATCATCCAGTCCCTAATGTAAGACCTAAATATGGTATTTATTAATGATGTGTTCTCGTCCTACACATGCACGAAAGATTTGTCACTGCACGATAAACAAAGTACTTTATTAAAATAATGTGGCTGTGTTAACTTTGGTGCAGGTACAGAATCTTCTTCTAAGGAATGAACTTAAGCCTTACTAAATCTTTATGATAGACTTATCCATCTCCTATATTTTTGTCATCAGTATTTTTGATGATTCCCATACCAAAAACACTGACTTTTCAATTTCAATTTATAAGGAACGAACATTCCCCACGCTATACTCCTCATAAACCAGTAACAGGGTTTCAATAAATGTTTCATGACATAATACTATTGTGCAGTGCACTTCTATTTTACTTTTTAGTTATAATTTCAGTCAAACTTTGCAGGTTCCTCAGGCCATATTGCCTATATGCATCTCCTATTCAGCTTTGAGATCGGAATGAATTTTGGTACTTTTTACTGAAACATAGAAGAAGGTTTTGCATTGAAAATTATTACTTATTTTACGCTTCCATATAAAACATGTTCTGAATCTTCTTTGTGGTGTCAGGTGGGTATAGGAAGCACGTGTTCTAATTTGCGAGATATTCCCTCAGTACTTATAGTTCTATTCTGGAGTTATAATTCAATTATTTTCTTTTTAATGTATACCTGCCTTTAATTTTGCTGAAAGGTATACATTTTTTTTTTTGTATTTTAGTTGCTTACTTTTTTTTTAGATATAAGAAGTGTGATTTGATATCGTTTTTTTTTTTACGATCGGTCTCTCCGTCTCATATTTCTGTTTTTGATTTTGTTTGCTGGGTTATCCATGCGTATAAGACTGTCTTGGTCTTGCATATTTTGGAAAAGACATGCATAAATATGTTGGTTTGAACTGCTTTCAATGCCTTCCTTGAATATATTTCAGGGATTGTCTAGGTGTATCTTTTCCAGGCCGTCTTTTTTTTATTTTGTTGTTGAGCAAATATATTTTGATATTGTTGTTGAGCAAATTTATATTTTCATATAATAGTTGTTGAGCGAATTTATATTTTCTTATACGTAGACCCATTTTGCTTCTCTCTGCTGTGGAGGCTGTTTTCTTTTTGTGTTTATCATTAGATTGGCGCTCATATCCCCATGTACATATCATGGTCTAAAGTTCCTAACATAAAATATGTTCCTTTTAATATTCTATTGTATAAAAATAAGGAGATATGGTATGATCGCCAATGAGGCAACTATCCACCAATGTGCAAGTGGACGAAATCATGCAATTATAATCAAATGTACAGCTTTCAATAGTGAGAAAACCACATACCGTATAGTCAACTATAAATATGAAACAATTCAACTGAAGAAACTGACGGCTTATTTATAAGAAAACAATTTATGAAAATCATATATGATAGACATGAACCAAAGACAATCAATAAACTACATGCTCCTAACTTGGGACTGGCACACAAAGAATGAGTGTGCATAGCGCAGTTAGACATGTTTGAAGGAGCCAACCTGTGACAGTATATATGTAATAAGTAGATCCCGTGCTCTTTTATTTCTAGTTGGTTCTATGATAGATAAAGTAAATTCATTTTGATCAAGAACATCTGCAAGTTGGTAGTTTTATTCTGCATGTTATAAACCATTTCGAATTTGATCCTGATGTGACTAGTATTGAATGCTGATGGTAGCTATTATAGTTACATATTCTACAGAAGTTATTAGTTAGATTTACTGTATTTTAAATAGTAAATACCGATAAGTTCAATCACCTAAACTCGTTACTAACAGTATATTTCCTTTTGGTGCCGATAACCCTGTTATTCTATTACACAAGATTCTTGTGGTGTGTGGTTGTTTTTATCAGGAAAATAGATAGTGCTAGATATAAACTGTTCCCTGTTTTTATTTAATGTTTCAACCAATAGTTGCTTTGTGATTGCAAGTATCGTCAAGCTTCCTGTGTGTGCGCAGTCTTTTAATTCGGATAAAAATGTAAACTGATTTCATGTAGTTGACTCTAGCAACTTGTCTGCTCTTGAAGAAGCATTAACTAACTTGATGAAATCGGACCACTATAAAACTATAGGTTCTGTAGAGCCTGTGTGTCACTCACTTTGGTCTATGTGCATATCAAACCAAAGGACACTCTCCAACATTGTGTGGACGAGAATAGACTTCATGACAAAAATCAATTTTTTGTTATTGACCTTTAAGTTTGTTTAGTTTTTCTCTACCTTCGTTAGTTTTTGCTCAAAACATAAAATAGGGTAAACAAAATCCTCATTTAAGGACAATCACTCGGCCTATGAAGAGTGGCAGTCTTACTAACTATATCGGCTAAATTTGACTTGCTGATCATTTGTTTTTTTTTAATTTAAAGTGCTTATTCAGCTATCATTCAAGGATAACGGGGGGGAGGGAGGTTTCACCTTAATATCATAGTTTTCATGAGGGGGGAAGGTTTCACCTTAATGTCATAGCTTTCATGGTAATAGGCAAAAATTAAAAAAATGGTATAATTTGTAATGTATGGGCAATAACACCTATAAGAATTTGTCTTACGATTTTGATGTATGAGAACGAATAATTGGTAGAGCTAATGTATCTGAATATTTTTTATCCTTTAATATTTTCTGTATAACCTTTCAAAAAATAATAGACAAAACTTGCATTTTCCCCCATGATCAGTCCTTTTTTAGCCATGTCGGCCATGTTCATTGCCGGGTCCATGTACCATTTTTGTCATGTTGTCTTATTTGTAGGTCTTACTTTGCTGAACTTTATTGTTGTTTACATTTTATCTCTATCTATAATAATATTCAAGAAATAATACCAGAAAACTAAAATTTCCTTAAAATTACCACAATCAGGGGCAGTAACCCTACCACGGGTTGTCTGATTTGTCTGCAACTTTTAGGACAGATAGATCTTAACTTGATACTCATATTTACCTTGTCACATTTGCTCTTAATGCTTTAGTTACAGAGATATTAGCCAAAATCTGCATTTTACACCTATGCTCTATTTTTAGCAATGTCGGCCATGTTTGTTGGAAGGCGGGGTCATCGGACACATTTTTACACTAGATACCCCAATGATGATTGTGGCCAAGTGTGGTTAAATTTATCTGAGTAGTTTCAGAGGAAAAGATTGCCAAAAAACGTTAAGACTTGATTGACTATAAAGAGCATTTTAAAACTCCTTAAGGGGTGATTAACAATATTGGTCATTCTGACTTATTTGAAGATCTTACTTTGCTGTACATTATTGCTGTTTAGACGTTTTATAATTTGGATAAATGGTTGTCATGGTTATAATAATTTGGATAAATGGTTGTCATGGTTATAATTAAATCAATTATGAGAATTTGACTGAGTCTAATCGGTGAACAATTTTTTGAGAATTCATATTGTTTTTATGCTTTTAGTCTGTTATATTTTATGATCTTCAAGTGATTTGCTGATTCCCCCGTTTCAATGCACATAGAGGCGCTTCCCACATGAACATAAATTGCATGTTTTTTTTTCATTTTTATTTGGTAGTATTTGTATGATGGTGCATGATTTTGTATGTCATAGTCGGTTAAAGAGCTCACTAGAGGTCATGTTTTGCTTGTTATTATGTATATATATGCCGACTCTAATTAAAACTTGCTTGCTTGCTTGCTTGCTTGCTTGCTTGCTTGCTTGATTGATTGATTGATTGATTGATTGATTGACAGCTAGTAGTGCCCTTTAAATTGAAAAAAAATAGCTATCCATCTGTTCATTATTAATTTTAATTTAGATTTTTTGACAATAACAATTAATCAATGTCTAATGTATATTGTTTCAATGCATATGTAGTACTATTTTGTATTAGCAAAAATAAAACAGCAAATCAGATTATCAGTGGGCCTCTTGTAATTTGGTGTAGAGTGCGCTCCCCTTATACCACTCTTCAAATAAAAGTGTCAACAAAGTGTTGCACAATATTTTGTTGATTTTCCAAGCTGTGAACATTGTTTACGATGCCAATATCTTGCTCCATTTGTGATGGAAAAGCTATTCTTAAAAGACCGAAGACGGTAATTTTTCCAGTACTAAATACGATCAATTATAATCATAAAATTCAATGATTACCTACACGGCTACAGGTTTCATGTCCTGATTACAACTTCGACACGTGTGTAAAATGATATCATAGTAATTTTGATATTTTTGTTTACACACAATGTGACACATTTTAACTGTACAATGCTCTGTAAAAAAATAATAATGTGGTTATGTTATGTTCAAGTATATTGGTATTTTTTTCAGAGAGTATCTAGTAAAATGTGATCACTTGCAGCATAATTTGTTTGGGAAACTTCACTTGACCAGTTGACCTGGGGAATCATTTTTGTAACTGAACCATTGTTTCCATCCCCCCCCCCCCAACATTTCGTTTTTAATTTAATAAACAGTAGAAAAATAAATTAAAAAAAATTTAAAAAAAACAACAAAAAAAACGGGAAATTTTCATTGTACTAATGAACTCAAAATCGTTCAATTTTTTTGATGTCATGTTTTGAATTCCCGCATCTGCGTAGAAATCTTCAATGTACTTCCTTTTTCCAGTCTCGTTTGTATGAAACTTTGAGTAAATTATATATTAATCAGTCTAGTATAAAATAGGAAGGAACACAATACCAATTTCGTTTTTAAAAATTCCTTGATATGAAAAAACGTTACCTGATGATAGCGTTTCTTTGTTTACATTGCATATGACGTCATAACTTAAATAACGTGACAACTAAAATCCCTAACAACAGAACCAAAATCGGAAACGTTACGGTATTTCCGTCTCTTTTTTTTAACAAATATTTAAGTTACAAAAAAGTAATTCATACAGACTTCGTCCCCATTCACTGGTAATGCCTGCCTCATATTATTTACATATATACCATTTCGTACCTACAAATGTAGTGGAATATTGTCAATTATTACTTGCATATATATATACATGTACATTGTATATACCATTTCTCACTTCTTAAGAGTGAACATTATGAATGCATTGCCATTTTGTGTACCTCATGTTAGATTTATATGAATGCCATTGTATATCTTGGAAGAGTTATATATTTTTAATTTCTCATTGATGTGCGCCATGTCACACATTTACACTAGAATGCTGTATTCTGTTGACACTGGATTGTCTCCCTTATGAAAATTAAAGTCTATCATGTACAATTTTTTAGTCTGGTAAACAACTCGCATGTACTTTAAAAATATATACTTATAGGTGGCAACTATATTTTACACATTTAGACAAAAAATTTAAAATATATACGTTTGTCAATTAACAAGAAAAGTAAAAACAACTATTGTTGAAGGCCGTACGGTGACCTATAGTTGTTAATGTCTGTGTCATTTTGGTCTTTTGTGGATAGTTGTCTCATTGGCAATAATACCACATCTTCTTTTTTATATTAATAATGTTTCTTAATCAAAACGGTGGTAGCTGTGTTTAATATTTGTAGACCTTAGAGATATTATACTATATTTTATGAAAATAAAACATTTTTGACCAATTAGAGTTGACCGGACAGATTTCACACTCGCCGATACACGCTTACCATATATATTTAACTGGTGGAAAACAAGTGAAATAGATACATATATAATTATTAAATCTATGAGATCAAGAAATATATGATATGTAAATATATAAACTTTACATATTAAAATTGCCTATATACATGTATGCTTTGAACATATTGAACTGATTGCCACAAGTGTTAATATCTCTTTTATTTTACCATATCTGCTCATGAAATTAAGGAATCTTGGAGAAAAAATAAATATATTATATGAAAATTTAAACTTTATATTAAAAAAAAATGTATTTCTTCAAAAAAAAATTACCAGATGGATTTCACATTCGCCTGATGTATGCTTTAAATACATTGAACTGATTGACACAAGTGTTAATATCTCTTCTTTTTTAATGATAATCAAACCAATCATCAGTCTTGATAAGAAAGAGAAATTGTAGGTCTATTTGGCCAATACTAGGTACAAAATGTTTTTTATTGTGGGTACGAAATGGTAATTTTGAGTATTGAATGGCAGATATGGTACAAAATGACTTGCTACCATCTAGGGTACCATTGATGCCTGAAATTTCCCTAAAGTAGTCCAAGCCTACATGTAGATAAAAGTTTTGATGCTCTAAAATTATTAATTTGTATTGTTGAAACCAGAGAAATTGATAATACATGTAAAACCTTTAATGAAGAGATATATACAACATGAATAATGTTTATTATATATTATGGAAGGAAAGTGTATTTTCTTATATGAAGTACTGTAAAGAGAATTAAAAAAATCACATTTTAAAGATATGAGAAGATGTGGTATGAGTGCCAATGAAACAGCTCTCCATCCAAGTCACAATTTGTAAAAGTAAACCATTGTAGGAAAAGTAAAGCCTTTATCATGGATCTGAAAACAGCAAGCAAGCTATGCACACTTACATGACTTATATGTATACGTTCTTGAGCACATTTAGATCAATTTTCTAACATTGCAAAATTTGTTGAATTTGATAAATAGACAATAGACAATATTTATTAGGGAGCTACCATTTGATTTTTATGGGGGGGGGGGGGGAAGGGGGGGCTAGGATGAAATTTGAAAAATATAGGCAGGACAGGAGTTTTGAGTAAAAAAAAAGGCAGGATGAGACACTTTGCAAAAAAAAAAGGCAGGATGACAATTTAGGTAAAAAAAGTCAGGATAAACTAATAAAAAAAAGGCAGGACCGAATAGAGTGAAAAATAAAAAGGCAGGACATAGATTACAACTAAAAAAAAAATGCAGGACAAAATTTTTCATCCTAGCCCCCCCATAAAAATCAAATGGTAGCTCCCTTAGCACAAACACATTTACATTAAATGATTATGGCATACAAAATTAAGACAATAAATTGACAATAGTTAAATTGATTATAATTATATTAGATTGACGGTGGTATTCACAGTGAAGAAGAAAAAGACTATAAATATCAACAGTTAACACATTATTAATGTTCATGAACAATTAAAAAAAACACAAACAAAAATTATGTTGCATATTAAAAGAAATACAAGTTATACAGATGTTCTCAATAAAAAAACAATCATTTACATACTTTATGGTGATTTTTATAATGACTGGTAGACTGCTATTTAAAAGTGCAGTCAAATGCTTCAGTGTTATAGCGGATTTAATATAATTGAAATTTAAGATTTTTATTAATATTTTGTATATAGGTATCCCTCAATGATTTATAGCATGGACAGATTGAAAAGAAATGGTATTCATCCTCGATTTCTTGTCTGTTACAGGATAAGCAAATGCGTTTACTTCTTTCAATGTTGGTATAATGCCCTCTTTCAATTGCTAGGGAATGGGCACTTAGTTTAAATTTACTGAAAACTGATCGGTGATATGGGGGCCTTTTTCTAATTCTTTTAGTATGACAAAAGAAATTTAATTTTTCACATTTATTGATAGAGCAATTCATAATTTGATAAGCCTGGTCATAGTTTCTTTGTTGGATAGTATTTGATTGAACCATTATGCAAATTTAGTTGTTCAAATAATGAAATTCAAATACAAACTGGACAGTCTTGTACATAAGCTATTTGTAAAAAATAATTTATTTTTGGCAATGTCATAATGATTATTTTATTATCATCATCCACTAGTGGTGTTACTTAGACTGCAATAATTTCTTCAATCCTATATATATATATTACATGTATTAAGGAATTATAAACAGAGAACACAAAACAAGACAATGGACCTAGTCTTGTAGAATGTATCTTTTCCAGTTTATGCATTAACATCATTAACAATTGCTTGTGTGTTTGGTAGTGGTATAGGGAGAGATGAAGGAAATTAAAGATTAACCAAAGTGAACATTATTTTAACCTATTAGGCTGTTTATGAATTTTGATTTGGAAAATCATGCAAACTTTTCAATCCAGTTTCCAACTCATCTAAAAAAAGAAAAATCTGCACTATCAATCTGTCAAAAAAAGGAATACCCGCTTGAGAAAAAAATAAAAGTTGTTCAAAAGTCCAAATCCGACAAAAATCAATTACAAAAATGGTCTTAAGTTTCATTCCCAATTTTGTGTCAGCATGTGCAATGGTGGTGTCCAGATGCCAGGATACTTCACTCAGAGTCAAACAGGACTCAATGATATTGGTTTGGTGAGAATTTCTCAGGTTAAGTGGCAATTTTCTAACTTTTTACTCCCTGGGACTTTTCAGTTTTGAATAAGGGTAAACAATGTTGAAAAGATGCTTGATCTGAACATGAAAAAATGACTTGGATAAAGAATTAAAATGATTATGATTAAGGAACTTCAGACAGATCTCTATTATGCTGTCAGTATAATTCTATGTGTCCTTATTTAAACGAGATGGTAAACAAGCTTTTCAATCTGTATCATGTTTTCTAGAATAATTGATGCAAAATCAAGTTACAGATTGTTGAAGAAATACTCAGCCATCTCTACAATTGATGGTGCATTACACAGATTTTTTTTCATAAATAGCAAAACAATTATGTGTTGGGAAATATTAAAATTTTTCTGAATATTTGTTTATTCTCAGGGGACAAATAAAAATATAGAAATCGGCCAAATTTAAAAGTAAAAATACATTGTCTCATATTGAAACATTTATATGTTAAATATGAAGCAATATTACTAGTATTCCTGCCCCTGACTCCAGTCACTTGTTCATGTTGTGTATGAATTAATTCTGGTCAGATATTTAGACTCATAACAATGTTTGATACATTGAGAAACTGAACATGATAAACTTTACATCATTCACTGTAATTATAATATTAATAAAGAATGTTTTGAAAAGATTCACTATTAAAGAAAACAAAAGGACTGCAGCTGTCAAGATGAATACAAAAAATAAAGTACTGTTTTCTGTAACATATTTCCTGCTATTTTATTGGATTTTTATCCAAGTACTTGTACACTGTTTACCCCCTCCACCTTTTAATATCCACATTTTATTTGGTTTACGTTTGAACATATTGATATTGACCACACTTAAAGAAAATCTTAATTCGGTAATTTAATTTCAAGTTCATTTTGTTGAAATCTCAATTCACAATCAGATGGAAATTTATACACAGAGAATATTCTATTTAAATTAACAATTTTCTTGTGACAACATAATCTTTATGCATTGTTTTTTCTAACTTTGGTCTCTTTTTATTTGTATGTCTGAAAGAAAAAAATCCATTATTTACCTATTGTTGAAATTGAATTTTATTTAAATGATGAATTTTCTCAAAGTTCTCTTATTTCTAGTTAAGACATTTTATTGTATTTGTCATTGTAAAACCCCCTTTTTTATCTTCTGAATTTAGATTAGGCACAGCCCATCTTGTCGCTGACTGGTCTTTTGTATATTTAAGAACATAAAATATGTCTTTTCCGTGTAAAACTAACCGCCAAACATTGTTTAAATGTGTCTTTTCTATTAAATTGATGTTTTAGACCTGTTATTAGTGACAACAGAAAGCTACTTTTTTACAGCTAATTTAATTCTTTTCTACCTATCGTTTACATTTGCCTTGTTTGGTGTCAAGAGTGATTCTCACACCTGCCCTTGTCCTGTCACCTGATAACATTACAGACGCAAGCACTTAATTAACAAAGATTCTCCTGTTTCACCCTCCAACCCTGCCCCTTGGTTATCCAATCCGAGCATCTTCATTTAGACTATTTCTTCTGACAACACTAATTTTTCTTTGAAGATTTTTAACACTGAACTAAGGGTCAGATTTAAATCTTCTTCGGTGGCAATATGTAAATGTTGACAATGTCCCATCGAGAAAATTAGCACTCATCAACAGCTATCGGTGTAAAGTTTATAAAACATCAAATAGATCGTTGAAGGAAGAGATACCTGAGGGAAACAGATTTAGTTTTTATACAATTTGACAAATTTTGTATGGACTTCATAGTCATCCGTAAAATCACAAATTAGTTAAACCCACTTGTCCAGTGGGTAATGGAAAACTTATTGAAAATTCTGTTTCTTTTTAAAATTAGCTAAACAACTTTTGTTACTTGAATTTTAATTAAGTGGTTTGTTCAGGTAACTTAAATTTCTACTTTTTTTTGTTGAGAATGTTTTTCAGAAGGACAGAATATCATCTGATCATATTGTTACATTTGACAGCTGTGCAGATGTAGTTTTAATCTGTGACTCAAATGAATTGATACATTTTACATCTATGAGGTACTTTGCTCTGGTAAAGCACTGGTCAGTCATTGTCAGTTGACTGATAAAAAGCTTAGGAAAGAAAGGAATTATTGATGTTTTTGAAGGTTTCAAATTCTGAAGCTAGATTTCACCCTAATATAAAAAAAGGATATAAGGTACAATTGCCAACAAGACAACTTTTTATATTGTCAACTGTCCAAATGATTGTGGTATTAATCATGTTAATTTGGCAACTATACATACTATAGGTCACAGTACTACAAATGATATCTATTTTAAAATCTGTACTGAACAGTGCTATATATATAGCTAGAATTCCTGCAATAATGAAAATAGTTATCAGCATCTAATAATAATCAAATAGTATTTTGAGCATGATGTGAGTGTTATGAAAACTTTTTTCATAATGTTTAGGTGTTGTTACAGCTAGTGCATATTTCTAGTTTTGAAATAAATAATTAAGAGTATAAATGTATTATACAGAGGCGGATTTAGAGTTTTTTTCAGGGTGCCTGGGTCCCCCCTTTTGTGGGAAAAGTTGGGTTGGTTATATAGGGAATCATTGAAGCATGACAAGATCGAGCCCCCACTTAGGCAGTCAGTGGGCCCCCTTTATGGAAATTTCTGGATCCGCCCCTGTTATACATTGTACTGATTTGAGTGAAATGTCTAAGTAAATGAAGTATGTGTATCTGAAATGCCTACCATCTGCTGTGTTCTATACCTTGGATGGACAGTTGTTTCATTGACACTCATACCACATCTTCTTATATCTATCTATTTGACTTGGATGGAGAGTTGTCTCATTGGCACTCATACCACATCTTCTTATATCTATCTATACCTTGGATGGAGAGTTGTCTCATTTACACTCATACCACATCTTCTTATATCTATCTATACCTTAGATGGAGAGTTGTCTCATTTACACTCATACCACATCTTCTTATATCTATCTATACCTTGGATGGAGAGTTGTCTCATTGGCACTCATACCACATCTTCTTATATCTATCTATTTGACTTGGATGGAGAGTTGTCTCATTGGCACTCATACTACATCTTCTTATATCTATCTATACCTTGGATGGAGAGTTGTCTCATTTACACTCATACCACATCTTCTTATATCTATCTATACCTTGGATGGAGAGTTGTCTGATTTACACTCATACCACATCTTCTTATATCTATCTATACCTTGGATGGAGAGTTGTCTCATTTACACTCATACCACATCTTCTTAAATCTATCTATACCTTGGATGGAGAGTTGTCTCATTGGCACTCATACCACATCTTCTTATATCTATCTATTTAACTTGGATGGAGAGTTGTCTTATTGGCACTCATACCACATCTTCTTACATCTATCTATACCTTGGATGGAGAGTTGTCTCATTGGCACTCATACCACATCTTCTTATATCTATCTATTTGACTTGGATGGAGAGTTCTCTCATTGGCACTCATACCACATCTTCTTATATCTATCTATACCTATATCACTTCCTATTATCTGTACACCTGTATTTGTAAAGTAGAAATAAAATGAATTAAAATGAGGATAAGCTGAAATATCACACATAATCCAAAGTTAAACAAATGATCATTCATCAGGATTGCAATTACATATATTAAATACATATGGGCTTGTTTGTAAAATTACATTACACATATTGATATTATTTTTTAAACATCTGGGTTAAAATTCTATCCTAACATGCCTAAGCGATCATGTTGATGAAGCGTTCGTGAATTGTAGTGTTTGACCTCTGAGTACTCTTTTACATATTTTATTTACAAATTACCTAATCTTGAAAGTTAATTCTGTTTAAAAGGAAACTATCAATTTGTGGTTTAGATTTTGTTTCAATCAGTTTTGCATATTTCATTTAAAAATAAAGAAAGATGTGTATTGTATTATAAGGTTTTGTTGAGAGTTCAACCCAGTAGTACAATGTAAGGAGGCAGTGACGAATTGACTGCAGAGAACATTGTTATAGTATACCTGGAAGCTACTGGATAACTTGCTGAGTTATTGTCCAAGTTTTAAATCACATCTCTTTGAAGTTTGAAGCGTGTTATGTTTTTACCAAGTTAACGAGTAGGGTGCTGTCGACAAAGATGAAATTCTTGCATAAAATTATAGCTACTAATGGGCAGCTATCCAAAACTTTGACATATGTTTGAAATATCTTAGGGACACGGCAAAACTCTTGTCACTAATTCTATGCACGTGTTTTGCCGTTGGTTAAAACACATGAAGGAAGAATAATTCAAAGTTAATTGGATGTGTAGTCTGAAGAAGACTTAGTTCAACAGAAAACATGGTTAACATCATCTTTTTTTACACACTTCATCTTTAAAATGTTTTTAACATGCCCTCCAGCATATTTAAGAGCAAGGATTCAAATTGACGAAGAATACTTAATATTATCCTTGCATTGCTGTAAGGGACGACATCAAAAGTTCAATGAAGGATACAAAACTTAATTCAAATAGTTTTTTCACTGACCCCCCTACCCCCCTATTAACTTAATTTGGGAAAAATTGATTGACCCATATGGATATATGTAAAAATCAATGTCGGATAACCAAATCTTGCAGCAGTTCAATCCCCCCACCCCCAAACTATTTGAATTAAGTTTTTTATCTTACATTGATCTTTTGATGTCGTCCCTAACCATGGTAACTGATTACTTTTCAATGTTTTAATATGTTTTGCATTTGCTTTTTCAACAACAAAAGAAGAATTATTCAGCATTTATATGCAAATCATTGCAAATGAAAATGAACAAAATCTGTATTTGATATTAACCACCAAAATAATGATTAAAATTCATAAAACCAGCTTCTAAAAGAACTTTTTCTGTACTGAAGTTTTGTCCCTTTATAACATTATATTCAAGCAAGGGCATCATTTGTGTCCAATTGGCACATTCTCCATTTAATTTCATTACAATGAAATAATTTTTTCTGTAGATGTTGTTTCATTCATATTTAGAAAAAAAAAAGAAAAAGGATGAACATAGTTTCCATTAGTGAGACATCAACCACACAATAATACCTGAGATATTGAGGTACTTGACAAGAGATCAATTGAGGAAACTGTTGCCCTCTTTTAAAACTAGCAAGATTTATTCATGGAATTCTAATAATTGCAAACACACGTTTTAAGTATTTGTCATGTTGGGATGCTGTCTAATTAACCTATTTTCTTTAGTCATATCCATATTCATATATACTGTAAATTTGCTGAAGAAATTATTGTGTGCAATTATTATTGTGATTTTGTCATTTTAGGCTAAAATGCGGTTGTTATGAGGGGTACATGTATTACATATTGGCAATAGATATTGATTTTTATCTCCCCAACTGTCACTGTAGAGAGCATTGATTAAGTGTTACCGTGTTTATCGATATGTAGGTCCCAAAATTGGGATTCCAACCTCTATTAGTTCATGTAGTTAATGTTGGCCTCAACCATTAATGAATACCAGTATTGACTTCAGAAGGATAACACAAGAAATTTGGAATTTAAAAATAATATAGGTTAATTTAGTATTTGGTATAAAAAGAATAAATATTAATAACACCACTGAGGATTATTTCACTTTTAAGATTGGAAGCCAAAGTACATATAACATTGATAATAAAATATTCTTGCAAAATTTCAGTCATTAGTTATGAAATATCTCTAAGAATTATTGTGACTAGGGAAATTTGTGTCTTGCTATGAAAATATAAAAAAATTACCCTAATTCCATTTGAATTCCATATTAATTTATGCAAATGACTTGTTTGTTGAAATGGTCAATTTATGACGGACAAGTGATCTATGGGTAAGATTTCCATTCAGGACAAAGTTTTACACTTGACCCATGGTCATTAGATATGACCCCTGCTTGTGGACATCTGCAATAGGGTTTGAACACAAAACACTGGTCATTTAGATAATGGTGATAATGATTGGTGAAGTTGACAATAGGATGTCCCCATTAATTTGTCTGTTATTGTCCGTTACGGCACCCGTACCGAGTCATGTGAACAAATGAAGTGGAAACGTTATTGGAAGTTAATCACAGATTTTAATAAGTTTCCTGTCCGCATTTCAATACCCCCTTGGATATGCTGTTTATAGCTTTGTAAAATTGGCATATAAGAAAATAGGATCACTAAAAGCAATAATTAGATGAATTCAGAGGAAAATCAAATAATATTAAGAGGTAGTGAGTGGTTTGTAATGGTTTATTTCAATTTCGTAGTAGGAATATTTTCTTTTCCATATGTTATGTAAATGAGAATTTGATTTTGATTTTGCTACCTTGGCTTACATGCCTTATTTCAGAAGCAGTCTGCAGTTTGATATATTTTGTTTCTGAAAGTAAATTACCCTTATATTCATGTACAGTATGTGAAGTAAAAGGAAGATATCGAAGTACACACAAAAGTCTAAAATAACAATTTTGATGTCAACTAAAAACTATTGTGGGCATCTATTGTTGTGATTGTTGATCAATGTAAAAAATTTTACCTCAGTTAATATGTATATAAAAAAAAGATGTAAAAAAAAATGCATGCATATAAATGGCTTGTATGATTAAAATGAAAGTTCTAATTATTTGACATGATTATTAAAAGTGATACATGTACTAATTCAATTTCAGTCCTCATTTTGCCATATTTATAAATACATCACAGAAAGTATAAAAAAATATTTGTAAATTGATGTTGTAAAATTTTACATCAAATCATTTTCTATCATCATTAGCATGGTATAGAAACAAAGAAGACACAGACTAATTTATGAAGAAATATTGAATGTTTGATCTTTTTTTCTAGGGAGATGCATTATGCAAAGAATGTTTTTATTATGCATTTGAAGAGGAGATTCACAAGACCATTATTGATGCTAAATTATTTACCTCAGGGGAAACTGTAGCTATTGGTGCCTCTGGAGGGAAAGGTTAGTCTCTCACATTGATTGCCAAAAATAACTATCACATCCTTTAACATGTTAAAGAGCTAGTCTGCCCAAAAAAACATTTAAAATCTGAAATATTGTCCAAATGGCCAGTAGGATCTTTGAAATATTTCACAGATTCCAGTTATTAGTCATATTTATATATAGGTTCTGACTTGAGTAAGTTACATTTATACAGGTTTCTGACTGGAGTAAGTTATATTTATATAGGTTTCTGACTCGAGTAAGTTATATTTATAGGTTTCTGACTCAAGTTAGTTATATTTATAGAGGTTTTTGACTCGAGTAAGTTACATTTATATAGGTTTCTGACTCAAGTAAGTTATATTTATATAGGTTTCTGACTCAAGTAAGTTTTGGTTTAGGCACAATTCATAATTACAGAAATTATATAATTTTGATTAAGAGAAAATATATCATTTAATTAACTTTGTCATAGAAACATTGTGAATTTGAACAACTGATACATGGATGAACATCACAAACTGTGCTCTGAAAATTTAAGGTTTTCTACACCAATAAACTGTATGAAATAAAAAAATATACAAACCAATAGCATGTATATATAGGCAATTACATACAAAAAAAAAAAAAAAAACCAACTTCTGAATAGAGCAAAAGTTATTTAATTTTTTTTTTTTTTTTTCAGATTCTACAGTATTGGCTTACACAATGAAAGAACTGAACCAGAGGTATAATTATGGTCTGGACCTAGTCCTGTTATCTGTGGATGAGGGTATAACTGGATATAGGGATGATTCACTAGAGGTAAAAAAAAAAAAAGCATCCTGTTTTATACAGGATAAAACTATACATTTTCTCAAATTTATTGAAAATTTATTTGTACAAGGCTTAGAAAAAAAATACAGAACTGCCGAGCATTACTGACCAATATCTAACCACGTACAAATAAAATTCATAAAGTCTGTAACTGTGCAACATTTGAAACTGTTCTTAATAAAATATTTTGATAAAAAATCAGCAACAAAAGTTTCATGAGGACAATGTGAAAATCTGCAAACCTGTATCCTTTTGAGATAAAACTCTACAGAAAAAAACATTATTTACATCAAAAACAAGACTATATAAAATCAGTTACTGTATGAAGCCAAAGCTTTTTTGGTCAATGCATTTTGTCTTTGAAAATTGAGGAGTTGCAGTATAAAAGTTATTCTCAGAGCGAATGCTTACTGGTAATCTTCAGTATCAATTTGGTATAAATATAACAATCCTAGAAAGAACAATACACCTACAAATCTTTCAAACAGTGCACTGCATCACCAAGTATTTTCTTACTTTTGCAATAGCTGTCTTATACTTTTAAGGGATTGGGAAATCGTATAAGAAATAAAACATTTCTAGACTTAAAATATAAATACTTGGGATTCATAATTATTCATACAATACCAATTTATCTTAAATTTGATTTTGTGAGTAATTTTAAAGTACAAAGTTCAAATTTTCTATAGGTTTGTACATGTATACAGACTCTTGATAACCCCCCAACAGGGCTCACGCTACCAGGCGACTTGGGCGAAGAAGTCGCCTTCCCGACCGTCACTTCGCTTTCCCCGACCCCCAAAAGCGAAAACAAGTCGCCCTGTTCTTGACGATAGTCGCTTTCAGTCGCTTCCGTCATCGCACATTTTCAATTTTTACCAAGTTGATAAAACATCAATTTTTTACTGATAATTAAAGAAATTCAGACATAAACGATTCATTATCTTTAGAAAAGAGGTTGAAGCATTGTCTTCGCAGTGTGTAGCAGGTTATTTGATAAAAATACAACTTTTTATCACTTCGTGCATTTCCGCACCTTGCGCAAGTTCCGGTGCTTGTTACTCAAAAAAGTAAATCAACCTAAATTTCGGCGGCAAAATAAGTTTGTTACTGTGAAAGTACTTTTATTCGTGGGGTACCAATTTTCGTGGTTTTCGTGGATGACTTTATCCACGAATTTAAGTGTCCAACGAAATAAAACAACCATTGTCCAAATCAAGACATGGAAAGATCCCCATCGGTAGATTTGACCACTGATATGATCTAGAGAATATATTGAATAACACCAAATCTGAGAATACTTTAATAGCAGTCACAGAACTACAACCGCATGCAGGATTATACCCATTTCATCTTTAATAACCTAAACTGTACAACTTTTGATCCTTTAATTCTCATAAAAAATATTTTTGATCGATGAAAGTCAGATTTCCGGTATTGATATGTTAGTATGATAAAGTGTTCATTTTATATCCTCATAGTTCTCGTACATATGGAAAATAATAATTTCATGCTGGGCTTGATTTTGATAAGAATTATTTGACAATTCAAGATACGTTAATAGCATTTGTTTATGTTACTATTTTCAATAGGTGACATGTTTATGGCCTAATTAACACCTTTGATGGTCTTTAATCTGTTGATCACTTTATCATGGGTTAATAAGTGTTATCACTACGATTTACACGGGTCAATGTTTACTTTGCAATTTCCTTCAATCCAGACTATTTGTAACCTTCGTTTCTAAAGGTTTAATTTTTCAATTTTTTTTTTAGAAAACTAAAATCCACGAATTTAAAAACCCACGAACATGTAAATACTGCTCAATCCACGAAAATTGATACCCACGAATTAAAGTACTTTCACAGTACTTCATTTAAACGTGATAAAAGTTGCATCCAGTAAATGTTTAATCCATTTATTGCATTAAAACCGTCATGTTCCTTTCCAAATAACTTGTCAAACATCGTTTATTTTTGTAAATTTTCTTGCATTCGTCCGCCATTGACCGATTTCTAAACTACGGATCTGAACCGGACCAGCTATGACCGAAATCCGTACTTTTACAATAATTACTACGGACGCACGGATGGAACAGCTGACAGATGAATATTGATCCCAAAGGGAAAAATTACGCATTCCACACGCATTAAGAGACTTTTGGTTACATCTAATAATAATAATAATAATAATAATCTTTATTTCAAGAGGGTATGCTCAATTAGTACAAACACTATTCTCCCTTGAGGCCCTCACACTCCACTCACAATGCAATTCACACAATTTCTTCATAACAAAGAAAAACATTAGAAAACATAAATCAAAGTTGATACATAGTCATTTAAATATTTCCTGGATTTTCAAGTAAAAACTTAAAGCAGTTTGTTTTAAAAGTATTTATGTTTGACATGTGTCTTAGTGCTTCTGGTAGTTTATTCCATAAAGTTGGGCCAGAATATGAAAAAGATCTTCTAAATGTGTTTGTTCTTGCCTTTGGTATATTAAGTAATTGGGTAGTATTTGATCTAAGTTGCATTCCATTTTTATTTGAAACATAGGAGATTTTGTTAGACAAATATTCTGGAACAGATCCATATAAACATCTATGAACATATAAGGCCTTGTGGTAAATCACACGATCAGTAAATCGAAGCCATGATAACTTTTTAAACATTGTATTAGATGGGGTATCATAAGGAAGTTCAAGAATAATTCTAGCTGCTCGTTTTTGAAGTTTATCTAATCTATTTGTATTTTGGTCACTGGTGTTTCCCCAAATTGTACAACAGTAATCCAAAATAGGGAGAATATAACCATTAAAGTATAACTTTCTTGTTTCAAGGGGTAGGGATTTCTTTATCCTAGACAAAAGATTTAGCCTTGTACTGATTTTTGTGCACAAAGTGTCAATTTGGGCTGTCCACTCAAGATTTTCATCAATAAAAACCCCAAGGAGCTTTTCACAATTAACATCTCTAATTTGTGAGTTACCAACACTCAAATTCAGAACATGGTCTGTTTTTGCTAGTTTCTGTCTAGAACCAATAACCATAGATGTAGTTTTTGTTGGATTTATATACATCTTATTTCCCTTGCACCATTCTTCAATTCTTTCTAAATCATTTGTAATGCTGTCCTGGATGGTATTGAGACTACGACCTGTGCAGTGAATGGTAGTATCATCTGCATAGAGGTCTGCTTGAGATGAGGTTATATGAAGGGGCAAATCATTAATGAACAATAAAAATAAAAGGGGGCCTAATATGGAGCCCTGAGGTACTCCAGTTTTTATTTCTAGTGCCCTTGACTTAATTGTCCCATTTTCCACTTGTTGGAATCTATGAGATAGATATGATTTAAACCAGTTACATGATAAATTTGAAATTTTGTAGCACTGCAGTTTTTGAAGAAGGATAACGTGATCTACCAGATCAAATGCTTTTTTAAAATCTAGGAAGATAATACCTATAATTTCTCCATCATCAATTGCTTTCAACCACTGATCAATAAGTTTTAGTAAAGCAGTATGACAAGAGTGGTGGCTTCTAAATCCAGACTGACTTGCATGAAGGAGCTTATATTTTAATAGGTATCGGTATAGGTGTTTGCAGACATGCTTTTCAAAAATCTTTGACATAGTAGGCAAAATAGATATTGGTCTATAGTTGTCGACAGTATCTTTAGGACCCTTTTTATGGCTTGGCATGACACGGGCATTTTTGTGTATCTAATTCATTGGTGTATATAATTCCCTATATTTTTTATGGATTGTTTCAAACTATTGATTAAAGTTGCTTAACTCTGAGACTATTATACTAATATCAATATATTATGGCCCAGCTAAATAACTTTTATATTTTTTTTATGAGAAACACTGAATTTCATACACAAGATATTTTTTAACTAAATTGTAATTGATATATTATAATTTCTTTACATTTTTTAAAATATTTTTTTTTTTAGTGCTAGATATTTAGTTGGTAGGTTCTCACAAGAACCTTAGTAAAACTTAAACAACTTTTAATTTCAAATGTTACTTTAATTGTAATTTTTTACTCATATGAATTGAACAACATAAAAAGAACATTATTTACATATGGCCCTTTATACTATTGTAAAATCCAAACATTGTAGCGCACCGCGCGAATGAGCACTTCTCTTTCAAATCTCACCACTTCTCCCTATCAGTTTCAAAAAGAGAAGTCACTTCTCCCTATAATTCTTAAGTAGTGTGAGCCCTGCCCCCCAAAATCAAAAATCCATGAAAATACTATTCTTCAATACACAAAACTTGTTACCGAGAAAAATTAATGAATTTGAAGTATGAGTTAATGAAATATGTTGTCACGTTATATAAATGATAAATCAGTAGATGATCAAACAAAATAGATATTAACAGACCTCCATTTCCTTATAATTTCAGACAGTAAAGAGAAACCAGATACAGTATGACCTACCATTAAAGATTGTATCATACGAGGTGAAAGTTGTTGGGAGTCAAAGTAGAATGACAAAAAGTCACAAGTTACTCACAATATGTTGCAAAAGTTATTTAAAAACATTTTAAGAGGTGATATCTAATATCATGTAAAAAAATCCTCAGATTTCCATTCTATACAGAAAAAGGAAGATGTGATATGATTGTCAATAAGATAAATACCCACTAGAGACACAAAGATTAAACAACTAAAGGTCATAATATGGCCTTCAAACAATTTACAAAACCCATTCTGTAAACGCCCTCACACGATAAAACGTAACACACAAATCAAAGAAAAGCAAATATGATAGAAAGCAACAAAATAAGACAAGCACTGAAATAATGGCTCCTGACTTTGGACAGACATATTTAAAATGTTTCATATACAAGGTTAAATATAATTATTTTTGATATTTACAAGATTCCAGATATGAATATTGAAACATAGAATCAGAATGTTTGCAAAACCAAAAGAAGAGTCCCTTACAATAATATAAAATAACTCAATCAATAAAATTCTGTGCTGAATAAATACTTATGAAGCACAACAAATCATACAATTAAAAAACAAAATTTGACAAATTCTTGATTATTTTACAGGATTTATATGGATGGTCTATGGATTCAATAGTTAAACAAATAGGACTGAAAAATAACTGTAAGTTGTCATTCATATTTTAAACAAAAATAAAAATAAAAAATGTTGGAATATTGTGAGAGGGGAGATAATCACTATCAGAAAAATACAAAGTATTGCATAAGGGAAAAGACCTTATAAATGAATTTATGTACACAACATTCTTGCCTCTCTCTAAAGTTGTAAATATATATATTCAGTATACATGTATATGAAATTGATCCAAGATTTAATTATGCATATACAATGTATAATATTATTGTATGTGTGAGTTTTTGTGAGACAATATATGAGAACATTTATGCCAATACTTGATTATAGACTATATGTTAGGCCTACATAAACAAGATTTATAGAACTATATGGATAGGCTTTCTTGTGTTTTGATGGAAAATTTCCATCCAGCAAGTGCTAAACTTTGTGTCATTTCATTCATTAAAACAAATGAAAATATGTAACTCTTTGTGTACTTTAAAGCAATTTCTGTCTGTTCAAGAAAACTCAAAACTTAGTACTGTAGATTCAGAAATTATTGCGATGTTTTTATTTTTGCGGAAAATGCGTATGGGCTATAAACACAATAATTAAAACCCATTTTGATTTTTTTATGTGAATAAAACAGGATTTTTCTAAATATCGCAAAAATTAAATTGCATTTTATGCTGAAATGACAAAATCGCAATAATAAATGCATGCAATAATTTATGAATTGACAGTATTCAGGAAATATAATAGACTAATCATAACATTAGATTATGTTTATTAATTGGATACTTGCAGGTACATTCTGTGGAGTATTTAGAAGGCAGGCATTAGACAGAGGAGCAATGATGATGAAAGTAGATAAAATTGTAACAGGTATTTATATTCAATTACAAACGAAAGTGAACCAACGCCTGGTGAGTCTGTAGTACGGTAGAGTCCATAAAGTGGATACCTCGGGTATGCAGGGTCGTTATGATAAAAAACATAAAATGTAGAAAGTCTTATAACAACAACACTTTAGGGACTGCTGCAGAAATTTATTGATCGACATGTTTCGGTGCCTAGGGCACCGTCATCAGGATAAAAACAATGCATAAAATCATACTGAAGTACAAAATCGGGTTGTAAAAATTTAAACATCACAATGTTACAATGGTAAGTAACGTTATTAATAGCAACTGAAAGTGAAAGTGAAAGTTCATTGTAAGTATGTAAGTAAACTATAAAAAGAAACTAAAATAAAATGTTTTTGTTGTGAAAATGTTTGTTAAAATTATTCTGCCAAAAAGTTGTCAGGCTGTGTATAGACAGTATAGGTTGTGTGGTCTGAATGTTCATTTAACTTTCTTCCCCAAAATAGACGACATTTTACCAGCAATTCCGTACCATTTCGACTGGCTTCCCTTGGCCAGAGGTACTGCTTCCAATCGCGTCAGGAATGCTGTAAAATGTTTTGGTCGCCGAGAGTTAAGGACAAAGTATAAATATCACTAGTCTATGCTGAATTTTAACTATGTGTTCGTTCATCAAACTATCGGGAATGGCCAGTAATCTGTAAAAGTGGTTGTATCTTGAGGGTTGTATGTTTGATTAACATATTTTTCGGGAGCATCAGATTGAATTTGAAGAATACGAAGTCGGGTGCATTTAATTTCAAATGAATTCTGTAAAAGAGAAATAATTTCCTATCACTGTTCTTTTCCTCCTTAAGACTCGTTTTTTGGTTAGAATGGTCCATTATTACGTATAATTCATTATTATTTGTGGGATACCATAATACCAATTTTCGTGGAATATGTAAATCACAAAGGAGTAGGTTCCCAAAGGGTTAAAATTGGCCCTAAATATTTTGATGTTTTAATGCGGCAACATAATACTACAAATTTTACATAGAAATAGTTATGGTATTACATTTTTTTACTATTAATACATAGCTACTGTAGATCTATAAAACCTATGATTGGTTAGGAACTGTTTTCAAGTTAATAAAAGATGTTTGGTAAATGCCAATCAGGTGTTGTGACTTTGGAATAATTATGGAATCCATAATTAGCTTAAGATACTAACAGATCTTGAGAGTTTTTGCTTTTATTTGTTGAATTGAAGGTGTTTATATTTTGTTATATTTGCAGAATCCTAATTTTCTGAAATAATACAATAATGACCTCATGTTAAAAAGCCATTTTGTTTTGTAGGACACAATGCAGATGATATAGCTGAAACTGTTATAATGAATGGTAAGTATTTAACAAGCAAATAATTATTAAAAATAGTCTCAATTAGTATTTGTCCTTGGGTGCTGTCTGTCATATTGACAAAGGACTATAGCGGAGGGGGCATACAGTTTTACTCTTTTTCTGTCTGTCTGTACATCCATCCGTACTTACAATCATATGTCCCAAAATTGGTTTCTGTTCTCTAACTTTGCCCCAACCAATTGTTATGAAACTGATACACATATCTTATTACCACAAATACAGATCAAGTTTCAAATTTGGTGGCATCACTTTTACTGTTCAAGAGTAATGCCCCTTTTCAAATGGAAAAATTGCTGAATTTTAGTTTTCTGTTCTCTAATGTTAGTTTGCCTCAACCAAATATTATGAAACTTATACACAATGCTCATTACCAAATGTTATGAAACTTATACACAATGCTTAATACAACAAAACTCTGATCCAGTTTGAATGTTGGTGCTTTACTCTTACCGTTCTAGATTACTTCCCCTTTTCAAATGGAAAAATTGCTGAAATATTTGTTTCTGATCTCATTAGTTTGCCTCAACCAAATTTTATGAAACTTATGCACATTGCTAATTACCACAAAAAAAATATCTTGAACAAATTTTTGTAGTGTTACTTTTACAGTTCATGACTTATGTCCCTTGATAACGTTATATGCATTTGCTGAAGTGAAAGTCTTCTGAATAGGTCAAACGTGTCTAATGCAAAGGCTATGTGTAAATAATCCATTCTAAACTAAACTTCTTATTATTTCAGTTTTACGAGGAGATATAGGAAGACTACGTAGATGTACAGCTATAACAACAGTAGGTTAAATAACATCTACCTCTTATATGTCACATTCATTTCCATGACCAGAAAAAGTCTTTTACTATTAACTGATTTCTGACATATAAATGTTTTATGAGTAAACTGGCTTTCTGCATCCTTAGACTGTCAAGTCATAGTGGCAGCTTGACCATTTCAAACATCCGTCTGTATTCGAATGTGCACACTTCAACACTATACATAGAAATTTATTAATTTTATCATCTATACAAAGTAATTAAGCTGTGATTTGGAAATAATTCAAACTAAGATATTCAACCTGCTGCTCAAAGTAGTGATATATTAGATAAAACACCGTAATTCCAGGTATCAATAGACAAATACATTGACGAGCATCAGAAAAGATGGAATGTTGCTTTCAATTCTTAAACAGTATACTTATATAGTAAGTAAAACTAAGAATGGAAATGGGGAATGTGTCAAAGAGACAACAACCCCACCATAGAGCAAACTACAGACGAAGGCCACCAATGTGTCTAGTCCAGAAAACATGATTATTACTGAAATGATAATATCAGCCATTTTGGAGCACAAGGATTTTGTAAGATGTTTGTTCTTCTTATTCAAAAATGTCTTTAGATAAATTCTGCTCCACATAAGTACAAAGATAAAGTGAATCTAAATTCAGATGACAATGCACAAACAAGACAATTCAAAAGCAACAAGACATACAACAAACCCTAATGTCTGAAGCTGTGACGAAACAACCATGTATTACAGTCAAATCTACACTTGTGTATAAAGAATTACTGTCTTATTTGACCATAATCCTTTCAACTGATTTTACAGTATAAATGAATCAATAATATAGGATACATTGTTATTTACCTGTCATAGAAAACAATTGTTTTATCATGTACATATTTGACATTTTCTCTAATCAACTTCTTTTCTTTACAGGGAACTGATGGAGCTCTACCAAGATGTAAACCATTTAAATATACTTATGAAAAAGAAATTGTTATGTAAGTCAAGTTTGTAATTTATACTTTAGTATACTACAAATTATTTTGCTTTGTTTATTTTGAAGTAGTAAAAATTGACAAAAAAAATGTTTAAATGTTGTTATGATAAAAATGCACAAAAGTAGTTAATTTTACACCACATATAGGAATTATATGGAAATACCCCCTTTTTGTAAATAGTCCGATACATTGTATTCTCAATGATAAAAATATGCATTAGTTCCTAAAAAAAACAAGTCCTGAATTATTTCCTTGCTTTCCTGTCATACACAAGTTGACTTATGATCTAATTTTTTTTGTCAATTCTAGCAATTAAATTATTTTGAGTTAAAAATATAAAACATTGAATGTAATCTGGTTACAATTTCTAAAATTTACCCTTGTACAAAATGTTATATTTTTTTTAGTCCCATCCTATAAAAAGTTCAAAATTTATTAAAAATTTATTACTTTTAAAGTTGATTATGAAATGTTTTATACATGAATATTTTAGTTCAAAATTCAAGATAAGTCCATTAGAAAAAAAACGTTTAGTAGCTTCTATGGTAAAATTTTCATTGTGACTCATGGGATGTAAAAAGTTGACAGCTATAGTTACCTTTTATATAAAGTAAATTTCTGTTTTCAGGTATGCATATTTCAAGAAATTAGATTATTTTTCAACAGAATGTATATACTCTCCAAATGCTTACAGGTAAAGTATTAACACGCTTTTATATTCAATCATTTCAAACTTGTAATAGTTTCCTAATCAATTATCGTGAATGGTAGTAAATTTTTCTTTAGTTGTGTTAACAAGTTCTACCTATAAGCCTTTCAAAAATATATAATTGTTGAATTAAGTTTTCCCACGAAATACAAAAGAATAAGTACCATACTCAAAAAAATAATGATGAATCAACTACAAAGATTTCCAAAATGGAAGTAACTAGCTTATTCAGAGAAGGGGGGACAACTCTATGATTCTTATTCATTTAAAAGGACAATTAAGATTGGAAATTTTGTAAGGTGATTATAGACTATAGATCAACTGAAAGGATGTTAATTCTAAAACTTACATGACAGGCGGATTTTGGTTAATCAATAAATTTACCATATGAAAAATCATGATTGTTTTCTAAGCCAATTTGATACATCAATCCAGTGAAAAATGATAATGCTCAAATACTTCTTAAAAAATTGTATAAACTCATTTGTTTTTAATGCCTTGATGTCATTTTTATACGACCGCAAAAATTGAAAATTTTTTGGTCGTATATTGGTATCACGTTGGCGTCGTCGTCCGTAGTCGTCGTCGTCTGAAGACATTTGGTTTTCGCACTCTTACTTTAGTAAAAGTAAATAGAAATCTATGAAATTTAAACACAAGGTTTATGACCATAAAAGGAAGGTTGGGATTGATTTTGGGTGTTTTGGTCCCAACAGTTTAGGAATTAGGGGCCAAAAAGGGCCCAAATAAGCATTTTTCTTGGTTTTCACACAATAACTTTAGAATAAGTAAACAGAAATCTATGAAAATTTAACATAAGGTCTATGACTACAAAAGGAAGGTTTGGATTGATTTTGGGAGTTTTGGTCCCAACGAATTAGGGGCCAAAAGGGTCCAAAATTAAACTTTGTTTGATTTCATCAAAAATTGAACTATTGGGGTTCTTTGATATACCGAATCTAACCGTGTATTTAGATTCTTAATTTTTGGTCCCGTTTTCAAATTGGTCTACATTAAGGTCCAAAGGGTCCAAAATTAAACTTAGTTTGATTTTAACAAAAATTGAATTCTTGGGGTTCTTTGATATGCTGAATCTAAACATGTACTTAGTTTTTATACGACCGCAAAATTTGAAAAATTTTTCATCGTATATTGCTATCACGTTGGCGTCGTCGTCTGCGTCGTTGTCGTCGTCCGAATACTTTGAGTTTTCGCAAAAGTGAATGGAAATCTATGAAATTTTAACACAAGGTTTATGACCACAAAAGGAAGGTTGGTATTGATTTTGGGAGTTTTGGTCCCAACATTTTAGGAATTAGGGGCCAAAAAGGGCCCAAATAAGCATTTTCTTGGTTTTCGCACTATAACTTTAGTAAAAGTAAATAGAAATCTATGAAATTTAAACACAAGGTTTATGACCATAAAAGGAAGGTTGGGATTGATTTTGGGTGTTTTGGTCCCAACAGTTTAGGAATTAGGGGCCAAAAAGGGCCCAAATAAGCATTTTTCTTGGTTTTCGCACAATAACTTTAGAATAAGTAAACAGAAATCTATGAAAATTTAACATAAGGTCTATGACTACAAAAGGAAGGTTTGGATTGATTTTGGGAGTTTTGGTCCCAACGAATTAGGGGCCAAAAGGGTCCAAAATTAAACTTTGTTTGATTTCATCAAAAATTGAACTATTGGGGTTCTTTGATATACCGAATCTAACCGTGTATTTAGATTCTTAATTTTTGGTCCCGTTTTCAAATTGGTCTACATTAAGGTCCAAAGGGTCCAAAATTAAACTTAGTTTGATTTTAACAAAAATTGAATTCTTGGGGTTCTTTGATATGCTGAATCTAAACATGTACTTAGTTTTTATACGACCGCAAAATTTGAAAAATTTTTCGTCGTATATTGCTATCACGTTGGCGTCGTCGTCTGCGTCGTCGTCTGCGTCGTCGTCGTCGTCCGAATACTTTTAGTTTTCGCAAAAGTGAATGGAAATCTATGAAATTTTAACACAAGGTTTATGACCACAAAAGGAAGGTTGGTATTGATTTTGGCAGTTTTGGTCCCAACATTTTAGGAATTAGGGGCCAAAAAGGGCCCAAATAAGCATTTTCTTGGTTTTCGCACTATAACTTTAGTTTAAGTTAATAGAAATCTATGAAATTTTGACACAAGGTTTATGACCACAAAAGAACGGTTGGGATTGATTTTGGGAGTTTTGGTTTCAACAGTTTAGGAATTAGGGGCCAAAAAAGGGCCCAAATAAGCATTATTCTTGGTTTTCGCACAATAACTTTAGTTTAAGTAAATAGAAATCAATGAAATTTAAACACAATGTTAATGACTACAAAAGGAAGGTTGGTATTGATTTTGGGAGTTTAGGTCCCAACAGTTTAGGAATTAGGGGCCAAAAAGGGACCCAAATAAGCATTTTTCTTGGTTTTCGCACCATAACGTTAGTATAAGTAAATAGAAATCTATGAAATTTAAACACAAGGTTTATGACCATAAAAGGAAGGTTGGTATTGATTTTGGGAGTTTTGGTCCCAACAGAATAAGGGGCCCAAAGGGTCCAAAATTAAACTTTGTTTGATTTCATCAAAAATTGAACTATTGGGGTTCTTTGATATGCCGAATCTAACTGTCATGACTGTGTATGTAGATTCTTAACTTTTGGTCCCGTTTTCAAATTGGTCTACATTAAGGTCCAAAGGGTCCAAAATTAAACTTAGTTTGATTTTGACAAAAAATGAATCAGTTAGGTTCTTTGATATGCTGAATCTAAAAATGTACTTAAATTCTTGATTATTGGCCCAGTTTTCAAGTTGGTCCAAATCGGGGTCCAAAATTAAACTTTGTTTGATTTCATCAAAAATTGAATAAATGGGGTTCTTTGATGTACCAAATCTAACTGTGTATGTAGATTCTTCATTTTTGGTCCTGTTTTCAAATTGGTCTACACTAAAGTCCAAAGGGTCCAAAATTAAACTTAGTCTGATTTTAACAAAAATTGAAATCTTGGGGTTCTTTGATATGCTGAATCCAAAAATGTACTTAGATTTTTTATTATGGGGCCCAGTTTTCAAGTTGGTCCAAATCAGGATCTAAAATTATTATATTAAGTATTGTGCAATAGCAAGTCTTTTCTATTGCACAGTATTGCGCAATGGCAAGAAATATCTAATTGCACAATATTGTGAAATAGCAAATTTTTTTTTAATTAGAGTTATCTTTCTTTGTCCAGAATAGTAAGCAAGAAATATCTAATTGCAAAATATTGTGCAATAGCAAGATTTTTTTTTTAATTGGAGTTATCTTTCTTTGTCCAGAATCAACTTAAATCTTTGTTATATACAATATACAATGTATATTCACTTTTTACTACCAACTGATAAATTAAAATAATCTTTACCATTCAGTGATAACAAGCAGTTTTTTTACATCTTAATATTTTATGATGTATTTAAATGAGTAGTTATTGTTGCAAACTCCATGAGAAATTTTAATTGAGATTAGTTTTGGAATAAGGGAAAGGGGGATGTGATTAAAAAAATTGGGTTCAATTTTTCTCATTTGAAATTTCATAAATAAAAAAGAAAATTTCTTCAAACATTTTTTTGAGAGGATTAATATTCAACAGCATAGTGAATTGCTCTAAGAGAAAACAAAAATTTTAAGTTCATTAGAACACATTCATTCTGTGTCAGAAACCTATGCTGTGTCAACTATTTAATCACAATCCAAATTTAGAGCTGAATCCAGCTTGAATGTTGTGTCCATACTTGCCCCAACCGTTCAGGGTTCAACCTCTGCGGTCGTATAAAGCTACGCCCTGCGGAGCATCTGGTTTGATTATGGGCCCAGTTTTCAAGTTGGTCCAAATCGGGGTCCAAAATTAAACTTTGTTTGATTTCAACAAAAATTCAATATATGGGGTTCTTCAATATGCTGAATCTAACCATGTATTTAGATTTTTAATATTTAGGACTGGTTATCAAATTGGTCCACATTGAGGTCTAAAGGGTCCAAAATTGAACTTTATTTGATTTCATCAAAAATTGAATTCTTGGGGTTCTTTGATATGATGAATCTAACCATGTATTTAGATTAAGGAATAAGGTGCAAAAAAGGGGGCAAAAGGGTTTCCAGGTTAATGGACAATTACTTAAGTACAAAACATAATTTAAAAGCAATGTAAGGTTGGTAATTGAAACTCTTTTTAATAGCTCACCTAAACTGCTCTTAAATTATGTATATTGGAAATTTGCCAAAAACTTTGCTATTAATAAATTCCATTGGAAATTTGCCAAAAACTTTAGTTTAATGAACTTCATTGGAAATTTGCCAATATAAAATCATGCATTGGAGTTATCTTTCTTTGTCCAGAATAGTAGTCAATTCAACTTAAATCATGACTGTATGACATTTTATATTTTATGATGTATTTAAATGAGTAGTAATTGTTGAAAACTCCATTAGAAATTTGAATTGAGATCATTTTTGGAATAAGGGAAATTAGTACTGCAACTGACATCGAAAAAGACGCTTAGTTAACGAGTTTAATGGTCCGGAATAACACACGGCTGCAAATTGTTTTAAATGATAGAATGATATCTATATTTTAATTTCCGTCGGGTCGTAAAAAGTTTCTATGGTCAGATTTTTGTATTTTATCCCTTTAATGGGAGTACTCCTCAATTTACGGTTTTGGGTAGTTACCTTAAAATCCAAAAATATATTTTTTGGTTAAATTTCCCGCTATTTTCGTAAATATTTTCTATGCACATATCATCAAGGATCATCGGAATGATGAAGACATAAATATTATACCATCTCCAAGTAAAACTTTCAAACTTAAAGTTGGCTGTTTTTTAGATAGAAATTTAACGCGTTTTTCTTTATAAACGAGAAAACATATGATTCAAAAACAGTATTTGACATTTGAGAGGACACAACATATTATTGCGATACTGCATGCAAATTTTGTTGGGCAAATTCCAAACAATTTTGTCAAAAACTCAAAAATAAAAACATCATTTGTACCTTTTTTAATTACGAAAATTTCCTATCCGTCAATCAGCTCCACCATTTATTTTTTCATTCACAATCAATATGATAGTTTCGATGTGATTATGTAGATTTTGTAGAAGAAGTTAATTTATTTTTGAGTGATTTGAATATATATAGTAGTTCTTTCGTGTATTTTCTGTAAATAAGTTATATTTTTGTTAATAAAATTTTGACTTTCTATAAAAGTTAACCAAATCCTTCGGATAAGAGGTTTTTCCGGATAGTGACTATAGTTGACATTGTGTGAAAATACATTGTATGTCAATATTTAACCTCAGAGCAATTAATATGCATGCAAGTGGTCGGGGGAAAAGTACTATTGAAGTTTCGCAGAGATTTGGTGTGTGACAAGGTAATGCTAAAACCAACTTCGCTTGATATTCTGCTTTCCGTGGGCGAATCATCAGTGATGTTATGAGACTTGCACCAGAAGGCAAAATTGGTGCGTCTTTAAATTAAATTGATTGATTGATTGTTGGTTGCTTAAAGTCCAGTGGCAAATATTTCATGCATGTTCAGGACGAGAACAAGCTAACAATAAAAACAATAGTTAGGTTTTGTCATAATAGAGGCCATTCGGGATGATGATCGGGAAAATTTAGACTACCACTGGAAAATGATGGGATATTGGATTGGGACAGAAATTTTCCATTGCAACATGCCACCTACGGACCCCTTAAAGAGTTGATGCAAAGGTTTTTAACGTGCAAAGAACGTGACACTCCCTGTACACGAGGCAGCGGATTTAACGTCCCCATTCTGACCGGACGTGACTGCGAACTTGATACATCCCGCACAGCCAAACGGACGCCCAACTTCGTTTTACTGCCGGTCGGGGGAAGACCAAGTGACCATATTTCGTTTCCCCAGTCACCCTTGGGGAACTTTAAATTAGAAACAACAGGTTTTTGTGTAAAAGTAAAACCTTTAAAAAAAACAGAAAACTACGCAAAACTGAGTCCTCTAAACGTGTTAACAGTCTTTTAAGTTGTGCTTATTAATGTGAGTAATCATTTATCCATGCATCACCAAGTACTTATTGAAGTCAACACCTGTGCAATTAAGTAAAACAGTCACTGAAAAAAAAGAAATTTGAACTTGCTGTCAGTTTATTAATAACGATTGTTAGTGATGTGATTTGTTTTTCCATAAGAAAAAGCCTTTCTCATGTAGCACATCCTCTATATATACCGATCAATTTTACCCAAGATTGTCTCTGATGCTTACCAAACTGCCAAACTCCAGAATTAACTAGATATTGTGACACCTTACAATTCAGACACAGTGGGGCCAAGGGATATGAATTATAGAGTTTAGCTCTGAACTCAATTTAGGGGATGCCATATCTGCTGCAGGAAAATTGAAGTCTATATTAAGATTTTCAGAATTACACCAAGGTGTGTCTGAAAATATCAAGGATACATTAAAAGAAGAACAATCACTTCATCCTGCCACCAGTGGTCTTATGAGCTATGTCCTCATTTTGGTATTTCTATGGAAATGATGCCCGCATAGCTTGTTAATAGATATAGGAAGATGTGGTATGAGTGCCAATGATACAACACACCATCCAAGTCACAATTTATAAAAGTAAACCATTATAGGTCACGGTCCGGTCTTCAACACAGAGCCTAGGCTCAAAAGTTCATTTGATAGTTAATCGATGAAAAATAACACAAAGGCGCTTCTGAACCGTATATTGTCCCTAAAGATAACAAAAATTCGTAAATGTATGGCTATTACAAAATCAATCGTTTCTGTAGCAACATTCGCCCCTTTACATTTGGGACTGGCAGTGCAGATACATCATGCATATGCATATGGGAATATGGGTCACGAACATTGATCGAAACTTTGTACTCACATTTCTTTGTGTTTCCTATGCAAAGGGAAGACTATATCTGACGAGTTTGACCAAATCATGACGGTATTTACGCTCCAGATAGCATTTGTACTAATAAAAACTGTGTTTGCTTTGAACAAACTCTGTCCTGCGCCGAACTTGTTCTTATAAAAAAGGGAAGTGTCTTGTAATGCTAATACGCGTACTGAATCCGCATATGATGACTAAGAGATTGATTCATGTCCCTATTTTATGAATACTTGAGCTATTGTGTGTCGCTTTTAAAAGTTATATAAGGATCATGACTGAATTTGAATTACAACATTAGAAAATTGGCATTGCATTGTATAATTTTTCATCCTTCCCTTAAAAAATCAATGAGTTAACTTTTTTACCAGGATTATCCTACTAAAAAAATGTTCATGCACCAAACTGACTTCGTTTTACACTCAATTTTTTTTTAAACCTCGCATTCGCCTCGGGTGACTATAGTATATTTTGTGTTATTACTGCTCTGTCCAGACTTTGCAAATACACAATATGTATTTATCTATAACTAGATACTAATTTTCACAAAATACACAACCTTTAAGATGCAAAATTAAAAACACTGTTTCAGCGCTTGAATTTTGTTTTTTTCAAAGATAGAAAAAATATTGATATAATTTGATAAACTGGTGTTTTATACTTTAGAAAATAACTTGTAATATACTATAGTGAAATACTATACACAATATGAAAGTTTATGGATGTGAAAAGGTCAAGGCCACTTCTTCTTTTGCTATGTCTTAAATGGAAAAAAATCAGAAGGTTCCAAATCAACGCCATTTTGTAATGGCAACTCTTCATATAATTAGTCAAATTTGTTGTTTTAACATCGTTTATAGCATATGCTTATGATTGAATCGTTTTTGTAGCATTCTATTGAATAAATATCAGAATATTTCTCCTTTTTGTTCTTGTGTTTGAAATATTGATATTTTTAGGTCTGACCTTTGACCTCAATTTCACAAAATTGTGACCACTCTGGATTTTTACGACCCAACTTTTCTTATTGTACACGTTGTCCTCTTTCCATCGATATATAATTTAGGTGTGTGTTCTTCCGGACCATTAAAGTTTAAAAAAATGAACTCTGGTTGCAGTACTAAATGGGGAGGTGAAAAAAAATTGGTGGGGTTCAATTTTTCTTATTTCAGATTTCAGAAATGAAAAAGAAAATTTCTTCAAATATCAAAGGATTAATATTCAACAGCATAGTGAATTGCTCAAAAGAAAAAAAAAACATTTTAAGTTCATTAGACCACATTCATTCTGTGTCAGAAACCTATGCTGTGTCAACTATTTAATCACAATCCAAATTCAGAGCTGTATCCAGTTTGATTGTTGTGTCCATACTAGCCCCAACCGTTCAGGGTTAGACTTCTGCGGTCGTATAAAGCTGCGCCCTGCGGAGCATCTGGTTGAACAAATATAAACATGTACAAAAAAATCTTATTCTTAGGAGTACAGTCAAGATATTGTTATTGATAGATATTGTCAAAAAGTTTTGTCTTATATATAAATTAATCATTTAAATCATGCTGAAATTTATTTCCAGAGGTTTTGCCAGAGCATATATTAAAGATGTTGAGAAAATACGACCCAGTGCCATAATAGGTAATGTAAATATAAAAGTCTGAAGCAGTTAGCACCCCATTTGACAGACAACAGAGATAAAAATGTGCCATTGTTGTGTTTATGTTATTTTATATTCCGTAATAAGCTCTTAAGAGCTTATGTTTTTATTGTTATATGTGAACCGAATCAAAATAAACTTTCGTATTTTTATTGGTATGATTAGCAGACACCTCTTATGTAAAAAGAAATTAGTCCTGAGTGTTAATATGAGGACTTCAGGTCAGTCAGTGCATTAAACAAGTTAGACAAACTGTTTCATTTTATATAATACAACTTACAGAGGAAGTTAGTGCTGTGTGTTACATTATTTATCTTCATGCTAAACCACAGGCCAAGAAGCCCAGGCTTGTAAAAAGATCTGGCCTGTAAAAATCATATCTACAGGCCAACAGAATCCAACTTAAATTTTCCAAAATTTGAGGGTCCGGCCTGTAAATTCAAAACTTTATTGGGAAGAATTTATATACTGTTACCAATTGTGTTTAAAATACTGTATGCACATAAGGAATATATTTTTTTTTTTTTTTGTAATTTTACAGATATAATACATTCTGGAGAAAGTTTATCAGTAAAGAAAGATGTTAGATTGCCTGTTCAAGGTAAGATACAATATATATAAGGTGAGGTAGAGTACTGTGGATTCATTTGTTTTTGTCAGTTCCATTTTTTATGGATTGAGGAAAACTTGCATTTTTGTGGATATTAAATTTCATGGTTTTGACAGTCTACATTCCTTTAGAAATCTATAATTCGTTGAACATTAATGTTTTGTGGTTCCCCTGTTCCCAAGAAATTCACAAGCATTGGTATACAACAAATACAACTGAATCCACAGTAAATTAACTTGGTGTTTTGTGAACCAGCTAAGAAATTCAATTTCTGTTCCTTTATGTTGGTGTTTTGTGAACCAGCTAAGGCATTCAATTTCTGTTTTTTTTATGTTGTGCAGTCTTGTTAATTACAACTGGACCAAGCCCGTAACTTCCAAAACAGAGGAGTTTTTCATTAGCACCAGTTCTTAACTCATTCCAAAGATCATAATTTACTGAGACTTGTACAATATGTGGAAAAGACCCAATTTCATAGTCTCATTGACTTATTTCTTGTTTGGATAATCAAAGTTGGAAATCTCTAGAAAAATCTACGAACGTGATGTAAAGAAAATGTATTTATACATAAATGTTCACATTTCTGCAAACACTTGCTGTTGCACATGTTCAACAACACTGGTCTCATTTTGCTTTTGTTTGTGCTCAAAGATAAATTGTTATGTTATTAAAATCATAAATTTGATTCCTTAGGTACATGTGAGAGATGTGGTTACATGTCTAGTAACCCTGTGTGTAAAGCATGTGTATTGTTAGAGGGATTAAACAGGGGATTACCAAGGTAAGACATTTTAGTCATATTACATCTATATTTATCGGACCACAGATAAATTATCACGCCGTCACGTGGTGACCCCCTATGAGACTGTAGGGGGTTAGTAAGTTTCATAGGGGGTTCATGACGCGCTAATGGTGACGTCATCTATTGCTGTTGTTGTGTTTCATTGTTTATTTTTCAACAAAACGCAGCAGAAAAAGTCCAGCGTCCGATAAATTCGTTATACGGTTAACTACTGACCCCCTACGGATCCATAGAGGGTGAATAAAATTCATAGGGGATTCGGCCTCCGGCCTCACCCCCTATGGATTTTACTAACCCTCTATGGATCCGTATGGGGTCAGTAGCGAACCATATAACTTATAATAGTGATTTACATTACATCATTTACTTTACCCATAATTTGAAAGACATATCCATTGGGCATCTTTTAAAGCTTAGAAAAGAGTAAAATTTATAGACTATGCAAAGGGGGCCTTTTCTGTTAAAGAGGAGCTTATACTTATAAATAAACTACCTAATATATGGATCGATTTTATCATTTAAAAAATATGTTGTATCTGATTCTTAAAGCATCAAATTGCAGTATGTAGATAGATATAAGAAGATGTGGTATGAGTGCCAATAACATAACCCCCATCAAAGTCACAATTTATAAAAGTAAACCATTATAGGTCAAAGTACCGTCTTCAACACAGAGCCTTGGTTCACAACAAAAAGCAAGCTATAAAGAGCTTCAAAAATGACTAGTGTAAAACCACACAAAAGGGGAAAACCAACAGTCTAATCTTTATAAAAAAAGAGAAATGAGAAACACGTATGAACCATATCAACAAACGACAACTACTGAACATCAGGTATCTGACTTGGGACAGTTGCTAACATTTGAAGCTGGTTGGAAGTACTAACCTTCACCTTTAACTGAAACACTGTATTTTATCTGTTTCCACCATAATTAATGTTTCAATTTTATGGTTAAACAAGCAATATATATTTATAATTACAATTTGATATTGTGTCATAGATGCCCTGTTTATTATGAAATAAGTTATATTATCACTATTTTGTGCATTTTTCTTTTGATCTTTTTTTGTGATAATTTTCATATCATGCTTCTCGCTTGAGATGGAAAAATTATCGCTAGAAACTAAGGAGGCCACATGGCATTGCTAACGAAATTGACATGAAATTGACAACGTCGTCATAGGTAAAATAGCGATAAACAGATTATCATTGGTCATCAACGATAATCTATAATTCTTCTGTCTCCATGATACAATATTTTTTGTATCATGATTTAAAAATAATGAAATGAGAATTTCTATTGCGATGTTGTTAATCTTAATGAGTTCTTCTTTTTTCCAGACTAGGTATAGGTAAAACACATAAAGAAAGAAGGAAGGTATGTAGATTTATAACTTGGTAATTGATTTTCATTTTTTCATGGCATTGAAAACAAAATTCAATAAAAGATAAGGCCATTCTTTAGGACAATCAGAAGATTGTTTAACTAACCAATGTTATGGGTGTTTACATTAACCTGTCTGTCACATTTAATTTGATTATATTTGATATCATACACTCTAATGGTTGAAGACAGCAATAACTCTGATAAACCTTCATAGGATGTTATAAAAGTTGGACATAAACAACTTCTTAATCAAGAAATAACATCTGAAGATATATATTTTTTTCTAACACATTAACTGATAAATCAACTTAGTCTTTGGAAGTAAATATTACACTTTTACTCTGATAGCACCAATTGCAGGCAAGCCATGGAGTTTCATGGAACCCTTCACAATTCTTTATGTATTACATTCAAATATCAACAGAATTTACAAAAAGCAAGGAATATGAATCTGAGAATTCTATCAAGAGGAATGAAAATTTTGAAAAACAAAAAAATGAAAGGCTTACATAAAATTTACGAAAAAACATGTCTGTATTCAGTATTCATATTTAAACATAATTAAAAAAAATTAATATAATGTTATTTTAAGGAATATTTGATCTTTTTCAGGCTGATGAAGCTGAAAAAGCAAAGAAAGCAGCAGAAAATTTGAATTCAGAAGATGAGAAATCATGTGATAATTCAAGTGACCAATCAAATAATAGAACTTGTGGTTCAAGTTGTCAGTGTTCTACAGATATTAGTAAATTAACTCTGAACTCAAAGCCTGATGTATCAAAGTTGGATTTTTGATGAAGTTTGTTTTAATCTAAAAATAAACTGTGATATTATATTTTCTTTTTATGCCTGATTAATAATACAAATTAAGTGACACACATGAAACAACATTTATATTATCTCCACATTGAAACGACAACTAATCTGGAACTCTCCTATTTATCATGAAATAAGCAAAGAAAAATATCATAAAAACTTCCCACTTTCATTCATCTCAAATAGACCCTGACCCAACATCACATCACAAAACAAACCAAAGAAATCTGGAGGTCTTCAACAGTAGTCAAGAGTACACAATGTTTAATTTTCATTTCGTATTTAACAACTATGGATTCATTGCTGGTCATTAATTTACTAATTTCTTGCCAGTTTGGGTATGAGTGTTCTGATGACATATGAAGTCTACAGCCGTACAAATATAGAAATAAGAAAATGTGCTATGACTGCCAATGAGACAACTCTCCACAAGAGAGACCAAATGATACAACATAGTAAAAGAAAAAGAAAAACTCACATAATTGAATATGCAGGCAGCTTTCACAAGCAGAAACCCTAGTATACAGGTTTACACTATACAGGCATGGAGACACATTCTACTGCATCCACACAGCATGCTACAAAATATTGTAAAGCCAAAATGGAAAGTGATTGTTGTATGACATCAATAGTTCAAGCGAGGCAGATTCTCTGGTCAACAGGGATAGATTTCAAAGTAGTAATAAGGTTTACGGTCTTCAACGAAAATGTATTGACAATTTTTATCTTATAGTATCTGAATCACTGAAAAGGATGTCTCAATAAGAAATCTTTAAAAAAAAAAAATCAAACAGTATTTGTTAGATTTATTTTAAATCTTATGAATTAAAGCATTACAATAAACAGTAAAAGCATGTCTAAATCCTCAATTTACATTATTTGAGAGCCACTGATTAGTCTTTTGTAAACAAAAAGCAGGGGTGCAAAGTTTTAATTCTGGTATCTATGATGAGTTTATTTACAACCACTGGGTCAATCCACTGCTGGTGGAGGTTTTTTCTCCTAGAGGGTATTACCAGCCCAGTAGTCAGCACTTCTGTGTTGACATGAATTATTGATAAGATAACAAAAGAACCCCAAAAGTAATTCCGGATGAATGATCAATTTCTGTAAAAAATTTAATATGTAGATATTTTTAGCTCACCTGGCCCTGGTGTACTAAATTTTAATCCTGGTATCTATGATAAGTTTATTCTGAAGCTTTTCAATTAATGCATCATGATATTTTCTTTTTATTAAACAATTGTCTTTTAAATCATCATATCCTAAATAATGACTCTTACTAATCTAACACCTGATGTTTGTAGGCTAAAAAATAAATATGTCTTTTTTATAACAAAATGCCAATCTTGATTCTCCACATAAAAGATTGGGAATACAGATGCTACAACAACCAATGGAAAACAAATAATGGTCGCAAAAATCATCTAAGGTATTGTGAAGAGGAAATAATTCCCCTAAGAGATATGAAATCAGGAATCCCTTGTAAAGGATTAAGTTTTACCCTTGTTCGTCTGAACGTACGTACTGTTAAGTCCCAAAGTTAGTTTCTGTTCTCTAACTTTAGTTTGCCTCAACCAAATGTTATGAAACTTATACACAATGCTTATTACCACTAAATACAGATCAAGTTTTAGTTTTGGTGGACTTACTTTTACCGTTCTAGACCATGTAGAGTTATGCCATTTACAAGTGGAAAAAATGCTAAAAAAAAGATCAAAAATATCTATCTAGTAATTTTTTTTTTAAATTGGAGTTATCTTTCTTTGTCCAGAATGGTAGTTAAATCAACTAAAACCAATGCTTTATACATTGCAATATTCATTTTTACTACCAACAGATAAATAAAAGCAATCTTTACCATTCATTGCTTAAAAGCACTTTGATTACTATTCAAGGGTTATGCCCTTTCACAAATGGAAAATTGCTGAATTTTTCATTTCTGTTCTCTTAACTTAAGTTTGTCTCAAGTAAAATTTAATGAAATGTATATATAATGCTAAGTACCACTAAACTCTGTTTTAGTTCAAATTATGGCAGCTTCACTTTTACAGTTCTTGAGTATATGCTAGCAGGGGCATCATCTGTGTTCCTTTGGACACATTCCCCATTTATTTTTCTCTTGTCTAGAGATAATTATTTCATTAATTTAAATTCAAGACACTTTAGTGAGCAAGCTCACATATCATTCATGCCTATATAAAGGGATACAGCTTATGTGACCTGGTGGTGGCATAGTTTTTATCCTGATTACTTTTAAGGTTTGTTACTATCCTTTATATATAAATTTAGTTTGTATTTTGGCTTTCATTAATTTAGATCTAATTATGCTGACATCCATCTTTGTTTAGTAACTTAAAAATCAACAGGGATCTTTGTCTTATTATATGTGACCCCATATCCAAGGAAGTTTGCAATCAAAAGTATTTTATTTAGTCCCCTGGATCAACTTTCGTGGATAAATTTCAGTCTAATTTTAGTATACATATAAAAAATAAGATGTGCTATGATTGCTTATAATTAACGGGGTAAACAAACAGTTTTCTGACATTAATTTGCCTTTTCTAGACTTTTGTGAGGTTCTTTATTGTGCGTTGTTATATGAAAGTAAATTTGTTGTGTAGTGATTCCTTCAAGATTCTTCTGAAGAACAATCTTATAGAACATGCGTAGGAATTATCTCCCCTACAATATGTCTGCGCCCAGTAATCAAATAATTTTACACAAAGTTTGTTGTTTGAGCAGCTTCCCTTGAATAAAAATTAAAAAAACAAGATGATACGGGATAGAAATTTGTTTTCTCATAATTTAATCAGTGGTCCCAGGTTAGTATCAAATCAGTTTTACAATCATACATATATTTTATAATTTAAAGTTTTCTGGTTTGGCTGCCTCTGTCATCTGGTCATATCTGTGGGCATAAGGTTTCATCTCATAGATTGTAGGTCAGCCAGAAAATTATGACGTCTGTTTCCAATTAAGAGTGCAAAAAAAAAAAATGCACACATATCCATGATTAGATAATTTCAGATCTGATATCTGGTGTGTTATAACCATCCAAAGACATTGAAATAGAGAGCATGCTTGCATTCAATAAAAATACAGTTAACAATGGTTAATATGAGGCAGGCATTACCTGTAAATGGGGACGAAGTCTGTATGAATTATTTTGGTTCTGTTGTTAGGGATTTAGTTGTGACGTTATTTAAATTATGACGTCATATGCAATGTAAACAAAGAAACGCTATCATCAGGTAACGTTTTTTCATATCAAGGAATTATTAAAAATGAAATTGGTATTGCGCTTTCCTTCCTATTTTATACTAGACTGATAAATATATATTTTACTCAAAGTTTCATACAAACGAGACCGGAAAAAGGAAGTACATTGTACATTTCTGCGAAGGTCCGGGATTTCAAAACACGACAAAAAAAATTTGAACGATTTTGAGTTCATTAGTATAATGAAAAATTCGGGAAATTTTCCCGTATTTTTTTTTATTGAATTTCTACTGTTATTGGGGACTCCGTCCCCATAATATAAGAAAAGAAGATGTGGTATGATTGCCCATGAGAGTATAACTCTTCACAAGAGACCAAAATGACACAGATATTAAACAACTATAGTTTACCGTACAGCCTTCAACAAGTGCAAAGCCCATTCTGCATAGTCAGCTATAAAAGGCCCCGAAATCACAATGTAAATCAATTCAAAGAGAAAACTAACTGCCTATATACTTACAAAAAATGAACAAAAAACAAATATGAAACACATCAACAAAAGCCAGGTGTCATCCCTTATGGATTTAGCAGTCAGGGGACTTACTTAAATGAATGATTTCTGAAAGATGAAACCTTGAACTTTACAGGAAAAATACTCCAACTGCTGGGAAAAATCTGTTAAGAAAGTATCAGTTCATTATGTAAAGCCATTATTATAGCATTTTTTTTTACTAAAATAGAATTTTCAGCTAAATGATAGCATCAAAGGCATAAACCTTGCTACTTAAAAGAAGCAAAAAGTTCATTTTTTTTTCAATTTTACTAATTATAAGATATTATTTAAACATATGCGTTTAAAATTTTGCAAAAACTACAAAATCCCAATTTGTGACAAAACTTTGAATTTGCTACTTAAATAAGTGATTTAAAAATCACTTATTTCAATAAGTCCCCTGACTGTTTAGCATCTTGAGCAATTTCTGATTTGGCCACCCACTGTAGAGATTAGATATCATATGATGTATTTTTTTTTCAATTTTGATTTTTGTGATCCATCAAAGCAAAAATAAAGTAACACCAATAAATAAGAGGTCAAAGAATGTTCGATCTCGGGTAAACAAATAGCTAACCTTCAAAGAAGACCAAATAAAATCCACCACTTATCATGCTTATATATATACCATGAATACCTAGTACATAAAAAGATAACTCACAAAATATGATTGCAACTAAAAATAAAATTTAACATAACGAAACATCTGCCTAAAAATTCAAAAGAAAATTTTGCACAGGCAAATTATGTACATCATGTACATATTACAAACATAACATATGAAAAAACATTGCAGAGTAAGTGAGACAGGCTTTGGATTGTTGGTATTTCATAGAAAATTGGAAACTAGACCTTACAATTGAACAACTTGGTAGCACCACCTAAAGCACACACCAACAAACCTATTTCCATATACATCAAAAGTATGAGAAAGGCTGATTCTGGTGCAGCTGCGTTTAACACAGAAGACTTGCTCAAAATGAACACCAAAGATATGGCAAACGTTCTAAATGGGCAATATGTGTAATGCATTCAGGACTAGTACTGAATCATTTGTAAAACCTATACCAGTAATAGTATATATATATATATATATATCATCATATGCACAAATAAAAGAAATTTATATCAGAAAAAGGCCACTAAAAAATTGCTCCATAGCATCAGTCTGTACAAGGCCACCTATGTGCCAAGGTATTACGTTTCAGTTAGTAATAAACTATGGGTTATACAATTATATCTGTGTCTACAAAAAAGGAATAATTACATTGTCATTTGAAAAGAAGTAACTCCAAAATTTAACAAGTTGAAATATTCTAAAATTCCTTATTTTAGGTTAAAACAGATTGTTCGACACATGACAAAGATCTTTAGATTTGCACAGAACAATCGACCAGGGTACATGAAATCATTTACATATGAAAACCAGTACCTGAGGTGAGTTTAATATATAAAGAGTAATCAGGAAGTTTATGCTAATTCGCAAACTTAAGTTGAATATTTGTAGTAATTAAACTCCGTTTGGTGAACCAATGCCTACAGGTGTGAATCATTTTGATAGAGTCCCTAAATTTGAAGACCATTTGAAGTGTTGCTGTCAATTTGGAGTATTATTTGTAGTAATTGTTGATACATTAGTTGACTCAAAAACAAATTATAAACTGTATAAGATAATTGTGTTTTCCAACTAACATCATACTTGCATTGTACATGTTTGCTATTGTAAGTGTATACTCTTAACTCTTTACAGGTAAATTATTTTTAGAAATGGGAAAATTATGTTTTGCTGCACACATACATCAGACATTGGTCATAATACATATCCTTTCCTTTCCGTGGAACAAGTTGATGTATTGCCATTGTAAGCATGGATATACACCTTTTGTAAGCAGCTCTAAATATTGGTGTATTTTGCAGCACACATACCTTTTATGTCTGTACTAAGTCAGGGATATGACAGTTGTTATCCATTTGTTTGATGAGCTTTGATCTTGCCATTTGATTATGGACTTTCTGTTTTGAATTTTCCACTGAGTTCAGTATTGTGATTTTACTTTTTATGCATTTTTATTGATGGGACATATTATGGTATACAAATGTCCGGCGTCTGTCCGTCTGCCTGTCAGGCGTAAACATGTCACACCGTAACTTGAGCTGTATATTTTTTGGTGATGATTCAAAATTTTATTTTTGAGTTATTAAGTATTTTGTAAAATAAGGATTATGGGATATTTACATGTCGCACCTTATCTCAAGAGCAATTTATGATTATTGCTTAAAACTTGACACACTTCTTAGTTACATTAATCTAAAGATCTGTATACTTTTTGGTTTTGATTCATAATTATATTTTGGAGATAATGAGTTTTATGTAAAAAAAAAATTGGGTTGGGTTGGGGGCGGGGGTGGGGGGGGGTCACATGTCACGCCGTATACTTCTTAGTTATATGAATCTAGAGATCTGTATACTTATTGTTGGAGATCCAAAATTTTCTTTAGAGTTATTGTTCTTTTTTGTTAAAAAAGGTTGGTTTTCACATGTCACACTGTATCTCAGAAGCTATTTATGATTATTGCATAAAACTACACACAAGACAAAGAGCGTATCATGCGCTCATGGCACAGATGTTTTTTCAATATGTCATTCTTGTCATGATGTATGGACTAGTATGGAAAGTTAACAGAGTGATACAGACACAATTAAGTATTATTATTTTACTTTTGTTTTAGGTTAGCAGATGTTGTGGAGCCATTATGGCAAAGGTCTTATGAAAGTCAACTATCCGTAAGTATGTTGAATGAAATGACCATGGTTAAATGAAAAGTGCTTTTATAATAGATCTTGATAGTTCTTGATGAATGGAAAGGAATATGGGGGTCAATGAGACAGTAACCCAACAACAAAATAAGCCAAAAGACATTGAGAATTTTAAACTTTTCACAAATCTAAAATCCCTAGTTGAAAGGAAACATTGTGGATATAATCTGAATCACTTCATTTCTAAATTTCTTCAATATTTTAGAATCACAAAATTTAATAATGTAGTTTTCATTTTTCATTTAGATGAAAAAACACCTAGTGGAGAAATGTATGAGGAAAGTTTTCCATATCCTTAAAGATCATAAAGGTTTGAAGATTGAAGATCACCCATTCCTACAGACAATGAAGACAGAGTATGGAGAAAAAATGTGTCCCGTAGAAGACACTATACCATCGGTAAAAATAAAATTATATACCTTTTGTACATATTGAACCAATGGCTGTAAGTTGTAAAACCTGACTTTTTTCCAAAATAGGAAAAACTTCCTGGATATGAGCCCTCACATGCAAAACCATATTGACTCTCTTGTGGTTACAGGAATTATTGAAAAGTGAGGGAAAAAACAATCAAATAAGGAACAAACAACAATATTAAAATGAAAAGTAAACTAACTGATTAAATTAATTGTCTTTATCATGTTTATTACATTATTTATTCTATTTCCTTGTTTTCATTTCATAGGCTTAATATGTGATTAATAGATCATTAAATGGTATTTTCCATATCGTCCCTAGTAACATAAATATATATCCCTTACCACATATCGGAACTTTGGACTAAAGTCCTCAGACCTTAACATGCTTATGGGAGTCTAGGGTTGACACTGATGTGGAATATGTCATGTATCAATCTATAATTATTTAAAATATTGTAGCAACTGTTTAATTTCTAAAAACAAAAGGCATACTGTAAATTCAGAAATTATTGTGTGCATTTATTGTTGCGATTTTGTCATTTTAGACAAAATGCAATTTTATTTTTTGTGATATTGAGAAAAATCCTGTCTAATTCATATAAAAATTTCAAATGCGAGATTATAATATTGTGAATATAACCCTGTCTCATTTTTCACAATTATTTAAACATCGCAATAATTTCTGAATTTACAGTAAAACAATAATAAATCAATACTTTAACCACTCAAAATGAAGCACCATGACTTTGATATGGTCTGTTTAAGATACACTTTGGTATTTTACACATGATAGAAAAGGAGTCAATAACCCCTTATAAAATAGTTTTTCCTCATAACTTTGGAAAACATTGTATACAACAATTTCTGAAATTGCAATAACAAATCTCTCATTTTTGCAACAACCCAACAATTGCAACAAATTGCAGACAAAAAATTGTTGAATTGACAATATTTAAATCATTGAATTAATGTTAACTGGCTGTAAGAAATGTTGTTGAAATTATTTTATTCATTTTAGCCAGTAATAAAGGGATATAGATATAAAAACACATGTAATCTTGGACCTGACATTAAAGGAGACAGAAGGACACTGGGATTGTATGTTGGTAGAAGTTTTGGTAAGTAACAAATGACTTACAATATTTACTATTGATGTAAATAATACTGACATCTATGTTATAACACTTTACCTTTACTTTTTAACATTTAGAATGATTTTAAGTTATAGATTATAATTATAAGTTGATTCATACACAATTCATGCAGTTTACTGTTTCAAAAACAGAATATTCGAGTGATAATTTCAGATCAAAAATGAAAATAACACAATTCATTGTATGCCAACCACATACCTGCCAACTTTTGAAAATGGCCATGGGGGTTTTTGTGCGCGGCACCATTTTTGTGGGTAGAATTTTTCGCGGCATTTTTTCGTGTGATGATTTGGCTCCTAAAAGTGGCTGACATACTTCTTTTTTGGGGGTTGATAGTTGAAGATGCTGTTATAACCCATCCTTTTTAAAATTGTTTGATTGTTGTATTCTTTCTGTTGAGATAAACACCAGTAATATGACTTTATGTTTGTCTGATACATTGTCAAGAAATAAAAAAAAGTAATAATTTTAATAATTTAATAACAAAAAAACAACAATATATTATATAGATCAATATCACAAGTTGTAATGTCAAACAGTCAAACACAAAAGGTAGATGTTCTGTGTGTTGAATGACTTCTGAAGAGCAGTACTAGATTGTTTGGAGACATCATTAAGGCCACTGTGGTCAACTTTAAAGTCTCTGTTGCAAACTTTACAAAAGGCATGTGACAATCCTAATGTTGATTTAGACAACCAGCTCCTGTAATTGACATCATTCTCCCATTTCTCTAAGTATTTTCACGAAGCAACACGCTTTTTCTTCTTAGGCGGTGACAGAACCATTTTGCAAGTGATAACTCGCCCATCATATTTCCAATTTTTATAAATTTAACACCAAGCTAAAAAAACCAACTCAAAATACCTAACAATCTTCGATTCTTTGATTGTTTACTATGCCGACATTAATCAACTGTGAAAGTTGGCAGGTATGCAACCACAACATTTTGGTGTTCACTTTTAAATCTAAAGGCAGAAACATTTTTTGTACAACCTATATGATACATGAAATGTTCTTTTGTTTATTATCTTTTGTAACTTTACTTGACTGTCTATTCTGTTTGGGTGAGTTAATTTGTCTATAGCAATGACAAACATTGTATGATTGTATGATCTATAATGTTTCAAAATAAATTTTGCATAATGATGAGGAAAAAAGCAAAAACAACTTACTGTAATGAACTGTATACATTGGTTAAGTTATTAATATAAGATAGGAGCTTCAGTGGCCAAGTTCTCAAGTAGTCCAACTACTATATCATTTGCCAGTCAACACTGAGCTTGTGAGTTCAAATCCTGCAGGGGGCAGTTGCACTCGACTTCAATTCTATTTGACTAAGTTTGTCAGTTTTTTTACCCAAGGTCTGTGGTTCTCTCTGGGCAATCTCTGCTGCCTCCATCAATTAAAACTGACACCCACGAAATAGCATAATAGTGTTGAAAGTGGCATTAAACTGACCACCACGAAATAGCATAATAGTGTTGAAAGTGGCATTAAACACCAATCAATCTATCAATAATGCAAGATATAATACACCTCTCTACAGTAAGATATAATACACCACTCTACAGTAAGATATAATACACCTCTCTACAGTAAGATATAATACACCACTCTACATACACCACTCTACAGTAAGATATAATACACCTCTCTACAGTAAGATATAATACACCACTCTACAGTAAGATATAATACACCTCTCTACAGTAAGATATAATACACCACTCTACAGTAAGATATAATACACCTCTCTACAGTAAGATATAATACACCACTCTACAGTAAGATATAATACACCACTCTACAGTAAGATATAATACACCACTCTACAGTAAGATATAATACACCTCTCTACAGTAAGATATAATACACCTCTCTACAGTAAGATATAATACACCACTCTACAGTAAGATATAATACACCACTCTACAGTAAGATATAATACACCACTCTACAGTAAGATATAATACACCACTCTACAGTAAGATATAATACACCACTCTACAGTAAGATATAATACACCTCTCTACAGTAAGATATAATACACCACTCTACAGTAAGATATAATACACCACTCTACAGTAAGATATAATACACCACTCTACAGTAAGATATAATACACCACTCTACAGTAAGATATAATACACCACTCTACAGTATCAATTGTTTTTAACCCCTGCAGGGTATGGCTTGTATCAGGGTTGGTACTTAATTATTATTTTGTTTTATTTTAAAGATAAAACACTGACCTGTGTACAGCCATACTTTCTAAGTATATTATCGGACAGACATAAAGAAATTTTCAAGGTAGTACTTTAGTTTACTTTTTCAACTTGAACTGTTCTTAAATTATTGAAATGCACAAACAAATCTTACATATGAATGGTTGTGTATCTTTTTTGTTATGTCCCAAATGTAGCGGTGGGGGCATTTAGTTTTACCTTTGTCTGTCTGTACATACATGGCGTCACTTTTACCGTCTTGAGTTATGCCCCTTTATAAACATAAAAACTGCTGATTTTTAGCTCACCTGGCCTAAAAGGCCATGTGAGCTTTTCTCATCACTTGGCGTCCGTCGTCGTCGTCGTCGTCGTTAACAATTTTTCAAACATCTTCTCCTCTGAAACTACTGAATGGATTTGAATGAAACTTAGCATGATTGTTCCTTAGTATATCCTGCACAAAATGTGCGCTTCGATTTTTGATCCGTCAAAAAACATGGCCGCCGTTACTTAAAATAGAACATAGGGGTCTAATGCAGTTTTTGGCTTCTATCTCAAAAACGAAAGCATTTAGAGCAAATCTGACATGGGGTAAAAATTTTTATTAGGTCAAGATCTATCAGCCCTGAAATTTTCAGATGAATCAAACAAACCATTGTTGGGTTGCTGCCACTTATTTGGTAATTTTAAGGAAATTTTGCAGTTTTTGGTCATTATCTTGAAAATTATTATAGATAAAGATAAACTGTACACAGCAAAAATGATCAGCAAAGTAAGATCTACAAATAAGTTAATATGACCAAAATTGTCGATTGACCCCTTAAGGGGTTATTGTCCTTTAATGACAATTTTTCACCTTTTGTTCATCATATTTGCTAACTTTAAAAAATCTTCTCCTCTGAAACTACTGAATGGATTTGGATGAAACTTAGCATGATTGTTCTTTAGATTATCCTGCACAAAGTGTGTGCTTAGATTTTAGATCCGTCAAAAAACATGGCCACCGTTACTTAAAATAGAACATAGGGGTCAAATGCAGTTTTTGGCTTATATCTCAAAAACGAAAGCATTTAGAGCAAATCTGACATGGGGTAAAAATGTTCATTAGGTCAAGATCTATCAGCCCTGAAATTTTCAGATGAATCAAACAAACCATTGTTGGGTTGCTGCCACTTAATTGGTAATTTTAAGGAAATTTTGCAGTTTTTGGTCATTATCTTGAATATTATTATAGATAAAGATAAACTGTAAACAGCAAAAATGATCAGCAAAAGTAAGATCTACAAATAAGTCAATTTGACCAAAATTGTCAATTGACCTCTTAAGGAGTTATTGCCCTTTAAAAACTTTTTTCACAATTTGTTCATCATGTTGACTTACTTTAAAAAATCTTCTCCTTTGAAACTGCTGTATCAATTTCAGCCAAACTTAGGCTAAATGAGTTTCAGAGTATCTAGTATAAATTTTATTTTTCATTTCCTTGTATGTCAAGAAACATAGCTCCTATGGCTAAAATAGAACATAGGAGAAATTGATTTTTTTTTTGGCTTTTGAAGAGAATAGGACGATTTCAAGAACATTTAAATAAATTGAAAAGCCAAAATAATCATTGATGAGAGATTAAACCAAAAAAATTCAGGTGAGCGATTCAGGCTCTTGAGAGCCTCTTGTTTTGTTTCTGCCATAACAAAATGTTATGAAACTTATACACAATGCTAATTACCACAAAATATAGATCAAGTTTGAATTTAGATAGTGTCACTCTCACCTTTCTAGAGTTATGCCTGTTTACAAATGGAAATATTGCTGAATTTTTCGTTTCTTTTTTCTAATTTAAGTTAGCCTCAACGTAATGTTATGAGACTTATACACAATACGTATTACCACAAAACTCTGATCAAGTACAAATTTGGGTAGCATCACTTTTACTGTTCTACAGCTATGTACAGGTCTATATAACTTTAAATGATATGCAAGTGGGGGTATCATTTGTGTCCCAGGGCCACACTTCTCATTTATTTGCTTTAGATTGTAGATAGAACTCTTTACTTCAGAGTTGAACAAAAATTACACTGTTTATTATTTATTACACAATATTGGTTATAATCTAATATTTTGGGTGAAAATAAATATTAGTTAGGAGTTTTGTCTGTTTATATACTTTTGATGTAGGCTATTGATTTCTGAGACAGTAGATTTGGCTTCAAACAGCGTTGAATTGTGAGAACACCTTGGGATGTTCATATCAGTCCATCATGCATCAATTACTAGGACTGCAAAGTGGATAGAAGTTGAATTTCTGAATCTGCTGTTAACATGGTAAAAAATACAAGTCATCAAGATAAAAAGATAATTTAAAATGTGTGTAAATGATTATTTTACAGGTAGCACAAGAATTCCTATATCAATCATCCTATGAACCAAAATTCAAGGTAGAACCTCACGGTAATTGGAAATCTGTTGTTGTTCGATCAACCACGACTGGTCAAGATATGGTGATATTTCTTTTTCATCCACAGAGGAATTCCAAGGTTTGTTGTAATGTTAATTAGCCATTATAAACTATCTATGTCATTCTTATATATCTTGTTTTTTCAGACTATTATGATTTTGAGAAGTGATATATCTTACTGATTAATGAATGTCTTAACTGTTTAATGTGGATTCATTTATTGTTGAGCCTTCAACTTTTGTCGAAAAAAGCGAGACATAGAGATCCTACATTTCGGCGGCCGCGTCCACAAAATTCTATCTGTAGTTAAAGTTTTTGAAATTTAATAACTTTCTTAAACTATCCTTGGTTTCTTTCAAACTTGGACAGAAGCTTGTTCATAAGATAGTATCCAGAAGGATATTTTGTAAAAAAAAAAAAGTTTTTCTGTATGTTACTTATGTATGGACTTAATTTTTTTCCAGCTAACATAACATACAGTCTAACGTTCTTAAAACATTTATTAGATTCATAAAGTAGGCAAAACACTGGGTTCCGCTGAACCCTTAATACAATTTTTTTTTGTGGATACCAATTTTGAGGAACATGGTGTCCTATGGATCATATATGCTCTTCAACTTTGTATTGTTCAGCGTCACTGATGAGTCTTATGTAGACGAAACACGCGTCTGGCGTACTAAATTATAATTCTGGTACTTTATGAAACATATATATTCTGTCTTACATATGTGACACTTTAATAAACTATTTACTTACATAAGTTTAGTATATTCTCTGATAATGTTTATGTTAATATTATACTGTAATAGAGTTGAGTTAAAAATTTGAGTCACTATGTTCATGGAATTATCAGAAGCACAAAATTTAATCTATGATAAAATCCATTTTTTTAATTTATTTATCGGGTAAAAATGCAAAATAACAAAATTTAAAAACCCAGAAAGCAAGGAATTATCTGAAAAACACAAATTCAACAGTCATGAATAAGAGTACTTCACAAATAATGATTTTACCTTTTAGTAGGAATTTATTGATGGTGCCAAAGAAGAGATTTTGCAGTATTTTGTACATGGTCCAGGAAACCAATTAAACATTGATTCAATATATTTTCAGTCTAGGTAACTATTTTGTAAACTTGTTTAAATATCTTTTACAATACAAATACATATCAAATATGTTGAAATACAATGTACATCACAACACCATTTTGAAAAAGCAGACTTAAATTTTAGCTACAAACCAAATGATTATTTTATGCCAAATTCAGTACAGACTTTCATACGTCCTTCTGAATTATGAAACTTTGTATATTGATGATGCGTTTGGAAAACAGGAGAAGTTTATCTTAAACTAAATTGAAAAAATCCAAGTTAAGACAAAACAGGAAATGGTATCAAAACTAGTTTTGGACAGGACTTTTTCTGTATATAATAATCATGATATGAAAAGTAACCTCTAGTGTATAATGTAATACTTCTCATTTAGTATATAAATGGTCCGAGTACACAGTTATCGTCCTTTGATTTTCGTTGTCCACGAATATAGTCCTTAGTGTGGACAGTGTGTTACTTGCCATTTTTTGTTATACCCCTTCCAAATTTATTTCTCCATGTTTTATGCCTCATATAGCAAGTTGGGGGGTGAAATGACACTGTAAAAAAATTTGGGTCATAAATATTAATGTAAAGTAGTGATTAGGTCCAGCTGAAAAAGGTAAAAAATTAGCACTTCGGAAGTTGTCAAAAGATTTCAAGACCCCCTTAACATAAGATTGTCCATATTTTGAGTTAGAGCTGATGAAGTTTTCTATAATTTTGATATAATTTGTCCCAAAAGTAGTACAACACACTGTAAAAATATTATTGAGAAAGCGCAGGTGGGATTTTTTTAATTTTCATTTATTGTCTAAAAGAAATGCACTACGAAATAACTGTGTACTCGGACCAAATGAGGGCAGGAATGGGGTACACAACATGATGAATGATGGTAAAATGATTGTTACAGCAGATTTCATTGAGTGTGTATCAAAAGGTAATATTGTTGGTTAGCTTGCTTGTTAGCTGAACCGTGAAGTCATTGTTAGGTCAGGTAAACTACCCTCCTTTAAGAGTAGACTAGTCCGGCAGATAACCAATCTATCTGTCTGTTAACAGGCTACCTCGAAAGAAGGGTAGTATACCTGACCTGATAATGAATTCACAGTTCAGCTAACAAGCAAGCTAACCTAAGATACTACCTTTGGCTACATACTCAATGAAATCTGCTGTAAAATAACATACACTTTAACACTTACTACATTAGACACTAACAGTAGCTACAAAATGAAATTTGACAAATAATGATAAAAATGTAAGGCTCATTTGATTTCATTTGAAAATGGATATTTGATGCTTGACAATAAAGGGCATTCCTACCCTCATATTATATGTCATGTATGTATAGACAGATCACAAAGATATTTTTTTAAATTGTACATATTATCAAACACATGTTATTTCTTTCAGCCACAGGAGGTTTCCTACTAATGATGACTTCCCTCATGAGCTGTTACATGGTATTCCTGTTCTCACAGAAGATCTTATGGGGTCAAAGTTCCAGATATCTCCCACATCCTTCTTTCAAGGAAACATACCTTGTGCAGAAGTTTTATATTCTAAAGTTTTAGATTTAGGAGAAGTTGGTCCTCAGACAACTGTTCTTGATATATGCTGTGGAACAGGTATTTATATAATTAGATTTGTGTTGGAAAGTTATATTATGATTGGTTGATTCATTAATAATTCAAATACAGTGGCGGATCCAGAAATTTTCATAAGTGGGGGCCCACTGACTGACCTAAGAGGGGGCCCGCTCCAGTCACGCTTCAGTGATTCCCTATATAAGCAACCAAATTTTATCCCAAAAAGGGGGGCCCGAGCCCCCTGGGCCCCCCCTAAATCCGCCTCTGAAATACCAGAAAAATTGTTTTACTATGCAATTTTTTTCTCAATCAAGCCATTTAAATGTTTTATGGGATAACTGGATTCCTACATCCTTAAATAGATAAGATTATTTTGACTACTAGTCATTTTCATGCATCTGTCTGTATTCTTGTTAAACTCAGTCTCTACCTACAGAAATATATATTTATATGATAATTTATCCCAGTTGTCAATTAAAATTTGCATTACGGAATTTATCACCATATTAAAAAAGCTATTCATCCTGTTTATCGTCGTAATAACATAGATTTTGTGCCAAACAAACTCACAAAAAAATGTAATACAATGTTGTATAAAAGCAAAAACATGTACTTTTAAGAAAGAATAATGATCTGAATTAAGCATAATTATTGTATAAACATTCTTTGATTATTTATTTTTAACAGGCACTATAGGTATATTAGCAGCCAGAAGAGCCAAACAAGTATATGGAGTAGACATTACATCACAGGCTGTGGAAGACGCTAAATCTAATGCTATCTACAATGGTATTTATATATTGATTACCCATGGGAAGTTGTGATATAAAATATAATATTAGTTCAATAGTTACAGTCCTGTTTTATATGAAAGTTTTTTTTTAGTATGTCATATTTTAGTTTTGTGTTCTCTATCGAGTGCTTTGGCTTTTGTTTATTTATGTCCTCAAGTTTATATATGCACAGTCAAAAGATTGAAAGCCTGTTATATAAAATTAGGAGTGATTAATTAATTCATGGTTATTTCATATATAGTTTCAATTGCAATTTTTTGATTGAGTAGCAGAATACTGTTAAGTGACTAATTTGTTATAAGCTAAAATAAGGGGTTTTATCAAAGTCAATAAATGAATTCAAAGATATAAATGAGACATGCACATACATTGACAAAAAGACAAAATATATGGGTATTTTGTATAAAAAGAGAAAATTTAATATTTAGTAAAAAATAATGAAAAATTAAATATTGATATCTTGCATCCCTGTAGAAAAGCGCAAAACTGAAATAGCAGAACATTTTCATATGTATTGTAATACTATAAATTAGGCAAAGTTAAGCTTTAAAATAAATACTTGTTATTCACTCTCTTTAAAAAAAAAGATCATCCAATTACATGATTATTTAAGATATCATTTCGTTATAGTGTCGATGGGTGCCTATAATATTATCATATTTCTTTTTATCCCTATTGCATTTTAATATCATAGGGGAAACCTTTACCATCTATAATTTTAAAAATACCTTTTTACAGGTCTTAGTAATACAGAATTTATATGTAACAAAGCACATCGAATGTTGAGAGAGTTGGTCCAAAGTAATAAACTTGGAGAAGATGTTGTTGCTATTTTAAACCCAGGAAGAGCTGGAGCTAGTTAGTATATCTAGTCAAGAAGGTTAAATTTCAATATAATGAAATAATGCCACAACAATATGTTAAAATTGAGAATGGAAATGGGGAATGTGTCAAAAAGACAACAACCCGACCATAGAACAGACAGCAGCAGAAGGTTACCAATAGGTCTTCAGTGCAGCGAGAAACTCCCGCACCCAGAGGCATCCTTAAGGGCATACGATACAGTTTTGATCCCGAATTTAAATTTTGATGAAAATTTGCATGTAGGCCATTTTTTACCCGATTGAAATATATATGTAATCAAAAAATATACCTTCATGTACTACTTTTTGAGCAAATTGAGGTTCAAATTTCAGATATTTCTTCAAAATACGGATTTGTGGACGTATTTTTCCTTTCGATAGAATTATATAACTTTTTTGTTTTAAAAGATAAACACAATCTGTTTTTTGTTAAATTATTTGTTATATTGATTGTTGAGAATATTATGCAAACGTTAACGTTATGTTTCCCGTATTTACGTCTTATGTTTATGACGTTACTTTTGTACCTTTGTGTGGGCGCCTTCGATATAGAGTTTGAGCATAAAAAGTAACACAACGCAAAGTATCGAGTTTTATTCGTTTATTACAATACATTTTGGTGCCGTGACGCCATGGAAAGTAAACTGAAAGCGGTGAGAGCAGGCCATAAAAGTGCTGTAACAAGACTTTTGAGAAAAACGGAAGAAGAGCAGGATTTGGAGATAGAAGAAAGTACAGAATTATTAGAAACACTTTCGCAAAAACAGAAGATTATTAGTGCTTTGGATGAAGAAATTCTTAATTTAACAAAGGATGAGGATGTTGAAGATGAAATACTACAGACAGATGAGTATAAATTCTTTCTGAATACTAAAATTAGACACATACGTAAAAAATACTCAAATTCACCAACTTCGAATATAACCACCTTGCCTAATCAATCAACGGAAAATACGAATCAGCATAGTTCAGTAGAAAATACGTTTAGCTCTGTTCAACAACAAATGTACCATGTTCCGCCCAACGTTACACAAAATCACCAACTTCCGAAACTCACCTTACCTACATTTACAGGAGAAACACTCATGTGGCAAACTTTTTGGGACTCGTTCGAATCATCTGTACACTATAATCCCTCACTCACTGACATACAGAAGTTCACATATTTGAAATCGCAACTTGGTAATGAAGCCGCTCGATGTATTAATGGACTACCGCTCACAAATAATAATTATACGGAAGCTATAAAATTGTTAAAAGAACGTTTTGGTCAGCCACACAAAATCACGAATGCCTACATGCAAGCCCTGTTAGACCTTCCCGCACCACAATACAACCTTATTAGCCTCCGTAATTATTACGACAAACAAGAAGCATATATAAGAGGCCTAGAATCGTTAGGCAGATCGGGAGATTCATATGGCGCACTGCTCATCCCAATCATCTTGAATAAGCTACCGTCATCTGTAAGACAAAACTTAGCCAGAGAAAACGGGACCGATAATTGGGAATTAAAAGGATTAAGATATGGGATATTGAAAGAAATCACAATTTTAGAAGCCGGAGAGAAACGCACCGATGTATTTATTGACACCTTACCGTCTACAGCGTCATTTTTTACTATCGCCAATAATAGAGACTACACGCAAATACAAGATAGATTTGAAACCGAAGAAGTAAATGCAAATTTACCGTCTATAGCGTCATTATTGACAAGCGCCGATACGAGAGATTACCCGCGAACACAAGATAGATTAGATTACCGCCAAAACACAAACATTCGTCAGAAACCTTGTATTTATTGCAACGATATGCACGACCCCGCAAAATGCTTAAAGGTTCCAGATTATGAACACCGGATAACAATTATTAAACACAAGCACTTATGCTTTAATTGCTTGGGATCGCACCGCGCATGTGAATGTAGATCTCAATTTCGTTGCAGATTCTGTAACAAGAATCACCATACTAGTATATGTACCCAAAATACCGACAGATCGTACTTTGATAAAACCGCTAATGTAAGTAGATATGATACGTCAGTTAACGCCGTAGTCAACAATGAAAGTGTTGCCACTGCCACAAGTTTTCATTCGTCCACGATGCAATCCCGTTCTAGCATATTATTGAAAACCGCCGTAGCACCCGTTTGGAGTGAACATCAAGGAATGAACACGAATATATTGTTCGATGAAGGAGCACAGCGTTCTTTCGTGACCGAGGAATTAGCTTCAAAACTAGACATAAAGGCAGAAGGTACCGAATTGATCAATCTTTCTACATTTGGAAATACAAGCACTAGAGTCCAACACTTACCGAAAGCAATTATATACGTTGAGCCAATAGAAGGAGAGAAAATACCCATTGAAGTTTTAGTAGTTCCAACTATAGCAAATCCGATCACAAATTATAGTGCAAATAAAACCCGAGATTGCAAACATTTAAAAGGATTAAGATTAGCGCACCGGATCACGAACGACAACAATTTTAGAATATCTTTACTGATAGGAGCTGATTTTTACTGGGATTTTGTAGAGGATACCGTTATTAGAGGAATAGGTCCGACAGCTGTTAAGTCTAAACTTGGTTACCTGTTGTCTGGTCCGACATCACCAGATGTGAATCGTAAATCGGGACTAGTAGGAATGTTCAACATTTTGACAAATCCTAAACCGGAAGAGTTTAAAATAGAGTCACTAGGAGAAGTCGACACAAAACATGAAGATGAAAATATGTACCGAAAATCGTCAGTAGAATTTCATGAAAATAAATACGTACCGAAGTTGCCATGGAAACATGACCATGAGACCTTACCAATAAATGTTATTACAAAACAGAGAACTGATCACGTTATAGAGTTTCATGAAAATAGAAGGGACAACAGAATCAACATCCGTGTCGGAGATATTGTACAAGTTTATGACGAAAAACCACGAACTCGGTGGAAAAAAGCAATTTTCCCAGATCGTCAAACTTTATCCGCTAGAGATCAACAAAGAGGACCTACCAAATACAGCAGATGAGACGAATGAAGTTGATACCAGAAGAACAGTGCCTATACCAGTATGCGAAAAACATCTTAAAACTTATACAAATTCTTAAACATTAATTTTGTGTTCGATTTGAAAATCGTTATAGAGACTGTTAATTTTCAATTTTGTCATAGTGATTTCAAGAGACAGTAATTGCCCATCATATTTTTTCGTTTCATATATGGACATTTAAAGAAATATTTGAATTTCATACAAAGATATACTTTTGCGGCCCCCCAGTATGTTGAGAATATTATGCAAACGTTAACGTTATGTTTCCCGTATTTACGTCTTATGTTTATGACGTTACTTTTGTACCTTTGTGTGGGCGCCTTCGATATAGAGTTTGAGCATAAAAAGTAACACAACGCAAAGTATCGAGTTTTATTCGTTTATTACAATACATTTTGATTGCATAAATTTTAACATTTTTGTTACAAATAACTCAAATTTATCAAATGTACATGAATGTAGGAAAAAACTGTCTTTTTTTTATGTATATTAATCAAATTAAAAAAAATTGCACTATTTACGTTTTTATGAAAATATGTACACATAATCTTCTTACGATGTCAAACCAAATGCCATTTTAAAAAAGAGGGGTCCATGAACTTGTTTTCAAGTGAAATCAGTTTGAATGATAAAAATCAGTCGAAAAATGCATCTTTTCTTGATAAGTCACTGTTTGACATCGAGAAAATAACAATTTACGTTAGCAACATCATTACCGTCCCTGTAATTGTATTGTATGCCCTTAAGCTGGCCCCTAAACAAATATTTATACTAGTTCAGTGATAATGGCCGTCATACTAAACTCCAAATTATACCCAAGAAACTAAAATTAACCAGGTGCTCCGCAGGGCGCAGCTTTATACGACCACAGAGGTCGAACCCTGAACAGTTGGGGCAAGTATGGACAAAACATTCAAGCGTGATACAGCTCTGAATTTGGATTGTGATCAAATTTTTGACATTACATGGCTTTTTTTACACAAAACAAATGTCAAGATTTTACAAATCAATTAAAGATTTCTTCTTCAAACTTCTTATTTAAATCTAAAATTAAATAGTTGACACAGCATAGGTTTCTGACACAGAATGAATGTGGTCTAATGAACTTAAAAAATTTTTTTTGCCTTTGAGCAATTCACTATGCTGTTAAATATTAATCCTCTCAAAAAAATGTTTGAAGAAATTTTCTTTTTATTTATGAAATCTGAAATGAGAAAAATTTACCCCCCCTTTTTTTTTCACATCCCCGTTTCCCTTTTTCCAAAACTGATATCAATTCAAATTTCTAATGGAGTTTGCAACAATAACTACTCTTTTAAATACATCATAAAATGTAAAATAAAGTGCTTGTTATCACTGAATGGTAAAGATTGGTTGGTAGTAAAAGTGAATATACATTGTTTATTGTATAAAACAATAAAAAAAAACTTCATCAGCAACATTTTATATTGGCAAATTTCCAATGAATTTATTTACATAAAGTTATTGGCAAATAAAAATAGAAAATGACATCATAGTCATGTCTGGCAAATGTCCAACATACATTATCTAAAAACATTTTAGATAAGATAAGGAAAAAAAGCTTCATCAGCAACATTTTATATTGGCAAATTTCCAATGAAGTTATTTACATAAAGTTATTGGCAAATAAAAATAGAAAATGACATCATAGTCATGTCTGGCAAATTTCCAACATATATTATCAACTACTATTCTATACAAAGAAAGATAACTCCAATTGAAAATTAATTGCTATTGCACAATATTGTGCAATTAGATATTTCTTGCTATTGTGCAATACTGTGCAATTGAAAATTTCTTGCTATTGCACAATACTTGATATGGAATCCTGATTTGGACCAACTTGAAAACTGGGCCCATAATCAAAAATCAAAGTACATGTTTAGATAAAGCATATCAAATAAGCCCAAGAATTTAATTTTTGTTAAAATCAAACTTAGTTTAATTTTGGACCCTTTGGACCTTAATGTAGACCAATTTGAAAACTGGACCAAAAATTAAGAATCTACATACACAGTTAGATTTGGCATATCAAAGAACCCATTTATTCAATTTTTGATGAAATCAAACAAAGTTTAATTTTGGACCCCCATTTGGACCAACTTGAAAACTAGGCCAATAATCAAAAATCTAAGTACATTTTTAAATTCAGCATATCAAAGAACCCCAAGGATTCAATTTTTGTTAAAATCAAACTAAGTTTAATTTTGGACCCTTTGGACCTTAATGTAGACCAATTTGAAAACGGGACCAAAAATTAAGAATCTACATACATAGTTAGATTCGGCATATCAAAGAACCCCAATTATTCAATTTTTGATGAAATCACACAAAGTTCAATTTTGGACCCTTTGGGCCCCTTATTCCTAAACTGTTGGGACCAAAACTCCCAAAATCAAACCCAACCTCCCTTTTATGGTCATTAACCTTTGTGTTTAAATTTCATAGATTTCTATTTACTTATACTAAAGTTATGGTGCAAAAACCAAAAATAATGCTTATTTGGGCCCCTTTTTGGCCCTTAATTCATAAACTGTTGTGACCTCAACTCCAAAAATCAATCCCAACCTTCCTTTTGTGGTCATAAACCTTGTGTTTAAATTTCATTGATTTCTATTTACTTATACTAAAGTTATTGTGCGAAAACCAAGAATAATGCTTATTTGGGCCCTTTTTTGGCCCTTAATTCCTAAACTGTTGGAACCAAAACTCCCAAAATCAATCCCAACCGTCCTTTAGTGGTCATAAACCTTGTGTCAAAATTTCATAGATTTCTATTCACTTAAACTAAAGTTATAGTGCGAAAACCAAGAAAATGCTTATTTGGACCCTTTTTGGCCCCTAATTCCTAAAATGTTGGGACCAAAACTCCCAAAATTAATCCCAACCTTCCTTTTGTGGTCATAAACCTTGTGTTAAAATTTCATTGATTTCTATTCACTTTTACTAAAGTTAGAGTGCAAAAACTAAAAGTATTCGGACGACGACGACAACGTCGACGCCAACGTGATAGCAATATACGACCAAAAAATTAAAATTTTTGCGGTCGTATAAAAATTGTTGCATATGATTGTTATAAATAGTCAGGAAGAGCTACAGTTAGAAGTTACATTTCATTTCATAGTCAATTACTGTAAATTCAGAAATTAATGAATGCATTTATTACAGTAATGCAAATCCTTGAACACCTTCAAAATGCAAAATCTAATTAATGGAGTGAAGAAAATTTATGATGGAAAAATGAAATTATTTTATTGAGAAACCTGATAATGTTGCAATATAGCATTTAGAATAAAAACAACACAATCATTTCTGAATTAACAGTAGATTATAACATGTTGCATTTGATAGTTATAATACCCCAGCTGTTTGAATTAGGGGGTGAGGGACAGAGGGAATATTTAGTGATCATGTCATCTCAAGCATCTCTCTGTCTAAAAAAAGTAAATGCATCACCTAAACCAAATGAAAAGATTTTCTAAGTCTTCCATATTTTAAGACATTATGCCCCATCCTCTATTTTATTATTGAGTTGAATGGTTTTGATTTTTCCATTGTGAAACATAGTCTTTGCCATATCTATATATTAAAAAGAAGATGTGGTATGACTACCAATGAGACAACTCTTCAAAAGAGATCAAATGACACAGAAATTAACAGCTATAGATCACCTTACAGCTTGCAACATTGAGCAAAGCCCATACAGTATAGTCAGCTATAAAAAGCCCAGAAATGACACATGTTAAACAATTAAAAAAAGGAAAACTAACGACCAAATTAATGTACAAAAAAATGAACGAAAAACAAATATGTAACAGTAACACATATGTATCTATACATATGATATCAAGCAATTAACAATTCTCATTTGTGAAACCTATAAATCTTTAATTTTTGTTTATACTGAAAAGATGACTTTTTTTTCATGTTTATGTCGTTGTAGATAAGAAACTGATAGAATCTATACGAAATTGTCAGAAGATAAACAAAGTTATTTATATATCATGTAAACCTGTTGGGAATGTCCTTTCAAATTTTATCAAGTAAGTATTTTTTATCCTGTTAAATAGATATAAGAAGATGTGGTATCAGTGCCAATGAGACAACCCTCCATCCAAGTCATGTTTTTTATTTTTATATAAAAATAAGGAGATGTGGTATGATAGCCAATGAGAAAACTATCAACCAAAGTTCAAATGAAGTGGATGTAAACAATTATAGGTAAATGTACATGCTTTTCATATTTTACCCAATAACACATGTTAAAAAAGGAATCATAATTTTGCATTAATTAATTAAGAAAGTACCTGATGCATGTGCAAAGACTTGTCAAAAACAGCCAATATTTATATGTAACAAACATATTCTTCTTTCCAATAAAATCAATAAGTAGCTTACAGTTTACATTTTTTAACACATTTTTGAAATTCTATATTTTGGGGCTAAAAAGGGTCTTGCCAGGGCTATTCTATTACACAACTTATCCTTGGAAGATCGTCTATAAACCATTTAAAAAAACATCCTGTCTACTTAGTAAATTAGTTATGTTACTGCATAACTCAACAGTTCTAATAAAACTTTCAGTAAATAATTTTAAAAACTAAAATGAACAAAAATATGAATTTATATATGTCAGATATGAAAATCAAGATTATTTTTTTTCAGTTTGATTCTTAAATGAGATATTATTTGGAAACCCATTTAGACCAATAACATTCATTGTTATATATTTTTCAGTTTGGTTGTCCCACCAAATGAGATATTCTATCTAAAGCCATTCAGACTTAAAATATTCATCTTTTATTTTTTTCAGTTTGATTGTCCCAACAAATGAGACATTCTATGGAAAGCCATTCAGACTAATACCATTGCAATCATAATTATATTTTTCAGTTTGATTGTCCCATCAAATGAGATATTCTATGGAAAGCCATTCAGACCAGTAGTGACTGTGCCAGTCGATATGTTTCCTCAGACTAACCATTGTGAAATTATTGTTTTGTTTGAAAGATAATAAACAAACAAAAAAGTGTCTTTTTTTCTTTGCCCTATATTGGTACATTTTACAGCAAATTTACTATACTGAGGGCAGCGGTTCTTGCATGTACTCAAGCTTGTCTAAAAACTGTGTACTGATATCTTTGTCTAATAATGTGAATGATTCCATGTGGTTTAGATGTAAAGGTATCATAGATTGTAATTTTGATAGCTTGGAAAATATATGACTGTTTTATCATTTTTGTAGGAAATATATGTAGGAATTATCGCAAACATCAATATATGAATAAAAGATAAGGGGAGGGGTTAACCCTCCCAGACATCTGTACCTAGACTTGAATGTTGAAATCCGCCTCCCTCATGTATTTTCTGCATTAACAAGTTTATTTTATACGAACGCAAAAATTAAAAAAAATTTGGGTTTTATATTGGTATCACGTTGTCGTCATCGTCTTCGTCGTCATAAGCGTCGTCCGAAGACGGATGATTTCCGAATAATAATTTCAGTATAAGTAAATAGAAATAAATAAAATTTTAAGACAAGGTTTATAACCACTAAAGGAAGGTTGGGATTAATTTTGGTGGTTTTGGTCCCAACAGTTTAGGAATTAGGGGCCAAAAAGGGGCACAAATAAGCATTTTTCTTGGTTTTCGCACAATAACTTCAGTAAAAGTTAATAGAAATCTATGAAATTTAAACACAAGGTTTATGACCACAAAAGGAAGGTTTACAGTTTAGGAATTGAGGGCCAAAAGGGTTCAAAATTAAACTTTGTTTGATTTCATCAAAAATTTAATTTTTTGGGTTATTTGATTTGCTGAATCTAACTCTGTATTTAGATTCTTAATTATTGGTCCCGTTTTCAAATTGGTCTACATTAAGGTTCTAAGGGTCCAAAATTAATCTAGTTACTTAGATTTTTGATTTTGAGCCTAGTTTTCAAGTTGGTCCAAATCGGGGTCCAAAATTAAGCTTTGTTCGATTTGGACAAAAATTGAATATATGGGGTTCTTTGATATGCTGGATCTAACCATGTATTTACATTTTTGATATTTGGGCCCTTTATCAAATTGGTCCACATTGAGTTCTAAAGAGTCCAAAATTGAACTTTATTTGATTTCATCAAAAATTGAATTCTTGGGGTTCTTTGATATGCTGAATCTAACCATGTATTTAGATTTTGGATATAGGACCATAATAGGTAATGTCCAATTTAAATTATTTAAGTTCTTAGACCACATTCATTCTGTATCAGAAACCTATTCTGTGTCAACTATTTAATCACAATCCAAATTCAGAGCTGTATCAAGCTTGAATGTTGTGTCCATACTTGCCCAACTGTTCAGGGTTTTGACATATGCAGTTGTATAAAGCTTGGCCCTGCGGAGCATCTGGTTAGTTCCTGTGTTTGTGACCTGAAGGATGCTTACCCCAAAATCTATTGGGATCTTCCTCTAATTATGTGAATTGTTATATTAAGTTGGATACACGTCCAAGGAAAGTTCTCAAATAGAAACTAGATATCATTGAGATGGGAGCCATCTCTGTGGGCCCAGCTGTGAATAATGTGCATTAAAAAATTGTATCTTTACCATAAGACATGGGTTTGTCAACTGAAATCAGTTTTTGACCTTGACCTTTGACCTAGGAAGTTGTAAATAAATTATGACACACCCTTTGGTGTTGGTTTATAAACATGTCAAGTATAAACTTTGAAATGATAACGGTTCTCAAGATATAGAGCGGACACGATCTTTACCATAGGACATGGGGTTGTCAACTGAAACCAAAGTTTTTGACCTTGAACTTTGCCCTAGGCAGTCGTTCATAAATTATGACACACCCTCTGGTGTTGGTTCATATACATGTCAAGTATAAACTTTGAAATCATAACGGTTCTCAAGATATAGAGCGGACACGATCTTCACCACAGGACACAGGGTTGTCAACTGAAACCAAAGTTTTTTTACCTTGACCTTTGACCTAGGAAGTTGTACATACATCATGACACGCCCTCTGGTGGTGGTTAATAAACATGTAAAGTATAAAGTATGAAATCATAATGGTTCTCTAGATATGGAGCGGACACAAAGTGTTACGGACGGACAGACGGACGGACGGACGGACGGACGGACAGACTGATCACTATAGGGCGACCCGCCTTTGGCGGGGCCCTAATTATGAAAGATGTTTTGGGACACAACAAATAATCTCAACTGATCTGTAAGTGTTAAATGTTCCACAAGCCCTGATTTATAATTTAACTCACTTATAAGTCAAACCCCAGCTCTATATCTACAGGCATAAGGTAAAAAGTGCAGACAACTTATCATGGGAATTGTCACCAGAGACAAAGTAATGTGGCTTACCTTTTACAAGACTTAAAAATAGGTACATGTGGCTAAGCAACAAAGCATTAATACTAATTAAAAGAAAAAACTTGTGGGCTTAAGATCACATCCATTATTTTATTGATTTTGTATTTACATTGTGACATAGATCAAATTTATTCATTAAGTGTATATTCACTTGTTCTTATACAACTGCAAAAAAAAATTGTGGTTTATGTCTTGAGTGAGTTCAGCCATTTCAATTGATATTTTATAGTGTGTCTCTATGTTTTGGTGTTACACTATTGTTTAAGGTAAGGTTGAAGGTTGATACCTTTTATAACATTTAATCCCCTTGCATTTTTTTGCACCTTTCCTAAGTCAGGAACCTAATGTTCAGTAGTTGTCATTTGTTGATGGGGTTTAAGTGTTTCTTGTTTTTCAGTTTTTATATCGATTAGACCATTGGTTTTCCTGTTTGAATGGTTTTACACTTGTCATTTTTGGGGCGTTTTATAATAAAGCTCCTTGTTGAAGATCGCACTTTGACCTATAATGGTTTACCTTTACAAATTGTGACTTAGATGTAGAGTTGTTTCATTGGCACTAGTACCACATCTTCATTCTATCAAGAGTCAAAACAATTTGTCCTCGGTCAATATATTTTTTACATGTCAATGTATCTCATACGCTCATAAGAAGGTAATTATACATTTGTTATTGTATAATATCAAATTTGTGCAATGCTATTATTTTTAAAGTATTTTTAAACTTCCTTTAATAAAGGTTTACCCTTAAAAAATCTTCTTACTTTAGGTGAGTACAATTGTTATGTTTCCAAATGTTAGTTCTTTCAATCCTGAGGGTGAAAAAGTGCAACTGATTTCAGAAGAGAATGTGTTTCTGAATCCCTAATATTATTTCATTGTATAATATGTTTAATGTTGATTTATCTGAATAAATATTGTTTAAACTAAGAGAATGTGTGTACATTTCATTACAAATTTTTGAGATTATAAGTGTTATATAGTCGGTGATTGTATATCATATATATTTATACAGTAAATACAGCAGTTGATAGAGGCAAATTGAAGACATTTATACCTCATTCTGTCATCATTTTTTTTTTTTGATTTAAGATTAAGTTTGGTTTCTGGTGGATAGTTGTCTCATTTGCGATCATTCAAATCCCCTATATATTTTTTTTTAATTGGGACGTGCAAATATTAATGATGCAACTATTAAATCCAATTCCTGTAAGTTCAAAAATTATTACGATGTTTTTATTATTGTGAAAAAAGCGATGGGGTTATGTTTGCAATAATTTAAACTCATATTTTGAAATTTTTATATGAATTACAGGATTTTTCTCAATACCGCAAAATTAAATTCGCATTTTAGTCCAAAATAACCAAATGCAATAATAAATGTAGGCAATTATTTCTGAATTTACAGTAGTTATTAATCAACTAAATCATGGATTGAAAATGCTTTATTATGCATATTTTTTAGGTAAAACAAATAATGCAACAAAATTTTGTTCTTGGCAACAATTCATAACTGGCTCTACAAAGAAATACTGCAGCTTATCGGTTATCAGGTGCAGTTTTATTGAAGATTAAAAGGTGGCAGTAAATTCCCTTTCAAGATACTTAAAAACTAGAGGCTCTCAAGAGCCTGTATCTCTCACCTGAATCTACCTGGGTTTTTGAATTCATATAAAAAAAGATAAAATTTGGCTACAAAGTAACAACACTTGGCCAGAACCTCATTAGGAAAGGAACATTTATGCTATGTTTGGTTTCATTCAATTCAGTGGATCTCTAAAAGAAGAAATTTGTATGTATTTCCCATAGCGTCCTATGTTAAACTAAGTCCCCCCACTGGCAACCATCTTGGATGTTGGATTGGCGAGAAAGTAACAACACTTGGACAGCATCTCATTAGGAACATTCATGCTATGTTTGGTTTCATTCCATTCAGTTTCAGTTGTTCTCTAAAAGAGGACATTTGTATGTATCTCCCATAGGGTCATATGTTAAACCAAGTCCCCTGCTGGTGGCCATCTTGGATGTTGGATCAGCTACAAAGTAACAACACTTAGTCAGCATCTCATAAGGAACATTCATGCTAGTCTGACTTCATTCCATTCAGTGGTTCTCTAAAAGAAGACATTTGTATGTATTTCCCTTAGGGCCCTATGTAAAACTAACTCCCCCGCTGGTGGCCATCTTGGATGATGGATCGGCTACAAAGTAACAACACTTGCTCAGCACCTAATAAGGCACATTCGTACTAGGTTTGGTTTCATTCCATTCAGTGGTTCTCTAAAAGAAGTCATTTGTATGCATTTCCCATAGGGTCAAATGTTAAACTAAGTCCCCTGCTGGCGGCCATCTTGGATGATGGATCGGCTACAAAGTAACAACACTTGGTCAGCACATCATAAGGAACATTCATGCCATGTTTGGTTTCATTCCATTCAGTGGTTCTCTAAAAGAAGTCATTTGTATGCATTTCCCATAGGGTCCTATGTTAAACTAAGTCCCCCGCTGGCGGCCATCTTGGATGATGGATCGGCTACAAAGTAATAACACTTGGTCAGCACCTCATAAGGAACATTCATGCCATGTTTGGTTTCATTCCATTCAGTGATCCTCTAGAAGAAGTCATTTGTATGCATTTCCCATAGGGTCCTATGTTAAACTAAGTCCCCCCGTTGGCGGCCATATTGGATGATGGATCGGCTACAAAGTAACAACACTTGGTCAGCACCCCATAAGGAACATTCATGCCATGTTTGGTTTCATTCCATTCAGTGATCCTCTAGAAGAAGTCATTTGTATGCATTTCCCATAGGGTCCTATGTTAAACTAAGTCCCCCACTGGCGGCCATCTTGGATGATGGATCGGCTACAAAGTAACAACACTTGGTCAGCACCTCATAAGGAACATTCATGCCATGTTTGGTTTTATTCCATTCAGTGGTTCTCTAGAAGAAGTTCAAAATGTAAAATGTTAACGACGACGACGATGGACGACGACGACGGATGACTACAACGGACGACAGACGACGGACGCCAAGTGATGAGAAAAGCTCACTTGGCCCTTCGGGCCAGGTGAGCTAAAAAATGTTATCATATAAAAAAATAACCTAAATTGCTTAATGCTATATTTATATCAGTGCTTTCCCCCAGATATTTCATTTAGCATCCTGGTAAACAGGGGAAATCGAAAAACCTTCTGGTTTCTAAAAATTATAGCATCACATCCAGAACATAATCTATAAGAAAACCTCTTCAGATAGCGTCACATTTAAGATTATAGCATCACATTACCATGATGCTAAAAGATCCTGGGGAGAACACTGTAAATTATATCATTAAAAACTACCTAATTGCTTAACACTATTTATATACATGTATATATATATATATTTAAAGCAAATTTACAGATCTAACATTGTTGGGTTGATGTTTAGACGAGTTGTATATTTATAATATAATATATAGAATACTGACCATTAAAATTAATCGAAGGAGTACATGTAATATGCTTATAAACATAAAAGTTCTTTAAAAACTTAAAAGTAAGAACAAAATCTATACATAAACTTTTAAAGCTGAATTAGGCCAACCTTAAAAATATGTTTGTTTGCAGTTTTCCGACTGTACCTTCAGACTGAAGGGTCGGTAGGTAGGAAAAATATTTTATTTTATCAGCCAAAATACAGTTTAAATAAGCAGTTACACTAAACCAAGTTTCTTGTGAAGAAAAAAAAACATTTTAAAACAACAAACACTGGACATGCTGAAAACCAACATCAAATGAACAGTCATTTTGCAGTTTTCCGACTGTACCTTCAGACTGAAGGGTCGGTAGGTAGGAAAAATATTTTATTTTATCAGCCAAAATACAGTTTAAACAAGCAGTTACACTAAACCAAGTTTCTGGTGAAGAAAAAAAAACATTTTAAAACAACAAACACTGGACATGCTGAAAACCAACATCAAATGAACAGTCATTTTCAGATAAAAAACTTTTTAACCAAAACTGAAACTTTAACATAGTGTCATTATCCAATTTATGACATAAAATATGGTATAATTATTAAATACTGGAACACTTATAAACAAAGAATGTCATTATGACTAGAACTGTTTTAAAGAAATATATTCAGACATGTATGCTTCTTGACTAGAATGTTTTCATGAGTAGAGTATTTTCATCAGAAAAATGTAGATATTAAAGATTTATAAGACAATGTTTTAAAGAGTGTATTTTTAATAAAAAAAAATAACCATTGAATCTTCCTCAATTGAAAAAAAGGCAACTTCAAAAAAAAGTATTAAGACATTCGACTGTTTTCATGTTTCTAACAATATTTAATTATATGTGATAAGGTTATATTTTTGCCAGGCTTTAATGAAAACCAAAGAATCTGAAGTTTGGGGTGAAATCCATAGCACCCCATTAAAAGTAAATGGTCTGTACCCAAATGTTTTTAATGCATAAAAAAAAATGGCAGCATAGCTCCTAAGTACATGTTTTAATTGAATTCACACAGGCCACACAGTTTGGGTATATTTTATATTGTAAGAAAGAGAATAATTGCAATGAGTGGGGCAGCCCCCTTATTCTAAAGGAGCATACTCATTGCAATCGAAGATAGATTTAATATAGAGAGAGTATATTTATTTTTCAAGCTAACCATTCATTTTCTCTACATCTTTGTGTAGTTAGGGTTGCTTCTTATTGATTTGGCATGATCTATATCCATTAACATTTCAAATGAGCCCATTTCTCCGTACAGGCGTGTTTACAGATATCCATGAAGATTTAGGTCACGGAGGAGTGGTTTCATCTTTGTCGTCTTCACAACGATTTGTAGAAAATATGCCATACTTCAAGCTGCTGTCGAATTATTTAACCACTGAAATTGGTTCCATAAAGTCAGGCTCCACAGATTCTGTACCCGATTTGTTTGAGACAGAATGGTTATCGTGTCAGTTATGAATATCCGCTGCATCATCGTCAATGATATCATCACACATCATTACATGTGCCTGAATCTGTATAAACAGTTTACTAATAAACTTTTTTGTTTGTTATTTGTCTTAAAATTGACATGAGACGACTGCGTAAAGTACTCCTCCGTGACTTCATGGATACCTGTAAACAATTTCCATGTGCTTTATCATTAAATGGTCACATGAACGCTTGACGGGAAGCTAAGAAAAACCGAACTTGAAATGCGTAATTGACCCAGACTTTAAATCATTTCCGGAAAGGACCCAAAGTTCCGGATCGCGTCAATAGAAGTATTAAAAAAAATTTCTCCAAATTTAAAGCAATAAAATTTTCACAGTCGGGAGGATTTTCAAGGGTCGGTCGGTAAACTGCAAACAAACAATATTTTAATTTAAGCCTTATGAATGACCATAATGGTGAAATGTGGTGCTAATCATATAAAAAAAGTATCTGTTAGAATTGAAAGATCTAAATATTAACATAATTTCAAATTTCACTCTTGGAATCATCAAATAAGTGTAAATTTTCTCTGCCAAAATTAATAATAAATGCAAGTAATTCCTGAGAACAAAACATTAACTGAGGCAAGGAAAAGAAGGTACCCAAACCTAGAACATGAAAAAATCTGATACTGTAAATTCAAAAATTATTGCGTACATTTTTGTGATTTTGTCATTTTAGACTTAAATGCGATTTTTAAATTTTTACGATTTTGAGAAAAATCCTGTTTAATTCATATGATATATTTCAAAATGCGAGTTTAAATTATTGCATTTACTACTCTGTCGCATTTTTCGCAATAATAAAAACCTCCTAATAATTTCTGAATTTACAGTTTTTTGGAAAGGAATGTTTACAAGCAAATAAGGCAATTTCTAAGAAATTGGGCAAATGCTTGAAAATATAAAGCATTTGGTTTTGGATTAGAATTAGAATATAATAAAACAAATTCTTAAAAGAGTCAAGTTAGCTCTCTTGTTCTTCACCTCTTCCCTTGAAATGACTTGAAGTGAAACAAGAAGTTTAAATGAGATTGTAAAGCTTTCATATAATATTTGATTTGAAATGAATAAAGTTATATACTGTAGTTGCTAAATTCAAAAGGCCCCACATTTTCTGCTATAGAAACACATTCAATTAATATACACACTTTACATACTTTAACAAATAAACAGCTGCGTCATGAGCGCATGATACGCCTGTCATTTAAGCAATAATCATAAATTGTTTTTAAAATACAGTGCGACATGTGAAAATCCTCCCCTTTTTTTACAAAAAACTCAATATATCTGAAATAAAATTTTGAATCAAAACCAAAAAGTATACAGATCTTTAGATTAATATAACTAAGAAGTGTGCAAAGTTTTAAGCAATAATCATAAATCGTTTATGAGAAACGGCGCGACATGTAAAAAATACTCCCCCTTTTTTTTTACAAAATACTTAATAACTCAAATATAAAATTTTGAAACATCACCAAAAAGTATACATATATTGAGATGAATATAACTGAGAAGTGTGTAAAGTTTTAATCAATTATCATAAATTGTTTTTGAGATACGACGCAACATGGAAAAAAAACACACCCCTGTTTTAGTAACAAAGTCCCATAACTCAAAAAGTTTTAATCTTATTTTCATCAAAAAGTATACAGATCATTTGACCATCATAAGAAACAACAATATTAAGTTTCATGAAATTTGGATAAGTCGTTCTCAAGTTACAGTGCGACATGTTTACGCCGGACGCCAGACATTTGTATACCATAATACATCCCGTCAAAATTTTGACAGGCGTATAAAAATTAGAACAAGGAAAGTCAGACTGAAAATACATTGGATACATAATTGTATAATGTATCCTAAAAACACAAACATTTTGACAGTTCTCAATGCTACAGTAGAGATGACATACTATAAAGTCATAAAATAATGCAAAAATACAAGATGAAAATCATTTTCAAATTGGTAGTTCAACCTCATATTTAGATTTGTGCAAACAAAAGGTACAATACAGATCAAAAGGATCTATACTGCTGAAATAATCACATAAAATTCTTAATTCACAGTTAATGTAATTTAGTACAAGAATTCAAGTAGTTACTATTTTTGTGCAAATGAGACATTCACTATTATGAAAAAAATATCCTTTAGCACATTACTTTCAATATCCACAACAATTAAAGCTCACCTAATTCAGTAATTGTAAACTACCGGTACATGGAATAATACTTTCACATAGTGCAAATCACTAAAACAATAGTCCACAAGGAATGATATTTAAAGACAAAACCAAGCCACAGAAAAATTAATGTTTCTACAATATACATGATATATGCAAAGCTCGTTTTGAACATTTTATGTTGAAGGCCTAGGTCACACCTGAAAATAAGTCCACTCAACATTTCTATCCATTAGGTCATCTATTAACAATGGATTTCAATACAAGACTCTTCTTCACTCATCTCTATTATACTTTTTTATATGTTTTACAATTAATTACTATTTTATAAAAATATATAGCAGTTCACAGTACAGTTGTAACTTTAAAATAACATCACAGGCACACATGCATTTCTCTTTATTTCAACAGAATCATTCGGACACCAGTTATGATTAAAAAAGATGAATCAAAGTTTAAAAGTACAATGTAATTTCAATATTTCAATTGTTTTCAAAACTTCAGACAAGAAATCATTCAAGGAAATAAAAAATAACATATAATATATGTGCAAAAAAAACAACAACAACTATATAACAGATGTTTTCAACATAATTTCAAAAGCACAAGAGTAGTTAAAGAAACCCTTTTTATTTAACATACCTAGAAAGAAATATACATATAGGTTTACTAACCAACTCTATCCATGTGCATGTATAACTCATCTGACAACTAGTACAATCTTAACATTAATACTGATGAAAATTAAATGTCCCTCTTATTTCTACTGGAATTGGAAAATCTTCTACCAAATGATATTCTTAATGGTTAAACCTCTTGCATTAACACGTCCAAAGGAGAAGGTGCACAAAGGGTTAAAATCGCCCCTAAATTTTTAATGTTTTTTTAATTGGGCCAAACGATAACAAATTTCAAATATAAATACTTATGATAAGACTATTAAGACTAAAATATACTTTTTTGGCCCCTTCCTTTAACTTTTTTGGAGCTTTGACCCCTTAAATATGCATTATTTGTATTTTAGGTCATTTTTGGTCAAATTTGTCAAAAGTTTTAACAGTTTTTGGCATAATTAACCTTGGCCGCCATCCACGATCCAAAAAGTTTTTATATTGATGAATTCTATATCACATTGGGAATCTTTTACAAAACATTTTGGATCGTAGGTGGCGGCCAAATTTTTCTTAAAGCTTTTAGGTCTGAAAATTGCCCAAAATCATCAAAATTTGACAAAATGTTCAAAATGGGCCTAATTTGGAATGTATTATGTACTTTTATGGAAGGAACTGATTTATTGAGCATTAAGACTTTTGAACTAGACCTATTTATGAACCCATTTGTGAACTTTTTGGTGTTTTATGATAAAGTTGATTTTTTATGCCATTTGGGCCATAAGTGAACCTCGTCCTTTGTTTCTAAGTGAACAAATACTGTGGAATATTGTTTCTTCTGGTATGCAAAATTCCAAGGACTTTGATTTGTAAAGGTTAATCATCAATGGAGCTAAACAACATACCAATGTTTTATATATATAAATTATAGGCTGGTAATAAGCAAAATTAGTTTTAAACCATGAAATAAAGTATCCCTGATTGTAATACAATGGGAGATTTGGTGTGCTGTAAAACCTGAATAAGTAACCACCATACAAAAGTGTACATTTTAAAACACTCAATTCTTTGTCTGGGAATACCTGATTAGCAATAACATATTTGTTGTATATGGAGTATTTACCTGTATATCGAACATGTGCATGTTAATACACTGGTGTTCCACCCAAGTAAAAAGGCATATAGGACCCAAGGACTGTTCTAGATAAAATGTACATGGTGTCTTTAACCACACTTTTTCAGATGCCAGTATATCGAACATGTGCATGTTAATACACTGGTGTTCCGACCAAGTAAAAAGGCATATAGGACCCAAGGACTGTTCTAGATAAAATGTACATGGTGTCTTTAAACACACTTTTTCAGATGCCAGTATATCGAACATGTGCATGTTAATACACTGGTGTTCCACCCAAGTAAAAAGGCATATAGGACCCAAGGACTGTTCTAGATAAAATGTACATGGTGTCTTTAAACACACTTTTTCAGATGCCAAACCCATGGAACTTTAACCATACATCTTTTATTTGTCTTTAGGCTAAAGTAGATTCAAGCCCCAACCACCAATACATTTCAAACATCTAAAAGACAACAGAAAACTTTTCTGTCTTATTCACCAAGTATTTGGAATTTCAATATTCCAGCACATATATCACAAACAGAAATAATACCTGATATATCAGGTAAGACTTTCTTTTAATTGATTGCATCACAGTAAATAATTAAACTATTAACAATTAAAATATTCTTTAAACAGCAACAACTTCTAAAACTTAAAAATTGGTACATGTATCATTATTTTTTATATCCTCAGTATGTAATATAAATGTGTACATTTTATATGTATAATAGTCTATATAATGTTTACAAAAAATCTAATCATCAATGACAATGATAGGATCAGCCTCCTTTTGATCATCTATATTAGTTGTATTTTTCTTTGCATTATTAGATGTGTTCGCAGCCTCATTTTCATCATCTTCGTCACTATCTAATGATATAAATACTGGTTCTTCATTCTTAACAACAACATAATCCATTGATGCTTCTTGTTTGACTGAATTTTTATTGATATCATTATCGTTTGTTGAAGAAGTAGGCTCATGTTGTCCAAAAGATGAATCGCCAAATGGTGCCATTGACTGGTTTGAAAAATTCATAGTTATGCCATCATTAATACTAAGTCCTGTCGTAATCACATTTTTTCCTGAAAATCCTGAAGTATTTTCTTCTTTTACTTTAATCCTTTCTTGAGTATTTTGAGACGTAGGTTCGTTTGAATGAGTTTTTGACATACATGTATTTGATTGAGCTGGCATTGCCTCTTGGACATTTGGATATGGCGTTGTGTCTGTAAGTTGTGAATTGTTTTGACTGTATGAATCAATCATGGTTGAAATATCTGTCGCTGGCCTAGATGAGCCTAAATTTTGTTCGAGCTGTTCTAACCTGGATGAATCTGAAGTGGCAGTGGAAGAGGAGGTATTTATTAGTGTTGCATTTTGTGGTGGCAATGTTGATGTGATTGAGTTATATGATGATGAGAATGGTACCCTGTTGTACTGAGGTGGCGGTACACGACGAACACTACTGCTAATAGTATAGGGAGGTGGAGGAGATCTCATACAACTAGTTCCCTGTGCTATATTAGAAAGGGGAAACAATGGACTCAATTGTCCAGCATTAAACTGAGGTCTCCCAGCACTAGAAGTTGGTACTTTGGTAGACTGAATATTTGAAGCACCAATTGGCATACCAAATGTTGGCATGTTCAGTTGTATGCCTAAAGCACTAGTACTCAAATGACCTGGTATGATATCAACATTTAAACCAGTAGTTTGTAATGATTCATTCAGTAGTCTTTGCTCCTCCTCTGCCTTTTGCACAAACCTGTCTTCATAGGGAACACATACACCATTTTCAACATTGTCAATTTCAACAACTGGTGACGACAAGTTTTCGTTTTCATCAGCTCGATATAAACAAACTGGTATAGGCACTTCTGGATCAGTTGATTGTCTATGTTTTTTATGTGGAATGAGTTCATCCTCATCATCTTCATCACTTGTTCTAGATTTCACACTTTTCCCCTCCTTATGAGACAGATGTCGTCTGCGAGATTGCCCTCTACCTGAGTAATGAGATTTTGGATCTTGAGGTTTGTGTTTATCTTTGATTCTTTTATCAAGTACTGATATTTCTTTTTTATCAAGTACAGACATAACATCGACTATGGGTATAGAACAAGGTGAAATTGAATCCTTCTTTTTGTCAATGCTTTTTTTCTTTTCTGATTCTTTTTTGCACAAAGTCTTTCCTTTTAGTTCATACGTGCTAAATTTCCAAGTTTTATTACTTGCTGGAGGTGAACTTAATGCTTTCTTACTACCTGCTAGCGATACTGATGGAGATTTTATTAGTGATGTGTATTGAACTTGCTCAGGGGTTTGGCACATTTTTTTCTGAACCTTCTGTTCTTGCACCAGTTCTGGTGATTGGCTGCGTCTTTGAGGAGTGTTCTGCCTCAATGCTACTTTCCAATTTCTAACACTACCGGTAGGTGTGTTTCCTTTATCTCCCGAACGTGGTGATCTATTTTTATTATTTGTTCCTCTTCTTCCACCTCTACCTTTCCCGACACCTCCCCTTCTGACCTGTTTTACACGTCCTCCATCAGATTTGGACGGCTTTTCCTCACCTTCACTATCTGAGCTACTGTATCTGTATGCATCTGTAGAATCTAAGGTTGTGTCTTTTACATAAACTTCTACAATGAATAAATAAATTATATAATTTTTTTTATCAATTAACATTTATCAATTAACAAATTTTCCTGAAAATTGATCTTTTTGTAGATCTGTATGACTTTATACTTATAATTAAAATATCATTCTGATAATGAACGACTCCTTTACTGGTAAATTTAGCTCATGTTCCAAAAATAGTGTCACTCATCTTGGTCTATTACTCTATGTGCATATTAAACAAAGGAAACACAGATGGATTCATGCAGAGATGCAAACAGTTTTTTTTCCCTGTCAGACATAATGAAATGTGGCCTACAGGGTACCAAGTTTTGCCAGACCCATCACATTTCTGCCAGACCTATATTTTCACTCAAAATAATCCAAGGTTGTAATATTATGGGGGCAGCAACCCAACAACCAGTTGTCAAATTCATCTGAAAATTTCAGGGCAGATAGATATTGACTAGATGAACAATTTAACCCCTTAGATTTGCTCTAAATGCTTTGGTTTCAGAGTTATAAGCCAAAATCTACATTTAACTCCTATGTTCTATTTTTAGCCATGGCAGCCATCTTGGTTGGTTGCTCGGTCACCGCACACACTTTTTAAACTAGATACCCTTATAATGATTGTGGCTAAGTTTGGTTAAATTGGGCCCAGTAGTTTCAGAGGAGAAGATTTTTGTAAAAGTTAATGACGACGGACCCTGACAGACGCTGACCGCCAAGTGATGAAAAAAGCTCACTTGGGCCCGGTGAGCTAAAAATGAATAAAAATTAAAATCTATCATGTATTTCTGGTAAGTTGGGAGTAAATTTCTTACTGTTTGTGCATTTTCCCCCCAATACTAACAGATGACAGTTAGAACTCAAGACTTTAATTAGTTTATTCCTGTTTTGACTTCTATATATGTTTATAGATGAGATGAAATCAATCCGACTTGTTCAGGTCAGTTTATGTTTTTCATTACTTTTCCATGATCTGGTATATTTTATTCAAATTGCCACCTTTGGTCTATGATCTTGCAATTTTGACTGTCTGACATGACAATCAGAAATCATTGAAGCAAAACAGTAACCGATTACGTTAACTTATTGATTGTTCACAGGTTTTGACCAGAACCTCGCCCTTCCCCAGTTTCTCAGCCTCATACAAAAAAGTTTATATTTTTCTGACATTGACATAATATTGTATATTTATTGACTTACCACCCCATCTCCCATGTCCTTCCTTGCCACACAGTTTTAACTTTTGTATCCATACTAACAATTTGGCAAAATCTTGTCTTTTTAAAGATGCTCTTGCTAATAATTTTAAAACCTCAGTCTTTGCATCTGTGAGATCTGCAGGAGAAAGAAAACTTACCTATACATGAGTTATGAACCAGTTTCTGGTACTGTACTAATTCATAAATTTTAAGTGCATACTGTGGATTACTTATTTTCGTGGATACCAATTTTTGAGGATTGAGGAAAATTTGCATATTCGGCAAAATTTAATTTAGTGAATTTGGCAATGTCTGCATACATACCATTAGGAAATTTGGAAAATTTCACCTGTACCCAAGAAATCCACAACCAGGTGCTCCGCAGGGCGCAGCTTTATACAACCGCAGTGGTTGAACCCTGAACAGTTTGGGCAAATTTGGTCACAATATTCAAGCTTGATACTGTCTGCATTTGGATGGTGATCAAATTTTTGACATAATATAGGTTTTGGTCACATTATAAATGTGGTCAAAGATCTAACAAAGCTATTGCACAATACTGTGCAATTGAACATTTCTTCTTTAAACTTTTGAAAACCAGCAGTATAAGTAGGTAACCAAGTAATCAAACATATATTATATAACAGTATTCCTTAAATTTTAATTGCATTATCTCCCTTACACTGCTTTTAAATTGTCTAAATTGTCCTTTAAACAGAAAAACCCTTGTTTTCCGCCTTTTTTGCCCCTAATGGCTTAATGATTTGAGCCATAACCCCCCATAACCATCCCTTTGCAGTATGGAAACTTGTGGTATAATTTCAAGTTATTGATTGAAAACAAGAAAATTGCTTATTTGGGCCCCTTTTTTGACCCTCCACTAATTGAAACCCCCCTATACACTATAATTCAATATATGTGACTGTTTATATTAACATTAAAAAGCTTATGGATAAAAGAACTAAATGTACATCATCCAAATGGCATCAATAAGAAATACTAAAATTTTTGTTTTTCACTCATTTTTTAGGAGTGATATCTCTAAGAAGCCACTTCTCCCACTTTCTCAGCATTTCAGACAGTTGGGTTACAAACTTGATGACTTTAATCGCATGAAAATGCTAGTGATTGAACAGAACATTCACTGGAGTGATGCCCAGCGACAGGTTTGGGAAAGCTTTTGGATAAAGGAACTAAATGTACATCATCCAAACGGCATCAATAAAAAATACTAGCAGTTTTGTTTTCAATCATTTTTTAATGTTAATATATACAGTCACTTATATTGAATTATAGTGTTTTGTTTATATTATGAGATTCAGGATTTTGGATTTAAATCAATAGACCAAAACTTACCTGTATTATTACTGATCTAATTTTACACCTAATATCAGTATTGTTAAAACTTTTGACACTGACGAAGGCCATTTGTTGAGCCGAAATATTTGTCAACACAATTTAATAACAACATTTTCGTATAATAACATCTTATATCAGTACCGTTGTGCAAATTTTTAGACTGATATAATTTTTTCCTTATCTGCATAGTATTGTCTATTCTAGACGATACGGTACATAGTTAATTTGCTGGTTGGTCCTTTTTATAGACTTATATATATATATATATATATATATATATATATATATATCCTTCTATGTAGAGTTAGTTTCTGCTTTACATTTGCATGACTTTGGATGTATCATGACACAAAGATGACAACTATGTACTATCTTTTTTTGCTTGGTTGCTCTCAGTAATGTTTGCCCTGGAACTCATTTTATTCTAACCTGTGATTGATGATGCTACTGCTGCTGAAGTAAATGTTTTACGTAGTTTCATAGGTGAATCTGGTCTTTGCTCTACACCTAATGACCTAGAAATGTAAATAAAATATTAGTATAACATTGTTCAAAGTCATTTTATACTTATAAATTATAATATAAATTTTTTAGTACAGGTATAAGCATGTCAAAAGTCTTGTAAGAGTTGTCTCCCATTTGGTCCCTTTTCAGACACTCTTGAAAATAAACTGTTATCACAGAGATATGTCTCGCCTTTTTGTAATTTTGATTATGCAATTGTTGAAATCAAAATAGCAATACTTTATCATCTTACACAAGTTATGTAAATATTCAAAGTCAATGAACCATGACTGAGTTACATGGCTAAACAATCTCCATGTAAATGAGATGTGCCAATGCTAATACAAATGCATACCAAACACCATTGACTTTTTATAAGTCTTTCCCAAACCTAAATAAAAACATTAACTTGTAAACTATGTAAAAGTTTTAAAATCAATGAACCATGAAAAGGGGGTGGGGCTTTATAATCTCCATGGAAACAATACTTGCAAATGCAAATAAATTTGCACACCAAATATCATTGACTTAACATTAGCAGTTCATCTTAAACTGATCTAATCACAAACTAATACATGTAAACTAAGATAAGTTCCAAAGTCATTAGACCATGACTTAGGGGCGAGGCCAAATATTCTCCATGGAAATGAGATGCGCCAATGCTTATACAACTGAATACTAATTAGCATTGGCCTATTACCAATGGTTCACCTTGAACTGACCTACTCAAAAACTAATACATGATTACTTAGCAAAATTTTCAAAGTCAATAGACCATGACTAAAGGGGCGGAGCCAAATTATTTCTATGGAAATGAGATATGTCAATGCTTTTTAACCCCGCCACATTATTTATGTATGTGCCTGTCCCAAGTCAGGAGCCTGTAATTCAGTGGTTGTCGTTTCTTTATGTGTTATATATTTGTTTTTCGTTCAATTTTTTTTTTTTTTTTTATATAAATAAGGCCGTTAGTTTTCTCGTTTGAATTGTTTTACATTGTCTTATCAGGGCCTTTTATAGCTGACTATGCAGTATGGGCTTTGTTCATTTTTGAAGGCCATACGGTGACCTATAGTTGTTAATGTCTGTGTTATTTTGGTTTCTTGTGGACAGTTGTCTCATTGGCAATCATACCACATCTTCTTTTTTATATTATACAACTGCATACCAAATATCAATGCCCTACCACTTGTGTTCCCCATAAACTGACATAATCACAAACTAATACATGTAAAATAAGCAAAAGTTTCAAAGTCAATAGACCATGACTGAGGGGGCAGGGCCAAATAATCTCCCATGGAAATGAGATGTGCCAATGCTTATACAACTGCATACCAAATATGATTGACCTACCACTTGTGGTTCACCATAAACTAGACCTAATAACAAACTAAAACATTGTTGACGCTGTCGCCAACGCAGGAAACAGCATACATATGCCTCCCTTTTTGACTCCATCAAGGCAAGACAAAAACTAAATATAAATTTATAATTGGACACCAGTTGTGTCTCTTTCCAGTCATTATAGTACTGGTTTACATGCAAAAAGAATAGGGTGCTTTAAAATTTGTATTGAACAGTATGAATTCAGAACATTTTTTTCTCATTTAAACCTTTTAATACAAATCTGAAAAGGTTTGTTTTATTCACATAATCAAAACAACTGTTACCTTACACCTAAAGATTGGCAATATGATCTATTTTCTTCAACATAGCTGAAATAATTGGAGGTTTATAAAGAATACATTTTAAAAGTATTATTCAATTTCAATGTGTCATATTAAAGTTTAAATACCATAAAAATGAACAGAAAATATTGAGGTTTGAGGTTTTTCTTAAATAATTTTTTTTTCACTCACACAAGATTTTTCTTGAAGGATGATAAAAATATGACCACAATAAATTTTAATTTCTATTGATTAAACTTTCACTCAATATTTATCAAAATTTAAAACAAAGTTATTAATTTAAATTGTGAAAAAATAATATCTATGACCAGAGAAAATCGTTACTACACTACACACACCATGTATATATGTGATTAGCATCATTTAAGCAATAGACGATTAGATGTTATTTGATATCTGTAATAAAACCGTGAGTATGAAATATTCAAGTGTTAGAAACTATCTGTAGAATAAATATACTAGTATTTGTCACTTGTAACCTTGAAGTACATCTCATAACATTTTGGTTGAATGAGTTTGAAGAAAAAAATGTTTTAGACTTTTTTTTTTTACCAGAAAAAATTATCCCTAATTTCGAATTAATTTTATATTTTAGAGAACCTGATCTCAACATACAATAAGCCTGAAGCTGTAAAGCAAGCTTTACATATCACAACTGGATTCAAATGCAAATTTTAGTTTAATTTACCCCAGTGACCACCATTTTCCTATACATTACACATCTATTGTTAAAATTATTATAAACTGTGAAGTATTGTTTAAAAGTTTATTTTAATCAAAGCCTAACAATGTACATTGTACATATGGGTCATAGAAACAAATCTATTTTTAGAACAGTTTATTTTCGTATCCCAGGTAAAGGAAAGTCTGAATGCAAATAAACTAAAACTAAATGTGTTTATAATCTTTATTTAAAGAAACAAAATAAAATAACGCATATGACACTAGAGTAGACATAAAATTTTTATTAGAATAAATCAACATTCAGTATATTGTATGTGGATTACAGACGTTCATCTTTCTTCAGGGATTTCTTTTTTTACTGATCTGTTCTATGATAGTATCGATGTTAAATTTTGACTCTGTCATTTGGCATTTCGGATATAAGCATACTCCGCTTTATTGCATAATTTTGTCTGACAAATAGGCTATGCAAATAACCGGAATCTACTGTATATATAATGTATAAGAGAAGTGATGTGACAAGCATAAGCCTTTCAAAAAGGGCTAGTCCACTCTTAGCTGATGAAAATGGAAAGTGCTCTCGCTTTGTAGATCAATTCATTTACTAGAATAGCCACGTGCATCAATCAATAAATTTTACCACACACGTGAGGTCACACATTATGAAGTAGTATATATCGTTTAACGTTGTTGTTTACGAAACTCCAAAAGATTCGACTATTTATAGATAAAAGTTACCTGTGTACCAATATCATGAACATGCATGATTAATGACCAGGCAAAATCTAATTGCTAAAATAGAGAGGACAAATCTGATACTCTACAGGATTGAAGGACATTAACTAGGTTTGGATTGTCCTAACCAATCAATAAACTTTGATTATTCACGTCTCGTAATATCTTCCAATCAGGTAGCAAGAAAAATTCACGCACTGATTGTCCATTGTTCAATTCTTAATATGAACTCCTAGGAGTCGATAATGAAAGATCACTAGTATATAAAGAAACATAGATCCCTAAAAGAAAACTGCAGTGCTGAAATAGTGTTATATATTCTGTAGATGTATTCAAACTTTTACAGCCAATTTCTAATATAGAACATATAGGAATAGTTGAAACCGAAAAATAGATTGCAGAATTGATGTATATCAGAAATTTTATTTTAGTGGAGGATGCCGGAGTGCCTTGAGAAAACCAGTGACCTTTGATAGAACTGACAATCCTAGTCAATTAAGGTTGTAGTCAAGTGCACCTCCACGAGCAGGGTTCAATCACAACTCACAACTTCAGTTCATTTTTTTTTATTTCTAATTTTCCAATTATTCTCACATAAAGTTACAATATTTTTAATCTAGAGGGTGGACACTGAAAGTTTTTTTGTGTGTAAAAGAAAATTAATTTGTCCATTTCAAAAGAAATCAAGAGTAAAATTATTTTTATTAAATTTCAATATGTTTAAATTTCTTTCTTGTACATAACAAGCCAACAAGCAATTTATTTTTGTGAGAAAAAAAAACAATTAGAAAATAAATCACAGTGAGTGAATATCATGAATATGTAAAACTTTGATCTTTCCTATTCAAATAGATCAAATATTTTTGAAATTAAATAACCGTGAAGTGGACTAGCAAGGACAAACAAGCTAGAAAAAAAGAATCGGCGAAGATAAATAGAGAATATCATATGGCTTTTTCAATATCGCATCCGTATCAACCCGAGACACCAATATAATCCCAAAAGCTCTGCTCGAGGGATTATATTGGTTGAGGGTTGATACGGTGTGTGATATTGAAAAAGTCATATCATATACACTTTATTATATACATATACCTCAAGTAGATGTTTTTTTATGCAACATGACGTCATACAGATAAGGAGATTTGAAATGAAGTCATACAGATTATAGGGTTGACATGACGTCATACAGCTTAGGGATTTGATAACATAAAGCCTTTGCAACAGTGACTGCAATCGATGACGTGACGTCATACAGATTAAAGGTGTGATAAAGCTTTTGCAACCATGCTGATATCGATATCATCACGGGTGGCTGATACAGCACGCTTGCCATTGATTGTATTACACATACAATTTATCTGTATTTACTTCTAAGTATATAATAAGTTGGTTTATAGCAGGGCTTCCAAAAAATATTTGAGCCAGCTGGACATTTTATATCTGATCCCGATTTTAATCCCTAAGACTAAGTCACAAAAGGCAATTTAAATAAATTATAGTAATCAGATGGCCATCCCAATGATTGACATTTAGATTAAAAAAAAACGTTATTAAACTTTACTTTGATATGAATTTGATGTTCTGATGTAAACTGTTAAATTGACAGTGCATCATTCAAAGTGTGCACATCAGCGTGCTCATATCTGCCTTAGACTCTTTATTTGTGCAAAATGATGTTGTCAAAAACTTTACTTTCCTTTTTAAACCGGATGTTGACATGACAATGGTAAAACATGGACCATATACGCATACGTAAAATCTGTGTACGTTTTGTTTCAAAGCATGACTGAGTGAAGAAGCTCTTTCCACGTTATTTCTTGAACAAAATACTTCAAATGAATTTTAGATACAGGTTTCAATGATAATTTTAGCATTTTTTAAGAAATGTAGGATGCATAATTAAACTTCCCACCTGTGCACATGCGCACATGTGTTCTAGTTCATACTACGTAGTTCTGACGATTTTTCATTTAAAACCTTTTTAAATTTTTCATCAAATCATGTTTATAAATGTATTTCTTATAATTTTAATCTGTTAGACTAAATCAATTAGATACGAACCGCTGAAATGTTAAAAAATGATTCTTAACAGACTGATCAATTTATACGATGTCCGGTACTGAAAATAGTTTACCTGTCACCTGAACAGGTAGATTTCAGGGTTCACCGATTTCAGCTGTCCAACAACTAATTAGCCTTGATAAAAATTAGAAAGTATTGAAGTAGGGGTTGTTTTGATAGTAATTAATCATCATGTCACTTTTATGACCGGAAATGTGTGGCTGTTAAAGGCAAAATATTGGGTCAAAAAGATCGTGAATTATGTAAAAATGACCGAAAAAGCCTTGATATATAAAAAGTAAAAGACCGTTTCATGCTTTTCCCAGCCGGACTTTTACCGGACATTATACAGTTGTCCGGAATATATGACCGTTTTGGAAGCCTTGGTTTATAGTATCAACAATCCTTATCACTCAAGTTTGGATAAAATATTTTGGTTATTAGCAGATTTTAATTCCCTCAAGGAATCAAATAAGCATAAATGTTGATGCCTAGTGATAGACTAATATATGTGCTAAACAGTACAACAATGATATACTTCAAGCATACAATTAGAACATTTATTCTACAACATTTAACTTACCACTTCTTAGAATCACTGTAGATTCAACCATGCATAGAAGAACAGAAAGAAAAAATTAGCATAGAAAAATACTTACTGAGATCATAATTAAATATCACATTCCTTTTACCCTGTAGAGCCTTATATCAAAAGAAATTTCTAACAATTTGATGTTTTGAATAGAATTTTTAGGCATCTGACACAAAAAAAAAGTCTTATTATACACCTGGAAAAAAAACATGCATTCTTTATAGTAAGAGAACTATGATGTCCTCTTCAGGTTATTTCTTTGAACCCTTACTGATTACTTTATTTCATTCATATTTTATTTTTGTACCTTAAAAGCCCAAAACTAATTTCACTCCTTTAAGAGACTTATATCTTTTTTTAATAATCAGGAATGGTTTTCATTTTAGTGGTTTTAACAAAATTACCTCAATACATGCAATTATGCTGTGTAAAAACAGATATATGCTACATCACAATTTTAATAAACTTGCAAACAACTTAATTAAAGCTATATATGTTCATCTATTTCAACATTTGCATTTGTGTTACCTGTGGCATCTCCCGTACCGTAGCCAGGTTGTAGAAATATTTATGAAATATTCTAAATAATATGTCTCAATATATATTACCTGATTTCCTTCTGTGATATCAAATGCCTTGTTCTGTTCCTGTCCTTGCTTCTCTCATCTTGTTCAACTCTAAAGATAAAACAAAACATATATATCTCTAATAGAATATGTGTATCTACTATGCATGTAGAAAGAAACCTTTTAATTACTAGCTAAAATACAACATGCCTCTTACTGAACGGTCGATATAACAACAGGATATCTTACAAGTCAATGTGTTAATTGTTTCCCTTAATGATAACGGATGTTAACTTTGACTCAAGTTGTAATCATGACCTACATTTAACAGATGATAGTAACGTTCATTCAAGTTGTAATCATGACCTACATTTTAACAGAGGATGGTTACTTTGATTAAAGCTGTAATCATGACCTACATTCGATCAGAGGTTCTCAACTTTGATTCAAGTTGTAATCATGACCTACATTTTAACTGAGGATGCACACTTTGATTCAAATTGTAGTAGTGACCTACATCTTAACAGAGGATGCTGACTTTAATTCAAGTTTTTGTCATGACCTACATTTTATCAAAGGATGATAAATTTAATTCAAGTTGTAATCATGCATGACCTACATTTTATCTGAGAATGGTAACGTTGACTGAAGTTGTAATCATGACCTACATTTTATCAAAGGATGGTAACTTTGATTCAAGTTGTAATCATGACCTACATTTGATCAGAGGTTGTTAACTTTGATACAAGTTGTAATCATGGCCTACATTTTAACTGAGGATGCACACTTTGATTCAAATTGTAGTAGTGACCTACATCTTAACAGAGGATGCTGACTTTAATTCAAGTTGTTGTCATGACCTACATTTTATCAAAGGATGATAAATTTGATTCAAGTTGTAATTATGACCTACATTTTAACTGAGAATGCTAAATTTGATTCAAGTTGTAATCATGACCTACATTTTAACAGAGAATGCTGACTTTGATTCAAGTTGTAATCATGACCTACATTTTAACAGAGAATGCTAACTTTGATTCAAGTTGTAATCATGACCTACATTTTAACAGAGAATGCTGACTTTGATTCAAGTTGTAATCATGACCTACATTTTAACAAAGAATGCTAACTTTGATTCAAGTTGTAATCATGACCTTCATTTTAACAGAGGATGCCAACTTCAATTAAAGTTGTAATGAAGACCTACATTTTAACAGAGGATGTTCACTTTGATTCAAGTTGTAGTAGTGACCTATATTTATCAGAAGATGTTAAGTTTGATTCAAGTTATAATCATGACCTATATTTTATCAGAAGATGGTTACTTTGATCCAAGTTGTAGTCAAGGCCTACATTTTATCAGAAAATGCAAATTTTGATTCAAGTTGTAGTCATGGCCTACATTTTTACAGAGCTAATCTTTAATTCAAGTTGTAATCATGACCTACATTTTATCAGAGGATGGTAACTTACCTTGCTTTTACATAAGACAGGAGTACTTTTGATCTACATATATTGTTGGACATCTGACGAGGATCTGCTCTAGTCATGTGATAAAGAAGTGGATAAAATTCCTTCTTCACCGATCGTATCTCTTTCGCTGCGTCATAATTTACTGTAACCTGAAGTAAAGTTATAAATAAGTATTGTAAGATATGCAAATCATTACAACAATAATATTTACATAGGGCCTTCATACGTTTGGCCTGTTGACAAATTCAATTCAATTTTTTTTAATCAAATATTTGTCAATATAAACATAACCAATGGTGCTATTGCACACAAATTTCAAAGAAAAAGTTAGATCAAATTATGCAGATCACAATTTTTTACCAGGAATGGGTAATTACTGACTATTTTTAAATTTAAAGTTATCCAAAAAAATAATTATTAATTCTGTCTACCTTAAAGTGTTTTCCTCTTACTTAATTTTCGTTAAAAACAATATTTCAGCCAATCTAATCTAAAATAACTAAGTTATTTATCAGGATTTTTTTTTGTCAATTGAGCAAAAAAGAGACTAATCTTTAAGAAACCCAACCTCTACACTAGTATCTAGAGGCCATGTTGTTCCTTTAATAAACTTTGGTATCCCAGAGTCCCTCTTATCCATTTTAGAAAACATCTCATCTTCTGATTCTGAGGAGTCTTGCTTGCTTCCATCGCTGCTGTTCGTATCTTTTCCCTGCTGCAAAATATAAAATTAAATATTTTTAAATCAATTTAAGCATAAGGGTGACATGGTATTCTTTTATAAACACCAACCCAGCATTTTTATTTACTTTGTACAGGGGTTAAAAAATTAAGTTACAGCTCACTAGCCCAGGACTTAGTTGGTAGCAGGATTTACTAGTCCTGTTGATAGAACTGCTAGCCCAGCAAATCAAACCTGGTAGCCCGAACTTCCAACAAATGTTTGAGTCAGCTTGCTATTTTCTTCTGATTCAAATTTCAATCATGTAAGACTTAGTCACAAAGGCAATCATCGTTAAAATGTTGGCATCATCACAATGCCTGAATAATCGACACTGAAACGTAAATTGTTAAATTGACAGTCCACATACGAAATGTTAAAAATAAGTGAACTAAAATCTGCCTTTAACTCTTTATTAATACAATATCACGCTGTCAGAACTGTTCTTTCTTTTTTGCAAAAAGCATTTTTCCTATAACCGGATGTTGACTTGTCAAAGGTAAAACACGGACCAAAGATGGACACAAAACTCTGTGTACGCTGTCAAAGTTGTCTATTCAGTTTATGTAGTTCTTTCCACATTATTCTTCTTGAAAATACTTGAAATAAAAGTTTAGATAAAGGTATCTATGATAATGTTCACATTTTTGAAGAAATGGGATGCAAAATTAAATCTCGCACCTGCGCTCATGCTCACATGTGTATCAGTTTCAACAACGTGGTTCTATCAAATTTTCATTTCTCTTTTTTTTTTACTTTTTTTTAATTGATCATTAATTTAGAATTTTATGTTAATATGTATTTCTGAAAGACTAAATCATTCTTACAAGTAACAGTTCACACCAACCAATGCATCATACCCCGAGTAATGTACAATACGCTAAGTACGGATAAATCGATAATGATAGTACAGGAATTGCAATCAATACATGATACCGGTCCACCCAGAGTCATTTGTTCTTTTTTTAAAAACATACAAAATCAGTTCGAATTCTTGGAATCCAGGATGACGTAATTGAATTTGATTGGCTAAGATAGAATAGAGATGAAGGGATTTTCCATTTTTTATTTTGGAAACCCCAAGATGTTTTTGTTACTAGTCCGTCGGGCATATTTGGTTAGAAGTTTTGATTGCCCGAGGTGCAAATGCTCTAGTCCCGGGCGTCGGGCTAGTGGATTTCTTAACCCCTGTTTGTATTGTAATTTAGTTAGATTTGTCAGTAAAGCGAATTCTTAACATGTTTCAATCAGATGTTGTTTTTTAGTTTTTGGTTAATTGTCAAATGATTGTAAGTGTTTCATGGAATGGGATATATATTTTTTGTGTAACATTGTCAGTAGTTGTTTATGACATATCCTTGATAGCTTTGTCCTTTGGTTGATAGTTGTTTCATTGGCACTCATACTATATATATCTCCTTAGTTTTGTATTATACAACAATGTGACCACCTCTTCTATCTTGTGCTAGAGAAGGTTAAGATCATTTTTACATACTGTTTTCTTTGCTTCATCTGTTTTCTTTACTTCCTAAAATAGAAAGATACAAAAAAAAAAAATCAAAACTAGTTAATTTTGATTTAAAAACAATTAGATTAGGACATTACAAAAGGCCTACTTACATTTTTTGTCAAGAAAAAAATTAGTTTAGAATTCCTGGCCTCCTTACTCTAAGAATTGGACTTTCTGTTAATTTAACGAACAAATTCCAAAATACTCTGTCTATAGTCCAAAGCATCTTTTAAATCTTTCTATAAAAACTACTGTATGTTTTGTTTTTTTTTCTTTTATTTCGTTACCATTTTAACATCCTTAATTCCTAATAAGGATTTTGAGTATAATAAAAGTTGATTGATAAATTTTTTTTTACATTCTCTCAAGTATTTATTTTAAAGCTAAAAACAATTGGCTTTTCTGAAATGGTATTTTGGAATAACTATAAAAAAAATATTGTTATAAGTAATGAAATATCATCCTGTAATATAATCTAATAATAAATAAATACTATCACATTTTCTTTTTTCATTTTACTTTGTCATGATTCATTAACTTGTTGATTAGTTGTTAATATGCAGATTGAAGAACAGAAGAGATTACAATAGGTGTCAAAGAAAGGCAAAAAAAGATCTACATAAAATAGTAAAGATCATAAAGATATTTGACACTGTTTTTCAAGTCAGTTCTTAATAAATTAATCAAGTAACTAGTACATAAAGAAAGAAAATAAAATAGTGTACCTTTTTCTTTTTGTCATCTTCTCTGTTGATAACCGATGTTTTTGTTCTTGCCATCACTTCTGTCTTTCCCTGGAAACAAGGTCAATCTATAATTATTTTCAAGATAATAGGTAAATAAATATAATTAGATTTTTTTTAAAGGGCAATAACTCCAATAAGGACTTGTCAACAGTCATGTTGATTTCTTGATAGATCATGTCATATATATCATTAGGTCATTTAAATTTATGGTTAACAAGTATTGAAAATTCTTCCTTCCTTTAATTACATTTTTCAGGATAAATGGCAAAAAATGAGAAAAAATATTCTCCATTTAAGTCAATGTAAAAAGTCTCAATCTTGATGTAAATGAGCAGTTGGTAGATCTTGTCATTTCAAATATTTCTGCAGTCAATTTTCTGTTATTTCAATTTTCAAAATATTGGACAAAACTTTCTCTCCTTCAGTCATTGTCAGTTCATTTTTAGTCATGTTGGTTGGTAGGCATGGCCATTGGACATATGTACAGCTCAAACTTAACTAGACACCCCATGATGATATTGGCAAAGATAGTTCCAACAAGCTCAGGTATGCAGGTGTTTTAGGATTGAGGATTTTTGTCCAATTGAACAGACAATGTACATTTACATTTGTAGGAGGACTAGTGACATTGGACACCAAGTGATGAGGAAGGCGTAATTGACCTTTTAGGTCAGGTGGGCTAAGAAAATATTCAAACATTTTAATACTACTTAGAAAATCAAAGTACAGATTAAGTTGTAAGAATTAGAAAAGATGTAGTACAAATGTACAGAATGTATCATGTACTTGACTTTATTCAGACAATAACTTAAATATGCATGTGTAGATTTGAATATTCTGGAAGTGGGTAATTATTGAAGCAAATTACAAGAATGTATCCATGGTATACAGATGCCCCACTTGCACTATCATGTTCTACTATATGTATGTTCAGTGGACTATGAAATTGGGGTAGAAAATCTTATTTGGCATTTAAATTAGAAAGATCTTATCATAAAGAACATGTGTAATGTACTAAGCTGCAAGTCGATTGGACTTCAACTTCATCAAAAACTAGCTTGACCAAAAACTTAAACCTGAAGCGGGACAGACAGATAAACCGACAAACAGATGCATAGACCAGAAAACATAATGCCCCTCTACTATTGTAGGTAGGACAAAAAATAAATGGGAAACATTCATGGGACACTGATAATGCCCCAGCTTGCATATAATGTTACAAAGGTACATACATGCAACTCTAGAAGGGTAAAAGTGAGGCTACCCAAATTTGTACTTGATCTAAGTTTATTAATATTGGTAATGATCGTTGTGTATAATATTCATTACATTTCGTTACGCCTCACTAAAGCTAGAGAATGGAAACCAATTTTGAGAAGACGTTCATATAGACAGACAGACAAGGGTGAACCTTAATTATGAATTCAAATTTTTTGCTTTCCTCTGAAATTCCTTTTGTGACGACATAAAAAAAGGCAACCATGTCTGATGACATCATGTAGAAAGAACATATCTTTTTGCAAGTTGTTTGAAAAGAAGGATTAAAATCATCTGCATATCATGTAGAAATCATTAGAGAAACAGATTCCGTCATCAAATCTTGACAGTTCATATCAAACATTTAAAACACTTGGCAAGCCTCGCACGTTTTAAATTTGAAAATTTAACTGTCCTGAATGGATAAATATTGTATCACAGTGGTAGAATCTATATACATGTACATGTACATCACAGCTGGGCTCATATCAAAGATGTTGAGGGCGGATATATATTGCCAGTGGTATGTGTTCTAAATAGTGATTGTCCACTAGTCACCTTGTATGTACATTACTTCCACCCCAAAAACATCTAAGATAGTACATGAGCTAGCTCATGTGATTCAATAATGTTTTTCTATTTGTCAATTAATCTGTTTCTGTATGTGTACTTTGAAGATACCAATTCTGGACTTCATGTGCCAATTCTGCTTACATACATGTACATGTATGTGTACATGTATATACATTTTGTACTAGATAAATTATATTTTCCTGCATAAAGATTGAGGAATTATTATAATTATATGATTTTTTTTTATTAATTTGTTGATTAATTGTTTATTATGTATGATTACTGCTAATTGGACCTAATTGGTATTTACACACAGCTAAATCTGGTATTATTGTTTTCAGTTGGACAATCATGATTGTTGTTTTAACTTACTTTTATGTACATGTAAATACTGCATGTGCTTAGCTTGGTATGAGTAAAAACAATGCACTAACAAAAATATGATTAAGATTTATGAAGGGGGAGGGGGTAGGACCTTTATCAGGACTCTGGGATCGTCGGGTTGTTTTAAGCTCACGATTTAGCGATTGATCCTTTCAGGATCTATGCACTCTTTTTTTTTTGAATTTCGGGATGTCAGGATTTAAATTTCTTTAACCGGATTGATCCTTCAGGATCCGGGACCTCTTTTTTTTTCGAATTTGGAATGCTGGGATTTAAATTTCTTTAAATTCAGGACCTGGGGATTTCATGTTTTTAAGCCCGCGGGTTTCAGGGATCAGGACCCCTCATGCCCCCCCCCCCCCCCTCTTAATTTATTCAACACAAAAAAAATTGTCAGAATGTCACTTTATTTCAAAGAAAACAAATTAAATATTTATAGCATTACACTTTCAGTACCAAAACAGGATTAGGATTTATTTAACAAAAAGTCAGAATCTTACTTTATTTTGAAACAATGAAAAAAAATTATAGCAATACGTTCACTAACCGAAAAATGATTAAGATTTCTTAAAAACTAGATAACAATATTGTTAAAGACAAGTTTTAATATACAAATCCTTGACAAAACCAATAAAAAGGGGTGTGAACGTGTAGGGTGTGAATAGACTTTGGGAGCGAACCTGTAGGGTGTGAAAGGGAAAGGAGGCGAATGAGAATGGGTGAGAACATGTTTTAGCGAGAAGGTGTTTTAGAGCGAACGGACCCCGGCGGGCCTGGATTCTACTTGGCCTTTAGCTGCGAAAAACGTTGCTCTTTAGGTCCTTTTGGTGATTGGCAAAAAAAATTCAAAGGACAATAGAGCTACGTTATCGCAGCTGCATGTACTTGGCCTTTGGTTTAGTGCTGAAACAACTTGGATCTCAATGACTCAGCCTAGAGTAAATATATATACTGCAAGGTGCTCCTACGCTGAACACTTATATAATGCTATATTCATTATACAAATTATTTGACATGTCTGAGCTGAGGACAACTTTTTGTAAAAATTATAGTGTTCACAAGAGACAGTAGTCCTAATAATTATGACGTCTGCCAAGTCTATTTTATTTTTTTTTCTGGGACGTCCTAGAAAAAAAATTAAAATAGCCTTGCCAGACGTCATAATTATTTGGACTAAAGAGACAGCTAATTTCAGCCATTTGGGGATAAAGACAACGCAAAATTATTAGAAAGATTACCTGAGCTTTTATGCTTCTGCAAACATAGTCAAAATAATATTCTAGCGTACTTGTTGAAAGTTTGTGGTTTTTGCAAGTTTACAAAACGGTGAATGCCGGGAGGGTCTAAAACGCGGAAATGGAAAACGCGGAAATGAAAAATGAGTGTATTATAACTAATATCTTTAGAACCGCTAAAGCTAAATTAATAAATAAAACTGATTTTGAAAGCTAATATAATAGTCTATAAGACAAAATTAAAAAAATATATATTTGTTTATGCCTTTTTACCGAAAAGTTGACCGGAAGGCTTTCTTAGTGCGACTCTGGCAACACACTTTTGAACATTAAAACTTAAATTCACGAAAAAGCATATAACCCGGTCAAAGTCTGTAAATTGACTCTTAAAGACATTTAAATGACAAATAATATGATATAAAGCAAAAAATAAATATATTACTATAAAAGGACAAAAAGTTGACCGGAAGAACCCCTTGTACACAAATATTGAAATGAAATTTTCAACTTTGAATTAAAATTCACAAAAATATAAAAAGCCCGGTCAAAGTCCGTAAATTGACTCTTAAAGACATTTAAATGACAAATAATATGATATAAAGCAAAAGATAAATATATTACTATAAAAGGACAAAAAGTTGACCGGAAGAACCCCTTGTACACAAATATTGAAATGAAATTTTCAACTTTGAATTAAAATTCACAAAAATATAAAAAGCCCGGTCAAAGTCCGTAAATTGACTCTTAGAGACATTTAAATGACAAATAATATTATATAAAGAAAAAAATAAATGTATTACTATAAAAGGGCAAAAAGTTGACCGGAAGACCCCCTTGTACACAAATATTGAAGTGAAATTTTCAACTTTGTATTAAAATTCACAAAAATATAAAAAGCCCGGTCAAAGTCCGTAAATTGACTCTAAAAGACATTTAAATGACAAATAATATTATATAAAGAAAAAAATAAATGTATTACTATAAAAGGACAAAAAGTTGACCGGAAGACCCCCTTGTACACAAATATTGAAGTGAAATTTTCAACTTTGAATTAAATTCACAAAAATATAAAAAGCCCGGTCAAAGTCTGTTAATTGATTCTTAAAGAAATTTAAATGTCAAACAATATGATATAAAGAACAAAATAAATATATTACTATAAAAGGGCAAAAAGTTGACCGGAAGTCACCCTTGTATACAAATGATGAAGTGAAATTTTCATAAAATTCATAAAAATATCTAAAGCCCGGTCAAAATTCTGAAAATGATTCTGAAAGACAATTCATTGACAAATAAAATGATATAGAAATATAAATACATACCTCAAATTAGCAAAAAAAAAATGTTTCTCGGAAGCCTATCTTGTGTGTAAAATAATAAATAAAAAATTCAAATTCAAACTAAAATTTACGTAAAAATACATAAAGGGGGCTGAACTAATGCTAGAATTTATAAAAAAAAAAAGTAAATAATAAATAATATGTAATACAATTAATGAGCAAAACATTCAAATAAGATAGGAAAGTCTAGACCGACATTCTCTTTAATGCTTTTAATGCTAATTTAAATATTAAATTTTATAAAGATTTTCAACCTTATACACTATATCATATAAGGTAATGATTATTAATTATTCTATTTTATTGCATTATTAAAGTATGAATTATTATATTAATTGATTAATAATTAGTTTTTTTCGCTCGCTTAATAGTATATAAGGAATGTCGGCGTGTGGACTAATTATGTTGTCACAAGTGAGCACGTGTCACCTTTACTGAATATTTTTTAGTGCTTTTTTAAAATTATTTTCTAACTTTTTCATATATTTCTTAGTGCTTAATTTGTCAACGTCATGGCTAAACATGTTTTGATTGCAGGTCATTCTCAAGTTAAATATTTTGATCAGTATTTAAAGTTGTCTAATGTAGATGTTGTTTCTTTTTCAGGATACCGCATAGAACAGATGTGGGGTGTCATAGGGCATATTTTTTATCCTTGAACGTTTAAATGTCTTTAAGAGACAATTTACAGACTTTGACCGGGCTTTTTATATTTTTGTGAATTTTAATTCAAAGTTGAAAATTTCACTTCAATATTTGTGTAAAAGGGGGTCTTCCGGTCAACTTTTTGTCCTTTTATAGTAATATATTTATTTTTTTCTTTATTTGTCATTTAAATGTCTATAAGAGTCAATTTACAGACTTTGACCGGGTTATATGCCTTTTTCGTGAATTTAAGTTTTAATGTTCAAAAATGAGTTGCCAGAGTCGCACTAAGAAAGCCTTCCGGTCAACTTTTCGGTAAAAAAGCATGATCAAATATATATTTTTTTAATTTTATCTTATAGACTATTGTATTAGCTTTCAAAATCAGTTTTATTTATTAATTTAGCTTTAGCAGTTCCAAAGATATTAGTTATAATACACTCATTTTTCATTTCCGCGTTTTCCATTTCCGCGTTTTAGACCTTCCCGTGAATGCCCGAGAACTTCCGAATGGAAACCAAGATGTCTGCCCACATCAGAAATAGAAAGTTGATGCACTTAGCTAAACGCCTTTATAGTTCTCCAGCAGTTTCAGAAACATCTGTAAATTTGGTAAATTGATGGAAACTAATTTGTTTATAGTTCAAAGTTTAAAAAGTGACAATTTTTGCGTCTACATTTCTTTGGTTATAAAAAACTTATTAAATCCTGGGAAGGGAGATAACTATTTCTTGCTCACTTTTGTAGCTCATCTGGCCCGAATGTCCAGTATGAGCTTTTGCCTTCACTTGGCGTCCGTCGTCTGTAGTTTTGTTAAATTTTGCAAAGATTATCTCCTCTGTAACTACAATCAAACAGAAAAAAAATGTTCAAAAACAAATTGTATATTGACATCCAATCTGTCAGTGTCAAAAGACTTCTTATTGAGGAGTTGTTGCCTATGTAGTGGGTCTCATTGGGGTCTTAGCATGACGTGGGATTGCTGATTTTTTCGTAAGCGTGACACATGAAAGTCATTGTGCCGTGAAAACAGGAAATCAAGTCTAGCGGGACACAGGAAATATCATTAAAAACATAATCAAAACTGTCAGACAACACCTTCATGACCTTATTGAACTTGTTGCCCATTAAAAAGGATAAATGACAGTTTTTCCTAATTATTTTTAAAGTTTAATTTATAATCTCGAAAAACTATGATAGATTGATAGTAACTCAAAATAGCAACAATGGTTTACAAGACCAGATTTTTGTACAAAACATGTTTTAAGTCATAACATGATCAAAATTGTTAGTTCAACTCTTTATAACAATTTAAAAATAATGTGTGGTTCCAGTTACCGTACCTGCCCTACTTTTAAGGCTTAGTAACTTATAGCCATCCCTAAAGATATTTTGGTAATTTTTATACGACCCCAAAAAAATTTGCGGTTCGTATAATGGTATGATGTCGTCGTCTGCGTCGTCGTCGTCCGAAGACACTTTGGTTTCCGGATAATGACTAGTTTAAGTGAATAGATCTTAATGAAATTTTTTCAGAAGGTTCAATACCACAAAAGGAAGGTTGGGATTTATTTTGGGGATGATGGTCCGAACCGTTTAGGAATTAGGGTCCCAAAAGGGGCCAAAACAAGCATTTTTTTCTAGTTTCAGGATAACAACTTGTTTACCAGTATTTCAATTGCTCTGAAAGTATACTGCAATATTTAAAATCACAAGTAGAAGGTTTGGATTCATTTAAGGGGTTATGGGGCCAAAGTTAAGGAATTGAGGGCCAAAAAGGGGCCAAAACAAGCATTTTTCTAGTTTCCAGACAATACCTTGTGTGTAATTACATGGATCTCTCTGAAATTGTACCACAATGTACCATATAACAAAGGGGAGGCTGGGATTAAGTTTTGGGTTAATTGCCCAAAATATGTAGGAATTAAGGGCCAAAAAAGGGCCAAAAAGAAGCATGTTTCTAGTTTCCAAACAATCATGACAATAACCTGTGTTTAAGTGTATGGATCTCTCTGAAATCGTACTACAATGTACCATATAACAAAGGGGAGGCTGGGATTAAGTTTTGGGTTAATTGCCCAAAATATGTAGGAATTAAGGGCCAAAAAAGGGCCAAAAAGAAGCATGTTTCTAGTTTCCAAACAATCATGACAATAACTTGTGTTTAAGTGTATGGATCTCTCTGAAATCGTACTACAAGGTTCAATATTACAAAGGAAAGCATGGGATTGAGTTGAAGGGTTATTGCTCCAAGGCGGGGTTTCAATAAATTGGGGGTGGGGGGGATCTCAGTTTACCATTTTTTTAAGGGATTTTTTTTTTTTTTTTCCAACATTTTTCAAATTTCAAATTTTGAAAAGTTTCAATAAGAAATATTCAATTGCACAGTATTGTGCAATAGATGTGTTAGATCTTGAACCACATTAATTTTGTGGCAAAAACCTATATTTTTTCATAAATTTGATCACAATCAAAATTCAGACGGTATCAAGCTTGATTATTGTGACCAAATTTGCCCCAACTGTTCAGGGTTCGACCACTGGGGTCTTATAAAGCTGAGCCCTACGGAGCACCTGGTTCATTAAGCACTACAGGAAAATATATATTGACGGGACTTGACACTTCCTAATTAAAGCCAATTTATCGTTATCTCATTGTTACTTGTATGTAATAATTGACATGAGTGGAAAAAGACTCTTTATGTCCAGTGTAAATATGTACTCGCTATATAATATCTGAATAATTTTTGATAATATCAATAACATGTCATTCAAAGTAAATAGTAAGTAATAAGTGAGCCAGTGTTTAGAACTTGTAATCTGTTACTTCAAACTTGTCTCCTTCACAGAATTGACTTTGTTTCAACAAAAAGGTGGGGAACACTTTAAAATAACACGCTACATGGGTTATTCAGTGTGCCCCACATTTTTTATGGTATTTCTTCAAAGATAAAAAAAATATTACATTCATGCCTTAAATATCTGAAAACAGTTGACAGTCTGAATCAAGGGATCCAATACCACAGTGTAGATACTATTCTGTACGCTTTCCGGAAGTCGCGATTTTCGAAGCGAGAACTTTTTGGATCACATTTTAAATTTGTCGGATATACTATATTAAACGGTAAGATGTTCATCTGTACATTGCTTAATGATTCATTCAGCTGACATCGATACTCACAAATGGTTTATAATTAAATTTAGCACATTCATTATTCGTATCTTTGCCTTAATTAGGAGATTTTCAAGTGCATCACTAAGGAAAATCAGTTGGTGAACCTAAAAACAATCTTTTTGCACTCTTACTGTACAAATTAACGTAAAATCCAGACTTAATTTACTAGATAAAGTGTATTTTAAGTGGTGGTAAAAGTTTCAGCCAGATCTTTGAAGCCAGAAATAAGAAAATTACACTTGTTTGAATTTCTCACTGTACGATCAGTCTCGCTTGTATATTTTGAAACTGTATGATCAGTCGTTATTTCACTGTATTCTAGTAGTGATTTCAAAGTTATTTACGATACATTAGAAGATGGCATTTTTCTAAATAATACAAATATATTTTTATAAATTCACATCCTGTAAACTTTTCAAACATGTTTTAGCTTGATAGGGTGTACTCGACTTACTACATTAAGTATAAGGATGTTTGAATGTGGCTGAAATAAGAAAAAGGTTTGTTTGTTTATAGAAATTTCAGAAATGTCCTCCGTTTTACTTAAAATTGTACAAACACACAGATTTAATAGTTACTATATAAAAATGCATGAATTTACAAACATTCGAGGCCGTACTGTAGCCTATAATTGATCACAGTTCCTTCACTTTGTTTTGGATGTAGATCTGTCTCTTTCACACTCAATTGTACACCACTTTGTGAGGCGATGGTTTATAGTAATAATGAAGTCCGTCTTTCCGTTCGTCCGTTGGACCGGTACAACATGTTTCGCCGGTTTTGCAAGCGCATCTCCACATACACCACTTAATATACATTGGTGTTTCCAGACATTTTTAAATGGAGAGGGGGTCCAATCCAGGAGAAAAGAGGATTCCAAATATATGTTCCCATACAAATGCATTGAAAGTTAAAAAAAAGAGTTTCAAACCGCCGGATCCCAATTTTCTTGAATCCGTCACTGGTATAACTATTAATTATTTTTTTCTCGGATTCCGTATCATAAATATAAAAAATATAAAAAAGAAGATGCGGTATGATTGCCAATGAGACAACCGTTCACAAGAGATCAAAATGACACAGATATTTACAAATGTAGGTCACCGTATGGCCTTCAACAATAAGCAAAGCCAATACCACAGAGTCGGCTATAAAAAGGCCCGAAATGACAATGTAAAACAATTCAAACGAGAAAATTAACGGCCTTATTTATATAAAAAAAGGAATGTATTTCTGATTTTATTAAGAATATTTTATGGGGTCTCTTTATACAAGATACGGACTTGAATATTGCATTATATGGGGGCTCCCATCAGATATTTCCAACCGTGACCTCCAAAACCAATTGTTAAACTTTTCTAAAATTGCTCCATTTGTAATCTATTAATGTATGTATGGACCTTCTATTTCGAATATTTTGTAAAAATATTTTTGATGTTTCTCTATCGTAAATACGGACTTTGTCATAACCTTATATTGGGCGTACCTATTTTATATCCACAACTTCCTTCAGACACTTGTCATAACTTAATGAATCTTTTTTTTTCAGATTCCTTATCATTTAATTCAATTGTGTACCTCTTATTTTGGTTTTTCGAAAAATCATTAGTTTTTTATTTCCATGATATGGACTTTTCCATTACCTTATTGGGTGGTACTCGCTTACTATACGCAACTTTCAAAAACTTACCATATACTAGTATTAATAAAACTTTCTCATATTCGTTCTTAAATGATGCCCCTGTGCACCTATAATTAAGTTTTTCTGGTGGTTTATTTTTTTCCAAAACATGGACTATAGAAGTGGCGGGGTATAATTTCGTTAATTCTTTCCTCAATACCTAAAGTTTTTTAACAAAGCTTTCTCTATCTATTTTTTGTCATTTTAAAAGAGACAGGCTTGATGTATGTAATCACCAACTGATAAACGGTAGACGGTGTAAATAGTCTTTAAAAATGTAATAGTTAAACAGATGACTGCAACGACACACTAATACAGTCCACAAGCGAATCATGTATTGCTTTTTAGGCATTTGATTTTAAGTAAGACTGACGGAACAAAAATTAATTTGCCGTCTACAAAAATCATCAGAAATATATTTGTATTGTCTGATGAAAGAAATTACACGTTATAGTTCCATGGACACAATCATAATATCACATAGACACGTATATACCTTCAAATTGCCGTTGTTTTTCAGTCAAGGTCGTTAAAAACTTCCATTTGTTGCTGTTTTTTTCTTCAAAATCACGACTGGTCATACAGACAAAAAATCTGAAATCGCTACTAGAATACAGTCAGTTTTAGACTGATCGTACAGTAATTTATTTTGGGTTCCTCAAGGAAAGCATATTTTTTTATTTGAAATACGAACATTCTACTTAAATACGGTAGGAATATTGAAACAGTATATATTTTACTGTAAACTGATGCAAATATTCGCAATAAAAGATTATCTGCTTTGTACTACGAGAGCAAAATTGTCAATCGATTTCACTTTTTTCTATGAAGTTGGTGTGATGCACGCGAATATTTTATATTCTACTGCATGTTTTTGTTACAGTTACTCATATTTATGATGTTATACATACATTTAAGATGTGCAAAGCACTTTATAGATATAGGAGTAAACAAATGATGAGAAAAAGCACCAAAACAAAACCGTTCTGTTAGCCAGTTTGAAATCCTCGCTTCGAAAATCGCGACTTCCGGATAGCGTACAGAATAGTATCTACACTGTGAATACAAATTAAAACGTTTATGTAAATAAAAACATGGATCATATTTTTTATTTTTTTCATTATTTTACATGATTCAGGTCGTTAGATTTCTCGTTTGAATTGTTTCACATTTGTCATTTTGGAGCTTTTATAGCTGACTATCGGTATGAGTATTGCTTATTTCTGATGCCATTTAATGACTTATAGTTGTTTATTTCTGTGTCATTTTGTCTGTTTTTATAATTGTTATATGGACAATACATTCAAATTTTGACATTTTTTTTCTATTTTACAGAAGGCAAGAGTTTTATCTGGAATTCAACCAACAGGGATACCTCATATTGGAAACTATCTTGGAGCCATTAAAAACTGGGTCCAATTGCAGGACCAATTTGATGATGTTTTATATACTATTGTAGATCTGCATGCACTCACAGTGCCAAATGATCCAAAGACATTAAGGTAATTGCATGTTGTTGTCATGGATAAATAATAAGTGACAATCATAAAAATAAACAAAACACTACAAACAGCATCATTTGTTTTTGTATCCAATATATATTTCAAAGTATTCATGGTATTTAGATATCATAATTTTGATTATTTGGCAATTTTTTTATAATGTCATGTCCTTTATAGTGATATTTTATGATATTTAATTTAACATATATCTATCAGATGTAATCAATAAATCACTTTGGTTTCATCTTAACAGGGTCAAAAAGTGAGGGATAGGTTGGTGGCTTCAAAAATGTATTACTTTGCAATGAGGTCAGTTTATGGGGAATTGCTAGTGGTAGGTTAATGATATTTGATATTCAGTTGTATTTGTACTGGCATATCTCATTTCAATGGAATTTGGTTCGACCCTGTACCTTCAATCATTGGTCATTGACTTGAAATATTTTGCATAACTTACATGTAAGGGTATTTTTATTTTAATTTCAACATATGCACTTTACTATAGATCAAAATGATAAAAAGGTGAGACATGTCTCTGTGTCAACATTTTATTTATAAAAAGTTATAGCCAGATAGCTATAGGGGAATGGGAATGCTACATACCAGTATTTATATGTATGATTATATTGCAGTTGTGATGAGGAATTCTATCAATAAATAATTTTAGCATGTTAGAGAAGAAAACTTTCTTGTTTTCCAATATTTTTAGCAATGATTGGGGAGGGGAGTAGTTTTTGCATGTAACAATTCATGCATTTTTGAATTGATTTGATTGGCTTTCTGATATGTGTTCAGTGAGTGATGAGTATTTTTCCTTCAGCAGTACCACTTTTGATCTCATTTAAATACAGACATCATAGTTAATAGATATTCACTCAACAATTGTATTTATTTCAAATTTTAGAGAAAACATCTACAAGATGGCAGCTTCTTTACTGGCTTGTGGTATTGACACTAATAAAAGTATATTATTTCAACAATCACAGGTAAGAGAAACTTATTGGTCTTCCCTCAACCCATATCACTCTTACTGGATCAGCTCTTCATAAAATACCATATCAAGACATTTCTTTAAGCCAAATATGTTGAACTGGCCTTAATATCTACAACTCAGACTTATCCCTTACATTATTATTATATATATAAAACTGACTTTAAAATAATAAGTTTGACCAGAACTTATCAAGTTCTCTTTTAATTTGTCATTGAAACAAAGAAAAAGTACTGTTCTAATATTGTTTAGAGAAAACACACACATGAAACATATACATTCAATAAATCAATATTCAGTATATTGCTATTGTAAAAATATTAGCTGCAGCTTTTTATAACTTGTTTGAAAAAAAAGTTTCTGGCAAAACCTAAACCCCACAGTTTTTTCAACAGACTTGGTTTTGTATTCTTCATGTGACATGTTATAAAGGTGTAATACCACCATTGATTTTCCCCTATTAGTCTTTGTTAAATTTGCACTTTTCAAAAAATTGTGCAGAATTTATCTTTGTTTCAAATAAAGAAATACTTGGCATGAGTAAAGTTTTATCCTGTCCAGTTCTATAGAAAAAGTTTCACATAACATTTCATTGCATATAAGAAAATAACCATCATTGTAAGTTAACCAATCAAATTTCTCCCCTTATTCTATCTATGTACAAGGTTTAGTCACCATGTAACCTCAAGATTACAAAATTTTCTATAGAAATCACAAATAAAAAATAATGGTGTTTTGAAATACCCAAGACATATGTTTATGACACAGAAATAGTTTTACTGCAATAAAATGTAGGATTAATTACCTACAATGGTCAAATTCAAGGGAATATTTTTTTAGACCTACTTTCGTATGCAACCGGATGTGACGTACCATGATTTGGTGGTATTACACCTAAAGAAGACCTTTTTGTTCAATAAACTGAATGTGACTTTTTCCCTTTGTAATACTGGTTATTTCAAGCATTTCTGTCAAGTTTTGTCATAATCAGTTCAATAGTTTGAGAAAAATCTAGTATATTGAAAGACGACATCTACAGCGATTCAAGCAAATTTTTTTCGACAAATCCAAACCAAGCCGCATCAAGATAGAATAGACTGTGGACCAATAAATGATCAAATATCTATCTTATCTGCCTACAAACAGTTGAAAATGATACACAAGATGATTTTAGGAACATAAAATACCACTAATAAACCTCTTTGTCTTCTTTATAAGGTCTCTTTGGGTCAATTTATACCTCTCATTTCCTCAAAATTTCAACTTTTCAGGCCAATAAATAAAAATATTGGGGTAACTTTCAATCATTTATGGTGGAAATGTTATAAGAAATGAGTAATTGAAGCATTTTAGCAGAATAAACAATCCATATAAAAGTTTACTGTCTCCATGAAGGTTTCAATAAGTCCTTACGTAAAAATTAAATTTACGCCGCGTTCCAAAGAGGGACATAAAAGGCTTCTCTTTTAGTGAATAACTTGTCGTTACAACATTAAAAATAATTTCATCTACTTATAACTATATATTTATTTAAGTATTACCTAGGAAAATGTTATATCATAGCAAAATATAAGAAATAAGGAGAAAAAGCCCACCCCCCCTCCAAAAAAATAAATATATGCACTTAGTATGGCTTGTTCTGTCAACTGAATATTCATGGTACAGTCCTATTTCAAGACAATTTTCTCATAAAATGTGTTTTGGAGACTCAATCCACTCAGAATATTTCATTTTTTGTATTATTTCACTTATATAGCAAGAAATTTTAACACATGAGATTACTCACAAGGCCATAGGTGCATGTACAGCTTCCCATATTAGGTGTAATACCACCATTGATTTTCCCCTATTAGTCTTTGTTAAATTTGCACTTTTCAAAAAATTGTGCAGAATTTATCTTTGTTTCAAATAAAGAAATACTTGGCATGAGTAAAGTTTTATCCTGTCCAGTTCTATAGAAAAAGTTTCACATAACATTTCATTGCATATAAGAAAATAACCATCATTGTAAGTTAACCAATCAAATTTCTCCCCTTATTCTATCTATGTACAAGGTTTAGTCACCATGTAACCTCAAGATTACAAAATTTTCTATAGAAATCACAAATAAAAAATAATGGTGTTTTGAAATACCCAAGACATATGTTTATGACACAGAAATAGTTTTACTGCAATAAAATGTAGGATTAATTACCTACAATGGTCAAATTCAAGGGAATATTTTTTTAGACCTACTTTCGTATGCAACCGGATGTGACGTACCATGATTTGGTGGTATTACACCTAAAGAAGACCTTTTTGTTCAATAAACTGAATGTGACTTTTTCCCTTTGTAATACTGGTTATTTCAAGCATTTCTGTCAAGTTTTGTCATAATCAGTTCAATAGTTTGAGAAAAATCTAGTATATTGAAAGACGACATCTACAGCGATTCAAGCAAATTTTTTTCGACAAATCCAAACCAAGCCGCATCAAGATAGAATAGACTGTGGACCAATAAATGATCAAATATCTATCTTATCTGCCTACAAACAGTTGAAAATGATACACAAGATGATTTTAGGAACATAAAATACCACTAATAAACCTCTTTGTCTTCTTTATAAGGTCTCTTTGGGTCAATTTATACCTCTCATTTCCTCAAAATTTCAACTTTTCAGGCCAATAAATAAAAATATTGGGGTAACTTTCAATCATTTATGGTGGAAATGTTATAAGAAATGAGTAATTGAAGCATTTTAGCAGAATAAACAATCCATATAAAAGTTTACTGTCTCCATGAAGGTTTCAATAAGTCCTTACGTAAAAATTAAATTTACGCCGCGTTCCAAAGAGGGACATAAAAGGCTTCTCTTTTAGTGAATAACTTGTCGTTACAACATTAAAAATAATTTCATCTACTTATAACTATATATTTATTTAAGTATTACCTAGGAAAATGTTATATCATAGCAAAATATAAGAAATAAGGAGAAAAAGCCCACCCCCCCTCCAAAAAAATAAATATATGCACTTAGTATGGCTTGTTCTGTCAACTGAATATTCATGGTACAGTCCTATTTCAAGACAATTTTCTCATAAAATGTGTTTTGGAGACTCAATCCACTCAGAATATTTCATTTTTTGTATTATTTCACTTATATAGCAAGAAATTTTAACACATGAGATTACTCACAAGGCCATAGGTGCATGTACAGCTTCCCATATTAGGTGTAATACCACCATTGATTTTCCCCTATTAGTCTTTGTTAAATTTGCACTTTTCAAAAAATTGTGCAGAATTTATCTTTGTTTCAAATAAAGAAATACTTGGCATGAGTAAAGTTTTATCCTGTCCAGTTCTATAGAAAAAGTTTCACATAACATTTCATTGCATATAAGAAAATAACCATCATTGTAAGTTAACCAATCAAATTTCTCCCCTTATTCTATCTATGTACAAGGTTTAGTCACCATGTAACCTCAAGATTACAAAATTTTCTATAGAAATCACAAATAAAAAATAATGGTGTTTTGAAATACCCAAGACATATGTTTATGACACAGAAATAGTTTTACTGCAATAAAATGTAGGATTAATTACCTACAATGGTCAAATTCAAGGGAATATTTTTTTAGACCTACTTTCGTATGCAACCGGATGTGACGTACCATGATTTGGTGGTATTACACCTAAATTTAAATTTAACTAAACTTTGATTTTTACTGTTTGCCTTTTACATGTTTAACAAGAAATAATATTTTGCTCAAAATACAAATGTATGTTGGGAAGATTTCAAGGTTTACGGAATATACCATTAATATTCAACATGTTCAATGTCATATTCTACCAGAGAGAAAATAGCACATGAATTGCCAGATTATCAACTTGTTATGGTTTGAATAACTTTTATATTTTCCCTTAAAGGTACCTCATCACACAGATTTAGCATGGTTGCTAGGGTGTATATGTACATTACCAAGGCTACAGCATCTACCACAATGGAAGGTAATTAGAAACTCATCATAGATACCAGGCTTGAAATTATATATTTACGCCAGACTCGCGTTTTGTCTACAAAAGACTCAGTGACGCTAGAATAATAAAATGTTAAAAAGTCCAAACATAGTACGAAGTTGAAGAGCATTGAGGACCAAAAATTCCTAACAGTTTTGCCAAATACAGAAACTTATTGATATTCTTCCTTTCTTTCAAGAAAGTGATATATATATATATATATATATATAATTTGTCTAAACATCAGCCCAACAATGTTAGATGTGTAAATTTGCTTTCTCAAATTTTTTGGTTCTCCCCTTGCCAGGATTCAAAATTCATGCTACTGAGATATCTTGGCACCAGATTTTGATTGATTGGTTGGAAGCCAGCATATTTTTTTTACATATTCTAACATTTTTTTCTCATTTCAAATGAATGTGCCTGTTTTTCACCACTGCCGGTGAATATGCCTCAAATACCATGGTATTTACCATTTTGAATATTCCTTTTTTAACCTCACAATTATCTTCCCGTCACAATTTTGCAGATATGACATTACATTAAGAAAGAGAGCTAACATGTATTAGTACATTTATTATAAATTCCCGTGGTTCTATGATAATGTCAACTTATCTCAAAATTATGCATAAGCAGGTTTATGAATTACAGCTTACAAGTAAAAATAAAGGTTTAATTTCACCTGTACAGAGAGCTTCAATCCAAATCCATTCGGTGTTATTAAACAGATATATCATATTATGGAGTGGTATTTTTGAAAAACAACAATCTTGGAATCGCCTGTCAGCTCAGGAAATTTCACAGTCTCTTGACTGGTATATTTTGTAAATACCCCTCCATAACATGATATATCTGTTCAAAAACGACAAAATCGCAATAATTTCTGAATTTACAGTACCATGAGTACTGTGAACACACAGCAGTCTTATCTTTATAAAATGAAATTAGTAATTTTGAAGTCTCATCAAGTTAAAAGTTATTACTTCATATTTCAATATAAATAAACATCACTGTTTTGTTATGCTTACTGATAAAGTTTGGAAGACTTAATTTTCAATGGTCAATGATCATGATGATGTGCAGGGGAAATTGATTCAGACAGTGTTATATATAGATTCTACCATCATCGAGTGTAATACAATATTTATCTACTCGAGACAGTTTAATTTTTAAATATAAAACGCGAGGCTGGCCGAGCATTTTAAATATTTAAAATTTAACTGTTTAGAGTGGATAAATATCAAATTACACAAGATTTGGTGGTGGAATCTGTTTGTCTAATGATTTTCAAACAATACGCAGGCAAACTTATTGCTTCTTTGCAACTGATCTGCAAAAAGATGCGTTCTTTCTATGTGATGTCATCAGGAATGGTCGCCTTTTTTCATGCCGTCACAATAGGAAATTCAGAAGAAAAAAAAATCGACATCATAATCGGATTTTAACCAATGAAGAACTGAGATCAAACGAACCACACGTTTATTAAATTTGTTTATACAATGGGTTCAGAAAGGGATAAACTGACGAAGAATTAGAGAAACATCATTTATCTAATATGCATTAACTGATAAATTGATGAACTGACTTAAAATAAGAGTGCATTTATAAAAATAAAAATGAGAATGGAAATGGGGAATTTGTCAAAGAGACAACAACCCAACCCAAGAGCAGAAAAAGCCTCCAATGGGTTTTCAACACAGCGAGAAATCCCGCTGCTGGAGGCATGCTTCAGCTGGCCCCTTAACAAAAATGTGTACTAGTTCAGTGATCATGGTTATAAAGTGACAGGGCTAAATATGACATAATGTTTTGTGAGATCTCGACCCTCCCTCTATACCTTTAGCCAATGTAGCAAAAAGTGTGTCACAGTTGATAATAAATTGCTACGACGAGTGCAGCTGGATACCATTGCAGAGAGGTAACCTTGAACTGTTCAAGCAAAAATGGACATAATATTCACACTTGATACATGTCCAGATTTGGATTGTAATTAAATATTTGACACATAATAGGTTTCTGACTCAAAATAACTGTAGAATTGGTTATATGATTTGAATTTATACTTTATAATTTTTTGCGGTTGTATAAAAAGGTACAATGTAGATGAGTTTTGCTGTGACAACTTTTTAAAGTCCCTGGTTTGCATGAAAAAAAGCTTTTTACTCTACAATTTTGGCTGAGCAATTTTCAGTCAATTATAAAGCTATTTAGCTATTGACTAATAAGGATTTTTGGTAAAATGTCACTTTTTAAATAAGTCAGCTTTTTAAACATTTAGGGATAACCTTTATCATGTAAGAAAACTAGAAATGAAGTTTTCTGACAATTTGAAATATTCTAATGCTGTGATTTGACTTGAAACCATTTTAATTCTAATTATACCATGGCATACCTTTTGAGAACGCAATGACATTTTGATGTTGGATGTTATCTCCTTCTCACAAGTCTTAGTACAGTCAATAGCAACAAGTTTTTTGTCAGCAGCAATGGTTTTGACAGCAATGTTAGTTTTGTAAACATCATTGGTTTTGTCAGCAACTTTGATTTTGTCAGCAACTTTGGTTTTGTCAGCAACTTTGGTTTTGTCAGCAACAAGTGTTTTGTCACCAACAAGTGTTTTGCAAGCAACAACGTTTTTGTCAGCAACAAGTGTTTTGTCAGTGACAAGTGTTTTAACAGCAACAATGGTTTGATCAGCAATAAGTGTTTTGTCAGCAACTTTGGTTTTGCCAGCAACAAGTGTTTTGACAGCAACAATGTTTTTGTCAGCAATAAGTGTTTTGTCAGCAACACTGGTTTTGTCAGCAATAAGTGTTTTGTCAGCAACAATGGTTTTGTCAGCAACACTGGTTTTGTCAGCAATAAGTGTTTTGTCAGCAACAATGGTTTTGTCAGCAACACTGGTTTTGTCAGCAATAAGTGTTTTGTCAGCAACAACGGTTTTGTCAGCAACATTGAATTGGAATGTACCTTCTTTTGACAATGCTTCTCTGAAAAATAATCATAAATTAATAATTTGGATTTTCATTTAAAAATCATTCCAGCTAACAAACGCATGTTTTAATAGAGGTCTTAGTTTTTTGGTCTGTGGGATGGTTCTATAATTAAGCTTCAAATACTGCTAAATTATGTTTGTTTTGAATATGTTTGTTTGTGCATGTGCAACAAACTATGCATTTCGTAACCACATCATTGGCTTTCAGACTTTTTACCTCTAAGGTTTTCTTTACCAATATTAACACAGAGCTTTGAAATTAACAATTTTTATGTGAGACTTTAAAGTTGTGAATAAGTGTTCTTGGGTTGTTAATGTCCACCTACTCTATTTTACTTACCTGAAGCTTAGATAGGTCCCTCCTACATTGAGGAGTATATTACTTATGATATATCCTCCTGCTTGTTGTCCTTGTAATAATTGATATTCTTCACCTAACACTGTTGATCCTCCAAGTTTGTTTGTGTCAAATGGTCCACTTAAATATATCAAGTAAAATTGGACCTTCAGGTTTGAGAAATATTATATTCAATGTTTGTTTGTGTCAAATGGTCCACTAAAATATATCAATTAAAGTAAAATTGGACCTTGGTTTAAGAAATATTATATTCAATGTTTGTTTGTGTCAAATGGTGCACTAAAATATATCAATTAAAGTAAAACTGGACCTTGGTTTAAGAAATATTATATTCAACGTTTGTTTGTGTCAAATGGTGCACTAAAATATATCAATTAAAATAAAACTGGACCTTGGTTCGAGAAATATTATATTCAATGTTTGTTTGTGTCAAATGGTCCACTAAAATATATCAATTAAAGTAAAATTGGACCTTGGTTCGAGAAATAATATATTCAATGTTTGTTTGTGTCAAATGGTGTACTAAAATATATCAATTAAAGTAAAATTGGACCTTGGTTCGAGAAATATTATATTCAATGTTTGTTTGTGTCAAATGGTCCACTAAAATATATCAATTAAAGTAAAATTGGACCTTGGTTTGAGAAATAATATATTCAATGTTTGTTTGTGTCAAATGGTGTACTAAAATATATTAATTAAAGTAAAACTGGACCTTGGTTTAAGAAATATTATATTCAATGTTTGTTTGTGTCAAATGGTGCACTAAAATATATCAATTAAAGTAAAACTGGACCTTGGTTCGAGAAATATTATATTCAATGTTCAAAATAAGTCTGATAACTTGGTGGCCATTTTAATCATAGTTACCACAGTAACCAAATTTTAAGAGTCTTCCTAGTGCTATATGGAAATTTGTATGATAATAAGATTTACTTTGGACCAAGTCAGGTTGTAACAAATATTTAGCATTGAATTATATTCTAAACTTACAATTTCCTTGATGTATACCCACAAACTTCTTTTGCAGTGTAAAAGTATTACGGGTTTCTATCAACCATGACAAATATGTCTAGAGCCAAAAATCAGTTTCACAAATAAACTTATGACTAAGATTGATCATAAGTCATGAACAATTCATTATATTAATGATCAATCTTGAAATTTTTTATGAAACTGACTCCAGATCCTGTAAACCAGTGGTTGTGGTTAGCTTCTGTCTGCCATAACTGTGTGATGAAGTTTTTTGTTGTTTTTTTTTTGTAGCATTAAACAAATGTTATTTTTTTCTTTTACATTATCATTATGCTAGGACCTGTTATAACTTACTATATGTTACTACTAAAGGCCACACAGTACCATATAGTGGTTTACAATCTTGTCCTACAGTTTATGGTTGATAGTTGTCTAATTGGCAATCCAATACCATCTTCTTATATTTATATTTATACATAAGTCAAATTAATTTAAATTCTTACATAAAATTCAACTCTGCACACAAATCCTTTACTTTCTTAATCACAGCATTTGACTGTTCTTCCTTGCAATGGCCACCAAGGTCAGAGAGTAAAATAATTCTTCTTTTTATAATCTCAGACCGGTTTCTGCAATGTGTATTTAATACAATAAGTTCAGTAGAATTTACAAAAAAAAAAAAGCTTACAAAATTAGAAACCATAAAATTTTCTACTCTGCAAATAATACTTAATCATTTTTTGTAAATAAGTCTTGAAAAGAACTATATTTCAACTTTGACAAGTAACACTTTATTTGGGTGACAAGTATCACTTTATTTGGGTGACAAGTATCACTTTATAAGGGTAATTAGGATTTGATTTTTACTAATAAAAAATTGTGGTATTCAAGATACCAGATGTTATTGTCTACCCTGTTTAAATATGAAATGGTACATGTCCTGAGCTGTTAAAACTAGAGGCTCTAAAGAGCCTGTGTCACTCAATCACCTGTATTTACTGATGATTTGGAAATCATGTAAAATAAGGTTAAAATCATAATTTATAGTATAAGATATATATCTAAGATAATAGCAAAAAACTGCAAAATTTTCATAAAATTACTAAATCTGATGAACATTTTTGCCACAAGTCAGATTTGCTCTAAATGCTTCTTTTTCAGAGACATAAACCTAAAACTGCATTTTACCCTATGTACTATTTTTAGCCATGTCTGCCATCTTGTTTCGTGGGCAGGGTTATTAGACACATTTTTCAAACTACATACTCATATGATGATTGTGGACAAGTTTGGTTACATTTGTCTTAGTAGTTTCAGAGAAGATTTTTGTAAAAGATTACAAAAATTAAAGAAAAATTGGTAAAACTGACTATAAAGGGCAATAACTCCTGAAGGGGTCAACTGACCTTTTTGTCATGTTGACTTATTTGTAGATCTTACTTTGCTGAACATTATTGCTGGTTACAGTTTATCTCTATCTATAATAATATTTAATATTTTATGGAAGATACTGACATACATATGCACATGTACAGCACTAACAGTTAGGTTTATGTATTAGAAATCCAGGAATAGGAGATGATAAAACATTTTGTGGCCAATTTTTAATTTTATTTTCTAACTGTTGAGTGCTACCAAAGAACGTCTCGTCCTTTTTCTAAAAAAAGTTCAACGGAAGGTACCAAGAACTTGTTGATAAATATTCTGTATCAACTTCACAAATAATACATGATGGTCTTGATGTATAGATTCTGCGTACTTATAAAGTGTTATATTGTTCTTTCATTAAATTTTGTCTTTGTTTTATTATTAATTTTACTTTTACTGTTGGATTGTTCAATGTGTTTGTATTTTTTTAAATTTTTGCTGGTGTGTTTTGTATATGCAACTTTTTTGTGTTTCTTTGGTTCTTATAACATGACTCTGTACTTTAAAAGATCTTGTCAGTATTTTATTGCTCTATTATATGTCATTATGTTATATTTCTATTATAAATCAGAATACTTACTTTGTGGCATCCTTCAGATGATTCAATGCCACTATTAAAGCATCTAAAACTGTTTTCTGTTAAGTTTTTTTTTAAAGTCAAACACAGTTGTAAGCTTATGAATTATATTTTTGAATATCATGACAAACACCTTTTATTGTAACATTCATATTTTTTATAAAAATTTAATCAAAATCTTTAAAACACTGCCATATTGAAAATCATTGCAATATTTAATCAAATGTCTTAAATGTAGAACATCACTATAATCTTGCTTATGCTTATTCCCATAAACACAACATGAGTCTCTTTAATCGTTAGATTCATGACAAAAAGTTTTGAAATACAAATTAAATTGTCGCACAGTTTGACTGAAAAGTGTTAATGCTTAAATATACACCACCTATAGTGATTTGTTTGCCTTTAAAGTCTTTAAGAAGTTACTGACATGGTCAAATAAATGCATTCATATGATAAACATGGTATAAGGATACAGTCAGCAGAAATTGATGTAGGCTCTATGGAGTTCTGCACTAAATCCAAAAGTTCAAGGTTCACTGCATTTAAGCGGTTAATAATTGTGACATTCTGGTAATGTACATCATCTGCAAATGGGTGGACTGTTGCAGGGGTACCAAATAATATCAAACTTATTTCAGAATTACACCTGGATATTCTCTGTAAAGAATTAAGAATCTATTTACATTAATTTTGGATAACTTTGCTTTTATTTATTTCACACCAAAACATCAAGAGAAAGGTACCTGGATACATATATGTTGTTTAGAACAAATTTAAGTGTTGGTATGCAATTGACCTACATCTATATATTGTGTATATAATAAACAGAACACCTTACCAGTATTTTAATGAATACAAAGCAAACAAGTTATCAAGATAAGTTTACTGTCTTATTTTTATGCCCTGCCTATGGTCCAGCTATGATGGTAGAGGGACATTTTTTTTTCTGTTTGTTTGTTCATGCATGCTTTCATTCCTCCGTTTGTCCCGCTTCAGATTAAAGTTTTTGGTCAAGGTAGTTTTTGATGAAGTTGAAGTCCAATCAATTTGAAACTTAGTACACATGTTCCCTATGCAAATAAGAGTTTTCACCCCAATTTTACGGTCCACTGAACATAGAAAATGATAGTGCGAGTTGGGCATCCATGTACTAGAAACACATTCTTGTTATGTTCTTTCTTGCATTTAGCACATTGGTATTAATGTAATATACTAGATTGTATATGTTGTATAGTTGATGTTATTCTATAGTTTCCAGTAAATAGATGGTACTGTTGTTTATCATAGTTGCTTTTATTAAATTCCTCACAAGAACTAATCATTACAAATTTAAGTTTTGTAAATGATTTAAAAGTGTGCAGTTTTAAACACCATTTGTCAAATCAAACCTTGATCATGCATTAAGGCTATGGATTTACACTATTGAGTTTTGTGACTGAAAATTAACTGTTAGTGACAGCTCTTGGGATGTCATAAACTGCTGTGTAAATTTAAGTGATAAAGTTATGACTGTTGCAGTTGTCCAAAGCTCTTTGATGACACAAATAAAAGACACTTTGTCAATGTCTATTATTTTTTAACCCTCCATTCCTTCCCTTCTCCTATTTTATAGTTGATATAAGTATTTAATGTAACTTACCTTTTGCTGAAGTAATTTTGAAACAATGTCTTTTGAGATCTGCAGAAATGTGTGACCACTTTTTAAGTGTGTCTTCATTGATGGTCCAATGTCCATCACTATTGCTATGGCTTCCTAAAATTTCAAATTTCACTGAAATTAATCTGGTTTAGTATGAATTTGAATTCAAATGCTCCCATAACAAATTCCTAGAGTTGGTAAATATATTATGATTTGTTCATAGATGTCTTATAATTAGAAGTTTACACCTGGCATATTGCAATTTTCAATGACCTTACATCCATCCTTAAAGTTTTCAAAATAGATCAGTTTCTCTAAGAAATCATTGAGAATATAATTACAATATTTGCCACTGAATGATAAACAACAACAACTATTCGATTAATCAGAGGATAAAAAAGAATCAGCATCACAAAACAATACAATAGGTCAACACAGCTTAAATATATGTAGGGATTATTGCCCTCTTTTGACAATGTTTAGGATTTTTTGCTTTTATAGAAGATACAGAGAAACTGATGTATGTGCCACTAACACAATGTAATTATGTAATTGAATCATGTACGACTGATTGATACTATTTTTTACAGGAGAAGTCTAAAACATCAGAAAATCCTGGTATTGGTTTGTTTACATATCCCATTCTACAAGCAGCTGATATACTTATATACAGGTAAGTAAGTTTGCTATTCATTAAGATGTAGCACTCTTAACTGGAGGAGGGTAATAATCAAAGTCTTGGATAGCACCTGTGGAAAGATTGGAAGAGTAGTTTGAATAATTTCAAATTAAGGTATGGTGGGGACAAAAGAGCATTAATAAAACAGTATTGCTGAAAATTGTATTAACATCAGGTCTCTAGCAGGAATAAAAGCGCTTTTCCAGTATGAAGATAAAATGAGCTCAAATTAAATAATATGGGCCTCTGAATTTGCACAATTTCATTTAAACTGCAGTTTATTTCTTATCCAAATAATGTTGCCTGTTTTAAACATGTTTGAAAAAAATTGCATATATATCAAAAATTGTTGCAGTAAATGTTACCAATTTCTTGTATTAAGACATAAGTTCTAGACCAACAACTAAGGACTTTAAAGTGTCAACAAAAATAATCTTAAAATGTTGTTCTGGGCATTTTGTTAGTTGAAACATAGGTATATGACATTGAAGATTAAAAGTTATAGAGTGCCTTTTGATCAATTTATAAAGTATTTTTTTTCAGCATTTTTTTAATCATTTATCTTTCAGACATAATTTACAGAATCACTTTAAGTAATGTAGATCAAAAGTAATAGGCAATAAATAAATCTATCATCCTTATATCAAACATCTAATATATACATTTGTGTATTCAATTATGAGGTCAAATATTTATGAAATCAGATGTATATTGGGTCTGTATAATTATGTAACACTGAGGTTGTTAAGTAATGTGGTCAATTTGATTGACAGTTTAGGAGGTGGGGCATTGTAATTCAAGGTCCACCTTGTCCCTGATTGTTTAGTGATAATGACAGTTGTCAATCATACTAGTAGTGTATCAATACTCAATTACCTACAGAGATGGGTCTGATTATACTTTCAATGTAATTGATTAAATTACAATTACTTTGGCATTTGTACAATTAAATTAAATTAACGATTACATCATTTCTGAAAGTATCTGATTAAATTACTGATTACATTGGCAAAGTAATCATGATTACATCTGATTACAATTAACTTTAAAAAAAAAACCCACATTTTAAATGATGTGAATGAATAAACGTTTAATATAACAAAATTAGCATTTTTGCAAAAGAATTTTATGTTATGTTATAAAATAATAACATTAAACGTTTCTGTTTAATAAACTACAAAAATTTGCAGAATATTTACATGTCATTGGTTATGACCCATTACACTTAATCATTATTGATCTCTGAATTATTTTTACTTAAAGATTTATAAAGAGTTTGGTGTTTGTCATCAAACCTCTCCATGTATCATGTGTATTTCAAGGTTCAGTTTCTGTAAGTGAAAATATGGATGAAATAAAATTACCAATTAAAAACTATGTAAAATGTTACTAGAATTGCTTTATCAAATTGTTAACAAAATATAAGTACCAAAAATCATTGCATTTTACATGTCCAGTCCAAAAACATACAATTTTTTTTTAATTTGAACTACATATGTGGCCCCTTTCAATTAGTTTGTGCTAATTAGATAACTTTTCACATGTCTGATTTATCATTTATCATATATATTACCATGATTTCCCTACAGCTATACACAATTGGTAATTGCAATAGAAACAAACCTTAATTGGTCACCTACCTGTCATTTCAAAGTGGACAAAGATCACAATATTAACAAAAGATTATAATTCAGGGGTTAAAGAAAAGTATTACTTGAAATTAACAGTTATTATCAAATATATAATAATAATAATTTATATATATGTATATACATCTTTGAATTGTGATTTTTTTACTTAGGCTAATAATGATGACTTTTCAATACTGTAACAGTTTTTTTACTGATATTTACAATTAAATATGAATAACAAAAAGGTTAATTTATTGATTTTGTTCATTGTAATCAGAATCAAAAAGTTATCAGGATTACAGCGTATTTTGAAAAGTAATTGATTAAATTAAATTACATGTAATCAGATTTTTGGCTGATTAATGATTACAATGATAACTTGAAAAATTGTAATCAATTACAGCTGATTAACGATTACAATTACAATTACCCCATGTCTGATTACCTAATCAAAATGTTTTAAAAAAAGCCTGCACATCAACACACCTTAATTACATACATTCTTGAATAAACTACTCCAAAAATATACCCATTTTTCACAGTTTATATGTGTATTATGTGCTCATACATGAGAACTATAGGGAACTGTATTTCAGTGTGAGTTAATACATGCAGTAATAGTAGCTTTCCTGTTGTTAGGGAGGCCAGTGCCTAAGGAAAGATTTAGAACAAGTTCCAATCTTTCCAAAAACACATTTTAAGTCATAAGGAAGACCACTCATTTATTTGAATTTCTACCCATATTTGGGCTGTAAATATACCTGTAGTGTATATTACGGATTACAAATGTGTCGAGGTCTTTGATTGGATAACAACTCAGAGATGTCAGTGTATATTCTGGAAACTGCTGGGGTATATATTCCGTTTTTTTATCCCTATTTGTACCTCAATAATGTAATTGCAATTGCTTTTTTCTGTGACGTAATGCATCATAGAAAAACATGTCAGAGGCTCATTAAGGGTTAAAAATTATGAGTTGCCTTAAATTCCACGTTTTTAATGTAAAAACACTTCAAGTAAACAACAAGTATTGATAAATGTTTTGATGCGTTGTTATAAAATATTGACCACACAAAAAAAATATATTACAAAATGCTTCACATATTCGTACGCCTATGCAGGAAATGTATGATTTGGCTATGTTAATTGCATGGTCGAATGTTCTGAAAACACATCAAGTCACGGGTAATCTGTAATGTAATCGTAATTCAAGTTTCAGACAGGGTATATGATGTGACATTCCCGGCTTTGGGCTTATATATCACCTTTGCCTCCAGCTCAGGGGATATAGACCCAAAGCCAGGAATGTCGCATCATATACCCTGTCTGAAACCCGAATAACATATAATATATACACTTGTAACTCATGTTTCTATATGTAAAATGTTTTAAAAACTTATGTAATTAGCAAATAGACAAATAGTAGAATTTTAGTCATGTTAATTTTTTGATTTTCTGTGGTGGCTATAAAATTAATTATAGAAACAAGTCATATTCCTATTTTATAATAACTTTGAATGCAGCTACACTGAAATATAAAAATAAAAATTTAAATGACATCTATGAAAAAATAAATGAATCCACTTTGTCTTATTCCAGGGCAACACATGTTCCAGTAGGAGAAGATCAGATTCATCATTTAGAGCTAACACGTGATCTAGCAAAGATATTCAACAATAAATTCAATTTTAACTTTCCTCGTCCAAAGGATATCATGGGTAAGAATGAAAAGATGGAAAATGTTTATTCAAAACAGTAAACATAGACATTAGTTGGACTTAAAATCCTACCAATTATATCAGCAGTTCTGGTGGGTAGTGGCATGATTGGCAGTTATACCACATCTCTCTATTCTTGTACATTATAATCATATAAGGTATCCTTTAAAATGTATGAAGCCATCTTAAATGTTTTAGGTTTGCTAATTTCTCCCAAGATCTTGAAGAAGATGATAGGATAAACTCTTCATTATACCCATGTTAATTATAAACAGATGGTTACTACAATGTGATTAAAAAGAACCTTTAAGTTCCAATTATTAGTGTAAGAAATTAACAAAAGAGATTTTTCATGAACTTATGTAAATCTGAATGATAAGTATTGTTTCTCTTAAAATATAAAACCAAAATTACCCTTGGTATACACACGAGAACTAAAACTAGGGAATTTATATACATTCTCGGATAGGTGAACACGAAAAGGGATATAATCAATTTATAAGTCAAATGATTGTTAAGACATCAGTATCATTGGTTATCATAATAATTAGTTAAAATGTTGAATGTCATTTCAGGTGAAGGCCCAAGAATAAAAAGTCTTAGAAATCCATCAGCAAAAATGAGCAAATCAGATATCAATCCTAAAAGTAGAATTGATATTACTGACACACCAGATCAAATAGTGGATAAAATAGGAAAATCGCATACAGATTCAATGCCAGGAATATCATATGATCCAGAGAGTAGACCAGGAATTTCTAATTTGTTACAAATACATGCTGCTTTTACTAATGAAACAGTTGAAAATGTGTGTGAACAGTGCAAGTCATTAAATAAAGTACAGTATAAAACAAAGTTATCTGACATTATAGTGGAGAGTTTAGGACCAATAAGACAAGAAACAGAAAGATTACTAAGTGACAGACATTACTTAGATACAATACTAGGAAAAGGGAAAGAAAAAGCTGCTATAATAACAGAAAACACTTGGAAGGAAGTACAAAAAAGTGTAGGATTGTTATAGCATTAAATATATATACTTAAGTTTTGATATCTACCATTGTCTTAGTACATCAGGATTTTGTTTTCAATTCTAAAATGCATATATAAATGTCTTTAAGGTAGCACTACAGTCAGATTTTTCTCACTCCAACCAACGGTCTTTAAAGATTAATTTATCCAAAACTACTCAATGAATTTTTAAAATCTTGAACCCATTTTAAAAATGAAATATATCTCCTTCTTAATCTGTAGATAAATTTATTTTTGGTATGATTAATCTCAAAATATAGCTCATTAATTTCCAAAAAAGTGGTTTTCCAACTTGGATGAAAATGGCACATTCATGCAGGTCAAATGGCAGTAACAATTTGTTTTCATCACTTTTATCAACCATTCACAAACTACGAAACTGTGTCTCAGATTTTTCAAATATGCCCCCAGTAAGAAGACATATTGATTTAACTGCTGGGTGCCAAACCTTTCATCTCTGGACACCTATACATTCATTTAGAAACAAATTATCCAAAAACTGGGATACAGAGTTGTAGATAATACTCCCTTTAATCACATATATCAAGTCAAACGAAAAGGGGTACCCATAAAGTTTCTATTTAATTTTTTGTTAACAATTCTCATGAAAAATTGTTCTGAGAAATGATCTAAAAACTGAATTTCCCCCTTAAAACCCCTATAAATGCTACATAAATACAAAAATTCCACTGAGAACACCCCAGACTATTAATTTATCAATAGAACCACACACTTTGTGTCTTTGATTCTCTTATACTGTAAATTTTGCATTATGTGTAAAATTTACCAATACTTACTTGGAATTTGGCGGTAGTTTGATGTCACAGATTTGACCAACATCTGTGATGTAGTGATTAAATAAAGACAAAGCTCCGCCTTTGTCCAGACAATCTAAGATAAGAGTATAACACGAATGGCCAGCTGCATATAATCAATATTTAACATTATTATTATTATCACTATAAAGAATAATTTCTTTTGTATTTTAAAAAGAAATATTATATGAAATTAGCTAGAACATTAAAATTATGCAATAAAAGACATTTTCAGAAAAAATATCAAGACCATACCCTTCCTGAAAATAGACTGTTTCACATGATTTTTGAGTTTTATGAAATCAATAAATTTCACATAAACTTAAAATTGGTTAAAATGCCTAAAATTCTAACAGATGATTCAGAGACATAGTCTTCTTGTTTGTAGTAAAAACATTAAAAGTTTGTCAGAGGCTTTCAGAAAAAAGTAAACAAGAAATACTGAACTCAGAGGAAAATCATTCGGAAAGTTCATAATCACATGGCAAAATCAAATAACAAAACACATCAAAAACGAATGGACAAGAACTGCCATATTCCTGACTTGGTACAGGCATTTTCAAATGTAGAAAATGGTGGATTGAACTTGGTTTTATAGCTAGCTAAACCTCTCACTTTCAAAGATACTTTCACAGTCTTAATCATATATATAGTTTATAATCCTGGTACTTTTGATAACTATTTTTTCATTTTGGTTAAATTTTTTCCCTTTAGATTTTCTCCTTTTCATATCTTTCCCTTTTCTCTGTTTACTTCCATGTAATATAAATTACTTTTGTTACAACACACATGATACAATGAGATAAGACCACACTATCTATCTTGTGGTCAGAGATTAACATCTGGACACTGGTATCAACAGATGATTGACATATTAGCCCCTCCTAAATGGCTATATTTTTAGATTAATTACCATGTGCTTTCATTTACATAAGTTCATTATCAAATTACTCACTGTTGTGTTGTGATAATGACTGGGATTTCTTTAAATTGTGCAGAATAATATTTACTTAAAAATTATGTGATAAAAAAAAACTACTTCAAATATCACTGTTAGACTTTCACTTACATAGTGCTATCTTAAATGATACAATTTTTTCATTGAACTGGTTTACATATTATTATGCCATGTGTGTGTTGTAGTTTGTTATTGCATTAACTTGTTTCAATTGAAGAAATCATGAATGCTTTAGGTATAAACTGTTATATATGTATGTGTTTGGTTCATTATTTACTGCTTGTGACAAATCAAGGGATACTTTTGTGCTTTTTTATATATGATTGTTTGTTTTGAAATTGTTACTCAGTGATGACTGCTGTACCCATATTTTTACTATTATTTATTATGTCTGTTTTGTCCATGCATCGTTGTTAATTTAACGGAATTTGATGCAACTGTCATAAAGGTGAGAGGTTTAGCGCTATAAAACCAGGTTCAATTCACCATTTTCTACATTTGAAAATGCCTGTACCAAGTCAGGAATATGACAGTTGTTGTGCATTCGTTTGATGTGTTTGGTCATTTGATTTTGCCATTTGATTAGGGACTATACGATTGAATTTTCCTCAGAGTTCAGTATTTTTTGTGATTTTACTTTTTTCTTTACTATTATTCTGCCATTAATAAATAAGTTTCCTTTTTCACTTAACTACTGACACCTGTACACCTTACAATCATTTCATACACTTAACACAATTGACCTGATGCCTACAGTACTTAAAAAACGGACCAAAACAAAAAAAAATAAAATTGATCAATTAACCGTTCTGCATATATAGTATTTGAAAAATGGACATTATCATGTAACACGAACCTTGATCACTGATCCATAAAATCATGCAGAGGCCAGGTAACCCATGTCTCACGGACACGCAGCCATTGCAAAGAACCCCTAACTGGTTATCTGATTACTCATAAAAAGTGAGACATTCACGTGACAAAATTTTTAAGCAGTCGCTGAACCATAAAAATAAGTCCAGGACATTTCACATATATCAGACAGAAACTTCGTAACATAAGTTATCTGCAGACAAGGAATAAAGCATCCAGGTCTTCTACTTTTTTAAATAAAAACTTAACACTAATCGTATATGCCCAGCCGCCTGATAATAACTGTCTCAAAGGCAAGACAAATTCATCATCATTAGCACGTAAAATAAACATACATCACTAAACAATAAGTGTTGATATTTCAGTCAATTCTCACACTCGTGTATTGTAGTCAATTCAGCACTGATCACTTATTTTTCAGACAATTCAGCATGTTGGTGAATTATACAGGTTTATAACTACTGAAAAGTCTGAAATTAGACTGAACAGATCTTAAGTGATCTGATCAGTACGGAATTTACTGCAGTGCATACGTCTTGGTAATTTATTGTTGGGTCTATTAAGATTTACTCACATCAAAACGACCGTTTCAATTTAAAATTCGTTTACTATTAAAATTTATGAATCCTTTTTCTTTGATACATTTTGATGCAGATTTTAAACGTGAATTTGGATAATCTTACCTTTTGATGATTTTGGTTAATTATTGATAAACTTTGATCCATTTGAAAACTTCTAACCATTGGTTGCTTCGATGGCTGTTGGGTTAATTTGTTTTGCGGGATATCTGTTGATTTGCTGTATTTCTGAACTGAATTTGGAGACTCACGTGAATGGTTTGTATTGTTTTGCGTGAGCATAGTCCTTATTGTACTTTTGGTTAATTTCTTTGGGCCTAATAAACTATCAGAGTGTTTTTCTTGATTAGAAGAAAAACATAACGAACTTGACAACACTTCTTTCATGCGATCACGTTGGTGCCGACTTAATATCCACGTTTTTAAATCCTGTTTAACATTGGTCATTGAAGTAGTCTCTATATTTTTTACTTGTGACGGTACTCCATCATTGGAATGATCCAGGACCATAATATTTTGAATTTGTAGAGAATCTTTTGAAGTGTTCGATGAAGCGCTGGTAAATAACTGTCTATTGCCATCTCCAGTTGATGTTTCTAGTTGTGATAGAGGTTCTTTAGTTAATTGTTCTTGAGGTTGATTCGTTTTTGTAATCATATTTTCTGCAGAAGATGATGGTATTTCTGAACTCAACTCTTTTTGTGGTCTGATGAACGAATATATTGTTTCTGTTAATGATAGTGGCGATTTATAATTCAGATTCGTTGAAGCTTGTGACACTGGGAGAGATGGTCTTCCAAACATTTCGTGATATCTTTGGTTTCCTACTGCAACATAATTTGGATTTTGATGCATCTGAAAAAATCAAATGAATTCTTACTTGCAATCCAAAATAAGATGTTCAAAATAAAGTTAAGTATGCAGTTTTCATAAAGTTTTATAATTGTTTTTTGTTTGTGTCATTTTAACTCAAGAACCAAATGTCTAAATTCTGTTTATATATGACAATCATCTGAACAATATTTTCAACTTATGTAAGTTCTGAAGAGTAGATCAGAAGAGAAAACAGGTGCAATAATTGGACTGTGACCTGATAGGTAACAGATAAAACTTAGTAGTGCAATAGAACGCCTACGTACCCCTAAGTAGTTTCTCCTAATTAATCTTAGGCAGACCCTGGTCTTTTTCTATTCAGACTATACATACTAGACACCCCTATATCTTGATAGGCATGACGGCATAGTTATAAATCATGCATTACATACCAAAACGAACACCCCGGCCGACTGGACTACTTTTATCCTAGGCGAGAGACGTTCAATTGGACATTTCTATTCCACAGATAGCCATTAAAGTCGGCCGTTGGACCAAGAAATAGATACTGAGTGGTTTAAAACTAACCAAGTACTCGAAAAATTGTTCATTCCAGTGTGTTCATCTTCATGGGCACCTGAGATCACCCCCAGTTTTTGGTGGGGTTTGTGTTGATTAGTCTTCTATGTGTACTATTATTTGTCTGTTTATCATTTGTTCATTTTTAGCCATGGCGTTGTTACTTTATATTCGATCTATGAGTTTGAATATCTCTCTGGGATCTTTTTCCGCTCCTTTTTTCAACTTAAAGGGATCTTTCTTTTAGGATCCAATAAACTCATCACTGATACCAGGATTGAAATTTTGTATTTACACCAGACTCATCAGTGACACTCGAATCAAAAAAGGTAAAAGACGAAGTGGAAGAGCATTGAGGACCAAAAATTCATAAACGTTTGGCCAAATACAGCTAGGGTACTCTATTCCTGAGGTAGAAAAGCAGTAATATTTAAAAAATTCTAAGTTTTGTAAACAGTTAATTTATAACAATGACCATATCAATGATAACTAAAGTCAACAAAAAGTGCTTACTAACGCGCTGGTGATATCCTCGGGTAATGAACACTCCACCAGCAGTGGCATCGACCCAGTGGTTGCAAATAAACTCATCATATATACCAGGATTGATATTTTTTTTTACACCAGACGCGCGTTTCGTCTACAATAGACTCATCAGTGACGATCGAATCAAAAAAGTTAAAATGGCCAAATAAAGTACGAAAATGAAGAGCATTGAGGACCAAAAATTCCTAAAAGTTTTGCCAAATACAATTAAAGTACTCTTATCTTGAGGTAAAAAAGCCTTATCATTTCAAAACGAAAATTCTAAGATTTGTAAACAGTTAATTTATAATAATAACCATATCAATGACAATTCAAGTAGTTGGTCCGCTTTCTTTAAAGGGACACTAGCTGTTAAATTCATGTTCACCGATTTGACTAATATTCTCATATGTTGACATTCTTTTTCTTTAAATTGAAGTTCACATGAATACGAATTCAATGAGGTCGAATTATTCACTTGCAAGTGAATAATTCATCATCAATGTACGTTTCTTAGCTTATTTTGACAAAATTGAAAAATACTCCCTTATTATTTCCGCATTCTTTAAAGGGACACTAGCTGTTAAATTCATGTTCACTAATTTGACTCAAATTCTCACATGTAGACATTATATTTCTTGAAATTGAAGTTCACATGAAAACGGATTCAATGAGGTCGAATAATTCATCATCAATTTTTCTTAGCTTATTTTGACAAAATTGAAAAATACTCCCTTATCATTTCTTTAATTAGTTGTTTAGATTTAGACATACCTGATGCGTTGCTCCTACTGGTGAAGTCAACTGTGTTTCTTTGATTGACGGTTGTTTACTTAGCCTTTCTTTTGTGATAACACTACCTAACAACTGTTGCAACACAGACTGATGGTGGGCTTCCGGTTCTGTAGACTTATGATAAGTGGATGGAATCAACAATTGGAAGTTCGGAATGGACATAATTGGTGTTGACAGTGTAGGAATCGATGTTGTCCCCGATGACTTTTGAAGTTTTGGTTTTGAAAATAACGGCGAGGTTATCGTAGTAGAAACTGACTCAAGGGAAAAGGATGTTGTTTTTACTTTTGTTTCTTGTTTTTGCTTTGACGCTGTTACTTTAAAATAACGGTCTCCTACCTGTATAGTAGTCGAAACTGCTGTATTAGCACTTGCACTGTTTGGAAAAGATGGTACTGGGAATATCTTTTCTAATATTTTTATTTCGTTCGAACGCACATTTAGTGACGTTTGAGAATTGAAATTGTTTCCTGAAGAAGATTCTGTCATCCTTTCCTGTTTTACAGTTACGTTTTGATAAATTGATGAGATACAGTCATCCAGTTTTGACTGAGTTTTCTGTTTTCGAGTGTGAATTCTCTCTGTTGAGTCAGTAATATGCAAACAATTCGAACTTCTAGGTAAGGCTTTGTTAGGTTCGACGGTAGATTTGATATTGTTTGTTACAGCCTGTTGGTATAATAATCTTTCACCGGATGTGGTGTTACTGTGTGTTATTGGGACATTTAAAGTTTCTTTATCAGAAGTCTTTACAATACAAAACCTCGAAGATGTGGATGGAATTACTGTTGGATCAGGTTCTGAGCAAAATGGGGATATCACAGTGTTAGGAAATTGTAAATTAGAATTGCTTTTACTTTTTACCGAAGATTCATTTCCTGAAGCTGGAAATTCGGTTGCTATAAAAGATGTCATCGAATTAAGTAAACTACGTACATTTAGTCTTGTAAGTGCATCTAAACATCGATTATCTAATTGGGAATCGTGGTTGGATAACGGTAGAGAATGTGTCATTAATGGAGTAAGTTGGTAAGTAGACTCTTGTGGTGATGTCACCTTCTGATTGCTTGTTTGTTGGTGTAATTTTACAATTTCCTGGGATACCAGTTGTTTGGATGTTCTTTTTGGTTTCGATTTACAATTTACTGAATAATCAGGAAATAGTTTTTCTTGGGTTTTTGAAGGTTCACATAAATTTATAGCTTTAGACACTGGATATGCATCTTTTGGACCGTGACTGGAAAACTCATATGTTAGATTCAATTTATCTGTACAATTTAATGACAATGTGTTTGAAGTCGCTAGGGTTTCTTCATGCAATGGCTGTCCTGAAAATTCATATGTAGATTGTGAGTCATTTTGGTCATCTTTAGATGATGAATCCTTCGTCTGTGTCAAGGAAAGTGAACTGATTGCGATCGGAACTGCAGTATTGGTGCATTCGTCTTCACCCGACTCCAAGGACTCAGTCGATTCAGTCGGGAAAGGAGATATAGAACCATTTGAATGAGGTGAATACTGTTAAAAACGAAATGAAAGAATGCATAAGTTATGTTGTAAGTATGTCCATATTACATAATTTCTAACTAAATCTGTAATGTATTTTAGTTTCTTTGTCTCCAAAGTTTAAGCTTTATGCAGAATAAAATTATATGACTTTCATCCAAGTTAGATGATCATAGCCATACATTGAAGGCAAGTGATATTGATATTCAAATCTGATACATCCAGAAAAAAGAAGATACTATGGATCAGGTAAACAAAATAAAATTCGGGAATTCGATTAACGTTTTAAAAAAAGTAACTACACCAGATGCGTCTTCTACTATGCTAAAGCCTTTAGTATTGTTTGACAATATTATAAGCCATTTGATATTATTTGCAAACAATATCAGACGCAAATAATTAACAAAAATAATTGTAAAATTAATCCTTGATTCTATTGATCAGAGATAAACAAAACAATAGTGAATTGCCGGTCATTTCCTAAAGTAAAAGGGGAAAGGAAATAAGGAGTTACAGGCAGAAAAAGAAGTTATATAAAAAGAAATTTCGTCCAGTTTCTAAATTTATATTTTGACTTCTTACACGATTTATGCATATAACAATAGAAGGACAGTACCGTGTAATAAATATACAATTCATCAATTGATAAACTAATGTGACAGTTGTTGCCCTTGCTTTTGGTGTACATGTATTTGAGCTTTTGATTTTGACATTTGATTAGGGATTTTCCGTTTTGAATTTCTTAGAGTTTAGTATTTTTGTGATTTTACTTTCTACAATAAGAATATTTCAAAACAACTTACAGGATTTTCATGTTCTGTGACCTCTAGATCTAAATCAACAGCTACTTCTCTTTCTGGTAACTAGAAATAAATTAATGAGTTTAAGAAAAAATAAACAATCTTATCTTATCGGATTGTTTTGCTTCATAGATATTTTGATCTGAGCGTCACTGATGAGTCTTATGTAGACGAAACACGCGTCTGGAGTATTAAATTATAATCCTGGTACCTTTGATAACTATTTTAACCACTGGGTCGATGCCACTACTGGTGGACGTGTCTTGTCCCTGAAGGTATCGCCAGCCCAGTAGTCAGCACTTCGGTGTTGACATGAATATCAATTATATGAAAATTTTAATGAATTTCCTGTTTACAATGTAAAATTATGAATTTTTCGAAATGCTAAGGATATTTTTATTCCAGGCATGGATTACCATTTGGCATTTCTTTATGGAATTTTGGGTCCTTAATGCTCTTTTACTTTGTACTTGTTTGACTTCATAACTATTTTGATTTTCACATCACTGATGAGTCTTATGTAGACGAAACCACAGGCACTTGTCTCAGAAAAAAATTCCTATATACCTTAATATAACACATAGGTATATAGGAATTTTTTCTGAGACAAGTGACTGTGGACGAAACGCGCGTCTGGCATATTGAATTATAAGCCTGGTACCTAAAATAAAAGAGGGACGAAAGATACCAAAGGGACAGTCAAAACTCATAAATCGAAAATAAACTGACAACGCCATGGCTAAAAATGAAAAATACAAACGGAAAAAATAGTTATTATCATTATCATAATATCGTCATTTCGAATTGATGTTTTGAAACCAATTTCACGAAATGGGGCTTTTGAGTTGATTCTCATCGCAAATCATGATAAAGCTTATGCCAATTGTTTTCCTCTAGCCTTGTTCATCGAATCTACTAGTTGAAAATAATGTGTCATCAAGATGCGAATCTAGATACCAGACCAAATGCTTCACTTTTATTTGGACAAATATAGGAACACGTATACAATTACAAAAGGGCAATTAAAATCAGAAGAAAGACAAATGTTAAATAATCAAAGATATACTGCACAGGAATCTAAAGCTTGCACCTACTGACCAAAAAACAGGGTATGAACTCATGCACTTCTAAAGGTAACGACTTTTTCAGGTCGTGTGGAAGTATGGTGATGAGTCACAATTAATAATAGCCATAAAAGACGAAATTAGAACTGGATTGCGTCAACTAAAAGTTGACCACGTCTAAGTTAGTTGTAACAAAGGTATTAAGCACCTACCCCCTACCAACGGCATCCCGAAAGGAATCGTAATTCCACAAATTGTGTATCTACAAGGAGACCCATTCTTTATATGTGTTGATTCTGCTGGAATGTTGCTTCATAAATATACAAGTTTACAATGTGAAAAATAAAGACATCTCTTTCGTCTGAAAAAAAACATGCTCTCAACTAACTTCACAATATCTTATTTGGTGTTGTTTAATTGTTTCTAACTGAACGATGGCATTACAATGGGGCTAAACTTAACACTCTTTTTAGTGACTTGAACTTTTGTTCGTTTGAACGAACGTAAAGTAAAACTAAATTCCTCATTATCATGCTTTCTGTAATTCATTGGAAAACGCTCTGACAAGATAGATGAGTTAAAATTTTCAATTTTGAACTTTCATTGATAAATTAAAATTGCAAGACTAGCATGATCATGTCTATGTCACTGAAACTAGAGCTAAGTATAACACAAATATAGCTTGGCCTTTCCTAGACCCATAGCCTACTTCTAAAATAGTGTCCATTGATACGTTCATGTACACGAAGGAGCTGAATCAGATAAAAGAGTCGACAATTCTCTGTTGCTACGATATTCAAGATCTTGCGAATGACATTGGAACTTACATGACCGTGTGTTGCTGCACACCAGTGTGCTATACAAATAGTTTCCAAGATAGCAAAACTCAACTACAGGTGAAACAACACCTCTGTCATCTTTTCATCAATTGGGATATTTCTATTAATCCCAATATATAATTTTATTATCACTGAGTTCTTCAAATGCATTTAATGTCGGATTTGTGTGTATATTTATTTCCTTTATGTTCTGTTATCTTCTTTTTTGTTGAATATAAACTCATCATAGATACCAGGATTAAATTTTGTATATACGCCAGACAGGCGTTTCGTCTACAAAAGACTCATAAGTGACGCTCGAACCCAAAAACGTTAAAAAGGCCAAATAACGTATGAATTTGAAGAGCATTGAGGACCAAAATTCCTAAAAGTTTTGTCAAATACATCTAAGGTAATCTATTCCTGAGGTAGAAAAGTCTAAGTATTTAAATGATCGTCAACGTTTTATGTCTTAATGACTATAAAATTGAGAATGGAAATGGGGAATGTGTCAAAGAGACAACAACCCGACCAAATAAAAAACAACAGCAGAAGGTCACCAACAGGTCTTCAATGTAGCGAGAATTCCCGCACCCGGAGGCGTCCTTCAGCTGGCCCCTAAACAAATATATACTAGTTCAGTGATAATGAACGCCATACTAATTTCCAAATTGTACACAAGAAACTAAAATTAAAATAATACAAGACTAACAAAGGCCAGAGGCTCCTGACTTGGGACAGGCGCAAAAATGCGGCGGGGTTAAACATGTTTGTGAGATCTCAACCCTCCCCCTATACCTCTAACCAATGTAGAAAAGTAAACGCATAACAATACGTACATTAAAATTCAGTTCAAGAGAAGTCCGAGTCTGATGTCAGAAGATGTAACCAAAGAAAATAAACAAAATGACAATAATACATAAATAACAACAGACTACTAGCAGTTAACTGACATGCCAGCTCCAGACTTCAATTAAACTGACTGAAAGATTATGATTTCATCATATGTACATCAGGCACAATCCTTCCCGTTAGGGGTTTAGTATCATACCATCATAACATATATGAGAAGAACATAACCCGTGTCATGCCAACAACTGTTTTTAAAAATAAATGTGTTTAGTTCCGACGCAAAGACCTTATCAGTGACTCAATATTAACGCCAAAATATGCAATCTTTAATGACTTGACAACAGTATCGTAATTATATCCCTTCTTAATAAGTCTATTCAAAGGTTTTTTAAGTTTCTGAGGTGAATACTGACACCTTTGTGCTTTATAAAGAATATTTCCATAAAAAATTGGATGTGAAATACCTGAACGTATAAGAAGTCTGCATGTTGAGCTATATTTACGAATGATGTATGTCTATATGACATCCATTCAAAGCATTTATTTAATGTATTTTTGCATCTAATCTTGTAATGTGCTACTCAAATTGGTACCATACGCTTATTAATATTATCCTTTATCCTAACTTTCGTATTTAGAATAATAAATTAGTACGTTTTAGCTTTATACATTTAACATTGTGTAGTAGTAGTCAAACCAAAAAATCCTTTTTTGACACAGTGATTTTCAGATTTTCATGGGAATGATTATGTAAGGCAATGACAGTGACATAAAATGATTGATAATGGAAAAACTATCTTCAGAAATCTAGGCTGTACAAGAAATGTTATATGACCTTATTTTTAACTTTTATAACTGATATGCAATTTGGGTTTTTCGGCCAAGTGCCCAAAAAAAGTTAATGTCTGTGTTCTTTTTTTTACCTTCTTAATAATCCTTTTGTTTTCAGTAGCTTTTTCTTTTACGTCTGCATTGCCTGATTTCTTAAAGTCACCAGTTTTAAAGTCTATAGCGTAAGAACACTTTACCTTCTCATGCTTCTTGGGTCCTGTAGAATACAATATAACCTACTGCAATACAATGATGGATTACAATATAAAAAAGTTTTACATAGAATGCTGAGTCAATACCCCTAAAGCGCTTCAAAGTGAGGAACTAAAAGGTAGTACGTTTAAGAACATCTATGTACAGTGAAATTGGGCATGTTTCCATTCTTTTTAACTTTTTAATGTTTTGATTCACTGAGTTTGTCATTTGTGCTGATTTGGAAAGCAGAGAATAATAGAAGAAAGGTGAACAAATTATGAAGTTAAAAATGTATGCTATTACCTATCGTGTATTGACATCTATTATCCAAATTTGTATTGTGTTTTTTTTTATGATTTTCATTTTGTATCAGAATATTGTGCTTAACATTTTAATATAATATCTTTACATTTAAAGATGTTTTTCTTCTAGTTTTTACACAAATTACAGAAATGGGTAAAGATAGTTATTCAAGTGCAAACGAGTTCATACCAGCTCGGTTTCAAAGAAGGGGACTTTCAAGTTCGGCTTCAAAATGAGAATTCACAACTCCTGCGGCTTTCAAAGAAGAGGACCTGCAAGCTTGGCTTTAAAAGTAGGAGACTTATAAGCTCGACTTTAAAAGAAGGAGACTTACAAGCTCGGCTTTAAAAGAAAGAGACTTCTAAGCCCGGCTTTAAAAGAAAGAGACTTACAAGCTCGGCTTTTAAAGAAGGGGAATTACAAACTCGACTTTGAAAGAAGAGGACTTACAAGCTCGGCTTAAAAAGAGGAGGACTTACAAGCTCGGCTTTAATAGTAGAGGACTTAAAAGCTCGGCTTTAAAAGAAGGAGACTTACAAGCTCGGCTTTAAAAAGAAGAGGACCGACAAGTTCGGCTTTAAAGAAAAGCCATCACAAGCTCGACTTTAAAAGAAGAGGACTTACAAGCTCGACTTTAAAAGAAGAGGACTTACGACCTCGGCTTTAAAAGAAGGAGACTTACAAGCTCGACTTTCAAAGAAGAAGTCTTCCAAGCTCGACTTTAAAAGAAGGATACTTACAAGCTCGGCTTTAAAAGAAGAGGACGTCCAAGCTCGGTTTTAAAACAATATGACTTACAAGCTTGGCTTTAAAAGAAGGATACTTACAAGCTCGGCTTTAAAAGAAGAGGACTTACAAGCTCGACTTTAAAAGAAGGAGACTTACAAGCTCGACTTTAAAAGAAGAGGACCTGCAAGCTCGGCTTTCACAGAAGGAGACGTGCAAGCTCGCCTTTAAAAGAAGAGGACTTCCAAGCTCGGCTCTAGAAGATGGAGACTTACCAGCTCTACTTTAAAAGAAGAGGACTTACAAGCTCGGCTTTAAAAGAAGGAGACTTACAATCTCGGCTTGAAAAGAAGAGGACTTACAAGCTCAGCTTTAAAAGAAGGAGACTTACAAGCTCGTCTTTAAAGGAAGAGGACTTACAAGCTCGGCTTTAAAAAAGGAGACTAACAAGCTCGGCTTTAAAACAATATGACTTACAAGCTTGACTTTAAAAGAAGGATACTTACAAGCTCGGCTTTAAAATAAGAGGACTTACAAGCTCGACTTTAAAAGAAGGAGACTTACAAGCTCGACTTTAAAAGAAGATGACCTGCAAGCTCGGCTTTTACAGAAGGAGACTTACAAGCTCGCCTTTAAAAGAAGAGGACTTCCAAGCTCGGCTTTAAAAGAAGGAGACTTACAAGTTCTAAATTAAAAGAAGAGGATTTACAAGCTCGGCTTTAAAAGAAGGAGACTTACAATCTCGGCTTGAAAAGAAGAGGACTTACAAGCTCAGCTTTAAAAAAGGAGACTTCCAAGCTCGACTTTAAAAGAAGAGGACTTACAAGCTCGGCTTTAAAAAAGGAGACTAACAAGCTCGGCTTCAAAAGAAAAGGACTTACAAGCTCGGATTTAAAAGAAAGAGACTTACAAGCTCAACTTTGAAATAAGAGCACTCACAAGCCCAACTTTCAAATAAAAGGACTAACAAGCTCGCGCTTCATAATATACAAAATGTACTTTGGTCAACGTTTTTAAACCCGAATAAATTTACCAAAGAAGCATTCAATCCTTAAATAATTACACTGCATTTATGTTTCATTATGGTGTGTTATTTTGATTGGCTAACAGCAATTTCACGTCATTTTGTAATTAACCTTCATTTTAAAATGAAATATAACATTCAAGATGACACGAGCTCCCACAATAAAATGCACAGGTAAATAAAAGAAAAACTGGATGGAAACAGTGTTTCATAAACCTACCTAATAAATGTAATTATAAGTATTGAATGCTGCTTTTAGTAAATTTATAGGTTTGTAAAATTGTTGACCGTGCGCACATTTTTATCAAATCAAAAAAACGTATAAAAATGAAACATACATGTAATGCATAATAATATATATATTTGACTACACAAGGTTGTATAAGAAAAAAAATTTGTAAGGGTTCCGCGGAACCCAGTGTCTCGCCTATTTTTGCTGTAAATCTCAGGCTCAACAACAATGAGAAAAAAAATCAATAAAATATTCCTTTTGTTACTATTATATGATTGTAAGAAAATCTAAGTCCATTTAAAAGTAAATTACAGAAAAAACGGAGTAATCTTTTTACAAACTTTACTTCTGGATACAATCTTATGATCATAAATAAGCTTTTGTCCAAGTTTGGTACAAACCAAGGATAGTTTAAGAAGGTTATTAAAATTTTAAAAACTTTAACCACAGAGTGAATGTAATGGTTCCCTGCAGAAAAACTAAGTCCATTTAAAAGTAAAATATGGAAAAAATGGATTTATTTATTTACAAAATTTACTTCTGGATACTATCTTATGATCATAAACAAGCTTCTGTCCAAGTTTGGTACAAACCCAGGATAGTTTAAGAAAGTTATTAAAATTCTAAAAACTTTAACCACAGAGTGAATGTAATGGTTCCCCGCAGAAAAACTAAGTCCATTTATAAGTAAAATACAGAAAAAATGAAATTTTATTTTTACAAAATTTACTTCTGGATATCATCTTATGATCATAAACAAGCTTCTGTCCAAGTTTGGTACAAACCCAGGATAGTTGGAGAAAGTTATTAAAATTCTAAAAACTTTAACCACAGAGTGAATGTTCTGTTTCCCCGCAGAAAAAACTAAGTCCATTTATAGTAAAATATGGAAAAAATGGAATTTTATTTTTACAAAATTTACTTCTGGATACTATCTTATGATCATAAACAAGCTTCTGTCAAAGTTTGGTAGAAATCCAGTACAGTTTAAGAAAGTTATTAAATTTTCAAAAACTTTAACCACAGAGTGAATATTTGTTGACGCCGCCGACGACGCCGACGCCGACGGAATGTAGGATCGCTTAGTCTCGCTTTTTCGACTAAAGTCGAAGGCTCGACAACCAGGAGACGAAACAAAAAAAGAAATATATACAGTCATATTTATTCGTTCATAGTGTGTTAATTTACGTTTTTTGATTGAGTTAAGCCTGACAATTGATATTTTATCGTGTGTTTTTCTATGTTGTGATGTTATGCTATTGTTTCAGAAAAAGGAGAATGTTTGGTACCATTAAAACGTTTAATCCCGCTGCAAATGTTTGCACCTGTCCTACGTCAGGAATCTGATGTACAGCAGTTGTCGTTTGTTTATGTAATTTATACGTGTTTCTCGCTTTTTATATAGATTAGACCGTTGGTTTTCCCGTTTTAATGGTTTTACACTAGTAATTTTGGGGCCCTTTATAGCTTGTTGTTCGGTGTGAGCCAAGGCTCCGTGTTGAAGGCCGTACATTGAACTATGATGGTTTACTTTTATAAATTGTTATTTGGATGAAGAGTTGTTTCATTGGCACTAACACCACATCTTCCTATATCTATGACAGTTTTAAAGGTATGATGCAAATTGTTCGTTCATCATTTCGTTTAAATGTCAGATTTAAATTCATGATTATAATGTTTATATCTACCCGCTTTTCTATGGACTCTGGTATGGTTATTAACTCCACACTGTGTTTTAAAGTATTCCCCGCATACCTTACACCATGGCATGGTAATGTATAGCTACTTGATCTGCAAAATAAAATCAGAGGCATTCAGTATTTTGATATCCTGTAATGAACAGAAAACGAAAAAAAAATGTTATCAAGTTTTTCTTTTATTTATCTCTGCACGTTTTTGTGGAAGCACGTGTCATCACGAATGTAACATTTCATTTTGATATGAAGCTTGCAGCCGATTGCATTGAGTGTGTAGGTATAGGTAATATCTTTGGTTAGCTTGCTTGCTAGCTGAACCGTAAAGTCATTATTAGGTTTGGTATACTAGTCTGCCCTCTTTCGAAGTAGTCTATACCTACATACAGATTGGTTATCTGTCAGACTAGTCTACTTTTAAAGGAAACATCATTACCGGAAACCATTCCAAAAGTAAACTATATATAGTTGTATTAATTTCTATGTAATTTGGTCTCTTGTGGAGAGTTGTCTCATTGGCAACCATACCACATTTTCGTTTCCTAAATGTAGCTACAACTATGAAATAAAACCGGTTCTATAAAGAATATAAATGTAAAGTAAAATTTTGCAAAACATTTATAGTCAGAGAATAAAACGGCATTTATTCATAGATCAATCTAAAAAAAAATATACCAAGTATATGAATCCCCATATAGACTTCTTTCACGAAACTTAAGTAATGTTTTACGTTAATTATTTCGGTGGTGGGCATACCAAAAATATTTTATGCTACAATGAGGGTGGTATGGGAGTTTAAATTGTCGCGCCTTCTGCGGAGTATGTTGCGCAATGAAATCGAATTGGTTATTTAAAATATCAATTTAGGACAAGGTTGCATCGGCACTTGTCTCAGAAATTGTTTTTCCCTTATACCTTAATATAACATTAGAGCCGTGGTGAAGTGGGTATGGCATCGGACTACTAACATAAAGGTTGTCAACGTATATTTGTTCCAATGGAAACTTTGTTATAAACATTGTCATAATATCTATTCCTGTTGGAACAAATATTCTATCATACCATTTATTCCGTTAGGAACATATACTGTAATATTTATTCCTGTGGGAATAATATTCCAGAATATATTTTCCTTCTGGTACATATATTATGAAGGAACTTTTATTCCGCGACAGGTTGCTGGGTCGATCCCCGCTCCGGGGAGAAAATTTCAGGGACTGAATTGTCGGCTCTCCCTTGACACCATTTGCTGGTATGGTCTTGAGAAAACGATTATGATCCGTATCTCTTGCACGTAAAAGACACCCTTGTAGATTTCGAAAAAGAGCAGGCTAATGCCGCTACAGGACAGCACTCGCACCCGCAAAGTGGAAAGAGATTAATATAAGTTGCAATTACTTTTTTCCCAATCCACTATAAATAAATACGTTTCAACTTATATAATCTTCAACTCCTTTATAGGAGATTTGCAATCGTTCTTGAGAAAAACTTTCAAATACAGTTTGTTTAATGTTTTTTAGACAAACTTTGTTACGAGACAGCTAACGAGTTAATCATTTCTGGTATCCAATAATAACGTCGTCTTTCGTTAGAGCCGGAGTATGTTTCTTTTCTTGAACAATATTCTTTTTATTTTTATTATACTAATATACAGAAACAGCTAGGAGATGAGGTTTATAATTTACAATAAATATTCAATAGAAACAATATTTTGTTTTAATTGCTTCTGGAAAAGGTCGGGTTTTTTTTTAATTAATTAAGCATCAAATAATTTATGAACCCTCCAGAAAATAGATAGAAATGAGGGACGAAATATACCAGAGGGACAGCACGGTCAAACTCATAGATCGAAAATAAACTGACAACGCAATGGCTAAAAAATAATAAAAAATAATACTAGCTAGTTGCCGGTACTTTAAATCTTTCTAGCTATTATTACCTCAGAAGTATTACTGAAGCTGACTATGTCGGTTCTTGGATATTTTTTAATATATATATATATATATATATATTGTAACGCCATTATATACATCTTCTCGCTATTTGTCCGCCATTACTCACGGAATATCACACAGGTTCCCGTAAAATGTTGACGTCATAAAACAAATTATCTTACCTCTTATACATTTCTAGGAATATGATTGGTTAAAAGCGTCCGCGTGGAGACGGTGTATATTTGATATTGGGTTAGCAGGGAGGCGGTTAGTAGTGGTGTTGCGTCCCTTTATAAAAACAAAACGGTACTGAGAAAAATCTTAAAGGTTTCAACAGACGAAGAAATTGATGATTAAGATTGAAATAAATTCATAAAACACATTTAAACCTATTAAGTATTTATTGCTGGCATCTGTCTTTGTAGGATCAATGAAAGTAGTTTATTAATGCCAATAGTATTGAAGACTTGCTTATTTTGATAGGTCACTAGACTAGTCTAAATTGCACACTAAAGATAGTCGGTAAGATGAATTCGTTACATAGTGTGCTAGTGACCTAACAGTGGCGTAGTCAAGGTTGAAATGATGTGGATGTCTGTTTTTTCAGACATTGTTCCTGTAAGAACATGTACTCCCTAGAATCCAACACTGGTTAGATTTTTGTTTAATTTCAAAATACCCACCAATTCATATAATTATGTTTCAAACAAAATTTTAATGTTTTCTCGAAATTCCATGTAATTCATAATTTATTTATTTGATGTAAATGTTTCCCCGGGCCAATCTTATACATGTATTTGACTGAAGTGATCCACTTTCCTAGAATTTCTAAAAAAAAAAAAGGCCTTATCACAGCGGCACTTCGGACTATAAGAACTGAAGTGACCCCATTAACGCGTCGTAGGGGACATCATCGAAATACCTGGTGTCCGTCCATCCGGTCTTGTTTGCACTCTCACGTGTACAATTCTTGCCAGATTTTTATATCATAAGCAATGACAATTTCGGAAATAAGTCATAAGCTTTGAAGTTTTGAAATATAAATTATACGGAACTCCCATTGCATTTTCTGAAGCTTTTATTTCTCCATTAAAAATAAAAGGAAAAGGAAAAACATTATTTTTTATTAGTTATTGCCCTTAATTGTTCCTTTGGATACCTCCGAGTTTAACTGCTGCGAGCATATCTTTATTTAGCATCTGAGCCACTGGTAACTAATAATATCTGACGCCACAATGGAAAAGTCATTTCTAAGTAGTATAAAATTGAGAATGGAAATGGGGAATGTGTCAAAGAGACAACAACCCGACCAAATAAAAAACACAACAGTAGAGGGTCACCAACAGGTCTTCAATGTAGCGAGAAATTCCCGCACCCGGAGGCGTTCTTCAGCTGGCCCCTAAACAAATATATACTAGTCCAGTGATAATGAACGCCATACTAATTTCCAAATTGTACACAAGAAACTAAAATTAAAATAATACAAGACTAACAAAGGCCAGAGGCTCCTGACTTGGGACAGGCGCAAAAATGCGGCGGGGTTAAACATGTTTGTGAGATCTCAACCCTCCCCCTATACCTCTAACCAATGTAGAAAAGTAAACGCATAACAATACCAACATTCCAGCAGCGCCTGTATACGGGGTATATATCTCCCAATTGAAACGATATTCCCGTGCTTGCATTTCCTATCATGATTTTCTTGATAGAGGGTTGCTGCTCACAAAAAGGAAGCTATTAATCCAAGAGTTCCAAATGGTGAAGTTGAAATCATCCCTTCGTAAATTTTACGGACGCCATCACGAGTTGGTTGACCGTTATGGAATAACCGTTTCACAAATGATATCGGATATGTTCCTTACGTCGTAACTACAATCCCCTTCCCTTTCATGAATGTGACCTACCGAATTAGACTATTTACCGGATTTGTTATCACATAAGCAACACGACGGGTGCCACATGTGGAGCAGGATCTGTGTACCCTTCCGGAGCACCTGAGATCACCCCTAGTTTTTTTGGGGAGTTCGTATTGTTTATTCTTTAGTTTTCTATGTTGTGTCATGTGTGCTGTTGTTTGTTTGTCTTTTTCATTTTTAGCCATGGCGTTGTCAGTTTGTTTTACATTTATGAGTTTGACTGTCCCTTTGGTATCTTTCGTCCCCTCTTTTTTGACGTCAAAAGTTCAAGCGGCCGGGTCAGCCGTGATTAGCGATAAGGTGTATTGGACGGCATAAAGGGGTTCGTGCTTTTAAACTTTTTATCATTTAAAAGTGTGGACAAAAAGTCATATATGATATAGAACTCACGTTTTTAGCGAAACAATAGTACGTAAAACTATAAATAAACATTTAACTGAAATATTTAAGAAAAATATGTGAGAATTAACAGACAAAAGATAATTAATAAATCAAAGACGAATTCAAATATACCGTGTTTCTATACTTACATATAAATAGTCAATGCAACAATCTTCCACGCGCCGACAGAAAAATACACAAAAATATCATTAATCGATATACTCACTATCGTACACGTACTTTTCTAAAAATAGAATCGAGTGCAGACGACAGAAATCAATGAAAATTCCAATGGATAACAAATGCCTACAGAACGCGTGTTTCTCAAAATTGCACCCCAAATAGAAATTAATTGTTTTATAAGAAATGAGCATATAATACCCTCTCGACTTTTGCAATACAGGTGGATATTTATTTACAGGAGCCTGTTTCAAGAACAGATAATATAATATGTGTGATTAAATGCCCGTTTTCACTTCCAAAATTTGCTTGTACAAGTTTTCTTACATTTTGACAGATTTATTTTATAGTGACAATCATCTAAGTCATCTAGAAAAACTTATATCAAAATCTTTGGCGGACTTGGATTAAATAGATTATAATCCGATCCTATTTTTACTTGAAACTTGGATTAACTTATTAATTGCGGTCGAATTATCCAATCACAGGTATATAGCTTTTCCTTTGACTAAGTTTTTTTCATAAAAAAACTTCGAAAGTTAACTTGGACCAAGTTTACAACTATACCGATTAACGTTGAAAGTGACAATCGTGCTTAAAGGGACATTACGGAGCAACAAATGTAACTTCAAGAGGGATATGACTTTTCGTCTGAGTCACAAATTATTTTCTTTTTCTTTCAAAATTTAACACTAGTAAGTAAAGGGATTACCTGGATTCAGAATATTTTTGTTTGTCAAATGCTTCAACACAATATGTTTGTTTGTCATCTGCTTCAACACAATATTATTTTTTTCTCACCAAAGTATCATAGTATATTTTTAGGAAAAAGGCATAACCCCCGCCCCTCCCTTTCTTAAGTTAAATCGTTCATTTAGCTGTCAAATTCATGTTCACCTCCTACGACTGCCGTCAAATAACCCGATTTGAAAACAAACAGGAATTATTAAAAGATAACGACCTCGTACAATTGGACTTTTCTAAGTGTGTTTGATTTCATAATATAGATAACAAAAATAAATAACTTATCGTTGTTACTTGATATATTTGAATTTCTGTGTTTTAACGCAAATTTTAAGCACCGTTTTAGGGGTGTTTCGTAGCGCCTATTTTTTATTGGTGAAGCCGGGAAGCCACTGTGCCCGGAGAAAACCATCGACATTCGATAAGAAAATTGATACTCCTAGTCAATTAAGATTGGAGTCGAGTGCACCTGTGCGAGTAGGGTATGACCTCATAACCTCAGTGTTGACTGGTTCATGATTACAGTAGTAACTACATGTACTTGGACCACTCGACCACTGAAGCCCCCTTTACCTTGTATAAGAATTATCAATACATGCGTAACCAGTATTTAACTAATGAATTAAATTGAAGGTCACATGAATACGAATTCAATGAGGTCGAATCATTCACTTGCAAGTGAATAATTTTTCAGGAATACTTCTTAGCTTTTTTTGACAAAATTGAACTAAATTGGCTACTCAAAGCGAATTATCATTTCACTTTTCATTTTTATTAATGATTGAAGTAAAAATTATATTTTATTTGTTTTATATGGCTAATGGCCCGTTAAGATTCGTTTTTGTTAGTGTTGTCAAATCGTACACTTTTTCCTAACCGGTTACTCGGATAATCGTTCGACCGATTAACCGGTTAACCGGTAGTTTAAGTTGGTGTTTGAAAGCCTTATCAATAGTACCCTACAAATAGATCAGATGTGGTATGAGTGTCAATTTGACAACCTTTCATCCAAGTACCAACTTCAAATTGAAAAATAAAAAACAAATCTTGATCTCGTAGTATTAAATATGTCTGAAACCGCTTATTCTTTCCTTTTCTCTTGTTGTCTCCGAAAATGATGTGGAGTGTTTCAATTTGAAATGATTAATTATTAAAAAGAAGATGTGGTATGATTGCCAATGAGACAATTCTCCACAAGAGACCAAAATGACACAGAAATGAACACCTATAGGTCACCGTACGACATGTTTCTTTACTTTGTTTGCTTGTTTCTTTAACCCTATTACTCGTACTATCACGTCTACATATGAGTACATTCACATTGGTTTGCATTTCACAATTTTTGAGATAGTATTTCGTTTAAAGTAAAACTAAGCCTTGCACTGCGGAGGTTGCACATTTAGATGTAAGTTTACACAATATTAGATCAAAAACGAAAAAATGAAGTAATTAGTAAAATTTAATCGCATTACTGATTTAAAGTTACTGTTAAAAAACAAGTATACTGATTATGTTTCTTTTAGATCCTGCCCCGAGCTCTAATTAATTTTATGTTTTGAGGATTATCAATAGCAATCAATATACTGGACAATTGATCTGTCAAATTAATTACCACGACGACATTTTTTAAATAAAACATTACTATTTATTGATTTCAATATACATTTATATCAAATCTATCAGAATTGAAAAAAAGTCCGGTTAACCGGTTATCGTTTTTGGTATTCGGTGTTTGGTCGTTCGACCGGTTAACCGTTGACAACACTAGTTTTTGTTCATCCGAATATAACACTTTTATGATTACTTCAAATTCAACAACTAAAAATGTGTTAAATAGGCATAATAATATATAAGTTAAAATGTAAAACTCGCTTTGGTGTTTTCTTCCTATAATTATAGAAAAGGTGCTAAACGAATAATAAAAAAGTCTGGAAACCAAGTGACTTCCTCAAGTATTGCGCAAAGAAAATTGAAAAATAATTATTTTAATGAACAAGAATTGTTAATAGTTAGACCTTATTCTGTATTTCGAAAACAACAACTTCCACTTATAAAAGTAAATGTAACTACATTATTAATACAAACACTGGTCCGGTTGGAGATTTAACTGCAAATTAGTCATAAGAATTTTAATTACATCAAGTGCAGCTTCGAATTAGATATGTAGCCCTCCTCATATAAAACACTTATTCAGCTATTACACCGCGAAAATCTACCTACGGCTTTGCATAACAGCAAAATTAAGTGACAACTTATTAATCCACCAGATAATGTATCAGAGATATTTTTTCAAAGGATACAAAACAACACGCAGACTCCAATGACACAAAATTATGAATATTCTATTAAGTGTAGGCCACAGTAAAATTCAAAATGATTTTCTTTTAATTCGTATGCTTAATTTTATCAATATTTGCGACTTTAACCAGCTCGATTGGTTCAGAGTCAGGATCCTTATCGGCCTGTTCAAAATTTGATTTTGAAGAAAAGGTGAAAAAACTGCTGGAAAAACTTCGCTTGGAACATAAAATGGAAGTATACACTAAGAAGATGAAGCTATGGGAAGAATCTGTTTCTTCTAGTTTGGATAAAGTGGTCGAGGCGAAGAAAAAAACAGAAACATTTATTGAATCAATGCGAGAAACACAACTTCAGGGCCAAACGCGTTTTAATGAGTCTTTACATGAAACCATTGACCATTTTAAACTGCAGTCTGAAAATAAAACTGCGATGTACAAAATAAAAATGAACACGCTGTTGGATTCGTTTTCTTTAAAAATACAAGAATTAAGTGGAGCTGAACGTAAAAGGGAGAGTGCAATGCAGGTATCTCTTCACAAGGAGCAGAACAGATTTAATGCGTCATTTGATAAAATTGTGAAAAACTTTCACAATCGCTTCAATAACTCTTTGAAAGAAAATTCTATAAACCAGCAGAAAGGTAGGAAATTCTATATAATTGTAACCTATACTACATGCTAATTTGTTATTAGGGGGCAATAGGGGGGGGGGGTCTGTTAACATGTTAAAAACACCTCGATTTTGGCAAAAACAGTTAACAAAAAATGCAAAAAAGCTGATAACAGTTAACAAAGTGGGTTGAAAACAGTTAACAGCTTTATTTGATCTCAGATAACAATTAACAACACCTTGAAAAGTGCCACAACAGTTTAACACTAAAAGGTATCCCCCCCCCCCCCCCCTAATTACACGCACATCTTTGCTTCTTTAACCATAAGCCCAAATAATAAACATCTATATATTTATCGTTTGAATTGTTTTACATTTGTCATTTCCGGGGCCTTTACAGCTGTCTTTGTGGTATGGGATTTGCTCATTGTTGAAGGCCGTACCAACCATATGAATATTGTAGTCGTAATGTTTTTATTTCTAGTGAGCCACAGCAATTAGTTTTGCGCTACAAAAAAAATCGAAGATTATAATTATTTTCTCTCTCGATTATTTCATGATGCTTCAAATTACTTCAAGCTATAATAAAGTCAAATAAAACTTTCAATAAATATATTTGTAATATAGATTCTAAATGTATATAGAATTATCATTTCCACTCAAAGACGCCCGACAGGCTGTAATTGCTTAAAATCATTATCATTGACATGCAATCACTGCAATGGTGTGGATGAGGGTCCTTCATTTCGGTATATTCTTTTTTTTAAAGGTCAGTTTATATGTGAAACAATTGCTCAGATTGTGGTAAAAGCATAAAATTTGGCAGAGTGTTAGTTGATGTCATAACTAACATTTATAGCTATGAACCCAATTCAGAAAATCAAAATGGCGGCTCTGGGCGGCCATTTTGAAATCATGTCCAAAAAATTAATAAAAATTATTAAAAAAAATTATGAAAAATATATTACTTTACCAATTTTGATAAACTTTCGTATATCTGATGACAAAGGATATCAACTGAGGACTATTGAAGTATAAGGTGGCCATCTTGAATGGTGGCCATTTTGGAAACGTAAATTTCAAATATATCATTATTCGCTATCCTGAATTGTTTTTGGAATTAATACTAAGTTTTATATGCATTTACAACTAGTTTTTCTTATCATTTATTTATATGACTGCTGCTATTCATATAGGATATATTCAACAAGTGCTGAAGTAAGGCATGCATATGTTAACTAATAAATGTATTTAAAAGATATGCGTAAATTCTTTTAATTGCAGTTTAGCATGTAGGGCTTAATTACTTTTTTACCACCAAAAAATGTGTATATATACAATATAAGTTATGACCACTGTATGTTGAAATGGAATAATACGTAGGTATTAAGTCAAAGGAGCTGAAAAAATAATAAATAGACTGGAAAGAATTCCGTAACGCCAAGAGAGGACACATAAGGATTTACAATGTCAATCAAATACAAAAAGAGCAGACATAGACATTTGAGCTGGTAATCAGTCATGTTCTGTAAACATACAACTGTTCCAAGTTGATGAAGGCAATGTAATTGGAGAATCACAAGGCAAAAGGTACTTATCCTGTCAAAGCAAATCTTAAGATCAAAATATATTTTGTCAGGAAAAACGAAAAAAGTCTAAGATGAGTCAGGGATTGAAAATAACAGTAAAAAAACATCCACGGTTGTAATGAATTAACAAGAACAATATGATTGCAGGAATTTTTTTCTTTCATTGTGATGAGGTATCTGACTATCATCATGAAACCTCGACAATTATGATCGACAATAGAGTATGTGACTGTCACTTGAACTACTAATCATTTTTCATTTAGCAAGACTCAGTGCTGGAGATTAATATTTCAGGACGGATATCATGCTAAATGTTTGTTAAAACTGCACGACAGGGCAATTAGACAGAATTCGAGACACAGAAAAAAGTCAAGAATCTGTTATCCATGGAATGGGGCTCGCCTGATTGATAGAAAACAGTGACGGCTCACACTATGGAACAGATATTGTTTTAATATTTGAAATTGATGATATCGGTAACTTGTACAGTAAACGTTCTTAGTAAATATGAGTTGTCATGGAAGGAATGATTAATACAACACTTCTGAAAAATTGAATACTAGCTGCCATAGATGATATGCAAGCACACATGAAAGGTTGCGTCTTTCTCCGGAATCTCAACGAATATGTTGGGGAAGTTCTGAAACAGGCCACGTCTTTTAGTCGTGATGATGAAGGCCTCTTCATAGTCAAAGTAACTAGAAAAGTTTGAAGAGTTAAGTTTGTTACTATAAAAAGGTTTACAGGGACATTCAATGTAGGCTTTCCAAATGAATCAGTTCCACAATCTTTGAGACATCTTACTCTCTATCTGAGGACTGATAAGTTGCAGTTGTATCCTTTTAACGACGAGTTGCACAATTGAACTATTATAGCTGAGAAATGGTAAGTCTTGTCTGCCACTCAACGGTATTTCTGGACTCAGTCTTGATGTTTGGCCATCCTGTATCATTCTTACTAAGGAAACTTATGTCTGTTGAACTGATTCGTGTCAACAGCTGTTATTGAGTTTCCCTGTAAAGTTATTCTTAGTATCAAGCATATATATTTTGCCTGCTATGGCTATAGGGGTGCCTTCATTTTTACTTTTATTAGGTCTGTTTCAGAGCTTCAGGATTACATTTGTTGAAAATCAACTTGTATGCTTATAGATATCCTATAGCAGCTACATTCCAATTTGGTTAACTGCGTTGTATCAGTTCTTCCTTCCATGATAACTCAAAGATCTTCCAGGCGTTTACTGTACAATTTAGCCTGATCTACAAGCTTGGAGATTGGTAAAATACTTCTTCCAGACCGTGTGCCATCAATGTATTTCATTATTTAGGAAAGCACAAATCCAAGGATAAAAGATTCCCGGCTTTCTTTCTGTGTCTTTTATTCTGCCTATTTCTATGTATCAATCATCAAGCATGATACTAGTGATTTGACTTCTCCAGCTCTTACTTTGGCTAAGGGAATATGTCTTGTAGTACAATCGCACAGTCATGCCCTATTTTTGTCGATTTGAAAATGCCGATGTATCATGGAGATCTTCAGATACATCACCACAGAAAAAATACATTGCAGTCATTGTTCTTTTTGATCCAGTTCCACTTTACAGTGTCTGGTTACTTATTGTTTCCTTTCAATTGGCAACTTATCTTCAACATCAGAAGTATGTTTTCCCTTTAGCTGATGAAATATTTTGAGGTCTGAAAATTTGTTTGACATGGTTTGTGCCATTTTGCCTTATGGTTCTGGAGTGCTTCTGCAGTTCCATAGCCCTCATTCAACTGTTTCGAATTGATCGAAAGGAAAACCAATTCAAGACCCAACATCTTCGTATGCTTGCATCAAAAGAGTGATTGCCAGCTCAAATGTCTATGACTGTTCTGTTTGTATCTGCTTGGCATTGCAAACCCTTACATGTCCTCTCTTGCCGTTTCACACATTCCTTCCAGTCTAATTGCCCATTATGTTTTTCTTATATCTAGTTCCAGTGTTTTCGAAATCTACAATTTTGATCTTTTCCAAAAAAAAACATTCGGTCATAAATTATATTATATATACGTAATTTCTGTTTTAAAAAGTTACTTAGACAAACGTGCAAGTAACAGAAATTTTAATACTGATATCTTAATTTTGTAACATATGCATGCCTAATCTGACCTCTTTGTGAATATCCAATATAAATTAGTAAAAAAAAGTATGAATGCAAACAGTGAATTAATAAGATTAGCGAATAATGATATATTGGAAATTCACGTTTTCAAAATGGCCATCATTTAAGATGGCTACCAAAAAATCAATATATATGAAGTCCTCAGATGACAAACCTTGTCAATTGTGATGAATATACCATATGACTATATAATAATTTCCTGCAGCAAGCGCTTAACTTATAAGTCAAAGTGAACACGGTTACTAAGGAATTGCAAATGTGTAAAGGCAGTATTAAGTTGTACTACTCTATGTTAATGTGGAGGACAATGTGATAGAATATGATAAACAGAGTGTGCTTTGACAAAACATGTACATGTACATTTCATTTATTGTTAGATATTGTTAACGTCAATTGAGAACATTTGAGCAGTTGAAGTTCTTATAACATTACTTGTATGATATAAAATTCATTATGTCTGCAATCAAAGTTTTTGAAAGTTGTTTCAAATGAATAATATCAACAAAACGAATTATCCAGTAATCAGCCAACTATTATAAATGGCAGGTATACAATTCTTTTCTTGCTTTATTTCTACGTATGAAATAAAATTCTCCTGTTATTCTATGTTGAACAAGCGGTTACACGAACATTGCTTTCAGAGTAATAGTTCATTTTATGATCCTCTTCGTGTCCGCGTTTTAATGCTTTTGTACCCACTACAAAACAAAAGTATAACTTGGGGAGGGGGATAGGCTAGCTTTTTGTCCTGTTTATATAGGTCAAACATATACATTTGTATATATCTTCCACAATGCCTTTTTTTTTTATTATATATAATGAAGACTACATATTTTGGCTTAAAAAAATAATTTCAAGATGGCCGCCATTCAATATGGGTAAATTTCCAAAACTTTTGTTCTACAAGACAATTGGAATCAGCACTGTTATTCTATCAACCAGATTTTATGTCAATATCTTCTCTAATATCATTTTCATGATTTTCTATTATTAATCTATTGAGATCAAACGGCCGCCATTTTAAAATGGCCGCCTCTTCCGCCAATTTCGATTTTCAGATTGGGTCCATAGCTTAAAATGTTGTCCATGACATATATACTACTACTATGCACAATTTCATGCTTTTACAACAATCTGAATAATTTTGTCAAAAATCTGCACAAATCGACTGGACTATTTTTGTCTATTCTTTAATATACTGGTTGCCCATTATTCTCTATTCTCAAAAAATAAATATATACATAACGCAGTAGGCCCTTTTGCAGGTTTAGTTTCTAATGCATTAACCTGGTTCATTGGTTCATTCGTATCTTTTGGAGATGAGTGTTGCGTTAATTTCGTTACACCAGACAAATTGAAAATGGAAATAGAGAATGTGTCAAAGAGACAAAAACCAAACAAAAAACCTGACCAAAAACAAAAAACAGCCAAAAGCCACCAAATGTATACATAAGTTAGTCTTTTATGAGTATTAATTTTTGATCATTTTATAAATGTTTGAGTTAAGTAAGACGGCCATTATCACTGCACTGACATGTAGCACACTTTTTTGTTTTGGGGCAAGCTGAAACACGCTTCCGAGTGCGGGAATTTTTTTCTCGTTGGTGGCCTTCGGCTGTTTTCTGCTCTTTGGTCGGGTTGTTGTCTCTTTGACAAATTCCCCATTTCCATTCTCAATTTTATTATTATTGAGTGGCTGGTTGAAGTCCGCCTGTGGTTGTGAGATTTCCACACTGCCTTAAAATCCCGTTTAAACGTTTGGGTTATTTTCTACTCTTTGGTCGGGTTGTCTCATTGACATATTCCTTATTTATGTATTCATTCTATATACCAAACTAGTACTTTTAAGTAAATTACACCACGATCGAAGTCTTGTTGGTGTTTTTCGGTCAATTTTCCAGTGTGTGTGCGTGTGTGTGTGTGTGTGTGTGTGTGTGTGTGTGTCATTTTTTATATTTAATCTGACGTTTTCAATTTTTATACGAAAAATTTACGAAAATACAGGTTTTTCCCCGACAATACGTTTTTTTTTCCTTATCATATAATGCAGCTATCTATATGCGTAAAAAACGGTTGATTTCAAAACACAAACTAAAAAAAAAACAACAAGAGAGTTTGTAACATATACCAATAACGCATTAGTAAAATTAAGGAAAAGTAAAAATACACAATAATATGACAACGGTCCAGTGAAATAGTCTGAAGTAAACAAATCCAAGAGGAATGATAGTGTACGGTTTTCCTTATTTGTAAAATCACAAATTGATCTTAAATGAATTTAAGTCCCAAACGCTCTTAAAATATATGCCTATATATCCAATCAGGGAGCGTGTAATTCAGTGCCGGTTGCCATTGCTTACTGTTTGTCATAAATGCCGCTATTACGACTATTCTCATAGTAGTGTTCCAGTTAAATGTTGCCTAAAACGTATCATAATATGACGAAATCAATGTAACGTATGTTCAAGCATTGTTCCACATCCAGCGTGTTATATTCACTTAAACCAAACCTTTCTTCGAGTACGCCTATTTCCTATCTCAATAGTTGGTAACGCAACAGGCTCGTGTTGGTGATGGAAATCCTCTCGGATTGGAAAACTATCCAAAACCTCATTCATAGGTTTAACTTGACATGCTCGTCTTTGGTTTAGTAGAGCCAAAAATAGTGCTATCTGACCTTGAACTCTGTGTAACCGTCTCCGCTCTTCAGAGGTTAGCTGAGAAATTGGATCTGATTTTTTCATTTTCTCAAGTTCTTTTTTTATGAATGTTTTAGTAAATCTGACGTCTTTTCTACCTCCGTCTTTAGGTCTCGAAAGTTCTGTTATTCTGGCTTTACTTATGACCTTTCTTGTCGTATTTTTTCTAATTTCTAAACACTCGGCAACAAAACTTGCAATGTCCCTGCTTTCCTTTTCGTTAGAAATATTTAAGTCAGGAAGATAATTTTCAGTTTTTGTACACTGAGCCACGATATCACCGTTATCAATTGTGCTTTCTACAGTCTCTGCGTTTTCATATATTTTATTCCTGTTTTTCGAAGTTTTTCTTTTCGTCTTGCCTTCGTTGCTGTCCTCCACATTTTCTACGATGTTAAAGTGATCATGGCTTATATTTATTCCTGGTACTAGAAAACATGGCGTTTTCTTCTTTCTCGACAGACAGGTAGAACAGTTCGGTCTACACATAGGTCGGTAACAGTCTTTAATATGCGGAATTTCTAATGGGTCAATTGTCTTACCGGATCGATTATGCACTTTCCATGGACTGTGAAAAACTGACAAGTTATTTGCAGTTTCCTTTGATTTTTCTTCTGTTTCGTTAGAGCACTCTTTGCTACCTTGTTCTTGTTCTTTGTTCGAACGTGTTGACAATTTATGATTTTGATTATGTGTGTGCGTTTCAGCATTTTCTAAATGTTCCACACACTGTAACACCGGACTGGAGCCAGAAACGATTTTGTTTGAATCATCAAATACATCGTCTTCAATAAACGAGGATGTTAATCCTGATGAACAATCAACTTGATTTACATCTATTGGTAATTGGTCGATTGAAAGCAGCTGTTTCGTTATACCACCTTGAGATTTAATTTTCCTGCGTCTTGCTGCCCTTAGTACACTTTCTAATTCATTGTAACTACGAACCGTTCCAGTTATTGCTCGTACTTTCTTCGAGCTTCTCTTCTTATTTTCTGTCACGCTGCTACTAAAGTTCAGATTTCGTCCATAATCCGAATGGATTATCTGATCAAGAATAATCTGGGGAACACTAGGAGTCGGAAACGACTCCGATATAGAACTCACGTAAGAAGCTGATCTGATAACCGGTATCCCATCTTGACTTCGACCAGTTGACCGACGTATCTCTTTTAAATCATGACGAACGGTTTTAATGTTATTTTGTAAAGAGTCTTTCGTTAGATTAAACTGTAACGACAAACTTCCGACTTTCCCTCGGAGTTTTGTATCCTCACACACATTTTTCTTTAGTGCAAATAGTTCATTGTCAGAATAATATCCTAAGAGCTGAAACTTAAGCATTATGAAGGATGTTCAAATAAAATGGTATATCCTCAGAAATATGAACCCTGAAATCAAACTATTAAATGAGAGATTCTAATACACTCATAAATATAGTGGTTATGTTACGTCTTATTGACGATCGAGAAAAGATGTAAACAATTCACATCATGAAAATAAGACCATTTTTACGTCATGTCCAACAGCTCTATAAAGGCCAGCAAAACATGAACTTTCATTTGCTGGGTAAAACAAACACTGTCTTTATAATACAGACAAAGATCGTCAAAAGAGACCGTCTAGTTTTTCACGTCTAAATTTCAAAAGAAAACAAACACACAATGATTTGTTACATAGAAAAGAAATTCAGGAAATCATATAATAATAGTCAGTGGGAAAGTTAATGAAAGTTATTTACCATTTGATAAAGTTGCAAATGCTGTGGTTCGGAAAATATTTGTTTAGGGAACTTTGATAATATATGAAGAACGCATTAAAAAAGGTGTCAATCATTTGATAATTTCAATTTTTCCATTTATCAAATTGTTTTTTAATTTGAATTTGAATGTATGGGAAAATATTTCATAAGATACACATAATGTTGAAATATTTCTGTCTAGTTTGTTCGCACTAGAGTCTTCATATCCAATAACTTCGGAGAATATAATAAATTAAGTATAGAGAGCGCTAAACCCTCCCCTTATCTGGGCCAGTGGTGTAACAACACAAATATAAGAAACAAACTGTAAAATTCAGTTGCAATTGGCTTAACTCAAAAGAAATGTACAAGTCACAAAGATTAATCTTGGTGTATACATTCTGTTTACTGAAGCTGTATATCATCTTAATAACGTGTTATATTGTTCTTTTATTTGTCTTTGTATTATTAATATTACTTTTACTGTTTGGTCTGTTTTCAGTAACACCTTTTGACGTGGCTCAGTACTTATATATCCCGTCAATGTGATTGTATTCGCTGGTGTGCTTTGTATATGTGACTTTTCGTGTTTTTTGGTACATATGACGTGGGCCGGCTCTGTATTCTTAAACATTCCGTCATTATTTTTTTGTTCTATTAAAATGCAATTATCTTACTGTGCTTTATGATTTTAAATTCTTTGAACTACAAAATTATTTTAAATCAATATGTTGTTTGTAATATCTTTCATTTTTGTTGGTGTGCTTTGTACGGGCTACTTTTTAGATTGTTTTGGTACATATGTCGTAGTTTTGTACTTTTAACATCCCACCATATATGTCATTGTTCCATTATAATGTCTTTATGTTATTTTTTTATTATAAAATTGAAAATACTTTGAACGACAAAATTAGTTTATATCTCTTCCTGTGTGATGTAACATTCAGTATCATCAAACACGCGACTCTCTACTCGAGTTGATGTGAACCTCGCCATGCAGTCATTTGGGTTGAATTTCAATACGTTACATTGGAATAACCGACTTATCTGCTTATAAATCAACTGGAAAATTCGTTTGTACTGTTGCTGTATCATGTTTCTGCAGCTATGATGTCAAACAAACAAGATGGGTATTACAGTATTTATAAAATTGCATGCCTATTACGGCGATGTTGCCTCCCTTTACGAGACTAGAACCAGTGTTTTTGTCACGATGTTGGATTCCGTCGATGAAATAACAGTTAGGACTGGTGATTCTCAGAACATTATATGTTATTCAGGTCTCAGACAGGGTATATACTGTGACATTCCCGGCTTAGAGTTTATATCCCCTGAGCCGAAGGCGAATTCAGGTCTCAGACAGGGTATATACTGTGACATTCCCGGCTTGGGGCTTATATCCCCTTCGCCGAGACAGGGTATATACTGTGACATTCCCGGCTTAGAGTTTATATCCCCTGAGCCGAAGGCGAAGGGGATATAAGCCCTAAGCCGGGAATGTCACAGTATATACCCTGTCTGAGACCTGAATAACATATATATTACGGATTACCCCTGACTTAATGTTATTTTCCAGTGCAGGTATTTGTTGACAACACATATATATTGAAAAAACCCAACCTGATATGTTCGGCATACGTGAAGGATTTTCTAATTTGCTGTGAACATAATTTTATCGTGTATGTAATGATTTATAATAACACTTTTAACATCAAATTAAAGTATTAAAAGTGTTAATTGCGTGATTTTGTATCAAAAATGTATTATTGACTGAAGCACGTCATTATTTTCCCTCTGTGAACCTCTGACAGTCTGATAGCTTATGACTACGTCACATAGTAACCGGTGTTATGATGACGTTTTTGAGGTTCCAATTGGGGTTAAAAACGTCGTATATACCCCGCCAGTTTCCTGAATATATACATTGAAAAACCCAACCTGATATGTTCGGCATACGTGAAGGATTTTCTAATTTGCTGTGAACATAATTTTATCGTGTATGTAATAATTTATAATAACACTTTTAACATTAAATTTAAGTATTAAAAGTGTAAAATGTGTGATTTTGTATCAAAAATGTATTATTGACTGAAGCACGTCATTATTTTCCCTCTGTGAGCCTCTGACAGTCTGATAGCTTTTGACTACGTCACATAGTAACCGGTGTTATGATGACGTTTTTGAGGTTCCAATTGGGGATAAAAACGTCGTATATACCCCGGCAGTTTCCTGAATATATACTGACATCTCTGTGTTGTTATCCAATCACAAACTTCGACACATTTGTAATCCGTAATATATACAACTCTTCTTGTTTCACAATAGTTAAAATAAATTGAAAGAAATGTAATCTTATATGTACATGTATATATGATGGGGCTCTAATTACATGTTACATACGTTGTTTAACCCATTTCTAATTTACTTTATATGTTTAAAAAAATAGAGCAATTATTCTGCTCATTTTAGGTGCCATGATTTAGAAATAAAGGTTTTGTTTGTTTGATTGTTTGTTTGTGAGCAGACCGAAAGTTGAAAATATCAGTTTTTTTCAAAAAGGATATGTTGATTGTTTCTATACAACTGTTATATTACGGGTGAATTGAGGTGACATAATAATGTAAAACATTGTTTTATACCATCGGATTTTCTTATTGTTTTATGAAAACTAAATGTCCAATTCCGTCCATAGACATGGCTTAAAATAGAACATAGAGGTAAAATATAGTTTTTAGCTTATATCTCGGAAACTAAAGCAATAAAAGCACATACGCACGGCAAAAATGTTCAACAGGTTCAGATTGTTTTGCCCATAAAATTTCAGACGTGTCAGACAACCCTTTGTTTGGTTGCTTTAAACAGGAATAATGGTCAGCAAAGTATGATCTAAAAGTAAATCAACTTGACTAAATTTGTCATTGACTCCTGAATGAGTTATTGCCCTTTATAGTAATTATAATTCTTTCCTCGATCTTGATATATATATATATATATATATATATATATATATATAAGAAAATTATTAAAAGATAATAACGGTTTCAATGCATCACTTTTTTACTAGTACTTTCACTGCTTCCGCAGATCTTCAGGTAATGTGACTTGTATATAAATAAAACAATTGATTGACGTTAACAATAGTATGACGTTAACAAATACAAGGGAGACTACTAATTAATGTCATTTTAAGACTTTAAAATGTTACGTTAAAATTAGAATATCATTTATCATTTAATTCCGGGTTGAGAATGTTTATGAATAATTCTTCTTTCTTCCTCCGGAGAAAATCATTTTGACGATTGACCATATACAATGGAAATATTTTAAATCGTCCATTAGAACAACGATGGAAATGGTCGTTTGCCCTGATGAGTGTTAAATCTTCATGGTTGGTTTGCTGTCTATGTAAAGTCATTCTAGTCCTCAGTTCATTTTTTGTCTCTCCAACATAGAATTCCTCACAATTTGCACATATGACAGTAAAATGTTTTCCATTTTTGAAATAAATTGAACTTCCTTCTATTAAATTTGGACAAGTCATACAACGTTTATCGGTACATTTTTTTACATTTGGCACAGTTTCATTAAAGTCAAATTTTGAAGATGTTAAATATCGTTTCAGACTTTTCGACTGTCTTTTGCTGTTGATAATCTTCTTTTTTTGTAAGACTTTGTCCATTCTTTCACTTTTGTGTAAATTTGTTTCAATTTGTCGCATGAAACTAAATATGTCATAATCTCGCGGATTATAAGTTGTGACAAACGGAATAATTTTGTTTAAATTGTTCGATGATTCCTCGGTAGTTTCGGATCGCCGTGATTCTGTAATAATTGGTCCTTTTGTTAGTGCCTTTTGAATTCCGTAATTAATTACTTGTTCCGGGTAGTGTTGCTTCTTTAAATACTTTTTGAATTCTTCCAGTCTTTTATTGCGTAATATGTCTGTACTTGTAATAGTGATTATTCTTGACGCTAGATTAAAAGGTATATTTAATTTTACATGTTTTGGATGGTTTGAGTAAAAATTTAAATACATATGTGTATCGGTGTCTTTAGAGAAGATATCTGTGACAATCTTATTTTCCTCCGTTATATATATATATCATTAACTGAAAGCTTAATACTAAAATTTATGATAAAAGAGATGATTTCTCATTTCCTATCGTTAATTATCCATTTTTAGATGGTGACGTTCCCTTGTCACCATCTTACGGTGTTTATATATCGCAACTTGTACGATTCGCTCGTATATGCAACAATGTTTTAGATTTTAACGAGAGACATTTATGTATTACTGAAAAATTATTACACCAGGGTTTTCGATATCACAAACTAGTCAAAACATTTACTAAATTTTATCATCGGTATAAGGACATCATTGGTAAATATAGCTCAACATGCAGACTTCTTATACGTTCAGGTATTTCACATCCAATATTTTATGGAAATATTCTTTATAAAGCACAAAAATGTCAGTATTCGCCTCAGAAGCTAACAAAACCTTTAAATAGACTTATTAAGAAGGGATATAGTTACGATACTGTTGTCAGGTCATTAAAGATTGCATATTTTGGCGTTAATATTGATTCACTTATAGGGTCTTTGCATCGGAACTAAACACATTTATTATTAATAAACCAGTTGTTGGCATGACACGGGTTATGTTCTTCTCATATATGTTATGATGGTATGATACTAAACCCCTCACGGGGAGGATTGTGCCTGATATTCATATGATGAAGACATAATTTTCCAATCAGTTTAATTGAGGTCCGGAGCTGGCATGTCAGTTAACTGCTAGTAGTCTGATGTTATTTATGTATTATTGTCATTTTTGTTTATTTTCTTTGGTTACATCTCTTGACATCAGACTCGGACTTCTCTTGAACTGAATTTTAATTTGCGTATTGTTATGCGTTTACTTTTCTGCATTGGCTAGAGGTATAGGGGGAGGGTTGAGATCTCACAAACATGTTTAACCCCGCCGCATTTTTGCGACTGTCCCAAGTCAGGAGCCTCTGGCCTTTGTTAGTCTTGTATTATTTTAACTTTTAGTATGGTGTTCATTATCACTGAACCAGTATATATTTGTTTAGGGGCCAGCTGAAAGACGCCTCCGGGTGCGAGAATTTCTCGTTGCATTGAAGACCTGTTGGTGACCTTCTGCTGTTGTCTGCTCTATGGTCGGATTGTTGTCTCTTTGGCACATTCCCCATTTCCATTCTCAATTTTATTTGTCAGTTTTTGTATAATCTTTTAAAATAAAATCTTCTCTGAAACAAGTATATAAAAAATATATGTAAAAATGTATGTTCATGAAACGACAGCACGACATGCTAGAAATGTGTGTTTAAACCTTGAAATGAGTTGAAAAGTAGTTAAAATCAAACGAAAGATTAGATTTAAATCCACACAGATTCCTTTAAAAAAAATCATTTGTTGCATTGTGTCACGCATCAATTGTAAAAAAAATAATATATCAGATGAGCGACACAGGGTCCTTTCAGTCACTAGCTCTAAAATTTATAGGTGATCATGAGTGACACCTGCTACTTGGAGCCTCTAGTTTTACAATTTTGAACCTAGACATTTTGTCACCTTTATGATTAAGTTCATAAATCAAAAAAAAAAAAAAAAAAAAAAATATGGCTTGAAATATTAATCTTGAATTTAACAAAAAGTGATTTTATTCTTTAGATAATAAGTAGTATAGTGCCGAGATCGTAAAAAGCAAAGGACGTACAATATGTAAACATTAATCACATGTAAGCTACTTTACATGCTGATTATCAAATTATGAAACATTGTTATTAAGGATCAGTATTTAATTTCAATAAATAACTGCAAAGACTTCAGCGGCAAACAAATTTTAACTAATATTAATTGAGTTGACCACTGGTTAGGTAGTCGAAACAAGAATTTCTAGAATTGCACAATGAAAATAAACTGGATATTCAAAACTTTACAAAAATATCACATCCATGTGTTTGTGAATTATTATACATAATTCAGATCAAGGACACCCGTTTGAGTATCTATCAAACACGTGCACGTTAGTTAAACGCTAAAAGTGTTATGTTAAATATTTGTTTCTTTTAATCGGAAATCCATTGAAAACGATTGAACTTAATTAAACTCATACATGACCTTGTAGTCCTGCCGATTGGTGCAGTTATAGAGCAAAATTGCTCACTTGATGAGGAAAGCATTAAACTTTGCACAGTAGTTGGTTATATACCCTTTGATTTCAGCTATGGACCCACTCTGAAAAATCCAATATGGCTGCCATTTTCAACATGGCGGAAAAACGTTATAAATATCAAGATTGTCCGCAAAGTATTCTATATAATTTCGGAAATTAAAGTAATGATTCTTTAAAAATGGTCTTCATGTTCTTGAATTAATTTTAAAATACAAAAAAAAATAATTTGGTTACATCTATAACACATAAATTTGCAAATATGGCTGCATATACAAAAACAAATAGTGAAATTCAAAATGTTAATCAATATGTTACATGTTATTGTAATCGTTCTTTAAACGCTTTTAGTTTTAATGGTTGGAATGAAATAGGTTGAAGCGAGTCGATTGAACGTTGATATAGGTCACTTAAATGTGGTGGAATATTACAATGTAGGTAACTTATCTGAACTTTGAGGCAGTGCCGAGGGCACCTTGTCTCGTGTCTCTTCAATGCCACATCTTACGTCAATTATCACATTTTCATCTGCCGTACCCCCTACATCTTCAAATTATTCTATGCACGGTAATCAATAGGTGTACCTTTCTGCGGGCGGATTAGACGATTGTCATTTAAAATGGTTAAGGGGCAACTATTTCCTTTTTCGACTACATTCATGGTCCTAAAATACACTCCTTGTCAGCACTTTTATTAGTTTTAATGGTAACAGTGATTTCTGAGTTTGGCGGAACTGGGATGGTTCGTTTTATGCAAACATGCTGAGTTGAAATCTCGTTTCGACTGTTAACAAATGCCGCATTTATCACTTAATTGTTGATGGTAAGTGTGGGAGTACTCAGATTTATCACTGCTCTCAGAGTGTCCAAAATATCTAGCCTAAGTATAACATCGTTTGTTAATGGCTCTTTACACACATCCCATCGTAAGTTTACTCTATCAATGTCGAGAGTCGTTCATTATAATCTTCCCAAAAACAAACTGTTCATCCAAACCACGTAGCGTTACGGTCTTAAAACTCCATTATCTGCCGGAATTAATTTCTCATTTACTAATATTATAATTGCAGCAGTGTCCACAATCATGCTCACATTCTGGTCATGTATAGTACCTCGTACTGCTAAGCTCTTTCAAATGGTTTGTCTGATGAAAATATCGGACACCCTTTGCTGTTTAAAGACTCCATTGTTGGGGTTGCAGCTTGATTTGCTCGTGTATCCTGTGAAGGTGACCGTTGTCTGAAATAACCGGGATTTCTGGAGATTGTCCGTGAAGATGCTAACCGTTGTCCTTAGTGGCTATATGATACCTGGCTTAGTGGGGGTGTTGCTGGTCGATAGGCATTAAACGTGGTTGTATTTCTATCTGGCGATCTACCGCGATTTTATTTATCAGGAGATCTTCCACGTGTATATTGATCAGGTGATCTTCCATTGAACTGGTGATCTTCCATGATTATTTGATCAGAAGGACTAATGTTATATTGATCGGCCAATCCACGGTTATGCTGATTAGTTGATAGCATAACATCAGCTAGTTTTGTGACAATTTGTGTGAGGTTATGCACCTCATTTTCCAAAGGACTGCTCATATTTCCTTTATCGGTCGGTGATATTGCGCCATCAGCAAAGTAGACTTGCCAATGTGCATAATTGGCACTTTTTAATCCATATATCGCCATCTGATTGGCTATTGAGGTTTTCAGTTGTTTTAACGCCTTGTTGAATGTTTCTGGGTTCTTCTCTATTACATCAATTTACATGCCTTGCAGAATCTTTTTCTTTACATCCTGGAATGAATTCTTTGGTTCCAATCTGGTTTGATCGTATTTCTTTCTTGCTGAAGCGCTGCTCAAATGCTTCTCTGAAGGCCTTTGAATCCTCATCTGTCATTACCTTGCGAGCGTACTCAAGGCCAACATCGGCCTTGCAATCTGGGAGCGTACACAAATTTTTCCTGTTTTCCCATTGTCATCTACCGGCAGTTCGTTCAAATTGGTAAATGAACGCCTCCCAATTCAAGGATCCTCTTCAATTGAGTATTTGCATTTTGGGAGCTGTGGGCTTAGTCTCCGTTCCCTTGCACCAAGATTTTATTGCCATCGGGTATATTATCTCTCCAATGAGGAGTCTGAAGAAGAGCTATTGCCACACTCTTTTAGTTTCCTCTGCCCGTTCCTTGATCGTTCAGTAGAGTCAGCTTGCTGTTATGGGAAGCGGCCTGTTAGAGCTACAGGAGCTGACGAGGTTGTCATAATTGTTGTGATAAATGTGGGAGAAGGATTTGCCATTGACTCGACGGGAACATACCGTAAGTAGGCACTGCAGTCAGCATTGGACAAACTTGATAGGATCCACTTGCAGCCAATTGTATGTTCTTAAATGGAGGTTGTTGTTGAATAATTTGAACTGTCTCATGCAGGGCCCTGACATATGACTTTCGACTTTAGGTGAAGACACCTTCAACGGAATTGGCACGGTTGATGGTTCATGCGAACTATAATTGGGGAAAGACCAAAGGCTTTGTTGTTTACTTTTGGTAAACTTGCGTTGTACTGACTAAGGTCAAATTTTGGCTTAGATGATATGTCCATTGCTGGAATTTTAACTTCTTTATTTCGATTGTCCACTAATTCACTTACAACAGGCAACAGATGCCAGTTGTTGGAAGGTACCCTGCTGTACAAATGCACTTTTAAATTGAACTGTGTCTCCTTCCTCATTTGTTGTCAGCTTGTCCATCCATTTCACCACAACATTGAATATCTTATTGGTCTGACCATCAATTCTGCCAAGCAATTAACACTAGCCTTGTGATCTATTCTGTCTTCAGACTGCTGAATTTGCTGGGATATTGCTCCCATCTGTTCGTTATTAATATCCCTTGCCTCATTCTGTTCATGCAGCTTGCATCGTAATTAGACCGACACATATTTGATCAATTCGCGCTTCGCTCTGTTTTATATTGCGGTAAATCTCACCTGTTTTTTTAGCGTTAGATTTCCTATCTGCTAAAAATTCTTGGTACAATTGTTTAATAGTCATTTCTGAAAGGGTCTTTAGCTGTGGGTTTCTCCAGATCCCCAAATGATTCAGTTTCTGCCATTTCAATGTCCTTGTCCTTGTTGTCCTCTATTCCTGCCATTTCACTGATATGTGTTTAAATGATTCTCAATTCACAGTATAATATCTCAAATTGCAAAATATTGCAACCAAGATATAAGATAGGCACTGAATAATATCTTAGGGCAAAAAAATCCCAAATCACAGCTTTTCAAGGTCTGACCCAAGACAACTAATAGTGCAGCTTTTAATGAAAGCTACTACTGCAGCTTTTTATGAAAGCTACTTCTTTGTGGTTGAAATGACAAGCCAGGCAAAATCAAAAAGGTCAGAACTGCGACAGAGACTAAATGACACTATAAACCAATAAAATGCTTAAATTCAGGTTTTATCTCAATAATGAATATTTGCTTTTTTTTCAAGGCGGCCATTTTGAATTTCAAAGATATATCGAAACAAAATCTTGCTAAGTACACCAATTTATTCAAATATGTTGATTTTTGTACTTTCAGCATCAAATCCACTGTGGTTTGTTCAATACTGGAAAATATTTTAAAATGTATGGCAGCCATCTTGAATGTTGAGGGTGGGTCCATAGCTAGTATTTCTCAATATACAAAAATGTACCATCATGCAAAATTTGGTGCTTTCCTCATTTTTTGAGCAATTTTTTCACCGATCGGCCGGACTATTGTTAAAAATCGAGAGAAAGATGTTTAATGAAATAACAAAAATATACTACACATTATTTAGCAAAGTAAATAAAAGTTGTTTACTTTTGTCACACTTGAATATTAGATTTCATTTTCCAACTATGATCCTATATCATGATCTATTCGTTAACTTATGGGAAAATGAAGACAATGCCTAAAAGGGCTATAAAAATCCATAAGTCATAGAATGACAGACACAAAAGGTATAGAAAACAAGAATGTGTCCCCAGTACACGGATGCCCCATCCGCACTATCATTTTCTATGTTTAGTGGACCGTGAAAATGGGGGGGGGGGTTCTCTAATATGTCATCAAAATTAGAAATATCATATCATAGGGAACATGTGTACTAAGTTTCAAGTTGTTTGGACTTCAACTTCATCAAAAACTATACCTCGACCAAAAACTTAAACCTGAAGCGGGACAGACGGTCGAACGGACGGACGAACGGATGAACGAACGAACGGACGGACGGAAGTACAGACCAGAAAGCATTATGCTCATAAATGGGGCATAATGAAGATAAACAGAAAAACTAATAAATAGGCGATGTAAGTGGTGAACAAACCAGTTTTATCAATAAATAAACGAAAGGAGGCTGTTTTCTGTGTTCATGTAGATAGCATTCCTAGCGAAAAGTACCAAATGAATATCTGTTGTTCAATCGAACTTTAGGGGAACATATGTGTCATGTTCGTCAAACAGTCAAATGTGAAACTATGCACATTGCAAAATGTATAATTTTCTCTATTTGATACGCAATAAGAAAAAAATACTTAACTTCCCATGTTAATGCACCAACATACTTGTTTAGGTTTCGTCGTTTTGGTTGTCATCAGACTACCTGGTCAATTCAACCAGAATGGAAACGAATATCTGTCGAATGATATTTTTCATTTACTTCCAATCATGAAGATGAAAACTATTACAACCTTAATGCAATCTTTGACAGTTTTCAAAAGACTCAACTGAAACGTTACAACGAAAAGAAATAATTTGAAACTTTAAGCAGTTCATGATCGGCACATCCTCTATAAATACAATCGACGCTCATTTAATGATAATCCGGTTGTAAATTGTAAATAAGGCGGCATTTGTGGCACGTATATAGTTCCCCTTGAAACCATAGAAAAATATCTTTTTATCGGAAACTATATGGCTATTTTAGACGAACATTTCTAGTAATGATAACGACAATCTCTGATTCAGGTCAGAAAAATAAGAGAGTTTGCCTTGTAGTATCAAAAACTAATAGGCAATATTTTCCGATTCATGAGCAATTCAGTAATGGGCACATTCGCCAGGAGTGGGATGAATGCTCATATGAACCTCTAGTTTTGTTAATAATTTCTTTACCGACGACTTTTACCTTTCGTAAAATCGATATAAGTGATCTCTAAGAACTAATATTAAAAAAGTGAATTTAATTTATCTTTGAGATCATATATTACAAAAGTGTTTAGTGATCTATATGTGATCAAATATTAAAAAAGTTAAGATCCGAATTAGAGTTATCCTTCTTAGCTTATAACCGACTAGCCAGACTGAGAGACAAATACAATACAGGTTGATCAAAATTAGAATGAAGGTATTTCTCACGAGAGCAATTTCTACAAAATTTACGGTATCACAAGCTTTTGTTCATACCTCAAGATTCTGATAACTTTATGTCGTATTTTGAATATGTAATAAATTTGTAAATCACTTATAAACAAGGAAGATGTGGTTGGATTGCCCAGGTGACAACTCTCCACAATAGACCAAGTGACACAGAAATTAACAACTATAGGTCACCGTACGACCTTCAACCAAGACCCGAAATGACAAAAAGTCAAACAATTCAAACGAGAAAACTAACGGACTAATTTACATACAAAAAATAACGAAAAACAAATATGTAACACATAAACAAACGACAACAACTAAATAACAGTTTCCTGACTTGGGACAGGCAAATACATACATAATGTGGCGGGGTTAAACATGTTAGCGGGATCCCAACCCTCCCCTAACTTCGAATAGTGGTGTACCGGTACAACATAAGAACAAACTATAAAAATCAGTTGACTGCCTTGAAGGCTTAACTCATCAGATGGATTCAAATAGATATACTACACAGAGAGGACGTAGCCGGCTACTTGTATATCCCAACCACAAAAAGATATCTGAGAGTACTCGCAGTTACTGACAGCTAGTTTATAACCACATCAACCAACAACAAAAATCATTCATATAAGACTAAATTATCAATCAGTACACAACCAACATCAAATTGATTTAGTTTAAAGTCGTCATAAACAGTCAGAGAAATACATGACATTGTGCAATGCGAAGATACAGGTATCGACATATTGTAGATCCGTGTATGGACATGTATATGTATTTAACAATAATATTTAGTTTGCTTTTAATTTACTGATAACAAATCAATATTAATACCAATAAAAACAATATTTAATCATTATGTCTTCTTTTCTTTTAAAGAGAGTTCAAGGCTTCGACATATTTATACCATTCCAAAACTCTACAGAAAATTAAATTTCAGTACAAGATTTGCGAAATATGCAAAAAATGTATCGATTGTAAAATTATTTCTATTTTTTGTAAAATTGCACAGCCTATAATTTTCAAAGTTTTCCCCTTAACCTTATTTTAAGTTAGATGTTTAAATATTTTTTTTATTTCATTGAATTTGCCAACTTATGATTGATTAAATCACTAGCAACAAAAATGACCATTAGGAAAATAATCTTTATGGGTTGAAAATTTTATATTTTTATCATGTGATGTATCACAATTCAGTGTGATTACAAAAGGAATGTTTAATATGTGACAAGAAGGCAACTACTAAGGCAAACAACGAGGGTTGCCAGTTATCTAATTAATCATAAGTTGGTAAAATTCAATGAAATAAAAAAAAGTCGCCTCTAGATTTCTTTAAGACCAATTTCAAATAAATTTGTATCGCTGAAATTTACTTTCTAGTTCTAGTTCGTCCCAGAGCATGTGTTTGATTGTGCAAAATACGTATATATACCTCCATTTTGTAAATTCTAAATATTCATTACTCTATAGATACTCAATAAGGACCCCACAAAATGAAATCCTTCCCACAGAGTATAGCTATAGTAAAACAGATTCTATCAATAATAAAGAACATTCCACCGCTAATATCGAAAACCATAAATCGAAGAAGAATAGACATCGCCAAAGCCAAAAGAGAAGAGAAACAAATTTAAAGTTCACAAACCATTATAAGAAAACTTACGACTGAGCAACAGTAAGAAAACGTCTGACATATAAAAGTAGGAAGATATGCCATTATTGCCATTCATAGAGTGACCAAAGGACATAGACGATATCAGCTATTATTTCCGTATGGCCTTCAACAATGAGCAACAGACTCTACATGCAGGGAGCACAAATAGATGATAAACCAACTCTGCAGGGAGTAGTGTATAAACTTAGAGATCAAGATATTTACACTCTTTTAATGTGATGTTGTGCATGGTGCTGTCACATATAGATGAAAGTTCAAAATGATGAAAACTCGAAGATACCTCTTTTAGTAAAGTTTTCTTTTTATATTACAACTTATCGATTACTAACAATAGTTCAAGGGATATCAAACAGAGGGTGCAGAGCTGAATATTTTTTTTCTCAAATTCAATGAGATATAGTATCAAAAAACGTAATCAATCTCTATATTGTTCAGTGAAAGGACCTCATTCATATAGTCCCAATCTTAAGTTGTCTATATTGTGTTTTGTAATCAGTTGTTTGTCTGCACGTCCGAATACATAGATAAGACCCTTGGTTTTCCTGATTGGATGGTTTTACACTGTCACTTCTCATAAGCCCTTTATAGCTTACTGTTCGGTGTGAGCCAAGGCTCTGTGTTAAAGGCCGTGCTTTGATCTATAATAGTTTACTTATACAACTTGCGACTTGAATGGACAGTTGTATCATTGCTACTCATGATACCACATCTTCGTATATATCTATTTTAAATATCATTATAGAATCAAATATTCCTATTATGCAAATGGCAGTTTTGGTAAAGAACTATATTTTATCTACATTAATTTTTTTTCCCTAGAAGACCTTCATTTACAATAAAAAAAAGTTGCAAATGTAAACTTGAAGGATCAATTTTGTTTTAGAAGTTGTTTGTTTCCAATGGCAAATGTTTGCCATGATCACTTTTTGTATTGCTATTTATTATTAACAATCTGATCCATCAGTAAAACATATTTATTTAGTTCTAAAGGATGCAGTTAATTGTCTCAAATCTGATGTTAACGTACATATTTGACACCTATTTGGAAAACCATGGTGATAATGTATACACATAGTGTTTTACTTATATAGTGTGGGTTCTTTATAGTTTTAATTGCTGATGTAGGACTATGTCCGGCATAACTTCACAGCTTACCCTTAAACGTCCGGATACCATTGCAATCCAGATGTTAACAAGATATCCTAACTATTGTAAGTTATGTACCAAGCACCAATAGATAAGATATTATAAATCCTTTTTTTATAACTAGACTCTACATAAGGGGGTTTTCTTTGACGTCCGTGTCGCCTAGAAATGTGACATCTTTTAAATATAAAGAAATATGGGTAACGTTAGCACCATTTGTTTTACCGTTTCGAAGTTCTCAAAAAAAAATATTTAGAAAATAATCATAGTTTAGTCAGGGAATTTCCTTTTAAAAGACTTTTGATCTGCAGTATTAATCGAACACGCCTTGCACTGATTTTTTTTTAAAGTTCCTGGAATTCTTAATATATTTTTTTTTCGTTTTAAGCATAGAAAAATGAAGATACAGATCTCAAAAATATTAATTCTAATTAAATTCAATAATCTGCTTCCGTAGCGTGCATTCGCTATCTTTTCACCTATTATTAATGTATAGATTTTGGATCATTTAATAGCTCCAGATAATTGCAGGGATTTCTTGATCGTCAAGAAACAATGAAATCGATGCCGTTAGCCAATAAAGATATTAGGAGTGCCTTTGTATATTAACAATCGTTTTTGACAATCAATAATATCCGCTACCGTAACAGAAAAGGTGATTAGTCGCAAGGTAAAATCTCCCCCACGTGTTCGCTACTGTTTATAGGATTAGTTGGATTGTGGGTATTGCAGTCCGCCATTTTGTTGTGTGTTTGTACTGTCTTGTCTGTGTGTGTTTTCACGTGGAAATAGGTAAGCTTATTGTTTATTTATCACATAATTGACACTATTAATCAAGGGTATTTTAATTTTTAAGTCCGATCGAATTTTGCAATTTAACTGACAGTGGCTTTCTTTTCCACATTGATTTTCTGAAGTGAATGTCATCGCGCTTTCACTATTTAGAAATTTTCCCGCAGTTTTTCGTCACGATTTTATGAATTGAAACCAATGTGTAGTAGCAAAATGAAACGAATAATTTTTGCTAAAACCAAAATTTTATTATTTAAATAAAATATTTGTATGAGCGTAAAATTTCATAAGAAGGAAAGTTATTTTTTTTTATAAATTCGTCTGCACACCTTTCTAGATAGAATGAAAACAATGAGGTTTAAAACCACGTGCTTTCATCTATTTTTTTCTAGTATTTTTTCTTCTTCAATGAACTGCTATAAGATGGCCAAATTCATCAATTTCGAAGTTATTTAGAACTTGACACATGTAGTATTCCCTGGTGTATTGCATTTTTGTGTATTGCCTTCCCAGGTGAGAGACAATCAATTTGACATTTATTTCTGCCAGGTTATGACATATATAATGGGTTGTTCTCACTCATTGTCACAAATTATTGTTGTTTTATTCATATCACAGATATTAAGAATAACTATTACTATACTTAGTAATTTATTTTATGTTAATTAGAGAGGTCTATAATATGCAAATGTTTTTCCTTATATATATAAACAATTTATACTGTACTTCCAATGCTTTTTTTATTTACAACATGCAGCATGTATTCAGAATATATATAATGTGATTTATAGAAATTGACATTGACATACCTTGGGGTAAATCTACATTGGTATATTTAGCATACCTACATGTGTGCATTAATAAATATTAATTATAAATTAATTCAATTACTTAGGTTGAAGTGTGAACAAAAAGTTTACTAAGCACTTTCATAATATATGAGTACTCTTATTACAGTAGCATGAGTAGTGAAAGTGTTACACAATCCTGTGTGAATGAGCTACTTCTGAAGTTCTACAACTGAAAACCTTGCAAATTTTATTGCACAGCTTTTAGTACCCTTGCATGTAAAGTTTGGATTTATTAGTAAATTTCAAAAGAATTAAGCCTATAAAATTATTATTGGTTCTAAATCAGTATATTTTTACCTAAAATTTCATCTTGTTTTGAACCTTGTGAATTATTTCAACTTATGAATATAAGCAATAAATTTCATGCAATAATCAAGTGTAAATTATCCATTATAATGACAACTTCAGCAGGTCAAAGGCAGTTTGGAATATTAATTTACTTGATTCAATTAATAAATATACATGTACATTTTTGTATAGCATTTAAAAAACTGATATAAAGTCCTAAAATAAATATATAAAAAACAAAATATATTTGAACTCTAGAAAGACCTAGTTACTTGTAAACAGACAGATAACTAAATGAAAATTATATAATTTTAAATAGATATTTTTTGTCAAGTACAAAATTTGGTTATCTAGTTGCAAATTTTGGAACATAAACCTGTGAAACCACTGTTGTGATTTAATAGATTGTATGAGAGCCTTCTACACATAGAATAGTAGGGTAACTCCGTTAAATCTTTTAGGTTCATTGATCATGAGTAATTCATTTGTGGTATGGGTTTAGCTTTTCAGTCAGTTAATTTGATAAAACATTTGTTAAAGATACAAAGAATTAAGATATATTAAAGAATACCAATTTGTACAATGAATATTTATCGTTATATCGAACTTTAAATACACAGAACATTGAAAAGACGCATAGGGGGATATTATATATTATTGTGTAGAAATATGAGAATTTGTTAGATATAACACTGTGGGATAAACAAATATTCTTCATACAACGGTTCTTTCTTATTATATTGCCCTAAGGCCTTTTAAATCCAATGGCTAGGTCCATTCTTATCTGGTTACATGGATTGAAAATCAATGATTTGCACCATTCACTCTTTTTAAAAAAATCGTCTTTTTATTCATCAGATTTACAGTAAGGTTACAGTGGCCTGGCCATATCCATGATATCACACTTTCTGTATTTTTGTCTATAGATTTCAGATGGTTTCATTGAAGCTTGAAATGATATAGATATGTTTCCTAATTGACCTTTAGTCTTGCTTTCTACGATATTTTCTTTTAAGAATAAATCAGTGGCAGCATTATTTCTTTTTGGCCAAAATAAAATATACTGTAGTCCTATTTACCAAAATAAATTATGGTCATATTTAGCATGTTTATAATAGCAGTTAAGTGGTGATCCTGGTATTTGGGTTTGATACCATAAACCAGGAGTCTATTTTCAGGCGAGGGAGGGGGGGGGGGGTCTTTTTTTTTTATCATCATCTGTGTCTGTCAACCATTATCTTTGAATTCAAACTTAAAATTTTGATACGTTAATTACCATACCTGCTCCATTTTTGGAAATATCAAACCTGTAATTGTTTTGCCTTGTTAAAGTGAAAAATAACATAACTTAGCTTTTGGATTGTGCCCTTCTCCCCATATCTACAGTATAAATCAAACTAAAACAGTAATTTGCCTTTTCTGCTTTTAGGCCCTAAAAATGTCTGTTTACTGTTACATTGCACTTTCTGAAAAAAATAAGGTCTGGTATTTTATAGGCAAAATCATAAAAAAGCCTTCTCTGATCCTGTATTGCTTTTACCATGTTTACTGGTTTAATAGCAGCTATTTGTAGAAGTTGTTTTTGTCAATCAGATATACGACACAATGTTATTCTCAGATTTAATTGTTGGCGATCTTCTGCATTCAGCAGTTGATCAGAAAGAATATCACTGTCAAGTACAATACTGGTGAAAATATCAACTGCATAATTTTCAGTACAAAAAAGTTATTAGGCCACCCTTAAAAAATTGTTTGTTTGGCATTGCCGACCCACACTATCAGCAGGTGGGTAGGTAGGTAGGGATTTTTTTTTTTTTTTTTACATTTAAAAACCTTATACATGTAAATCATGAAGTCTCCAGATCAATGTTGTCTAAAGCATTGCAGCATTGTTGTGTGTACATGCTGGTGGTTTCTTTGAAAGGGGTCAACCATCAATGTCACATTCTACATCATATGGATAATTTCACGTAAGACAGTCAGTTTTATTGGCAAAGTTAACCAACGTACCCAGAAAAAAACACAGAACTGAGGCAGGAAACTGACAAATTAACCATATAAAATGTATGATGTGAAAATTGAACTTTTATTGTGGGACTGCCCATTGAACAGAGCCCTGATGTCACATCTTGAAGTTGTGGTCACAGTTTGGTAAAATTCCCATAAGTTAAATGGCTCAACCACTACGGCTCCTTGTACAAATGGACAAAGATTTAAAACTTTGCTTTCGTTTTATAAACATCACTTTCTACACCATATGGGTAACTTCATGGCAGTCAGTTTTAGTGCCGTACTTAACCGTAGTACTTGAAGGAAAATGCCAACCTGTGGGAGGAAACTGACTAACCTTATCACATCTGATATGAAAATCAAACCTTAATTTTGCAACTGCCAAACTAGGGCTCAAACCAATACCATGAATACCTGGAGGCTAGTAATCATACATGTAAGGTGTGACAAACTACCATACAAACATGCCTACTTCCTGATAAGTTTTGAGGATAAAGGATCTGTTCCAAATTAGGATAGCAAAATATTAAAAATTTGGAAGGTTGGCACAAATAGACATGGTGTTTATACTAATATTATCCAAGTGCAAGTGCAAGGTTTTTCAGGGAAAGGTTTAAAACGTATGATAAATTCAAAATGGAAATATGCATCAGGACAGACAATTTTTGCAGATAAATAAATTATGGGTTGTAATGCTTGTTTGATTAACAGAAATCTGGAAATGCATTACATGAATACAGATAAATTAATGAGCCCTTAGAATTGTGGAAAAGGAGGGGATTTTATTCATCACTAGTACACTGGATACATTTATAAATATGTTTCTGTCAGTATCTTTTATGTTTTAAGAATTATCTTATTCATGTTAAGAAGAAAGGCAAGAAAAGGGGGAAGTACTTCAATTGACACAAGATGCTAGTCTTTAAAATATGTATGTTTTGTACCAGGCTAGCATCATGAGCATCTACTGGTACAAAACTACTATAAACCTGTAAATCATTATGGTCTTTAAGCTTTGGTGCTTACAGCCATAATTATCTTGAATGCATCATTGTGGTTCTGACTATAGTAGATACGTTGTTCTCTGGTTCAAGGGAAAATTTGTCAATGATAAATTTCAAATATTTAATAAGTTCATCAAAAGGTAAGAGCCACGCATATTTGTTCTGTGATGTCCCGGTGAAAAACTTCTAACTTATGAAGCGACAAAGTCAAGCAGAAATCATCTGTTTCTGCTTTACAAAAGATAAAATTGAGTCCTCTACAAGGTCTCTCAGAACGTTTCTTTCAAAGAATAGCTGAAATTTGATTTTTGATAAAATCCATCTCCCTTAACCAATGCATTGCAGCATGGGGAGATGCCTTCCCCTGCCGCCTCTTTGACATTACTTTTGGCAGACTTTTTCTATTCCATGTCATTTAAATGTTTGCTCCCAATACAGTGTAAGGCAAGCGCTTTTAAGATCATGATTTGCGATAAGTAAATCCAGGAACAAACTCGGCGGATACGATCAATTTCCGGCACAATTTCGATTTTTTTAAATAAAAAAAAATAAATTTCTGAAACGCAAATAAAATTATTTGGGCGGCAAGTTTTTCAGTGGGTCGGGCGGCAATGCCAAACAAATGAAATTTTATTTTAGGCCTTACATGTACTTCAAAATGAGTACTTTGAAGCACTCATTTTTATCTCCCTTATTTACAGTCTTACTAGACTTAGCTAGATAATGTTTGCAGAATTATTTTTTTTTCAGTTTCATTTAGTATATTAAAAAACTTAATTGCTATACTTTTTTCAAGCAGTGTATTTTTCTGGGTAGAAGGGATTACATAATGACTTCATCTAACATCAGGATTACCATGATAAAATCTTGTATGTTAGCAAATATCTTGTTAAGCAGGAAGTCACTGAGAGCACCCACATGTTCATAATAAAAACCTCTAGTTTCTAGGATAAATACAACTGTTTTATCAGAAATTGTGAGAGTTTCAATTAGGTCCTTCCTTATTCTACTTGTGTACCATATTAAGTTTCAGTGAAGTCAATATTACCATAGTGAATTTCAAAAGCTCATTTCAAATCAGAATGCTTTGGTTTATCTGAGAAATGAGGAAAGATAGAATCTTACATAGATCTTCAGTATCAAGTTCAAACATAGTCATTATCAGAAGACTTTATTTTTTGCATTATATATGGAGCTGATAAAAAAAGAAGCATTTTGCACATATTATTTTGTAACTTATATAATAATTGTCCAGGACATCCTAATTTAAAAAAAAGTTTTAAATCCAGAGTTAAAATTAGGGGAATTCTTCTAATGGAAATTGCATTTTATGATTATTTACTGATTTGGTAATTTAGTGTTATTAACACAACTAATTAAACTTTTTTTTAAGGACTAAAAAAATTGATACATGTATCATTAGAGTAAAGACATTTTACCATTGAGATACATTTTGTATATTTATTAACAAACAAGTTGAACATGAAAGCATTGGAAGCTAGATTCAGTGATAATAGATACTGTTGAAGTGCTAATCAGACAGGAATCCTCCAAGTAGATAAAAATATCAAAAATATTAAAAACAGTTGAAGCCAACACAAGTTGTAGACAACTGTTCTTGTCACATTGATCTAAAAGAATTTTTTTCTCTGGTTTCACATTTTGGCCAAATACTACTTTGAAAGCCATTGATTTATAAATACTTTAGGAGTATATGACCAAAAGGGACATACATTTTAAGCAGAAAAGCCAAAACCCTCACAGACTACGGTCAAGTTATATGATATAAAAATAAGTAAAAGATTTTTTTTCATGTTATAACAGTTTGTCTGCACTTAGTTAGTGACTGGGAAATACACTAGATCTATAACAGTGTAATGGCTTTTAGATTCAAATTGTTATTTATAAAGAATGATGGTGTTCTAGACGAATTAATACGAGGTTGAGACATCTCTCCTCTTAACAGACTTACTAAAAAAAAATGTTATTTTACTTTAAAACAGAGAAAGGTCTTCCTGTGCAAGGTTCTGGATTAGACTTCAAACCATTAAAATTTGTAATTAGATTTGATAAGGATATAAGATAAAGGCAGATGATTGAACAGGGCTAGAAGACATGCAAGATGTATCTGTTTACCTCTTAACAAGAGTAAAAAGATAGTCATCTGTTATGGTAATTAGGCTGATCATGTAACACAAAATATACCTCGCCATGCTATGTTTTAGTTGTATCTGTTAATGTTCCATTCAAATACAGATCTACAGCATTCTCAATTCTCAAAAGCTTATTGAGGAATGGTTCCAACAGACAAAATAATTAGGTGTTAAGAGATAGATCATAAACTGATAATTGAAAACGATTTTAAAGCTGTTTTTTTATCATTGGCTATTTAATAGTTGCATACTTAAAGTTGCTTCCTAACCAAGGTGCTCTTCATAAGATTTTTAATGTTATTAATCTATCTGCTTTGGAAAATATCTATCAAAAAATCGGTTAAGATGTTAGGTTTGTATAATGTATTAATTGCTTTGGAATTTGGCTGATAGATAATTCAAGTATTTTTACTATGCAGCTAAAGTATTTGTCTAGGTGAGGGAAAAAACGTATAGAAACCCATTTCTTTTCCCTGTGTGAAGTATAATGATATAAAAAACCCATTGGAAACAGAAGTGAAACAATAGGAAATTTAAAGTTTGAACCAAAAAAATACTGTTTCATATTTCATTATAGTTGCAAGCTTATTCTAGAATTCATTTTATAAGAAAAATAATTTCCTATTGGAAAATTTGTGTTTGTTTACAATACCCTTGAAGATCATATTTGTTTTCCAGTAAATTTAAACTTCCTTCTAAACAATAGACTGAAACAGGACAGATTTTTCTAAGAAATTTTGTTTAAAATCCTTAAAAAAAATTATGAAACAAAAAATAGATGATTTGAGAGAACATATTAATCAAATCAAAACAAAATAAGAGTTGTAGTGAAAAGAGAAGAGAAGCAAACAAATCAAGGCAAAATGATAGGTACAAATTGTCAAAACATAAAATATTGGTTTCTTTTTGAGCTTGATGTCAAATGCCTAGTACTTCACAAAAGATTTTATTGCCTTTTCAAAGGAACACATCATTTTCAATTCCATATTTGAATTTCAGAAAAGAAAACACCAAGTACCTACTTTTAAATTCTTCAGTTTAGCCTAACGTCATTGGAGTAATGTTTTAAATTGGAAAGATTAGTTACATTTGTTCTGAAATATTATCCTTAGTTACATGCTCTTTATTTATATATTTGTCTACTTCATAAAACATTTAATTTTGTTTTTCAGAAATCATGAATTCACAAACTCAGAATGGCCATAGAGAAGAACCAGACCCTGATACAATTAAAATGTTTGTTGGTCAGATTCCACGGTCGATGGATGAGAATGAAATAAGGAAAATGTTTGAAGAGTTTGGACCAGTGTTTCAATTAAATGTGTTACGTGATAAATTAACAGGACAGAGTAAAGGTAATGCTAAAACTAGCTTTTCCTATTGCCTCTCATACATTTTCCGCTTAATCATAATGTGGCTAGATTTTTTCATCATTTTCTTATAAATATCTAGAAAGATTTGATAATAGGCCTCTGGAATCACCAAATTGAAATCTTCAAAGTGTCTGTAAAAAGCCAGCAATTTATACTGCGCACAGACTCTTGTTTGCAATATTTAAAATTGATATGCTGGTTTTTACATTGTTAAAACTTAAATGTATCAGACCTTGGTTTTGTATTTAAAAGACGTGTTCTAAACCAATACAATTCACTTTCAAGACTAATTTGAAGTGGTTTTTGCAGTCATGTTTCTAGATTTATTTGTGAAAGTGTTTTCTATTTCTATTTGTATTCTGTTGCAAGTATTAACTTTATATGAACAACAATATACTGCAAAATTGAATCCAGTTTGTATATTCTACACACATATGATATAACTGTCACAGTCTATCATGGCTGTCCAGTTTGTATATTCTATACACATATGATATAACTGTCACAGTCTATCATGGCTGTCCAGTTTAGTACTAAAAGATGTCATATTCTTGATGGAATCATAAAAGTTCATGGCAACACAAACATATTCATAGGGAGGTTAGTTATAGTGATGTGGATATTTACCTATGTCACTTACACCTGATTTCTATGTGATAGCTATTATCTGTAGGTGTCTCAAGGTTCCTTGTGTAGTAAGGTTAACCTATTGTTTGTCCGTAGTTTGATAATGATTATTACTAGGTGGTAAAATGTGACATCTTCATATAGGTGAATAGAGATTCAGATTTTCAGAACGAATTCTACCCTTCATGGATGTATATACTTCCTGGCTGACTGCAGTTTGTCTACACGCTATACTTTTATTGTCCAAATGTTACAACTATATCGAGAATTCACTGATCCTGGAACCAGAAGGCATATCAGGATTTCTTGCTGTAATGAAGACCCATTGGTGGCCTTAGGCTGTTTTCTGCTCTTTGGTCAGGTTGTTGTCTCTTTGATATATTCCTCATTTCCATTCTCTATTTTATCATATGCATTGTAAAATGAACAATAAGTGGCTTAAACTTTATGTTTGGGATTTTTAAAATTTTCTCAGTTTCTAGTGGTTGTAAATGTTATGAGACAATCTAATTTGAGAACACCATCTTTTCTCCTTTAGGTTTTCAGAAGGCAATTGCTTTACAATTTAAACAGCAGTCACAGCTTATCTTTTCAACCAAATTCATCATAATTTGTTTAACCCAATTATTTCAGTATGACTTTAATAATACCATACAGGACTCGTATAGTTTGGGATTGACAAGCAATTTGCCGATTTAATGGAGGAATCAATCTTACCAACCGATTATAAAACATGTCTTTCAACAAATCCATATTGTCTAGTACATTAAAAAGGTCTTATTGATCATTCTTCTATTCGATCATTGCTGAGTATACATTTTATGCTTAAAAAAATCTGATGACAATTGGCGAAAAAAACACAATTCCATTTTTTGTCTCAGATTGAAAGAAATAGTCAGACTTTTTTTTTTATTTAATTTGATTTGAATGTTTGTCTTGTTTTCAAGTACTGGGAGTGTTCTGTTGAAATCAGATTTTCACTGTGATTGGAATAAGAAATGTTGTACAATTAAATTTTAAATTGTGATTTGAAAATAGGCCTAAGCATTAAAAAAACAGTTAGATTGTCAGCAAGCAACAAAATTTAATAGTTAAGAAATTGAAAAGAATCAATATGTTCTACATTCGGTATTTAGTGAGAGACATTTTGATTTGTTATAAACTTAGTTTTCTATTCTTTTTTGCTGAAAACTGGAGGCATGACAAGTCTACTTTTAGAATTTTCAGATGTGCATTTGCTTTACTTCTATTATTTGAAAATAGTTTTGAAGTACCAAATTATAGAGATTTGAAGATTAACCATGCATACTTTGTAGACAAAGTTTATGAATTATTTCAAATTTACAAAATCTATGGGGATTACACTTGAGAACATGAAGAGGAAATTAAATTAGCCAATAAAGGACAAAATTGGTCTGAAATTTATTACGTAATCTAATCTTATTACTATTAAATGAATAAAAAGAGTCTGGAATATTTCAGCCTAGAAGTAGATGTTGTAGGAAATCTCTGTGATAATTATGTTTATTAGTAATAAATGGGAGGCCAATTTTCTTAAAATAGTGAATTGCATGCAGTGCCTATTTATCTTTACTATTCTTCTTTGATCCTAGCAATTCAACTTCACTTATGAAAGTAATGAAGTTTTTTGTAGTTTATATTGAATGATTGACAGCCAGTATAATTTTTATGTCTCAATTTTATTATTGTTGCCAAGTTTCTACGGATTGTTGACCATATGTTTAGAAATCATGCAGTGTTTGTTTCTCCATACACAAGTAACAAAACGTTAACTGTATAGAACTCTGTAATAAAGTATGTTTTACTGCTAACTGTGTAGAACGAGGTAATAAAGCATGTTTACGACTTTAAGGATCATTTGTTCTACTGTTTTCCCCCATTAATCCACATTGTGCAAATGGTTAGTAGGATTATGTGTATAATCCCCCTACAATACTGAAGTACTATTGGGTGAATCATGACATATTACGTCAGGTGATAACATTGTTGGCCTACATTTCCTTTCTAGGCCTGTATGTACTGTAGTCTTAAGTGTTCACTCGTCTTACTCTGATGACAATGCATTGCAGACTGTCATATAGCATACATGTAGTATGAATGGATGCATTTTTCTGAGTTACTCTCTGAATAATAGTTAAATACCAGAGTTCGCGAAAAGTGACAGTCCTCAGGATTTTACCACCAAAATTTTGCGTAGAACTGACACAATTTTAGTATTTTTCAATAGAATTAATAGTAAGGACCAGTAGATTTTCTTCAAGGACCACCAGGGAAAAAAAGATTTCGCGAACTCTGAAATACAGCAAGGAGGGGTGTAAAAGTACTTGGTAATATGATTTGGGATATCAAATGAAATTAACTTTCAAGTTGTGTTGAAATTTTGAAAAATAAGACACATATTTTTGAAAAATATGCATGATATGTATGGTTAAATACAGTCTTATCAATTTTGAAAAGTATCTTTTAGAGATATCGGTGATTGGCAGTCATATGGATTATTCCTGACACTTTGTACATGTATATGAAAAGTACTTTACTAATATTTGTAAACATTTGAAGGGTTGACCAAGGTTTTATTACCTCCCAAGTTATACAACATTTTCAATTGCAACTATGTACAAAATGTAGAAAAAAGATACAAGTTTGAAAAGGTGGGAACAGGTATGGATAAAGGGATGAATTTTGGAATCTGTCAACAGTTTGATCTTCCCACAAAGTCTATATAACTATAGCTATTGTATCATGGTCCCTTTTCTTGTTGAGAATAGTACATTGCAAGACAGGTGATATATTGAAATAAATCTCGACTATTTTACCTTATAGAATCAATAGGTTCTGATTGATTGCTAAATAATTTAACAGGTATCTTTTTGATGTAGAGATATATTTTACACAATCAATTAGGTGACATGGGTAGAACAAAGCCTATAGAATATTCCCAGTGGCAAGGTTTTGTCTAGAATTATTAAGATATAAGGACCTGACATGATATTTTACGATAGATAAAGCATTAAGATATTTATCTCCAAGTGTCTTAATAATTATTGTTTTTTTTATTTGACCGATTTGTAAGATTGAATAAGGACTACTTGAAAACAATTAAAAATTATGAGAGAAGTTATAGACTAGAGTGTTTTTCCCATAAGGCCAAATAAAAAAGTATGTGTGGTTCCAGCGAGTTACATATGAAAAGAAGTTAGGGTAGGTAGGTAGGGATTTTTTTTTATTTTCTGTTTTTTTTTTACATTGGGAGCAACATTCTGACTTTTTACTGTGCTTAATGAAAAAAGACAATAAAATCTTAAGGGTAGGCTATTTTTGAGGCGAAAAAGTAGGGAAGGTAGGGTTACTGGAACCACACATATATTTTAATTTGGCCTAAGGACGGGCGTATTGCATTTCCGCTAATTTTTCAAAGTCCGGCAATGCTACGTTTCCGCAAACTTAAAGTATACGTTTCCGCAATTTGTATTTATTACTTTTCCGGAAATTTACCTGGTAAATTATAAATATTTGAATAAATATTGACTTGGAAAATGTTGCTATGTCCTTATACAGAGACAGGCGAAAGCAGTTTCCAAAATTACCTAAATGTAGATTAGAAATTCACGAGACATTAAGACAAATAGATTTGAACACTAACAAAACTGAAACTTATTTTCACTTTTAATTAGTCAATGATTTTGATTCAGGAATCGTTATACTTTCATGTTTCACCAACTTGGTATGTCTATGTAATGAAATGACTGATATTTTCATAGATGGCACATTTAAATCCTGTCCGAAATTCTTCTACCAACTCAGTTTATTCGATACATGGATGTAAAAATGGTAACTACATTCGTCTTGTATTTGCGTTACTTCCACTTAAATCCGAGGAATGTTACACGAAACTGTTGGATCGGCTTATTGATGTGTGCACTACCCGAAGAATAACTCTCCAGCCCGAGGTAGTTCATAATGACTTTGAATGTGTAATGCATACTGCTGTTACGAAAACACGAATAGTGCCGATTTCATGCCCTGCAGTTTTACGCTAGCCATCCTAACATTTTTGTTTTTATCAATGTGTTATTGAAACTGCAAACGACATCTTACATAAAGATGAGAACTCTAACTGTAAAAGCACCCGTTTGGGAATGTGAAAAGGAGAAGATGGACTTCCTTCTTGAACAAAATACAAAACTTGTAAACGGTGAATGTACTACTGTGGACTTTGTACGGCGTGTTGGCTACAAATATTCTGCCAGAACTGACTTATGAACTCATATCAAGATATTTCTGATTAGTGCTAACTTTTGAACATACGTTTTCATAGATTTAAATGATGAATTTTACTTGCATGTTATGATGACCTTTGACTTACTTAATATTTATTTTATATTATGGCTTTGCTTTCGATCAACAGGTATTCCTCAATTATTTGCGGAAAAGCAATAATTTATTTTTTCAGGAATAGTTACTTTTTTTCCGGAAAAGTAAGATATTTATTTGCGGAAACGTAAACTTTTTTTTCTGGAAACGTCATCTTTTTTTTGCGGAAAAGTAATGCCAATTTGCGGAAACGTAAAACGCCGCTAAGGACAAATTAAAAACATTAATGTTTCCTGAAATTTTTACAACCTTTTTTGTTTGTCGCCTTTATTGAATTATTTTTTCTAGACAATTTTCAATACTATTTAAATTCAAGATTTTTGTTACTTTGATTTGATATGATATTAAACAAATCTTTTAAAATTGTGCAGACCTACCAATAATATTTTTTGTCATTCTGCAAGAGGAAAGTTTAAAAGTGTTTTTAAAAGAAAACCCTAGTCTATATATAGAAACTATTCTACGAGACAATTAATGAAACGAGACCAAAGGAATGGGATTAAAACAAGCATAGATCACCATATGACCTTCAATAATGTGTTTACATGTTTATGTTTTATCTGACTTTTTATCTTGAAATCACACTTAAAATTTTACACCTATCTTCATTATAATTTAAAAGATAGATAAATCATTTTGTAAGTGTCATTTGTTTACTTCTTGTTCATTTCAGACTAATATAATACTACAATTGTAAACAATTTTTTGTAGCATTTTTTTTAATTCAGATTTGTCAACAAACAACAACTTACTTACTCTCTGTTATAAAATGTTCTTCTAATCAAATCAGCCCTCTTAACCCCACCTAATTGTTTTTTAAAGTCATGGAGTAAAATTTTGACTGCCTATAGGAAAATAGTTCATCTTTGCTAGGACCAGAAAGATGGCCTAGCAATGGAATATAAAAGGTAGATTTTGCAAAGAACTATTGGTCCTTACTTTCAAGCCAGCAAGACACATCCCTTAGAATATACATGTATTATACTGCAGGAGGGTAGGAGTCCAATTAAATACACATGTATTGATAGATACCCTTGAGGTCTACTCTAGCAAATTTGTAAACTTCTTTTGGGATTCACTTCAGGAAGACTGGAAAAAGACTGTCTGTCTGTCTATTTAATTGGTTCCTTTAAGTTTTATGTTTCTGATTTTTAAAATTACATTTTTTAAAATTCTAAAATGGGTTGGTCACTGCGACCCTAATTTGAAGGTCATATTCAATTTTTGCCTTTTGAAATGAAGTGTTTTGTTTGAAAGAAAACTTTCCTTCATCTCTAGCCCTTTGTACATTAACCTTTAAGAGTTGTTTTTATTGTCATCCATTGTATCATTGCTGTCAGTTTCATTGTGTGGTAATAGGTTATATTGGTTGTATAACTATAACAGGTGAAAATAGTAGAATTTTCAACATAAGGTAACTGGTTCAATGTTACATTTCCTGCACATCTTTGTCAATGAGTGTGATGAATTGAATAATAATAGAATTGGTAAATTAGTCCCATTTAGAGTTGGAATCCAATGCCCAGTGTTTATGATCATTAGCCAAGTATATAATTTGCACTAAAATTCAGAGGACCTATACAATGATTTTGTATTTGCAACATTACAATTTGGGTTTCTTGAATATACCTTCTGACATTACTTGGATGTTATGCTGTACAATAGCAATTCCTATGCCAAATCAGTATAACTGTAGATAATTATTGTCATTTGTATCTTTGAATTATCTTCTTCATTATTCTGAAACACAAACAAACTTTTCGTAAATTTTATACCTAAATTTCTTACTAAGGTATAAAAGTCACAAATAGCATGTAAGTTGGGGCCAGGAAGGTATATTTAAAAGTCACTAAATCACAACCTGTCACACTTGTAACGTATTACTTCTTATGTTTCAAAGTTTTGACATTTTATCATCGTAATTACTGTATGTTTATCAAGATGTATTGTGGATGACAAAAATGAGCTTTTTAAATTAATATTTAAATGTCAAAACAAACCAGAAAGAAATTTCAAATTCGAAATTTGACACTTTTAGTTTCTAGATGAACTTATTGTATTATTTACTGCATACCACTGCATACATTGGTGTATTATTGGGAAATATTGGACATAATTTCTTAATTCTGACCAAAATATAGATTACTTTTGGCCCAAAGGATCTAAAAAAAATAAACTGTCCCTATTCTGCAATCAAAGGTTGTTGTTAATATTTGTCCTCATTGACATCTGAAACCTTTTCTTGTTTTCACCAACATTCTTTGAAGTGAAGAACCAATACTTTCAAAAGAACTGCTAGCCATATATGATATTTCAAAGCTCTTTAAAATTGTAATTTGTTCAGTAAAGGCAAACCCATGTAACTTCAAAGATTATGGTAGACCCTTTTCAAAGATAAGAATTATAGCAAGTTTCATGGTTTTGAGGGTGGAAATAGCACACAGGGCAATGATGCTAAACATTTTACACTTTTCATTTTTAATGGAATTTTGAATTTCACATTCAGATGATGTAGCAATTGAGATTATGAGGTGTTGCTGTTAACTAAAGAACCCATAAATATCCTTTCTCTGACACAAAATTAAAAATTTATCCAATATGATATTTAATTTTTCAATTATCTGTTTTTCAGGTTGTTGTTTTGTTACGTTTTATACAAGAAAGGCAGCATTAGATGCACAGAATGCACTACACAATATCAAAACAATGGCAGGGGTAAGTTTGGGTTTTACCTGTTACAAAATGTTTCAGCAATCATAGGCCACCTTTGTGCAGATGTCAGAGTTCTCAAAATCTTTTTGTATCTGGTGGCCCCTGAAGTAAAGATGCTGGGTCTTCACTACCATTTCTATTACAAAATATCAAAACTGTTGTCGGTCCTTTGCAAATTTTGCTGGTCAAATTCCTTGGGCCACCCATTTTCGATAACTCTTATGATGTACTTCTGTATGGTACATTAGTTTTAGGAAATTATACAAACAAATACACCAAATTTAGGCCATATGGCAATCAAAATTATTAGAGAATCAGCCTAATTTTTTTAAAATTTTGATTTTGTCTTTATTCTTTTCCCAAGCGAAGGAGTACGATCTCATTCTGAACACTGTAACTGTTTGCTAATTGATGCCTTTTAATGGATCCTGGTGAATAATAGCTGAATATATTGTATGACCTAATAGAAGAACTGCTATATATCTTTCAATAATATGCGCTGCAAAAGAAATCCCTGAACATGTTAGCAGGTGAAATGTTTTGACTGACAAGATGTGTTCGGTTGATTTTATAAATGAAAGATTTTTGTAAAAATTGATGAACTTAGTATGTTACCAATATGGTATAATGAAAGATGTGAGGCTATCATATTTGTAAAGGTATAATTGTAGTTGTGTCTTGAAATTCATAAAGTTCATTTGATGGTTATACAATGTTATAACTGTCTCCTAAGTTGTAAAAACATGAGTTTGGACTGAATCTGATTAGTTATTAGACAGCTTAGGTTGATGACTCTCCTGCATAGATAAGTTGATACTTAGCATGGAATAGTGGAAACTTAGGCATTGATTTGACTATCACAAGAAATCTGTTCTATTACAAAGCAGTTGGTATTGATCTAACTGTATCAGGTGTTAGAAGCTGCAGATGTGAGACTGTTTTTGTCAGAATTATGAACATAAATATCATAGACATAATGAAAATTTAATCAATATTTCTCTAAAGTGAGATTTTTTATCAGAGGGAATTAGACAGCATTGAGGTTTTAAAATGTATTGTTCTTTTCTTCAGTTTAATATGTCTTATAACTTGAAGACTTCTCTCTGACTGAAGTTAGGCTGTTAAAATGTAGATTGTGTGTGTGTACATATTTTGTTGTTTGGATTTCAGAATGTTTGGTTAGTAATTTAAAAAAAAGAAACTTGAGGAAAAAGCACAATTTTCATTTTAAACGACCTTCGATAAATTTGTTTTCCGATGTCTGCACTTTTGTAAATGTGCTCATTTTGAGACATATATCATGTCAATGTGGCATAAATCTTAACAGCAGAAAAATAAAATTATCTAGAGAATAACATGATGTCTTTAATATTTCATTGAGATTAATAGGTCCAGCTCCTATGTACAGTGAATTGACCGCCTACATATAGTACATAATATCAGGTTTTGTATAGATGCTTGCCAAAATTATTTAGTATATTCTATTCCTTTGAGATATTCTATGGTACATCTTTTCTCTTGTTCTGCTGTAAAATACATTGAATAGTCCATGATAAAGAGCATGTGATTTAGAATAGGTTATTTTTGATAGGGGCAGAAACTTTCATGCAACAGGCCACTCAAAGAGTTGTTCCATGGATTCTTAACATGCACAAGGCATGACTATCTACACAGGTTCTGTTGATAATTGCAAAGACATGTATCATTATATACTAACTTTCCCATAGAAAACGTGATCAGTTTCTTTACTTTGCTGAGTAAAGTTATCTGGACAGACACTAAATACAGAAGCTGCTGGTAAATGCCAGATCAATTTGTACTGATTCTTTTATAAGCTTCTTGGTTAGATAAATACTTGAATTAAGATGTCTGCAAAGGTCCTGACCATGTTCTCGTCTAATCAGTCATAGACTATTCTATTCCTGTCCTTAAATCTTCTTGTGTGTCTTACAGTTGGCATTACTTTGATCTTGGACAATTGCATTCTTTTTGTACTTTTAGTTTCCGAATATATATTCGCATTGAGTCTGATATTCACTGATTTTTATTATTCTTGGAAAGAATGATTGCAAATTATACAGATAATTCCTGTAAAGACAAAAAGCATGAAACTGTTTTGACACATTTGCAAATGAAGCACAGCAACTTTATACTCAAAAACCTTTTCAGGTTGAAAATTGGCCAGTTTATACTGAAAAGTTCATGACTTACATATATTCTCAGTCATACTTGTACCATTGTGTGTGAAATGTGTTTCTTGTCTGTTAAGATATCTATATCAGTGGTATATTTTGTTTTGATTAGGCTTTTCACTTCATGTTTTGTTGCATATATAATACTGTGGCCGATTTTTTATAAAGTCTTTAAATATCTTGTGCTGTGTCATTCAAAATCTACCTTATCTACCATCTTGTGATAGTTTAATTAAAGATTTGAAAATGTACCACCTAATTAAGTATTTAAAGGTAGAAAGATTAAATACCTGCAAACCAATCAAGACAAGAGGTACAACACAAATATTATTGTATTGATTGTCTTCTCAATAAATAGCTTGGCAAATATCACAGTTTAAAAATTTGGCTGATAACATATTGATTTGATTGTATCATATTGTTGGGTTAAACCAATACACTGTATAATAATAGTGTAAGAAATCACCAGGTCATCAAGCTACCATACCATGCATTGTTTTCAAACCGCATGTCTTTTGTGCCTGTTATCTCTCGAATCTAGCTAATTTGGAAATAAATAGACATGAATGGTCGTGACTTTGTAAATAAACTGCTAGCAATACACTAACTGTAATTAAGTCAACAATACATGATCATTTTCGTTGTTTGGTTAATGCTTGATTGATCACCTAATCGGCCCTAGTTAATCGGAATTATGTTTTAAATGGTTTCATATTTATAGCTGTTAATCTGTTCTGTTTGTTAAGTTAGTATGAAATTAAGCTTACTTAATATGTATTAAGGTAATGTAATTGATATATATTGTATTTTATAAACTATATTATAAAGTGTAGAATGACCTTTGAAAAGGAGCATGTCATTTTCACCAGGCCAAGTAAATCTAATAATATAAAAATATGGTGATGTTGTTTGATTGCCAATGAAATGATAATTATTCACCAGAGATTAAATGAGGAATAAATATAATTAATTATAGGTCACCATATTGCTTTCAACAATGAGAAAAAATATACTGTAAAGTTCACTATGAAAGATAACAACATAAAAATGTAAATCATTTCAAATGAAAAAAAAACAGCCTAATTAATAATGATAAACTTTAATAAAAACAAATATGACAGACAGGAACATTTAACTACCACTGAACCATAGGCTCTTGACCTCGGACAGGCACATTAAGAATGTATCAAAGGTTAAACTTGTTGTATAGTGTTTCTTAACTAGCTATAAATCATATTAAGATATCCATGATAAAAATTCAGTTTTCGTGGTAATGTGGTAAGTCAGTGCCAATGAGACAAATCCAAGTCACAATGTGTAAAAAGTAAACAATTATAGGCCAAAGAACGGCTATCAACACAAAGCTTGGCTCACAAAGAATAGCAAGTTATAAAGGGCCCCAATATGACTAGTGTAAAACAATACACCTTATGGCTAATCCCGGCTGACCCGGCCGCTTGAACTTTTCACGTCAACAACAATCAGTTTTCCATTGTGGTGTTAGATATTTTGTTTTATGAGTCAAAATTTTACGGGAACCTGTGTGATATCCAGTAATGGCGGACAAATAGAGATAAGGTGTATTAAAACAGGAAAACCAGCTGTCTAATTTATATAAAAAAGGAGAAAGACTAATATGAACCACACCAACAAAATACAACCATTCATGCAAGATATCAAGGCATCATTTGAAGCTCCAAGAGTCCAAGAGAAACCAAAAAAGCCATGACATAAAACAAAAGAAGATGTAAAGATAAACACAACAGTTTATAAGCACTACATCAATACCAAACAGTGAGCAATACAAACCCACCTGTTCCTGACGCAACCTGTCTCATAGACAAAAAAAGTTCCTGTTTGAGCAGTATGTCTGGTTTATAAATTACAAACCACATTGTTTTAATTATAAGTTGGAAGCTTTAATGCTGTTTGTCATGATTTTCACCTACTGATCAAGGAAAGATATTCATGATATTGGTAATTTTGCTATCTATCCATTCTGGTACAGGAGTCCTTAAAAATTCCTGGTGTTTTTATTTTTATTTAAAATAGTGATATATAAATGTAATCTTTCACAGAAAAAACTTCATTATTTTTACAAAAATACTTATTTTAGGATGTTTCTATTTATTATATAATTAGAACTCGAGGTGACAAGATTGCTAAAGATGTGATGAAAAATTCAATAATTTTTGCGTCAAACTATGGTTATCTGCCATTATAAGTGTTAGAATTTCCTGTAGATACTGGCGGATCAATAGTAGAATACCTTCATTTTAATTGCATGGTCAAATACAGGTTGGGCTTCATGGCTATCAATGCTATAGTACAAAGCTGACCTTACATAAGTGTTAAAACTATGTTACAGGGTTTTAGTAGTGATTAGTAAATTGTTACTCAAAATCTAGAGGCCACCTCTGGGATGTGCTTAAAAAGCTGACTTCTTCATATAGAAAACTTCAGTTTGCGGTTGAAAATTATAAATATTAAATAGCCAAGAGATTATGTATTTTAACTACTGTTACAACGGTCCTGGTAACCAGGTTTAAAGGCAAGGTTGATTCAACTTGACTGCCGTGTTAGGAAGGCCTAGTTACCTATCAGACCCAATCATTAAACGTTTGGTGTGAATGAGGAGCTTGAGTCTCTAGCTTGAAAGTAAAGGTCATCAACTAACTTTATACAGTTGCATCCTAGGTGCATGGCTTCTAATATAGGATCACATCTAGGTCAAATAATTTTCAGATTACTAATAAAAATACTGAAAAGAGAATTAAGCCACATGTAAGCAAGTCTTGTTAAAGTAATGGCCTTACTCTGAAAGTTGTCTAGTTCATTTAATACAATTTTTTTGTTGGCTTTATGCTGAAGTCATCTTTTTCAACAAATGTTTGAAATTTAGTTGGATACTTGTTAATTTCATGATGGTAACCTAGACTAATAATGAGCTCCGGAAAATATATATATAACTGTGCATGTACACTGTAGTTGTTCCTTTGTCCAATGTCAATTATCTGTACCTAATCTCTTTGGAGGTTCTTTGATTGATGCTTGACATAGTTGTCATGACGTTTAGTTGATCATACATTGCTGCTAATTGGAATTGACTTTTTTTGTTCACATGCTGGTGGTAATTAGATTGGCTTATTTTGGGTAAATTGGAAGAGGGGACATCTATGATTTTTTTTCTTTCTATCTAGTCTATTTTAATTTCATTTATCTAATTAGTCTGGTAGTTATGACCAGATGTTCTACGCTGTTTGGTCTTTGCTATAACCTTCAACCTCTTTTATACTTGGCTTTAAATACTCGTACTGTAAATTCAGAAATTATTGGGTACATTTATTATTGCTATTTTGTCATTTTAGACTTAAATGTGATTTTAATTTTTGTACTATTTAGAAAAGTTCTGTTTAATTCATATAAAAAATTTCAAAATGCGAGTTTAAATTATTGTGATTATAACCCTGTCGCATTTTTCATTTTTTTCAATAATATAAGAATTGCAATAATTTCTGAATTTACAGTAGACTTAAGTGGTCAACAGTTGTTTGGTCAGATCATTGGTAATGACATTTACTTCAATCAGAACAACTAATCAAATGTGTTTACACAGCCTCCCAGCCTATTGTTTTAAATAGACTCTCTGTGGTTACTTACAATGTGATAATTACATTGTCAATATTGAAAAAATTCTCATCTCCAGTTTTGTACAGATGGATAGTCCGCCTACTTTAAGCAATTATGATCACAATCAATAGCATACTAAACTTTATTACTAAACTTTATTATTGTTATCACGGAAGTTTTGACAATTTCTTGTCCACGATGATCAATTAACTACTATAAATAGTACTGTGTCACCTAAAACTCAACGTAGTAATGCACATTTGATGCAATATTCTTTACGCCTTTACTTACTAGAGTAGGGGGATGTTTGGTTCAGTGAGTTTTCAGCTTTTACTGGCCAAATAGAATATCAAGAGATATTATTGCAAAGATATTTCAATGTTCTAAGGAAAAGATGCACAGAATTATTTTCTTGCATATTATTATGCCATTATCCAATATCTGTGCTCAACATTTTCAGAACATAAAGGAACTAAATAATACATGTATACCAAATCTGGATGAGACCAAAGGGTTATAGTTAACTTTGGTGAATTGGTTTTCTGTACCAGCCATAAAGTTTACAATAAGAAGCCTTAGGTTCATATATCAAACTTGCAACTTTTCTTTCTCTATTTGATTAGAACGTTCAGACAATGGAAACTCAACTTAAACTGAATTCTTCATCTGTACAATCAAATTAAAATTTAGTAGGGCCTCCTTTAAGAATCCATTGAAACAATTTTCACAAAAGATTTTTGTCAAGATCATATGTTCAAATGAACAGATTCCCTTTCAGATTTTGCTTTAGTATGAATGCTCATAATACATTTATTAAATTTGCCATTTAAATCATATAATTTCCAATTTTTAAAAAATCGCCCTAATCTATTAAAAATAAGTCTCAAGGGAATTTCTTCCATAAGACCATTATATATTTAGTTATATATGGCTTTATTTCTATGCTTCTTTTGAAATGTCATAATGAGCATTATTACAGAAAATTCAATTATTCTTTTACTGACTGACATATTAAAGGGATTTGTTCAAAGATATTATAATGATTATATACACAAAGTATGAGAACTTAGAGGAGAACATTTCTGTTTCTAGTTGAAGAACATTGCTGGCATTTTTACATGTAGACATTTTATGATAGCAATGTGCACTAATCAATTAATTAAAATAAGTGTTTCTAAATATAATTTCTTGTGGTTTAAAGTTCGACATAAATTGGTAGTTCTTAATGTTCATGCATTTTGCGCTATAATAAGAACAAAATTTGTGTTTTTGATATTTTAGAAGCAAAATTATGGAAATAAAAAATTATACCAAATCGTTAAATATCATAAGTTATCCAACAGAAGATGATCGCTTCAAGGACATTTAGGGGTAGGCTTGAGTAAACTGACAGTCTTTCTGCTGATGATGATATTGAGACTAAATTGCAATTAAGATTTGACCATCACCTTGTCTTTTTTATGGTTTTTCATTTTTTGCCATGGGTTTGTTAAGTTAGCTTTCCACTTTTTAATATCCCTTTGGTATCTTTTGCTTATCAATAAAGGTACCACATTGTGAAGACATCTCTGACATAACTACATTACCTGTACCATTTTACTCCAACATTTGACTTTTGTCTTTGATTTTCAGTTTACTTAAATTGTTTATTAATTTAAGTCTCTTTTGTAATCTGATGCTATTGTCATATATATTACAATAGAGGCTCTTTCAAAAAAAAAAAAAAAAAAAATATGTAGCAATGTTAAATATCTATAACATTAGATATTTTGTTCAGAATACCAAAAGCTAGTTCATTAAGTTCTCCTCTGCAATGAAGCACATTCTCTGTTATTACAGTAATATTTACCCAAACTCATAAAACATTTGTTGTATATTTGTAAACCATTATAGAAATATAAAGATTTGTTTGAAGCATTAACTTGTATCTATATATACTATGTAAACAGTGATTGGAGTGTTTTCTGTTTGGATTGAAACAGCTGGTGTGTGTACATATGTCAACAAACTTGGACTTCCTGTCTTGTTTACAAGGTAGCTGATATAATCAATGTCGCTATATGACAACATTTGTCAGATGTTTACAAATAGGTTATAGTACCAGACTTAGTACCTTTACTGATAGTCTTAATAATAGACTAAGTACCTCTAGACTGTGCTATTATAAACTCTTTGTATAGAGGTTAAACGCTTATTTAAAAAATTAGAGATTCTTCAAACCAAAGATCTAGAGAACGATTGATTAAATGTGTAGTCTTCAGCTTTAAACATTAATAGGCCAACTGCAGATGGTCTAAAGGTTTCATTGGGCCTATAATTATTATATCCCACCTAGTCCTGCAAGTGATTTGCTCTATTTTGTATTCACTTTACTTCAACAAATATTTTCATCACACTTTTCTAAAAACTACTGAACAGAATGACTTCATATTTTGACAGCAGCTTGACAGTGATGAGTTGTCATATGTGACTTTGAGGATCTGTCAGGTACTTACTTCCTGTTGGCCGTTATTTTGGATTTTTCTGTATGTTGAATCAAGCTTGAAAGTTTTGTCACCTATTTCTCTGATGCTATTGAATAGAATGAGTCTTGTTTTGTCAGTCGAGGTCAAACCGAACAGTTAGGAATTGCAATTTTTTCACTTTTCTGTTCTGTTTGCTTTTTTCCTGAAGACTTTGTGTGTAAAATGCTAGATTTTGGAGGTTCAGAGGTTTGAAAAATAATTGGTCATACAAAAACTGGTTTAAATTAGTTTGTCTGAAAGGATAAGATGAAAAAAAGATCAGATTTGAGCTTGATTCTCTTGTTTCATAACAATTAGGACTGGTGATATCTATTTAAGCTTCAAGTAGTGGCCAAATCCTGTTTGCAGAAGATTTTCAATTTAAGAAACTATTCTTAAAAAAAATACAAGAAATGTGAATAGAAAAAATGTAATGTTATTTGTTAAAATTACAGTATTGGCCAGTTATAATTTAAGTTTTGTTTATCTCAGCTGGTAGAGGTTAATAATTAGGCTATCATTTCCTTAGTGTTTACTGTGTCAACAAAAATACCAGATAATCTTGTTAAAGATAGTAAGAAATGTGTGGAAAATCTTATAATGAAATGATATCCATTTGCCAGGTGATTTTTACAAGTGTAAAACATGAGATTTTTTTGTAAAAAAAATCTTAATCATACTACAAGGTCATTTTGTGTGTGTGTGAATCTTAACTTGTGCAACATTATTAAATACACCTTATGTCAAAATACTAATATATTATCACAGTATGATGCTCATTTTACTTAATCATACATTGATGAAAAAATCCAAGGTGGATTGAATTCTTGAATTTGATAATGCAAAAGTTTGCCAGCATTTACTTGATCATTGATGAAAAAACCCATGTTACTTTCATGACCCATATTGAATTCTATAAATTGATAATTCTTAAGTAGTTTACCAGCAGGAAAGATTTTTGGTCTTGAGGTAGATCTCTTCATTGATGAAATTATATGCCAAATGTTTGTCAGAACCTTTAGACATGCATAGCAATGATTTAGTTACATTCCATCCCAGTCCTCTGTCATGTCTGGTATAAGCAGCTGGTTATGATACCCCATACCTAGTCATGCTGAAATCACTTCTGATCATCATCTCTGACATTTATCTCTTCACATGACAGGGATCCTCTATCTACATGGGGAATCTCCTCTGTTCCAAGGATCTGCAAGGTCGTCCAAGGTTAGATGCTATTTGATAGTTTTAATTGAACATGATGGCTGTTTGTTCTTCTTGGACAGGTATAGCTTGGCTTTGGATACATTGATATGGGAATTGATAATTTAAGTGGGTGCCAATCAGTCAATTATTGTTCAATGCTGCAGTGTACTACAATTGATATTTTTGAAATTAGATATATGTTCCATTTCCATTTATACACCTACAGTCTGTGCCAAACTGTTTGAGTTTGTCTGACTGAAGAGAAATTTTACCTTTTCTGCTATATTTTCAACTAAAAAATCTAAAAAATTCTGTTTGTACGAATGAAATTTTGTCTGACATTGTGTCGGTCAGACAGAGTTTGTGTAATATGTTTTAGGTGCACTTTTATATCTTTCTAAATATATCCATATGAACTATGGTGCTAGTAAAAAATCTTTTAAAATTTATTATCTATGGTCATTGAATTTCTCTGAAAAGTAAATGATTGAAGAACTGTGCCAGTTACATAAAAAGTTACTATGATATACAAGACACCGTTTTAATAAAAGACAAACTGGCTGATGAATGTAAGAGAAAGCTACATGGTTATGTACCACAATATGTAGTTCTGTATCTGATGTATCTGATGCAAAGGTTGCATTGTAATGTACAAGTCTTGGCATTACAACACTGAGAAATGGTTACTGTCACAAAAGATTAACCAGAGCAGGTCAGGCAGGATCATCATAAGATCATGCTACATTTCTTACTATATATATTTGATGGGGGCATTTTACATTAATTATCCGTCTCTACAAAAGAAAATACCTGAACAAAAAATATGGTATGATGCACACAGCCTCACAGGTGTAACTCATTCAATTGACTATTCTCAAATTAATGTTATGATTACTGTTTTCTTTATAGAAGGTAATTTTAGCTACAGTTCCAATGATTACAGTTCATATTGTCTTAACCCTAATTTTGTAATTTCTTTTCAATTTTTAGATGCATCATCCCATACAGATGAAACCCGCAGACAGCGAGAAACGAAGCGGTGAGACAAATTGTGGTGGATATCAAGTCTCAAGAATAATTTCCTGTAACCAAACAAACCTATTAATCTCAAAACACAAATTTCACTTTAAAATGTCTTATCATTCATATATATTAGTCCAAATAAAAATATATGTGTGGTTCCAGTGACCCTACCTTCCCTACTTTTTCGTCTTGAAATTAGCCTACCCTAAAGATTTTATTGTCATTTTTCATTAAGCACTGTTAAAGTCAGAAGGATGCTCCCATAGACTCAATGTAGAAAAAAACATAAAATAAAAAAAAATCCCTACTTACCTACCCTAACTTTTTTTCAGATTAACTGGAACCACACATACTATTTTATTTGGCCTTATCATCTCCATATTTGTCGGAAAAATCTATGAATATTAAATCCCTATTAAATTTGGTGGGTTCAAGGATTGATTGCCTGATTAGAATATATTAAATTTTCTTGTCTTTTCTCTCCCCCTTCTCAGCTACTTTTTGTTTTAAAATGGACTTAATCAATCTGTAACGAGGGAGGGCTATAAACTGCATACAGATTTCTCGAAAAGTCCGTTCCCAAGATGCATCGGTATACAATGTTAATATGTACCCTATGTATAAACTCATTCAGAAATGTTAAATCTCTTTAGAAAGACTTGCCCATCACTTGACATGAAGGGAAAAGGGGGTTTATAAATTAATATGCTTTGATCCCTGAAAAAAGTACCTAAAATAGAATTTTGAAAATAGTAAAGCTCGAAGCTCTTATTTTAACAGAATATTAGTTAATTTTACACAAAAACATTCAGATAAAATTAAAGTCTAAAATGCTATTTAATACACATCTTTAATTTTATTAACACAAATTTCACACTTAGAAATGAATTTATCTGAAAAATTGTGTTTGAAATTATTTTTTCTGGAAAAATGTGTCAGGAATTCTTTGATAGACAACAGGTAAATTGAAAATGAAGCTAATGGAAAATCTACTAGTTAAGTTAAGAAAATGTTTTTTATTTAAATTCTGTAAAATTCAATATGAATCAGGAAATAGAATCGTTTAAATGATGGTTTGGCATACTCTTTCAGGTTTATTTCCTAGAAATGTAATATTAACTGGAATGATACAGTTCTGAAGAATATTTCCTCCTACTAAATGGTTAATAAAGCAAAGTACTTGAGTCTTTTACAATATAAAATGGCGAATAAAGAATTTTAAAGTTTTATGACATCTAATTTTCTGGTCTCTTTGTTAAATGTCTCATTGTATATTAATCATAAATGGAATCAGGATTTGCAAGGGGAAAATAAAGATTGTCAGTCAATTAGTTTTGAATCGGAAATTCACTTGACTCTTCATTTCATGTATAAAAAAACAATTATATTTGTAATTCTCCTGTAGACATTAAGTTGTTTATAACAGTTATCGTCAAATTGGGAATTCGTCAGATGTACAAAGTTATTTACTTCAAATAGAAATCTAGCTAAACAATGGACTTCTGACATTTAGAAACCAAATTTGCCAGGAGAAGAATGCATATTACTGTAGATCTTTGTAATTTAGATCTATAAGCATGTGGAAATTTGATTCAAATTATTGATTATATGTACAAAATAGATTAATACAAAGAATCCACAAAGTTTTGGCTTTCTGATTTATAAAAGGGAAAATTACAGGAAAAGTGTAATTAAATCAGAGTTTGTTTAAAAATTGAGTTATTTTGAATAATTGTTTTAATCTGTACTTGCTGAAGAAGTCAATAAAAAGCACAAGGTTACCATGTAAATTTTTCTATTACATTTTCTAAGTTTTTAAAATTTTTCAATTACATTTTCTAATTTTTCTTTCTTTCATATAAAATAAATGTTTTAGTGGTCAGACTTCACTTTAGAATAGTTAGTTTAATTGCTGGAAAAACAGAACTAAGTAATGATATTGTCTGCTCAGGGAAAAGAATGACTGTTTAACAAAAAAGAAAATTATGAAAAAAATAAGTGTTTCAACTTTAAGTCTAAGGATTCATATCACAAGTGCTGGCGTACTTTGATGAATTTTAGAAAGGAAAATTATGAAAAATTGAAATGTTTTATGAAGAAAAATAACCTTTTTCTTCAATTATGTATATTAAAAGTCTTGGTCTTGTATTGATTTTCTAAATGGGATATTGGCATATTTTTGAACTTTGAAACAAAGATTTTTGCACTCTCATTTATTCATGAGACAAAAAGAATATCAGTACTTCATAAAGAACTAGAAATTACTTTTGTTTCAGTTTAAAAGGTCGAAGGAATCATTTTCATTTTTAGGTGTTTAGAAAATCATGTAAAATCCATTAGCATTTTAAAGTGAAATTTGAGTATACCATATAATGTCTTAAGATGTAAGACAGAAATAGATAATATGAATATCAAAAAGTTGATTGTTTAATATAGAAGTCATGTAAATATCATATTATTAATTGCATAAAAATGTGACGTGACGTAGGCTCTTGAATAATTCATAAAATATATGAAATTTTTGACAAGTTGCAGTTGAACAAAGTAGATGTCGTTACAGGAAAGATTCTTGTGAATGATTTCTGCTTGTTTGCAATACAGTTGATGTATTAATAGTGTTTTATGTTGTTTTTTTGTTTTTCTTGTATATATTAATTGTCATCATTTTATCAAGTGCTACAAGTACAAGTTATCAAGGTTTATGTAAGTTTTTCTCAAGGTTACAGAACTTTTACAAATTGTGACTTGGATGAGAGAGTTGCCTCATTGGCATGCATACCACATCTTCTTATATAAATAGATTGGGAATACAGTTTTTGAAAGATTTTTCAAACAGTTTTGAGATGTTTGACAGATTTAGTGAAAATCCCCCCCCCCCCCCCCCCCCAAAAAAAGGTTGACTCTTCCCGTTTGTAAGTGCACAATTCATGTTTTCCTAATGAAAAAAAAAAGCAAAATAAAAAACTACCGTTAATTGATTATCAAATTAAATATGAGAATTATTTGAAAATTTAAAATCAACTAAAAAAAACTGAACAGTAGAAATTGGATGTATATATTCCCTTCATTAATATTTATATAACTCCAAATCATGCTTTTAATTTGATAAAAACAAAAGAAATATGATCAGAATTTAATTTAAATTTCATTGCTATTTTAGGTTATTGTTAATATTGAAAGTATAATTGATCATTGAGGTCTAACTGAAATAAGCGTTACAACATTGTGCACTTTAATATTGAAGGTATATCTGATAAAATATTCTCAAAATTACCAAATACTCCTTGTACCTTAAAAATTCTGGATCCACATTTAAAGAAATATCTGAAAACATGAAACAAGGGTAAAACCAAATTTTTTAGCATTGTTAACCAGAAATTAACAAAGTGGTTATTTAGTCAGCAATGAAGTTCACACCATTAATATCATTTAATGTCAATGAAATGGAGTTTCATAAAGCATCTAGGAATTAGTTTTCTGATATGATTTTAAGGCAATATATATGTGAAAACTGTTTACTGTTTTTAATTTGTATGCAAAATCTTTAAATTGTGCGAATTGGAGATTTGTTGTAACTTGATTCAAATTGCTGTCAAAATCAAATCCCACTGTGGTCTATGTGAGTCTAGAAATCAAACCAACATGAATGTAGAATTTATAGAGAAGTCACATTTTACAGAGAAGTTTATAAATGACAACAAAGTCGGTGCATTGTTTACATTAAGACAAAATTTCAAAGAGGAAACTGTTTCAAGCTGTGTTAATAATTTGAAAAAAAAACCCCAATAACCGAATAAAAGTTTTGCTTGTTTTAAGGTTATGAAAAGAGATATATATCAAATCTTGAAAACTTGTACTTGTTTTTTTTGCATAATATATGCTGATACATTGACTAATGATCAAGTAGTCGCTCATATATCATAGTGTACACATTTAAGAATTGATCATTTATAAAGTTCATTGTTGTTTACCATTTAAAAAGAAGAAAAAAGATTTATAAACAAAAATTGTTTTGTATGATGCACTTAACACAGAAATTGATTTATTTTTCATATTTCTTTTCATGCAACTATTTTGACGAAAAAATTTATATTTTTACTTAAATTGGTCATTAATAAATGACAAACATTTTCCAAATCATGCTATGCCTATGCAATTGTTGAAAAATTTCTATATTCTGTATAACTTATGATTTCAAAATAATATTCATATTTTATTTTACTATCAAAAATGATAATAGATAAGGTTATCAAGGGAGGATACCCTGATTTTAAAATTGATTAAATTTGGCATCAAGAGATTTCAAAATGCAGTAAATCACATTTATCTCTAATTGAAATCACTTATCACAAGAGGAATTCAAATTTTTAGTATATTTATTCAGAATAAAGTTGTCTAGGGAATGAAAGTGTCTATCCGCATTGTTACATTCAAATGAGGAAAGTAATTCAGTCTTTTACTGTTGTGTGAATTTCTGATTATTTTATGCCTTTAAAACAGAAATCCTGCTAACTTTATCTAATTTCCACTGTTGTAAGATTTCTGTAAGGTTGTAATGTCTATTTATAAATATAGTGAATGTTATTATTTCAGATGAGAGAAAATTATTTGTTGGTATGATCTCTAAGAAGTGTTCAGAAAATGACATTCGCATGATATTTTCACCGTTTGGTAGCATAGAAGATTGTACAGTTTTACGAGACCAGAATGGCCAAAGTAGAGGTAAACTAAAATTAGAAATACAATGAAACCTGTCTAAATTAAACCCAGACTAAACTGGCAACCTACCTGCCTTTTCTGAACTCTTAAAAGATCATAAAAGATTATTCTGATATAACATGTGTGTACCAAACTTCTGTTGATTCTTAGAATTTTTTTTGTACAGGTACTTCCATTTGGATCATCCCAATCGTCTGGTGCACCCACTGTAACCACCAGTTTTTTTAACAGGATTGTTTTCTATATTGTGGTTTGTGGACTTGTTTTTCTTCTGTTTGTTTTTTGCCATGGCATCATCAGTTATTTTTCGACTTGCGAGTTAGTCTGATTCTTTGATATTTGCCACTTCTCTTTTCCAAAGAAGTTATAGGTTAGTTGTGCTATAATTTGTGTACATTTTAAATCTGTGCCTAAATTGAATCCTCTTGAAATCTTTCTTTGTATATATTTATTCACTAGTAATATTATGGGGTACAACTGTTATTTATCCAAGTTTAGATACATGCATAAAAATCAACTCTTAATAGCCTCCTAATGTTATCATTTTCATTATTATAAATTCATGAAAGTAAATTCTTCAGTGCTGATTTTGTAGAAAAAATCTTCTAGGTTCTCTCACTTTTACCAATATTTGACTGGTTGTCATTCTGTATGTCATATTCAATTTATAAATATTACAGACACATTAAAACCATAACCACCTGTTTAAAAACAGTAGCAATTATTCTCCTTATCTGCTACAAACATCATCAATGTTATATAACATCCTAAATTGCACACAAAGGCAGACTTCTGTTTATAATGTACAGGTTCGAAGATAACCTCTCTTTTCAAAGGATGGGTGAAATTTGTAAGATATTATGTACAGTAGCTGATTTGAGTGAAGTTTTATGGAACATCTGGAGTGTATTATCTTTTAAGGGGAGATAATGCTGTGATAACCTTAAGTATGTGTATAACCCTCAATTGACAGACTTAATACAACATTTATTATCTCAACGGAAGCTAAAACATACAAATTATTTATTACTCGGATTTAATTCTAAAATAAGGACTTTATACAAATTATTCCCCTTTATGATAATAGATAAAAAAAAAAGAGATGTTTAATATACATTATTGTCAGTTGGATATTGATTGGCTTGTTGGAACGAAATTGACCTTAGGTTCAGAGATTTATTTACTGAAATCAAACCTATATGGAAATTTAAACAAAATCTGCTTCTCAACATTGCTCTTTGCCTCAGTGAACCAGGTCTATTTCTTAGACAGGGAATGATTTTGGGCCTGTGCAAGTTGGGCCATTGTTTGTCTTTGGTTGTTTCTCTGTTTGTTCAGAGGAGTGTTGATTTGTATATATATCTATTGTACAGTCCAGCGTTTTTTTTATATATCTATTGTACAGTCTAGCGTTTTTTTTAATATATCTATTGTACAGTCTGGAGTTTTTTTTGCCATTTCTGATATCCTCTTTATGTATTATTGATATTAAGCGATATAAAAATAAGAAGATGTGGAATCATTTTCAATGAGGCAACTCTCCACAAGTGACCAAATGACTAAGAAATTAACAACTATAGGTCACCATATGGCCTTCAACAATGAGTATAACCCATATCAGCTATAAAAGGCCCCTAAATACATATTTGTTGATGAGTTATCCTTGAATGTTTCTTTGTCCTCAATCTGCATATAATGTTTGACCTTGAACTTAAGGTAAATTACAATCAATCATTGAATCATTTTTCACTTGTATAAATGATGTATTTTGGCTTTTTGACATCTTTCATATCAAGGTGCTTCAGTTAAGCATCTGTTTCTGATTGTGTTAAGTTTTAAATATATATATATAAAAAAATAGCCATTGCAGGCAAATGTTGGGTTTCAAACTAATGTAATGACTTATGCCAAAATTTTTATAAAAAAAAGATGGCTTAAAAGTCAGCACTGATCTTATAATTTTATTTTAGGAATTTCATCTTTACATCTATTTACTTTATGTGTTTCATCTTTTTGTCTAAATTAATTTTAAAGAGTTGCACATTTGAGAACAAGGAATTAAATTCATTCAAATATTGGAAAAAAATTAATCTTGCAATGAAAAAATCTCTTATTATCTAAGAAGAGTAATTATCGCTGCATGGCAAAAGGATGCAATGCTGAGATTTATGTTTGTAGAGGGATGTTTTTAAAAACAGGTGTTTCTCTAAAATGAAGATGGAATGCTGAGATAACTTATTAACACTGATATTGTTAAATTAGGTCATTGCAGTATGTCATACTGACGTGTTTCTTGCTAATAGATATAAGAAGATGTGGTATGAGTGCTAATGTGACAACTCTCCATCCAGGTCACAAATTGTATAAGTAAATCATTATAGGTCAAGGTAGGGTCTTCAACACAGAGCCTTGGCTCACACAGAACTATAAAGGGCCCCAAAAATGACTTGTGTAAAAACTATTCAACCAGGAAAACCAACAGTCTTATCTATATAAAAAACTAGAAACGAGAAACATTTATAAACCACACCAACAAATAACAATTACTGAACATCATATTCCTTAATAGTTTTGTTTGTAGGTTTAGTAAATGACTTTTTAAAAAGCTGCATTTAAGAAAGATTATAACAATCTGCAGTTAGAAGGCTATTGAAACTCTTTGATGCCAATACATTTAAAAATACATTTATAGGGCCTTATCAAGCTCATCTTCCTAATTGTTGTTGAATTAATGGTTTTGTTTGAATACACATTTGTAACACATCAGCAGCACATGTTTAAGTACACATGAGTTGTTAGAATTGTCATTAACAACAGTACAGACAGGTGTCACCAATCAAACATGTGTTTTAACATAAAAACTGATGGATTACATTTATCTTTATGGTGGTATTGAGTGTGAAAATGTACATACTCAAGATATATGGGGGTATTTTTCTTTTGTATTTTTTTAAGGACTTTGGACAAATTTTTTTGAGTCAAAAAGGGCTTATAGTTGTAAACCTTTAAACAACCAGGGTGAACTGTTTAGGGATAGTAGGTAAACATATATGAACATGATACGTCCATTGACCTGGTAGTTAATGAAGATGTATCTGTCTCATTTATTTAATAATTATGACTAAAGGAATAGTATTTATCGTATTGTAATTGTCCTTTCTCTTCTCTTTTAACTGTCTAGTTATAAATATTTGAAATATTGGCACTTTTTTTTGGTTTGCAAAAATGTTTATTTGATGGTAGAAGATCAAAAGAAAAACATGAGAATATTCTACACATTAATTACTCCTTGCAAGCTTGGATGTGGTCAATTTGAATTGAAGGAAGGCCTGTTGATTTGAAGTAACATGTTTGTATGCCCTACTTAGGGGCATTATATTTTGCTGTCTGTGCATTCTTCATACTTTCTGTCACTCTTCAGGTTAAAGTTTTTGGTCAAGATACTTTTTGATAAAAGTGAAGTCCACCAAACTTGAAACTTAGTACACATGTGCCCTATGATATGATCTTTCTAATTTTGGTGCCAAGTTAGAGTGTTAACCCTAATTTCACGGTCCACTGAACATAGAAAATAATAGTGTATGTGAGCCATCTATGTACTAAGGACACATTCTTGTTTTTTGTCAATTTATACACCAACTAGATAAAAAATAAAGATAAGTTTTTATGTGCAGAAAGCAATGACACATTTTTTTTTGTAATTTTGTATCTAATTAACCAAATATGTTTTTTTTTTCTATTGAAGCTAACACTAAGACTGTCAAGCTAAAATAATGATGTAACTACTTAAAAAACTCTTGATGCACTGACAAGTATAAGTTGCTATACATGAACAGTAAATTATGTACTAATTACCGTCATTAGATGTCATAAGATTGTTATCTTTTTTGCAGGCTGTGCTTTTGTTACATATGTAAATAGACAGTCAGCTCAAAATGCAATAAAAAGTCTTCATCATTCCCAAACAATGGAGGTATGTAAATGAACGTTAGCATTCCGCACTAATTATATAATTCACTCATCATCATTACGATAGAATTCATTCGCTGACGTTTTTGTCCTATACTTTTTGTTGCACTATATCACGTAATTGTATCTTGTTCCAAATATAATGAAGTACTTGCATGTTTCAATGTTCAATATGTTTTGTGGCACATAGTTATCTTAAAAAAAGTCATTTAGATAATGTAGATCTGAGTGTCTAGTATTAATAGTATTTATTGTACACTTATTTTAAAAAGTAATTATCACATCTATTGCTCTTGACGAAGGTTAACAGTTAATTCTACGCAATATATTTCTATTATAAAGGAGTCTTTATGTATAAGCAGTGAATGTATATGAGTAATTAAACACACACAAACATGCATATATTTATAATGTGGAGTTTCAATATGAACAACAACAATATAAGTGCCATTCTTTTTATACATAGTTATTTCGTAGTGCATCATGAAAAGTTGTCTTTTGTCCATCCATTCTTCAATCAGTACATAAATCTTGATGACTGTATGTTATAATGCAACATGAGAGTTCAGTGGAATCTGTAAAGGAAGTTAATTTCATCCTGTATATATTGTTGAAGGCAATTTAGAGTCGTTATTCAATTAAAAATATGTAAATATGAAAAAGAAGATGTAGTATGGAATGCCAATGAGACAACCCATTACAAGAGACCTAATGACACAGAAATTAACAACTATAGATCACTGTACAGCCTTCAACATTGAGTTAAGCCCATACCGTATATTCTGTTTTATAAAAAGACTAATTAAGAACAATTCATACGAGAAAAATTACAGCCCTATTAAAGTACAAAATAAAGAAGAAAAGAAAAAATATGAAACACAGCATCAAAGAACCACTGAATTACAGGTTCCTGACTTGAAAGCCATTTCTCCAGCTTTCTTGTATGAAAATAGAAATAAAAAATGCTGCAAGCCATGTTATAGAGTGAGTCTACATCTTGAAGAGAATGTCAACAACACATACTTAAATCTAATATACTGTTAAATCAGATATATTCTGTATTCAATTATTATTGAGAATCTTGAACAATGTGAGAAACTAATTGCAATTTCAGGACAGGCTATATACAAATAATCCTATCTGAACTGGAAATCAAAGTTTTTATTTGCAAAACCTATCTTTATTTCAATTCTTCCAAATAATTAAAACATTGTAAACATTAGTTTATTTACAGTAATGTTTTGACTTCTGTGTGAAATACATTTTCTAAGGAGATATTTATTGATATGTCATTGTAAATGCACAGATTTGCAAGAACAGGGATCTGATTTTGGAGAAAAAAAAACTGCAATGAATAAAAAAGAAATTAATTGATCAATTTTATAGGGCTGTAATGCACCGATAGTTGTAAAGTTTGCAGACACACAGAAAGAAAAAGAACAGAAAAAGTTAAACAACATGACAGCTAATTTATGGAGTCTTTCAGTGGGAGGTTTAAATGCTCTTGGTCCACAATACTTAGCAGTAAGTTTTACTATTTTATTATTTTTTTCTCACAAACAACTACTGTGGGTTCTTTTTTTTCATTGGATACCAATTTTTCGTGGATTTAGTGGGTACAAGTGAACCACAAAGTTAAATGTTCAAAGAATGACATTTTATATAGTCTTGTACGCAGACTTCTCCATAACCAAGAAATTAAATATCCACGAACATGCAAGCCATTGAAAAATTGGACCCATGAAAATAAATGAGTCCACAGTACTGTGATTGAGATTGATGAACAAAGATGATTTTAAGTTGGTTTGCTTGTCATTTGTTAAGTGCCAGTTGAAATTTATAGATATAAAATGTAATTTGGTCAAAAATAGGTTAACCAGAAGGATACTCATGTGATCAGTAAGTCTTTATGCAGTTAAAAGTTCCAAATAATGTTACCTAGAAACATGTAAATATTTGTTTTCCAAGCCTTGGTCATGTTGGCTGTGCCAATTGGAAAGACGTCAATCATTTATAACACACTATGAAATCTAATGCACTGTGGAACCAGTTTTAGACTGAAACCCTTTATGACTGAAATTTTGTTTGTGATTAAACAAGGGGTTGATTCATACAGGGTAATACATTGATTGTCCTGAAACAAGAGTTCCATTTAGACAGGTGTTACTATATTTAGGTTATCATTTATATTAAAATATATCTTAAGGATGTTCTGCCCCAGGAACAGATTACCTTTATCGTCGCTGGGCTTCTAAAATGTCGTATATGAATTTTTTGGCTAAAAATACTTTTTGACACCAATGGTCTCGGCGGGAGGAAATCTTGGGTATCACAAAATAGCATACAGTTAGACCCATCAAAATGTTTGAAATAAGACATATTACAAAATTGCCAATGTCAGTTGTTTGTAAAGTTTGCTTCCAAAATGTTGTATGAAAACTTGAAAATCGTTGTAGAATGGCTTTGGGAAAAAAATCATTGTACATTTCTTTATTTCTGTGAAAATAATTTAAGTTCTTGGATAATCCAGAAATGTCAAAGTTTTTTTTATTTCACTGCTATTTACAAAAATGTTCAAGTTCATATACGACATTTTGGAAGCATGCATTTTGCCAAATTTTTCAAAGCCTGTTTGTGAGATATTTTTTTTTTTTTGAAAAATTTGTAATATACAACATTTTAGAAGCCCAGCGACGTTATAGCTGTATTTGACAAAACCTTGCAGAATTTTGGGTCCTCAAGTCTCTTAAATTCATACCTACTTGATATATTTTTGATTCAAGCATCACTGGTGAGTATTTTTTAGACAAAACCTGTGTTGGGCATTTAAAATCATAAACCTGGTATCTTTGATAAGGCCAAAATAAAGTAATATGTGTGTTTCCTATTACATCTTTGAAAAAAAAAATAGGGTAAATAGGTAATCTTGTTTTATTTAGCCTAAGTTTTTTTTTACAGACATTGTATATCTTATTCTTACTGAAAAACATACTGTGTATAAAACAAATTTTGAAATATCTTTCAATTACATCATTATCCTGAACGCATATCTTTTTTCTCTCTTTTATTTCATCTATGACCTTCTGTCTTTGTAATGTGATAAAAGAATAATGTCCAAAGTTTCCAGTTCTGGATAAACAGGTTATAAATTTCATATTTGTTAAAATAAAAAAAGTTTGTCTGATGTCTTTATAAAATATTCATGGTAAATTTGATCTTTTTGAAAAAACAATCTAAATGAAACCTGATGTTTTGAGTTATCTTGAGCTATTTCAATAAACTGTTCTTTAATCAATAAATGAAGAAAAAACAACTTACTGAAAATACATAAACTATCTTCACCTATTGAAGCTGAATTACGCTACTTATAAAAACTTGATACTAGCTCTAATCCTGATATATTATCAAAAAAATTCCTATTTATTTTATGTAAAGACGGCTGGCAAATTGCTATAAATCTTCTACGTATTACATAATTTGTTAGGGAAACTAGTTTCTCGCACACCTTAAAATCATTTTATTTGCAATAAAATCGTCTTCTTTCACTCCTTTCCTTGTTTTTTTTCTGCCAATTTATGCAAGATTTATTCCATAAGTTTAACAAGTTCAAATGTAAAACCACAACCACAGTGAATCATAAAAGATTCTTATGAGCTTTGAGTCGCTGCCACCAAATATGTTGATGAATAAATCGGAGATAAAATGTTAAGAATGATGTTTTTCTTAGTAATAATTAGCCGTTTCTTTCAAACTGACAGAGTAAGAGTCCTTTGATGTTCAAAGGGAAAAAATGGAGTTTCGTGTTTAATGGGCACCAATTACTTAAATTGGGTAGGCTTTACAAGTGGATTATGCAATGAAAGCTAATAAAATGATGATATGTTTCTTGGCATGTTTTTGATTTCTGGAGCATTGAATGTAACTGACAAAAGTTTTTGAAGATGAGTTCAAAGGAAGCAAAGGGGTTGCCATAAATTTACTGTATCACTCTGAAATTATGAAAACGATGGCACTGATGTAAATAAAATGACTTCTACAAAAAAGTGATATTTTTAGCAATCCAGGCAAAATTTGCAATCATTGCCTATCTGTCTATTTGGAGTTGTTGCTTACACATTTTAAGTAGTGAGGTTTTGGAGATTTCAGATTTAGATGAATTCTAATTATAATTGACTACCTATTTAAAATACTAAATTTACAAACGTCTACTTCAAACCATAAGTTCAAATTCCCAAATGAAAAGAAATACTTCTGCTGATTAAGAAACCTCAACTTAAGTGTTTTCATTGTCCCTTGTATTATCAAGAAAATTGTTGAATTGGAAGTTCATTGGTACTTACCTGGAGTCTTGTGTCCTAATTTGTTTATGGACAAGAAAGGGTTTAAGTTTTACTGTAGCTTCACTGTAAAGAACTACTTTCCTGTCGATATGTGCTTTGAAATCATTCATAAACGAATTCAATGCATATCTGTATTAAATGTGGGATATTCTTTAAATTATTTTTAAACATCTGATTCCTCAGTACAGCTGTTAGTTTAATAGTTAAAGATGTTTATTTTATTGGATAAATACATTGTAACTGAAATAAAGATAATAAAATAGACAATTATTGCTGTTTCTCTAATTTACATGTTGTAACCTTGATAGTTCAGTCAGTTTAATAGTAAATAGAAGGAAGAAAAAGAGATAGGCAGAACTCATTAAGTTATCAAGAGTATTTTAATAGATTTTTTTTTCAAACCTCAAACAAATGCTCATGGCAATTTTGTAGAAGAATGTCTGATATTCCATTTGTCTATTAATTTGACAAACCATTCAGCTAATACTGGGCAGCTATTTAGGCTTAGGACAGACCAACTTATTCAATATCAAGAGTACACAGGAATGGTTGATAATTAAAGAAAACAAAACCTAATAGCATTCAACATCTAAATAAGTAGGTGAAAATCTATGTTCTTGCTAGGGTGCATATATAAGATGTGATGACCTAAGGGGTTAAGTTTTCTAACAAAAGACCAATTTGGCAAAACATACAGTGATTGGGTATAAATTAACAATGTCAAGGCCAAAAGTTAAAATAAATTCAAGCAATTTCATAATTAGTTGCAGATGGTTAATAATAATTTAAAAATCGTAAGAAATTTATGGTAATGTTTTTATATTTTGTGATAATTAACTATTTGTTTACTCTTGGTAATAAATAAAGTATTACTTGCAATACTTGAGAATTATACAGCTGCTGTAAAATGGTAGGAACTCCTGGATCTAATGATGATATATCATTCACCCTTGTGTACATCAGTAAACAACTAACAACCAATAACAAAAAATTACTTTAGAAAAAAACAAAACTTTATTTAATTTCAAAGAATTATCGATTTTCTAGTATTATATAACAGCTAGCAGATGCAAGATTCTAAATTTAAACTTTATCATTTCAAAGCATTTTTATGACAGACTTTTTTTTTCACCACAGAAATCATAACAGAAATATAGAAAACTGGTTTGTTTCAAAACTTCAATAATAATATAATTATGTCATTGCTTAGAATAAAATGATGAATTATGTCCACAATGTAGCAAGATGATTAAACTTGCTTTGATGGGGCAGAATTTTGATCTAATAAACATGTAATTACAACTGATTTGATTGTTCTTTTCAGTTATTACAACAGGCAGCCGCAGCAGGGAACCTGGGAATGTTTAATTTAGGTAATATGGGTACGTAGACAATGCTAATTACCTTATTATCTTGTCTGTCTGTTTACAACCATGCCTTGTTGTGTTGACAAGGGTCAGTTAACTTCCGCCTAATGTTATGTAATATTTACACAACAGATACGGCAACAGGAAACACTGGTTACAAGTTAATAAGACAAATTTTAAGGAATTTTTATGATAATTTTAAGCAGAACTTGTATGTAAATAAATATAACTGGCACCTGTGAAAAGGAATTCTTTCAGAATCTTATTAACATTTTTCATCACGAAATAGTAGACCATATACACAGGAGAAATCTTTGATTTGCTGAAAAAACGGATGCACATATTGGAAGCGTCTTAAATGCATGAGCCTGTGCAATATTTTATGGTGGTATTTTTAGAGATTTCCATGTCTAGACTCTTAAAAAAGTAGTTCAATACTTATAGGTTAAAGTTATATTAGCTACATGTTCTGTGATTCACAACTTTATCATGTGACCTATCTTATGGCATCGTTAGTCGTTAAATTCTCATTTATATAACTACTAGAATGTGTCTCTTGTAATGTCAAAAGAATAGCAGCTATTTGAAGCTCATGTTGTCCTAATTTTAGCATGGCATACAACCAATTAATAACAGTGATTTAGACTTAACACTAGTTCTCTTTTTGAAACATCAAAGCATGATGATTTGTTTGTGTACAAATAATCACTAAATTCCAATTAACATTATTAAATGGCGTTTTTGTTTACAGCTAATTTCCTAATGCATGTTAAGCAAGACTTTGGTTAGCTTGCTTGCTTTGTTTGTATATATTGTACAATTGTAATTGGGATAACATTAAATCAAACTTAAATATAATATATACAGGTTAAAATATACCTATATATATTGTTTGAAGATGAAGATGTTAATTACAAAGCTTGAATTAAATCCATACAAACAGAGCAAGCAAACCTACCAAAGCTTTACTTTACAAGCATTAGGAAATAAGCTCTAAATCTTTTTTTATACGTACTGTAAGTTTCATTTTAAAACAATGGAAAACCATTATTTTGAACAAAATGTTAAAATGTAAACTATAACCGAAGGATCAACTGAATGAGATGATTTTTATATCAGAGAAGTCCAAAAATGCCACAAAATTAGCTTAAAAACGGCCAATTGCTGATCATTAGTACAAATGAATTAACTTGGACTTGTAATTTTATCACCTGTCTTTCATGAAGGTCAGCGTCATTATTACATTACCCTTGCATCTATATGTTATTCTTGTGACTGATCTGCACCGAAAACTGTCAGATCATTTAGGTTCAAAGATTTTTTATGGGGAGCTGATATACTTCGAAATAAGTTTCTGCACATTTGTTCCATTTTCAAAATTTTATGTACAGGATTATGAATGAGTCGAGTTGTTAAATGACTACTGTAAAATTTCTCTACCTTATTTATTTACCTATCAAAGGTGACACAGGGTTAAAATAAATTAGAAAAATGACTACTGTAAAAATTCTCTACCGTATTTGTTTACCTTTCAAAAGTCACACAGGGTTAAAAGAAAATATTTTTGTTTTCTCCTATTTACAGCAGGTGGTAATAATGGTCTGCAGCATCTATTACTGGCTCTTGCTGCAGCCGCGGCAGGAAATAACCAAGGAGGTATAATCTCCCCTTTCACATGCTCTTTTGCTTTTGTGTTTTGCCAGACAATAGTCTGTTTTTGTAGTGAACACTTATTTTTCAATGTATTTTTGTTGGGTATTTGTGATATTATATATCTTTACATTTCAACTTCAATATTGTAGTACGTTTTGGTTCTTTTTCTCTCTATAAACACCTTATGTTTTACTATTTTTTTCTCTTTGTGTTATTTTAATTCAATTATTGGTGTTATGTATCAGATAAAATTTAATCAGAAGGAAAGATGATTGTTGTCAAGTCATGTGTATGAAATGATAATTAAAGGTCCAGGTATATTACAGAACCTTTTTAGAATAAATTTCAGATCTACACAAGGCCAGAATAACAATAAGTTCTTTAAGTTTAGCCACACATCAAGGTCTCGGTCATTTCAGCTTCTAAAGGACCATTGTCCATCTGCTGTGACAAAAATTTTGTGCAATTTAATTTATAAGTTGTCCTAGCCACACAGTACTTCTAGCAATAATTGACGTCACTCAAAATAATATTTAATCATAACACTTTGTGTTGAAGACAGAAGTTTTTGTGAAATTTATACTTGTCCAAACAGTTATTATTGTGAAACATTTGAAGTTTGAATGACTGCTTTTAAAATTTTGAGTGTTTATTATTTATTTAACTAAATTTCTTTTAAGTGTGAACAATTCAATTTGTTCTATTAGATATATACATATTGTTATTAATAAGGACCTTTAAATTTTACTGTTGAAGTGAGCAAACACTTAGGTATTTAAACAAATATAGAAACATATCCAGGTAATAAAATTTACCATGGCCTAAGGGAAGTAACTCAATAGAAATCTGGAAAAATTTTGTGATATTTTTTTGAGCAATTTGAACAGGGTGTAAATTATAAGGTTCATAATTTTTCCATCCACCTTTAGGAAAACATGGTGGTTAAAATAGGCTTATGAATTCTAGAATAATGGTGCTACCATTTCTTGATATCTACATTTAGTCTATATTTTGCAAGAAGAGTCTAAAATTTTGTTCTATAAAAATAGGAAGTAAATTGAGGGATATTTGAAGGCACCCAAACCATTCAGACCATATTGTTAATGCATTCAATTGATCTTGAATTAACCACACAATACAATTTATGTGTTGTGCCTTCAAAGTTCCAATGATGTCCTTTTTCAAGAAAAAAAAGGTCTTAATGAAATATGTGCAAGGATCTCCAAATTTACAGCATGCAAGATGGAAACAGTTTTGATAATTTTGACTGAATTATACATGTATTAATTCAGACATTTTCTAGTTTTTCTTGAAAACTTCAATATAAATCTCTTAAACTATGGTGGTTTGGCACCCTGTCATTTATGAATAGATTTCAATCTTAGCTAATTGCAGAACTTGTAAAATTATATGGGATTAAATAAATACATATTTGATGTTTACCTATGTTAATGGAATCCAGCTAAATTGATACCACACAAATAAGAATGTATCAACGGTCTAACATGACTATTTTGAGCATTGTGAAGTAATTGTTAAATTGGAATGATAGTTGGATTTTGCATAAGCGAGTTATGAAAATAATCTTTTTTCTTAACTTAAAACAGCATGTTGAGTTATGGAAATTAATTTAATTAATTTTAAGTCAGTATTGCTGTTTTTTATACCCAGTTTTTTGCCATTTGAGTTTTTTGAAAAATATTTATTATATAATTGATATATATTTGACTAGAACTATAGAGCAAATTTTGATAGAGTTTACATTTTTTGGTTAATACAGGACTATTAGCTGCCCTTGCAGGGCTCCAGTTTAATGGTGGAAATTTATCCACCCCAAATTCACCCAGCGGATCAAATTGCTCCAATAACAACAGCAGTACAGGTACACCAGCATCTGTGTCGATTTTCAGCCGACTCTTTTAACATGAATTGCTCTTCAATGTACAATGCAGGGAAATTTGGATTTTGTTTGGATCTAATGTAATTTCTTTTTTTTAATATATCACATTCCTGCATTATCTAAAGGAAATGTCATGGATTTCATAGTATTAGAAATTCCCATCAACACGAGTATTGAACTGACCTGATAAAGTTATAAGGGGTCCATTAACATAGTGATGATATCAAAAGAAGTTTAAATGACGTGGAAATAATCTTGCATCCAGGGGACTGGAAGCTCCTGAACACAAAAATGAAACTTTGGTTGGTGTTTAGGGCTCTTCATGCCAGCATTACAGTCTACTATCTTGTCACGATAAAAGAACGAAAAAGGTTTTAATGTTAAAATCAATCAATTGGAAACATGGTAAATCGACCTTCACCAATATGCATGTTTGGCTGTGTCCAGCTTGTTTGTGAAATAGCAGCATACAATTCATTCAGTATTTCAATATTATGGTAGATTCTATACCTTTTATTCTAAATTCTCTTTAAAAGTAGGTCAAATTTTATGTAGTAAAGCTTTACCAAGATACCATATTTACTTCTCCTGTAAAATTTAAACCTTCACATTATCAGATTTTGTAAAGATGTGTCTATTATTGAAGACTTGTTGTTGATCTTTAGATGTCTTACGGTTATTTGCACTCTTGGACTGCTGACTGATTGTAAAATATCCAATTTATTTTATTTGTTTAATCTATACTAAAACAATTCATGCTTTGAGCTGAAGAGATTTTTTTTTTACTTGCATGCATCAAGCATTTTAAATGGATTGAAGAAGTAAAAGGTCAACATCTAATGACACCTGAGATTATAATTAGATAGAGAGAAAACTTAACTACACCGCCTTAGACTATAATAAGATAGAGAGAAAATTTAACTTCACCTGTCACTTAACAAAATTGAAGGAAACTTGCTGTGATGGTCATTAGATCACTTGGTTTATCTTTAAGTTGCTTTCCCTCTGAACTAATTGCTGATCAGATAAAGCCTATTGGAGAGACTACAGCTGATATTAAAACTGCTAGTATAACGAATAATTGATTTGAAATAAGCATACTATTTTGTATGCACAATATTTAGTTTTCATATTGCCAAAACCTAAGAAATTTTGTACTAGAATACAGTTGAAGAGCAGTTAATGTTATTTTTGACTTTCCTGTTTATGTGGCAAGCCTGGCTGTTTATTTTCCTCTTGAAGTTTTTATTATTGCAGCATGTTTATCATATTGTATTCATTTTTATATCTTTGTCTCATTCATTTGCAAACAAGGGTTATCATAACCAGAACAAAATTCTCTTTTCTAACATTTTTTGTAATGGCTTTGCTTTCTTGTGTTAAAACTTGAAGGTTTTTATACTGTATTATATATAAATTTAGTTATTTCTCACAAAATTAACTACTGTATGTATATATATCATACTCTTGAATGTCATTAAAAGCCATAATCCATCTTTTTTCCCTGCACTAATAGATGCTATCTCTCAAATTTTCAAAGATATCATACTTATACTTATCTTCCAGAGAAGCCATTTGATTCAGTAAATATACCTTGCATTATTTTAGAAGCATTTCTGAGAAAGCCCATATCTAAAATAGCCCATATCTAAAATGTCATGGAAATTATGACGGATCATGGTTACTCTAAATATATTTTCTACAGAATATATTGATTTTAACTTTAAAAGTATTTATTAAAAATGTTTGCAGATGAATTTTATTTCACAAAATGTTTATATTTACTATAGGCCAAGAACACTTTCATCATAGTAAAGAGCCCTGTTTAATAGTTCAGTATAAGATTACAGGGGGTAATTCAGTTCCAAGAAATATTAAGGCTGGTTACATTTTACTTTTGATGCTTATGATATTGGGAAAAGAACAAAAATGTCTGGATACATGTACTACTTTTTACACAATCATAGGAACTAAATTTACCCTGTTTTCTTGGAAATTGGACAGATGTTTCTCATGGTTTTAGAAAGTTGAAACCATGCCATTTGATGTGATTAGAGTAAATGAAACAATGTACAGATAAATCTTCTATTCATGATTGACCTGTTTTTAAAATGTTTGAAAACAGGCATTCCCTGAATTACATTGTGTATCAGCAAAAATATTTTTCATAGTCAAAATTTGTCATTTAATTATTAAAACTTTTAAACAGGGCTCTTAGCAGTATTTTCAGCAGTTTTTTGAATGTATGAATGCAGCATGAATTTTTTATTTGCATCATGTTTTTGGCTTTGTTTTATTCTTGACGTTTTATTTTGAATGCATATAACAGAAGCAAATGGCCACATTTGTTTTAGAGCTACAGAGATTTGCTTTTGTTGTTGTTTATTATTTTTTGTTTACACCAGTTATAATTTGCATGTCCAGTTCAGCCTATTTTTATATTGTCAGATTATCACAGCTTCTTTTCACTAATATGCGTATATTACACTTTGTTTTGTACTGTTTATGTTAAATAATTGGTGTCTTCATATTTACACCCAATGTTTTCTTTACTTTTGAATTTCTTGTTATCTTCTTTTTATTTTACTTGGTTTCCTTCTTTTTCCTAGTGGAACTGCCTTAATTTTGTAAATTTTGGGAAACTTTGGATTTTTTCTAATTAGGCTCCAACAATATTTATGACTAGCCAATAATAGCATGTGAATATTTTTTTTAAAACAAAGGACTAAAAAATTGGAATTGTTTTCAAATTTTATGATTCTTGGAATTTTATTTAAAATCTTTATAACTAATTTTTGTGATTTTTTAATGGACATTTTTTTCTCCTCAATGTTTTGCGTAGATCTATAAAAAAAGAATAAAAGAATAAGAATAATTAAACAATTTGTTGCTTTATTTTACAGGAGAAGTTGCCAGTCTACAGAACTTGCAGGGTCTGATGGCTTTAGCCAATGCTAACAATCCAGGTACATATTTATAAGATGGGGTCCTCGGTAGCTGAGTGCTTTTAAGTATTTTATCTACTGTATCACTAAAATTTATAATGGAAATAGGCAATATGTCAAAGAAACAACAACCCAACCAAAGAGCTGACAACAGTTGAATGCCACCAATGCGTCTTCCACACAGCGAGAAAATCCTACTCCTGAAGGTGGTCCTCAGCTGGCCCCTAAATAATATTGTGTACTAGTTCAGTGGAAACCTATGTCACTCTAAACACAATAAACTCTAAAACATATAATAAATGAACTCATACTAAAAAAACATACAAGAGTAACAATGGCCAGAGGCTCCTGACTAGGGACAGACACAACTAGCCTCTCGATACTTGAGTTTGTAAACTTAAACCTTACATGTACTGGTACAAGTAGTAGGTGAAAAGGTTTGATTTCAATCTTAATTTACTATAATTACTCATTTTCCTGCTGATAGTTGGTGGTTCTCTATGGTCACTCCTTCCACTAATAACAGCTGGCCTCCATGATGTAGGCAATAGTGATAGAAGTGGTGTCTAACACAACAATCAATCAATGTATTATAAGATGTACCTTCAAATGGTATCAATGATATGACACTAAAAAAAACATTTAAGCCTTCCTAATGCGTCATCTTCTACAAAAGAAAATTACAGAGGTGCTGGAAAATATTTTTTCAAATGAATTATACCTACTGTAACACATTAATCTTTATTATACAGGTACACAAATTATTTTGCTTGTGCACCTCTGTAATTTTCTTCCATAGAATAGGAAGCATTATGAAGACTGAGCATCAATTAGGCATTACCAAGTAACATTGCGTCAAAACTAGATTCAAATGTTACCATAAGGTATACAAATACAAGCAGGTACACAAACTAGATATGAAGTTTAGCATTATCAGAATATAACTTATTTTCAATGTTTTGTGGCTTAAAATGTTTAACATAATTTACAAGGTCATAGTTGAATTTCTGAATTATTCCATAGAATAATCAAATCTTTAAAGGCTTTATAACTAAGACAAGTTATATTAATTTTTAATTTTGTACAATTTCAGGTGCTTTGAATGCATTAGGTATACAGAGCCTGTCAGGATTGAGTGGTAATGGTATGTCTAATAGCACAGGTGAGTTTATGCTCTTTATGTTTATACAAGAGATGTGTCAACTTATCTGTTTTTCTGTCCTTTTCAAGTGTCATGCATTTATAAAGTTGTTGTAGCATAGGGCAGCCTTTCATTTTTTCGCTCGCCTGGCCCAAAATGATTATATATACCACTTCTTTAATGTTGGATCTTCCTGAATATGCATGAAATACTTGCCACTGAATGTTGAGCTACCAACAACCAGCCAGATTAATGATGCAGAGTGGCATAAGTTGAAAAGGCAATACGAATCAGTTAGGCATCACAGGATATTTACAGCCTTTAGTTTATAAGGTATTCTCCAAATTTGGAAGATGGCCTTAGATGCAAAGTGGTCTAAGTAGTTCTACTACTGTAATCTCTAGCCAGTCAACACTGAGGTTGCGAGTTAGAACCCAGCTTGTGCAAGTGCACTCGACTCCAATGTTAATTGTCAGGATTGTCAGTTTTCCTATCAAAGGTCAGTGATTTTCTCTGGCCTTCCTGCTTACTCCACCAATAAAAACTTACTACCACTTAATAGCCCAAAAGGGGTGCTTAAACGTGGCATTAAAACAAAAAAAAAAATCAAATTTATAACAAATGAATACAGATTGTTTAATCAGAATGATAAAAAATGGGGGCCATTATTTGGACGTTGACTTACTTATTAAGTGGCAGTGTTGGGTATATAACTTTACTCTCCAAAGGTTCTTTATTTTCATTTACTGTCATCCGGTATCAGTTGGAGCAGGCAGCACACTAAGATTTAGCAAGACTTAGTCTTGCCAACAACGAAGTCATTAAGTAGAAAGGCTGGTATGCTGTTAATGATAATTAAGTCCTCTGAAAGAGAGGCACAAATAAGAATTCATACTTTCAAAATAACCTACAGGCGAGATAAATCTCATCAGTTTGATAAACTGGTCGCTTCAAAAAGGTCTTATAAGGATATTTTTGTCTCAGAAGGTAAACTAGTGCAAAAGGGAAAAAACTAAAATTGATCATCTTAATAATTGGAGTTGGATAATGGTTTTATAATCAGTGTAATATATTTCATTTTAACTTTGAACTTGCATATTTGTCATGAATGACCTAAAAAAGATACTTTTATTTATCACTAACACAAGATTTACTTTTAAAGATGAACAAATAAAATATATAAGAGCATATTAACTAACTCATGACTCAATACAGTGATTATCTAAAACAAAATTATTAGCATCATTTAGCTTTAAAAGAGAGATCATTGATCATCTAAGATAATCCTTACAACGGAAGCCATAAATTGTATAATATGTCAAATTTAACAAAAACGGTATTGATTGAAAAGTATTGTTCTTTAATGTTAGGTATTAACAATAGAGGAAACAACTTAGGTGAGATAGCTAAATATAGTAGCTCCGTAGTCTATATTGTAATATGTTGTCATGGTAACATAAAAAGAGATTTTGCTGAAAGTAAGGATTTTAAGTGCAAAGTTATTAGATATGATCTAATATGTTATAGAATAAACTGGTATTTCATGTAAAACATAGAACTTGTGATTGCTGGATAATTAAAATCAAGTAGTATAAAAAAAAAAAAATGACTAAGCTATGTTCCAAATTTTGAAAATGTTTGTTTGTTTGGCATTGTGCATTGTTTTGGTGTAGTTCCGTGTAGTTATCTTAATCCAGGTATTTGATTTTGCATCAACTTTAAGGATTTTTACCAAAGATTTTCTACTGAAAAGGAATAAAGCATGCTTTTGTAATGGGATTATTTTTTGACCCACAAGTGGGGAAAGGACACCAGATTATAATGAACACTATTTCTAATAAGTGTGTCATGATAAACATTAGCTACATTTTTTCAAGCTTTTTACTTTAGAAGAATTATAATTGAATTATAAACAAAAATATTTTGGTGAAATTTCTATGGCTGTAAATGAAATATGAAACAATTAAAAGAAGTGGTTAATTTTACATACAAGATTGTTGGATTTAGAAATAATGCCAATTATAATATTCCTGAATGTGTGAAGTCTGAAAGATGAGATCAACTACAAAAAAATTAAAAAAAAATGTAAAGAAGGTCAAAATTCACTTATGTATTGAAAGGTTGGGTTCTATGGACTTCTGCTCCCTTCTATAGATAGATTTTGAGGCCATTAAATTATTCTTAAATTGTACTTGAGAGAGCAAGTACAGTTAATTTGATTATGATAAACATTCACTTTCCTATCTAGCTTTTGGACACAGACCAAATGGAAATATAGGTGAGACTTGGCTTGAGGTTTAATTAAATAATAAAAACCAGCACTTAACATTGGTATTTTACACTCCTGTTTTGACAATTTCACTTGTTTCATACACTGCATATTGCTTTTAACTGGTACCTAATGGATCGCCCATTGCAACAGTGCAATAACTTGACTGGTTTCCAGTTAACTGCACCACAGGTTAAATTGAAACTGGATCCTTGTTGCATTATTTTGTTGTTGGAGTGAATGATACAAAAAGATGCCAGTTAGCTGCAGTATTTAATTACATTGTTCTTCTTGAAACGTTGTTATTTGTAAAATTTGAAAACTGAAATCACAAGTAGTTTAATTACTTTCGTATGTAATTTAAGAATAGAAAAGTGTATTACAATTTGCAGTGACACATTTGGGTAGAGATATTATTGCTTGATTTTATTTATTTTTTGGCTGTTGTCTGCTCTTTGGTCCGGTTGATACCAACACTGTTTACCGAACACTTGTATGATTTTACACATGATAGCCAAGTTGAAAATTTTCGTCACATTTTTCTCAGGAACTACAATACAAGGATTTCTGAAATTTGGTTTCAGGGTTTATATAAGTCAGCTATACCGTGTGATGCGTTTTCAGATTCATCACTTGACAACTTCCTGTTTACCGAACACTTGTATGATTTTACACATGATAGCCAAGTTGAAAATTTTCGTCACAATTTTCTCAGGAACGACAATACAAGGATTTCTGAAATTGGGTTTCAGGGTTTATATAAGTCAGCTATACCGTGTGATGCGTTTTCAGATTCATCACTTGACAACTTCCTGTTTACCGAACACTTGTATGATTTTACCCAAAATAACCAAGTTAAAAATTTTGTCACAATTTTCTCAGGAACAACAATACAAGGATTTCTGAAATTTGGTTTCAAGGTTTATATAAGTCAGCTATACCGTGTGATGTGTTTTCAGAGTCATCACTCAATAACTTCCTGTTTACCGAACACGTGCATATTTTTACACTATTAATATTATCCACTTGCGGCGGGGGTATCATCAGTGAGCAGTAGCTCGCAGTTTCACTTGTTTATATATATTTTTTTGTTACAAAGATTTAAATTTTTGAAGAGGTACAATTATGACTTAAAATTGAATCAAATTTTCTTAACTCCTTTAAATTATGGGCATTATTTCATGATTTTTATAATAATTTTGCTGTACCGAAATTTCAGGAATTAGATTAAAAACTTCATGTTTGATACTGTATTATTTAGTTTGAAATGCCATAGATTGATTGGAAAAGAAATGTTGGGATTGAACTCGGTGAAAATGTGAACATCAATATGTAAATTTCATTAAAAATTATTATTATTTTCTAATTTTTTTTTTTTGCAGGATCATTGACAGGTACTACTACAACATCATCATTGCCTGGCCTTGCCGCTAATTTACAGAGTCTGGGCAACAACAACATTAGTGCTACACATTTACAGAATGCTGTTAATGGCCTTGGTTCCACAAACCATTCAGGGATGGATACCATTAGCCAGGCTTACACAGGGATACAACAATATGCAGGTTTGTGTGGTTTACTCAGCCCAGGTAAAGGTTCGTTCATTTTACCGTCAATTTCTCAGGTGTGACGGCTATAGGTGTTGCTTATCATATAGTAACTATGCTACCATTCTGCACATGAGTCTAACCAATTATTTTTTTGTCAGCTATTGCTGTTTGAAGTAAGTGGCATGATTAAATCTATTCTACTTTTTAATAGACCATAGGAACAAAGGATTTTACAATTCTGATATAAAAATAATTGGTTACTCATCAAATATTTTGTTTTGTCACTTTCAAGGTGAGAGATGTTATTGTTTGCTAGGAAGATATACAGTTTGCACTAACATTGAATTTAGAGAAGGAGTCATATTGAGATGCAACACTTACACTGAATTTAAAATAAAGGTCATATATATTGAGATACAACACTTACACTGAATTTAAAATAAAGGTCATATATATTGAGATACAACACTTACACTGAATTTAAAATAAAGGTCATATATATTGAGATACAACACTTACACTGAATTTAAAATAAAGGTCATATATATTGAGATACAACACTTACACTGAATTTAAAATAAAGGTCATATATATTGAGATACAACACTTACACGGAATTTAAAATAAAGGTCATATATATTGAGATGCAACACTTACACTGAATTTAAAATAAAGGTCATATATATTGAGATACAACACTTACACTGAATTTAATATAAAGGTCATATATATTGAGATGCAACACTTACACTGAATTTAAAATAAAGGTCATATATATTGAGATACAACACTTACACTGAATTTAAAATAAAGGTCATATATATTGAGATACAACACTTACACTGAATTTAAAATAAAGGTCATATATATTGAGATACAACACTTACACTGAATTTAAAATAAAGGTCATATATATTGAGATACAACACTTACACTGAATTTAAAATAAAGGTCATATATATTGAGATACAACACTAACACTGAATTAGAATTAGAGGTCACAGATGTGAAACTCAAGGTTGAAAGAAATAATTCTGTTTTCTCAAGAAAATCATGAGCTGCATCAGATAGACCTTATGCAAGTGCACATAAACATGTACATGCACAAGACTTTGATTGAATTTGGAACTTTCAAATACGAAATTAAAGATGAATTTTGGTCTGTTTGTAGGATTTTTATAACAACTTTATTTTCAAACTGATACTATTTTTGAGATTTTTTCAACATGATTTTGGTTTACAGATGTATTAATATTTATATTTTTACAGTCAATTTGTATCACACCCAGCTAATATTAAACACACATCTTTCTGAACATCCTTAGAAGAGATGATGTTTTAAGGCATTGTAAACCAGGTTTAATCCACTATATTCTTCAAAAGGAAATGCCTGTACAAATTGAGGAATGTGGCAGTTTGTTTTGTTTGATGTGTTTTAGCTTTAGATTTTGCCTCTGACAAAGGTCTTTCTGTTTTAAACTTTCTTTGTCCTTGGAAATGATAAAGATAAGTTATAATGTATAGCTTTTAACACCAGTCATTATTAAACTTAAACAGAAGATATTTATATATTTGTATTTATCACTATAAATATTTATGTATGCTTTATATTCTTAATCATAATAATGAGCAGTATGAATATCATGTGATCATAACAGGTAAAATCTATATATTGTCTGTGTACAGTGTTTCTCATATAAATGTCTAAACAAGACTTGCATCCAAAATCTTTAGAATTGAAAAAAAAAAGGTATAGATTAAATAGAAGAGACTAAAACATGTGTAAAATTTAAAAAGAAACATTCTCCTAAATTCTGTTTTATGTTTAGGTACTGAATAAAACTGTTTTCTGCTCTATGTTTGGGTTGTTGTCTCTTTGACACATTCCCCATTTCCTTTCTCTATTTTATGCAGTTATATCAAAGTGTGATCAGATGTATTAACAGACTTATTTTCTCTTTTTACAGCAGCTTTCCCAAATTCATTTAATACAACAACAGCACAGATCCAACAGAATTCTGCAGCTGGTAAACAATCAGAGGGTAAGGGCTGTTCCATTAAAACATACATTGGGGTTATGGGCTGTTCCATTGAAACATATGTATGAGACCTATGTAGGCAACTTTCATTGTCCCCATAGGTTGGGTGCGAAATATGTTACATCTAAGTGTATGCTGTTTTTCAAGGCTTCTGTGGGTGGTTACTATTAATTTGAAAGGACCATGTATGTTTTAATGGAACAGCCCTAAGTGAAATACTGTAAAAGCAAACATTTGCTGTTGGCTTGCATTTTTATTTCTCAGACTTATACTTCATACAAAACTGGTGTATCTGTCTCATATTTGGTCAGCATCGTCAGGTCTGTCACCACCTGTTTTCCAAACACTACCAAATCTATTTCAAACGTAAATCCAAATGTTTTTAACCCTACAGAAATTATAATTTCTAGAGTAGGTGCTTATTAGTAGTTGCTTTCTTCTACCTCATTTGGTCTCTGGAAGAGAGTTGTCTCGTTGGCAATCATGCTATATTACTTATTTTTATAAAGCCTGTAATTTTGAGATTTGTTTGGATAGCAATCCACAGTAGTAGCTATACATATTTAATGATAAAATGACACCCCCAAAAGTTCTATTGGAACAGCATATTTTACTATAGACAGATGATGAATCTATCAATCAAGGGCCTATGAAGGGCATTGCTGTATTTATAGAATTATAATTGCTTTTAAAAAACAATAAGTCATGAAAACATTAATTTTAAGTTGACTTATTGACAAAAAAAAACAACATAGAAAAATCTTGTATTATATGGTACCAAATGTTTAGATGGTAGAATTTTAAGTAAAAATTGTGTTTAAACTGGTATTTAAGTTTGTGTTATATTTGCAGGACCTGAAGGAGCCAACTTATTCATCTATCATTTACCACAAGAATTTACAGACAGTGATTTAATACAAACATTTTCTCCTTTTGGGAGTGTAATCTCTGCTAAAGTGTTTATTGATAAACAGACAAATCTCAGCAAATGTTTTGGTAAAGATTTATTTATAAACCATATTTCATGGAGTATTCTATGACATTGGATAAAAAAACGAAAACAATGCTTTATTCTTTTGTCCTAGCACTTTTTCTGGATTAAACTTTATAAGGAACCTTCAAATCAAAGCATTTGAAGTGCTATATAACCCTTATAGGAAATAGAAGTAAAAGTCAAATCCATCTGATGTCAACTTTGCCTGAGGGAGTTTCTGAATTTATTACTGTAACTGAGAAATATGACCAAATTCTGCAGTGCAAAATTTGTCGTGTTGAGTGGTCTCAAAATACAAATTTTAGTTTTGATACCAGGCCATTTTGATGTGTACAGAATGATGAGATAAGTGGGATGTCTTATTTTTATGCCCCACCTACAATAGTAGAAGGTCATTATGTTTTCTGGTCTTTGCCTCCGTTCATCTGTCTGTCTGTCCTTATGTCCCGCTTCAGGTTAAAGTTTTTGGTCAAGGAAGTTTTTAATGAAATAGAAGTCCAATCAACTTGAAACTTAGTACACATGTGCCCTATAATATGATCTTTCTAATTTTAATGCCAAATTAGAGTTTTGACCCCAATTTCATGGTTATCTGAGCATAGAAAATAATAGTTCAAATTTCAGGTTAAAGTTTTTGGTGAAGTTGAAGTCCAATCAACTTGAAACTTAATATACATGTTCCCAATGATATGATCTTTCTAATTAAAGTGCCAAATTAGAGTTTTTACCCTGATTTCACAGTCTACTAAAAATAGAAAATGATAGTGTGAGTTGGGCATCGGTGTACTATGGACACATTCTTGTTGATTACTGAGCTTTATAGCTGGTATTGAGGCACTTGTGTATAACATCTACATGTTTTCTGAATTAATATGATTAACAAAATATCTGATAAAATTTGATCTGTAATAATTTACATGAAGATGCAAAAACTTTTGACCTGCTATAAGAACCTTTATTTTTTTAGGATTTGTTAGTTATGATAACGCAGTCTCAGCTCAGGCTGCCATACAAGCCATGAATGGTTTCCAGATTGGAATGAAAAGGCTGAAGGTTCAGTTAAAACGCCCAAAAAATGATGGCAAGCCTTACTGATATAGGCAACAATGTAAGTGTTCAAACATACACACAAGACTGCATCTCAGGTTGGCATGATCAATTTCATATAACCTGCTTTTGAAGACGAAAATATGGTTTTGAAATAGTCATTATGTAAGGCATGGACCTATTACAAGGTTAAGCCAATTTAATCTTTGGATAATACTCTTTCAAGGGCAATAGTGTTGAAAACAAGGTAAAAAGAAAGACAAAATATACCAAAGGGACATTGAAGGGAACATTTCACTAAAGTGAATAGCTAGTTTACAGTTCTAATAATGCATTTAGGCATGAATGATGGAGAATAAAAGTTCATCACCAAAAAGAAAGATTTTTTTCTTCAAAATTACAGCATATTGTAATAAATTTTGCATACAGTGAAGTAATGTTTTGGCCTTTTATATCAAAATTCTAAATCCAATAATAAAAAATCAAATTGGCTTAGCCTTAGCAGGTAAGTTGCTGGAAGTAGCATTTCTGAATGACAAAAATATATGACCTTTAAATTGTACTGTGTTTATGCTTTTACAAGAAGAACAAGAAGATTGTATTCCAGCTCAAACAAGGAATAGACCGAATGTTATATGTTGTTGATTTGTCTTTACATTCATTGTTGTTTCTTGGATTTTTCTGTTAAAACAGTCAAGAAATTAAAAGAAAAGATGTTAGAAAAATTATATTATAAGAAGAAAATCACAGATGCAACATTAAGCAACAACATTCAATTGATATAATCAATTATAATTTAAAGGATTAAACTGCAGGATATATTCCTTGATTTTTCCTTGTTTTGTAAGAGGGCTGATCCATTATAACTTTATAGCACCCAGAAAAGGCACTTTAAAAAGGGTTTACCATTGGTAGAGGCAATTTATAATTTTTCTTGCATTTTCAATGTTACAAAAAAGTCCTGAAAGAAGTTGAGATTTCTAAGTGAATTCTCAAGGTTCTATGTATGTTATATATGGATCTGCCTTAAAAGTTCTCGGCATAGTTGTGTATTTTTCTCAATGATTTTCATTTTAATTTCTTAGGAGATTTATTATGCGAAATATTTTGTCCAGTAGATTTTTTTCGTTATCAGAAATTTTTATATCTGTCTGTTTCACAGTATTTTTATTTTGAGGGAATATTTCACTTTATCCTGAAAGCCACGGATTTGCAATTGGTGAAATTAATTAAGAATGGAAATCGTTGAATAATTTATTACAGGCGTACATAAGGAATGCATTGAATATGAGTTTGACAAACTATTATATTATTTAGTACACAAAATAAACTATTCACAATCGTTATCCTTATGTTATGTGGAATTTGATAAATCGTGTGCATTTAGGCAATGAAGATGCATGAAATATTCGTGTATTCATGTGTACATGTTGTGGTGTGAATTATATGTTTATGTGTCAGCTAGGAATGATTTCTGCTTTACGTTTCTCAAGCATTCTGTTTAATGTCAGCACTCAGCATCTGCACTGTCACTTTGCTTTTAAGCTCACCTGGACCAAGGTCCAGGAAAAGCTATTTCTATCATTTAGCATAGATTCTCTCTTGTAAACTTCTTACATCTTTATATCTTTTACTGACAAGATCAATTTAAACTAAACTGGGAATGAATAACAAAGTTAAGGACCTTGATGAAAAGACATTATTACAAAATGGTAAGGGTGATAGACCAGTTAGAGACAAAATAAATGATATTGCTGGGGCCTAGGAATTTGAAAATCACCCTGTACAAATGCAGCAAATAAAATTTGGTATAAAATAGTAGTCTGTCAGAATAGTAATGATACATTTCGATTTAAATCTATATTTCTCACATAAAAGGCAAAACTGCAAAAGCTGTCTTATTCCAAGATCTGATCACTAAATATGTGTATTAGTCAATCTGAAACAAATGAATTAATAGAGATTTTTGGGTGATGTCAATTAGACAGCAACCCAAGAAAGAATCTAATAAATTCCTATCAAAAAGACATAGATGTCAAAAGTAAAATCTGCAACAAGTGATAATTCCTCAGACAGATTACTATTAAATGTGATAGAACCAACTTAAACTGAAAGGTCAAAAATGAGGTCTGTCATACCTTCTCTTTATAGTAGATAGATAATAAGATGTAACACGAAGTTGTAGTTCTAGTTGTGACAAATGCAATTATGTTGTACAATTTTTTAAGGGAATTCAGTTGTCATACCATTTTGTTTCTATTTACTTTGCATTGTGAACTAGTATTCTGTGAGAATTGTTCCTGCTGAAATTGAGAAGAATTTTAAAAGTGTATTTATTCATGCCACAACTAGAAACTTTTGACAAGACCCAAACCAAATAAAGAGAACTTTTATTGCTGTTGTTCATTCTTGTACTGGAACCTTTTACTTGTGGCTAAAGCTCACACCCCATAGCAAGATAAAAAAAATTAAAAAAAGCTCATATTATCAATTTTAGTAGACTGTTAATTAAAAACATTTTATGTTTTTTAACTTTATAACTATGATGCAATCATGAAACCTTTGAAACAGGAAAAAAAATCAAAAAAACTAGAACTACACCTTGTGTGATAGAAATATTTATATATATATGTGGGAATGCTTGGAAACTGTATTTTGAGTAAGCCTAGTCAATTAAGTGCTGTTGGTTGCACAAGAACACAAAAAAGGGAGACTTTTTATTCCACTAAAAAAAATTAATAATGTGTGCATCTTATAAAATTTCAAATATAATTTTTTTACAATTGACGAACAGTAGTATATAAAAATTTGAAATACAGTTTTGAGTATTGTTAAAGATTTTTTCATAAATCACAATTGATTGTGCTACAATAAGTTAATATGTCTGCTTCTCTCTGTAGATGACACAGTGGTGTTTCCTTTGTCAGTGACGTGATGTCTTCATTTGTCCTTCACATCCTGTCTGAAAGTGTTTGCGTCATACAGAAATAACTTAAAATCAAGACAATTAGATTTTGTATTTGTTTTGTATAAAGGGTTCCTTCATATACCACTTAAAGTTTTAAAGTTTTCTTGTATCAAGTTTTAAAAGTTTGTGTACTGTTTAAGTATTGTTTTAACGTTTACATAATTTTATTTTTTTGTTAGTGATAAGCTTTACTGTCGTTTAATAAATTTAAATTCATGAAATTTTAAGTGGTATATGAAAGTTGTTACAGCATTTATGAAATTATATGAGTGTACAAAAATTTTCAACCATATGGCTAAAATACTTATGTGTAATCAAGAAAATAAATGTATGTGTTATTTTATATACCAAAGATTATGTTATAATCAAACGATTGTTTTTATTTTTTTTTTTAATCGATATATTAAGTTATATCATGTGACCATTAGGTCATAAATTTATCGGTGCCATTTAATTTTTCACAATTTTAAGCAATTTGATACCAAAGTTATATTTTTTTATGTTACATACTCAGTTTGTGTTAGAAGCAAGTCGATTCTTTTAGAAGTCTGATTCTATTTAAAAAAAAAATGAAGCAAGAGGGCAGATTAAGATAGTGTTTTACTTTTAATGTTTCTCTACAAGTATGAAAAGGTAAAACGTCTGTATTTGTTTCTTGTGCTTGTTATTAAGCATTTTTAAAATTAGAAAAACTTTTTACAGTTGTGATACTTATGTAAATATTTGTTTTTATCCTTCATTTCAAATAGTGCAGCTAACTTCAGTTTTTAGAAATGTCTTTGTGAAATCGTGTACCTGCGTAGTCCTTCATAGAAAAGTGAGAAAGGCAGTGATTATCATTTCACAACTTTTCAAATTTATTCATTCAGAATGAACATAACAAGGTATTTAGCTTCAAACATATTGTGCTTTTTTCTTCATTTATCTTATAGATAATTCCTCAGCAATAATTGGAAAATTCTTTAGTGTTTAACAACTGTTGTAGATTTTTTTTTGGGGGGGGGGGGGGGCTTTATTAACATGCATTTTTTTTTTAGAATTGACTGAAAATGGGAATTGAATTTTCAATTAATTTTAAATTAACCTTTTGTTTAAATTCTGGAAGGATCGTGAATGTCAAAGTTTACAAGATACAAGAACTGAAATTATGTGTATATTTTGTCAGGATTGTTCATAATGGTTATAGCCATATTATTTATTTTTCATCCGATTCACTTGTATTTATATCATTCTGTATCAGTTCAGAGGTTGTGGTCCATGTTTATAAAAGCCATATGGTTGTTAATTTTAGATCCTTCATTGAATAATCAAAAAGTTCTATTGAACTTTAATATTTTTTATCAGAGTCATTGGAACTCTTTTCATATCAATCAGGTTCTTTTTCAGAACCCATATCATAATTTATCAAGTTCATAATGCGTCAATGTTTTGTGACACTTGATCAAAATTGCTAACATGTTTGTCAGTTATATATATATCTTGTAAGTATATATATATATGTGTGTAAATAAATATGGTATCTGTTTGCAGTGTGAAACATTTATCATTTAAAAAATGGAGTTGTAATGTTAAATTTTGTTGATATTGTGTGAGTTAAAATCAAAAGATGTTGTTTATTATATATAATCTTGTTTTTTTTGTGACTAATTACATGCACATGATAAAAAAAATGGTTGTTTTGACACTTTTTGTTTTAGGAAATATTTAGTCTCTTTATATATATCGTGAGTGTTGTGTTTGAAATTTCAAACTAAAAATACAATTATGGAATCTTGTAACATATGGATAGTAGCTGTAATGATCTTTGATTCATGAATTTAATTTTAAATGCATAGGAGCATCCTCTACCAGGGGAAACAGAGACTAATTAAAGACCAGACTAATAGATTTTAAAATCATTTAATGTTAAATAATTTTAGAATGCAATCAAAATACAATTATGCAAATTTTATGTTAATATTTATATAACAAAGTTCAAAATGGTGACAATCTTGTTTTGAATACAATTTTTGTTTAAGTGCCTTAGTGTGTTTTTCAATGTGATATATATTTACTGGGTTAAGTTGAATGAGAAAAATGTGATATATTTTTACTTTCTATTTGGATATGTTCTTTAAACATTCCAGAATCTTGTTTTAAAGAAATGTTTAAAGTAAGATTATTAGAATAATTCAGCATGAAACAGATTTAATTTTATGTGATAGCTCTGGGGTTTTCTTTCTGAAAAGCTTGATACATAATAACCCTCACAATTATAGTTCTGTGCTCTTTTCTATTTCAAGTGTAACGTTGTTTTTTATCATAAAAGTAAAGCCTACATCATTTTAAAAATGTTCATGAATCAAAGAGCATGATAGCTGCTGGAATTTCTCAGGAATACATGTGGGATGTATTGTTGACCGTGTCGTTTGTAGTCTGTCCCAGACAGAGCTAGTTTTACCAGGGAGGAACCAATCAAAACAAAGTCTTATTTTTGTTCAAGGTCAGTAGTTAGGATGCTAAAAGTGTGTCATTTCAAGTCTATTTTTAGCTTTAATTGAAAAGAAGAAACATTTAGTAACTTTTTTTGTTAGCTTTAATTAAATGCACAGGCATATTTGTTCTTTTACATAATCAGTTATTTGTCTAACAGGGACCACTTTGCAATAAATGTTATCCTGAGTGCCAAACATTTACATAGTAGAATAGAATGGCAAATCATATCAAAAGTCTTTTTTTCTTTTTTTTTCCCTAATGAAAAATATCAATTTTACTCAAAACAAGTACCTCTTCTTTTAGTTAAACATAAATGCGCATCCCTTGTAAATGAATTCAAGTAATCACTCCTGGTTTTTAAATCAGTTTAGGCCCCAACGTAACACATGTTAATGGGATAGAATAGGAAATCACAAAAATGTAGCATTCCCAAACTAACACAAAATCTTTCTTCTCTCCTTTGTTATATCATAAATGTTTTTATGAATTGTTCTATTAGTGATATCTGCCTTCTGGTTTGTAATCTTAAAACATTTGTATATTATCATATGCCATTTAAGAATTATCTGTTAGTCAGTTTGTTTGTGTTCCCTGGACTTGAAGTGGCACATTTGACCATATATATTAGTAATATTTTAAGTTTATCAAGAGTCTCAAGTTTTTTTTTGGTGTTTTTTTTTAACTTGGTTAGTTTTTGGTTGATTTTGTTGTATATTAATGTTTTTTTGTTTGCTCAGTTAATCAGTAAGATTGTATATGTATAATGCAAATTCAGTCCCTTACAAGTTTAAATTAGGTTGCCAGTTCCAACATTTTTCTCAATTCTATACATTTCACAAGTTACATATTTAAGTCAAGCCATCAGGTACAGGAATCGGTTTCACGAATCAACTTTAGACTTATTTAGATTTATTGTAAGTATACTTAATTGTTCATGACTTGCAATCAATCTTAACTGTAAGTTTTTTTTTTTGTGAAACAGACTCCTGGTCTGTAAGATTTTCTATCAAATTTAATATAATACTTGATAAATTAAAACTAGCATGATGTTGATCAATCAATTTGTATAATTGACATTTGTTGTGTAATACAGTTGCAAATTTGAAAAAAAAAAATTGAAATCTGTATACTTAGGAAGGACAACTCAATATTCCAGCCAACTTCAGTGAAACATAAGGTGAAGAAATGAGGAAAATGATGGATCTGGTAGTTAGATGTGATTTGGTAAATATTTTTTTAATGCACAACTTTATTATGTGATAAGCTGTTTTATTTAGGGTTGTTTAAAGAAATAGATAAAATTATTGTTTTTATCAAAACTACATATCAAATGAGTCTTGTTAAATGTGTATATATAGATACTATTGTGCTTTAACTTTCTAATAAAAGAAAAACAAGACCAGCATCAAAAAGTGCTTTATTGTGCTGAAATTGAATTTTAGTTCTATTTTGTCCATAATCTTTTGCTGCTAGCTACCACTAATTACGTTTTTAAACAGATAATCAACAAGTTCAGTATTTTAAGTCCATCATTCATAATATAGTTAGAGAAAATTTTTTTGCTGACAGCTTTTACAGTATTTTTTTTAAGTTGTAAATTTGAATTGAATCGCTTTAATTTCATCACCTAACAAAATGATAAAACAGTTACCCTGAAACCAAAATGGATTCTACATTATATTAACGGTTAATTCTCAATATATATTATTTGGATCTAGTCTTAATTAACCATTTTAACTCAGATAAAAAATGATCGATTTTAATTCCCTATTTAATTTACTTTTAACTCTTTCTACTAAGAAAGTTTATACAGTCATTTGAACAGGGTAATAATGTAGTTTATTAGGCACTCATATGTTTATAATGTTATTAAAATAATTTTAAATGGTTGAAAGGAAACCAAATTATTTTATTTTTTATCATAACTCAAAAGTACTGTTTCATGGCATTTTTTGATGATCTCAGATATAGAAGATGAAATGAAATTAAATATGGCAGTACATTGTCTTTGATCTTTTTAAATATAACATCATTCTATTTTATGATCAGTTACAGTGCATGTGACTTTTATTATATATTTTTTGATGAAGCGTCTTCATTTTATTATAGGGTAAACTTTTAGCATAGTTTCAAAGACCATAGAGTGCATTGTTGTTCAGTGTTAACTGTTGTTAAATGTGAAAAATGCTTAACACGAATATGCCTTGTTCCTTATGTCGTGTAACAACAATTGTTTTAAACTGTTGAAAAGTTTGATGTACAATCATCTAATAGTCTATAGCATGTTTAAGTAAGAATAGGAAGGACTTCAAGCGGATGATAGTGACAAGTGATGAAAATGGATTGTGTTTAGAAATTTAAGAATACCACTTGACTACCTTTTTGAGAACAAAATTTAGTGCTCTTTCAGTTTAGTCCTGCTTCACTAGGACATACATTTCAGTACAATTAAGGCATTTGGTCGCCCATGACTATAGATGGTTGTACATAAGACTTGTAGATATTTAAGAGGTGCACAAATTTATAAGCAATATATGTTACTTTTTGTAACTTGGGTAACAATTTTTCCGGTGTTTCAATAAGATACCAATTGACATCTAAGAATTTTATAGGTATACAGTATTTACAAACTTTCATCTACATTATGACAACATATCCATTTTTATGCAATATGTTATATGGTGTATGTTAAAAGTAAACAAAACAGTATTTCTTATGCTTGGTATTCATTTGTTCTGTAAGAAATTAAATTATATAAAATCAAAAAATAAATACAAACAATCAATTATAATATTCCTAAATTTTGGAGTTTTAATGGCGATGGGTAATGAAGCATGAAATCAAATATATGTGAATGTTTTAGTTCATTTAATAGTAAAGCAGGGTGCTGTAGTTGAATCGTAAATACAAAAACAATCTATAATTAAAAAAGTTTTAAAAAATTTGATAGTCTACAAAGTCGTGATGCCATGATTGAATTTTGTTTGATTCAGGAAAGTATAATTGTATATTAAATTACCATTGAAATTCCATGATAATTATTTGTTTAATAAAATAATGCAATTTTAAACACTGAAAACTTATCAGGGACACTTAAGCATTTTATATTCTAGTTGAAAAAATCACAAAAAAACATAACAATGTGTTGTTTGAGCATTTTAAAAGTTATCTCAATGTTATCAACTATTTTTTCATCAATTTATACTTAAGGCAGCACATATTCTTTGCATAGCAGAAAAATTAGGCTACTTTAAATATTATATCTTTAATATTGTTAGAAATATTTTGAACTTTTATCTTTTTCAAATCAATGTGTATTACAAACAACAAATGGTTAACTGCTTTCAAGAATTTTGTACCAATATATTGAAGAATAATGAGAGATAAATGTCATATCTTAGCACCAGTAAAGTTCTTAAAGTGAATGACAATCTGTCCGTTGGGTATAAGGTTACCTGAAAGACATTACTGGCTATCTTTTTTAAATGGCCATTCTTTTCATCTTTTAGCAATAATTGAAATTGAAATCTCTATATATTAACATGGGAGGTGTGATTGCCAACACAAATTCAAACTGATTGTATGTCACTCTGATTAGCCTTTTTTTTTTAAATAAGGCATTCAAATAGTTCTTGAATAGACTGTTATTTGACACTATTTGATTCTGTTTTTATGGGGTGGGACAAGCATTATATGTTGAGGTTGTTTTACAAACCACTATTTGGTATAGTTCAGCATTTTGTTGTGGTTTGGCATTGTACAGAATCAGTATGCCAATAAACAGTTGAAAATTTAAGTTTTGTTGTTATTTACATGTTTATAAAAAAATAATAAAATGAGCAAAAGGAGAGGCAAACATATACCAAACAGATATTCAAACTCAAAAGTCGAAAAACAAACTGAAAACAAACCTCATAAACACTTATACCACATCCTCTAAATCTTATACTATGACAATGGCGTGGCAAAATAAGAACAACAGTGCACAAGGCACATCATAGAGAACTAAAGCCCAAGAAACACAAACACCACCAAAAGTATTGTCAAGAAGTATTTAAAAACAATCATACACATTGAAATGGACCTCAATCTGTCAAATGTGATCGGGCTTTTAGAAGAATATAAATTTCCATGTCAACAATAGCAGGTATACACTATGACAACTTAGGGACGACATAAAAAACTTAATTCAAATGGTTTGGGGAGGGTTGTCAAAATTGCTACAAGTTTTCTTTAATTGACGTCAATTTTATATTTATCTAATTGGTCTATCAATTTTCCCCAAATAAAGTTAAGAAGGGTAGTGGATAAGATCAGTAAAAAAAAAAACTATATGAATTAAGTTTTTTATCCTACATTGAACTTTTGAACATTTTCGTCTTTTAAAAGCTGTCTGAGTAGCTATGGTGATGCTCACCTGTAGTGTTCAATGAGAGGTGGGTTTGATACCCTGCGATGTCAAAGAAAACAAAATTCTGATTGAAAATTTTCTGGTCGTCTCCCAAGCATGATAAATGCAAAGACTGGTTGTCTGGGAACCAGAATATTGGTAAATATTTAATTAGGATGATCTTTGTTGACTATTGCTTTTGGAAGTTAACTTGTTAAAGTCTTGCTCAGTTGATCGGTTTTGTATCAAAGGTATGTGTTAACATGCCATCATCTTGAATACGGGTATAATCTGAGACTACTATAACTTTATAGTAGTCTCGGGTATAATATTTGCCATGGCCCATAGAAGTATAATATACTGCTCATTCTTACGATTTTCTTTGAAATACAGACCTAGTTATCTAGGATATATATATATATATCTGGTAGCAAAGACTATTCTGGATTTGTAAGTAGGTGCTATGTAATAGTATGATTATTCAGATAAGAATGGTAGCAGATTGGATTACTTTGTGTTTTATTGTTCATCTATTCGTTTTCTATCCTCCGTCAACCTCGCTCTCACAATCTTCTTTGAAACTGCACAATGGATTGAAACCAAAGTTGTTGTTTCGTCTGTGTTATGTTTGTGATTTTAGTCAAGGTTGATTAACCAACGTTATCCTGTCGAAAAGTAACATGGGGTCAAACTAGTTTTGGATTTTATCTTGACACATATAGTCCGGCCGATTGGTGCAGATATAGAGCAGAATTGCTCACTTGATGAGGAAAGCATGAAACTTTGCATAGTAGTCAAGGCCGTAACTACCATTGAGGCAAGTGAGGCAATTGCCTCACTAAAATTTCGACACTGATTTTTTTATGGTAATTAAATACGAAATATAATACTAGTACACTACCAATAATTTACCCACACTTTTTTGGTACATTTCTACCCTCGTGCATATCAGTACTGTTAGGAAAGACTGAAAACTTATAATGTTATACTTTCAATGAAATCAGTACTGATTTTGTCAGTACTGTTTCAGTACTGATTTTGACAGTACTGTTTTAGTACTGATTTTGACAGTACTGTTTTAGTACTGATTTTGACAGTACTGTTTCAGTACTGATTTTGACAGTACTGTTTCAGTACTGATTTTGCCAGTACTGTTTCAGTTCTGATTTTGACAGTACTGTTTTAGTACTGATTTTGACAGTACTGTTTCAGTACTGATTTTGTCAGTACTGTTTCAGTACTGTTTCAGTACCGATTTCGTCAGTAATGATTCAGTACTGATTTCGTAAGTAGTGTTTCGTTACAGATTTCTTCAGTACTGTTTCATTATAACACTTTTTAAATCAGACTGTATCTGTATAGTGATGCCTAGTTGTTTTGTATATTTGGGGTGGGTTAATTCTTCTCTTTGACACTAACCCCATTTCCATTCATTTTCTATATCGTGACATGTTAATGTTTTCGTTATGTTTTTTTTTATTTCTCTGATTTTTGCTGTCCTGAAGTGGTTTTGCTTTAGATCCAGCTCTTCGACAGTTACTTTAGCCTTTTTTTTTTTTTAAATATTCTGGCTTTATGTCATATTTATTGTCAGAATTGCATCTTGTGTGGTCTATAAGGTTTATGTTTTTAATACATATTAATACTTCTATTTGACAATACCATATTACATGTATTTATATCTTGCTTGAGTCAAATCAGAACATATTGAACATTGGAACTCGGTATATTACTTTTGAGAAGATGGGTGGATGGATTGATGTTATGTGATCCAGTGGCAAGTTAAGTGCAGGAAGAGGACATGATACTCAGATATAAATACAATGTAATTAACATACTTTGTACAGAACTAGACCAATAATGCAATGAGCTTCTTTTTAACATGCTAGTTCACCACAAGGAGAGAATCTGCTATAAGACATGTCCCCCTACATGAACAAGTACCTTCAGACTGAACAGTGTATGTTTTTTCTCCTTTTACTGTGAGCTGAGCGAATATTCAGAATACGACCACTTTTTTAGTCTAATTTCTCATAAATAAATTTCCAATCATATGCTCATTGTAAGATTTTTAATGGTTAGATACATTTATTGACAGATTTCTTTTTTTTTTGTATACATTAATCATGCTGCAATTTCATTCACTTGTCATGAGTGTATTGTGAATAGTTACTGTAACTCAAAGACATGTATGCATAACTCTTGTACTCTTTCCTATAAAACTGCAGAGCGTATTTTACGAAAAGAATATATGAAATTTGGTGTTACAATATTTAGGCATCCCGTTAACGGGGAGTTGAAAGGGTGAGAACTACATTACTCAGTATAGCATGTTCACATGAGGACTGATGACTTTCAGAAACTCTTGGTTTGTAGTTCCTCAGAAATCTCTGATGGATTTGAATCTTACAGACATACAAACAGAGGTACATTTTGTAAAATAAGTATAAAAATTTAAAGAAAGATTTCCAACAGACTGATTAATGTCTGACTGAGGTCATTTGGTACATAATTAACCTTTTTGATTTTTGAACATATATGGTTTGCTTTTCAAAATTGATTTTTATTGACTGAATAAAAACAAGCTGAAGAACTCAAATTTTTAGTTCTATCTTCTTATCAACTGCAATAACTTCCATTGCAAATACAATAAACGGTAATCTTAAGAATGAACAGCATTAAAAAGTAATAAAATGTGTTTTTCTCTCTCTCAATTTAATGTTTTTTAAAATAACTGTTTCATAATTCTGCTTCAATGTTATTTTCCACTGCTCTTCCTATGCATGTGATATATATCTTTGCCAACTTGTTTCTGGAAAGGAAAAAGTGGATTATAACATTTATCATTTTGTTAAAGTCCAATAATAAGATTAAACATAGGTCAACCATGACATAATGTGAATCAGTGTACATGCATTGCTAAAGGTGGTATAACGTTAATTATACAAGGTTTATATTATACAGGGAGAAAAATGAAAGAAAAAAAATGGAACAATGTTTGATTTACCTACTTGAAAACTGGCCTTGAAGTCATTAAACTTTCGAGTCAGTTATTTACTCAAACTCCAAAATCAACAAATCAACCAATCAAAATGCTGGATTTCAATTTTCGACCACGATTTTTTTTCTCCGGGCACTGAGAATTTTTTTTATGACTTCAGGGCCTGATCTTATACGATTTGGAGAAGAATTTTAGCGTCCCAAGTCTGAGTTCATGGCAAATCTACATGTTTTCAATACGGGCATTATATAAGCAATAAGTCAACTATATTTGTAATATTGAAGAATTGTTAGCTGTACATGTCTGCCTGGCATGGTTTATCTGACCTTGACCTCATTTCCATGGTTCATTGATCAATGTTTTAATTTTTCTTGGTTAATGTTGAGTTTATGTGACAGTTGTAATAAAGCTTTATATTAAGGTCTATCAAGATAGTATCAAGGATTAGTTAAGAGGGCGAGACATTTCAGTGTGTGCACTCTTGTTGTTATTAGTTGTTAGTGGCTTTGAACTAGCTGTCAGTAACTGCAAGTACTCTCAGATCTGTATTTAGTGACTTTTTTTGTTGGGTAACGGTAACGTCCAGTCCATTATGTTTTTGTTACTGAGATGTATTTCTATTTGCATTCATCTGTTATTTAAAGTTAAATAAGCCTTTTCAACTGAATTTTATAGTTTGTTGTTATGTAGTACGGTTACAACTCTGTTCCAGGTTTAGGGGGGAAGACCCTAGCATGTTTAACCTCACCACATTCTGTATATATGTTCCTGTCCGAAGTCAGGAGCCTGTAATTCAGTGGTTGTTGTTTGTTGGTGTGTTACATATTCATTGTTCGTTCATTTTTGTACATAAATAAGAACGTTAGTTTTCTTGTTTAAATTCGTTGACATTTGTCATTTTGGTGCCTTTTTTAGCTGACTATGCGATATGGCTTTGCTCATTATTGATGGCCGTATGGTGACCTATATTTGTTAATTTCTGGTCATCTGATCTGTGATCTGTTGTGGAGAGTTGTGATTATTCCACTCATTTTGGGTGCCATGATTGGCAAATAAAATATATGTTGTTGCTGTTGTTGTTGTGTCGTTGGCAATAATACGGCATCTTTTTTTATAAACAAATATATATATATATATATATATTAGAGCCCAGGTGGTCGTGTGGTATAGCGGGACGGCTGCAGTGCAGGCGATTTGGTGTCACGATATCACAGTAGCATGGGTTCGAATCCCGGCGAGGGAAGAACCAAAAATTTGCGAAAGCAAATTTACAGATCTAACATTGTTGGGTTGATGTTTAGACGAGTTGTATATATATATATATATATATATATGTGTAAATCGAATGTTCTGTTTTCCCTTATGAACCACATTTGAACTAAATTCTTGAAGGGAAAGACATTGTTTTTGTATAAATGTCAACAGAATACAGAATGTTGTGTCAACAAAATACAGAATCAACATTCTGTATTCTGTTGACACAGTATACAGAATGTTGATTCCGGCAAAATATATGATCTGACAGGATGCTCACGGAATAAAACTTGTGATGGAAGAAGACATACATTTGTAAAACATACATGAACAATAGCAATCCGTAGATGATTCGAAAAGGATCCGCCATCTCTGACTTGTCGTAACAATCGTCTCTTTCTGTAACTTTAAGACTTTCTGCAAGTGGCTGGTAAACCGATATTTTCTCTGCTGTATTTCTGTATCCTATCCTTCCCGGCTGATCTGCTGTTGTCTCAAATTTTGCCGTTGATGTTATTATCGTAATCACAAAAGCGCGTCAATATGGAACATACAATTGCCTATTGTAAAACGTTTATGTGATTGGATTTACACATGACGTCATTCATTGTTTACAAACGTTATTTTTGCACTCGCACTGACATTTCAACAGTTCAACAGTTCAAACTTCTTCTGGATTGAATACTGAAATACCACAATGGGATTGAAGGTAGATCAAGGTATAGAAGTACATTGAATATTTTAAAACTGAGAAAAGTGTAGAATAGCTAATTCAAAACATATTACGTTAGTTAAAGGAGGTGAATACGCGTTACACAGTGGCGGACCCCTGGGGTTCCGTGGGTTTGAACACCAAATTATTTTGGACGTTCAATACATTATTCTATATAATACTACTTAAAATATTTTATTTCCCCCATTTTTTCGCTATAATTATGAAATCTGTAGGCGACTGTGTTGGGACATATAGATGGAACCCCTTTTTTTCCTTTTATCCTGAGTGTTTGGAACCCACTTTTAAATCAATGGGTGGATCCGCCTCTGGTTACAGAACTTTCTGTAAATGTCAAAATAGGTATAAAATCGCGGGTTGTTTTGGATATACATATTAATATGAAGAAGGCGCTACCTTAAATGCCAGCTTTATAATGTCCTAGATATTGATTGTGTGTGGAATAAACTAAATAAGTCGTATATGTACTTTGCGTTGTGTTTACTTTGCGTATAATATTTACAATGGCGAAGCCCATACAAGGTGTAAGCAACGTCACAAACATGTGAACGTAAATACGGGAAACGTAACGTTACAACTTCGAACTATTCTCAACATACTGGGGCCCGCAAAGTGTATTTATGTACAAAACAATAGAATATTACTTTAAATGTTCATCAATAAAGAAAAGAAATTTTTTTTACACTTGCAGGAATTACTGTCTCTTCAAAACACATAAATAGGAATTTGAATTAAACTTTAACGAGTCCATGATTTTATTCTTTCCTTTGCACGAATTGATGCCTTCTGCATGGGCAATGTTCTTGTCGGTATTTCTTCGTTGTTTGGTTTTTCCATATATTCGTCAGATGGTTTTACTTCGTTTATTTCTAGAGGATAGAGTTTGACGATCGGACGTGAAGTTCGGCCACTGTTCGTTCTGATTATCGCCGAACGCACTAAACCATCGTTACCAGTAACAACTTCCTCAACTACTGCTGTTTTCCATTTAATTCGCGGTTTATCGTCATGCACTTGAACTACATCTCCTACTTTAATGTTAATCTTATTGTCTCCAGTCTTTTTATGAAATTCTTGAAGTGAGGTTAAGTACTCAAATTTCCAACGGTTCCAAAAATGTTCGATAAGTGTAGATAATCTTTGAGCACGTTTTGAAATATCTGAAGCAGTCAATGTATAGGTTTCGTTAATGTTGTCCATTTCGGTACGTGGATACGTTAATGTTGTAACTCGGCGTCCATACAACAGGTGCGCGGGTGTTAACGGTTCACTATCAATAATGTCTGTAGAAACATATGTTAGTGGTCGGTCGTTAAAAATTTTCTCTATTTCTGTGACAAATGTCTGTAACATATCCAAATTGATTAACGCACGTCCTAGTGTCTTTTTCAAATTTGTTTTTGTAAGTGCAATTAATCTCTCCCACCATCCTCCGAACCAGGGTGCACGCTTCGGAATGAATCTCCATTCGACTCCAAAAGAAGATAAAGCTTCTTCAATTTTCTTTGACTCACATAGCCGTTTTACCTCCTGTGACGCTGAAATAAAAGAAAGCGCATTGTCCGACATAACGATCTGCGGTAATGATTTTCTACTTGTAAATCGTCTAAATCCAAGTAAAAAAGATTCTTCGTTCATAGTTGGTATTATCTCCAAATGCACGGCTCTTGTCGACGCACACGTAAATAAACATATGTAAACTTTTTTCAATGTACCATCATTTTCCTTGACTTGAAGCGCTGCTGTAAAGTCTATACCTGTAACTGTGAAAGGCGGTGCTTCTTGAAGTCTTATTTTCTGTAATGGTGGAGGGTCTGGTGCCCTGTACGGTTTTCCGTTGACCTTTTTGCAAGTTGTACATCTGTGAAGTAATTTTCGGATGAATTGGCGCAAAGACGGTATCCAGAATGTTTGACGGATTTGTGTAACGGTGGCATTACCTCCAGAATGCATAACTAGTTCGTGTGAGTTCAACACTATAAGCTCTGATAATCGGTGATTTGCTGGTAAAATATAAGGATGTTTTGCTGATTCTGATAATGGCGCATTATGAATTCTACCTTTACATCTCATTAAATTGTTTTCATCTAAATATAGTTGAAGTTGTCGAAGTCGTGGAAGTTTAGTTTTCTGCGCATTTTTTAATGTGAGTGCGCGTACTTCACCGGGGTATGCTGTCGCTTGGCAACATCGTATCCATAATATAGTTGAATGCTGTAATTCATCTGGTTGTAATTCCCCAGTGTTTCTCATAGACTTAGTTGTCTTACAATTTTGAATAAAACGTTGGACATAAGTTGTCACTCGCAAAAGTTTCTCGTAAGATCCATACCTATAAGCATTTATAATTTTGTCAATTCGAAAATGAAGATCATCATTTTTGTCAGTGTTGCTTTCTTCATCTAATGTCTCTTCATTGTCGTCTGCTAATACGGATAAAGCTGTGTTAATAGGTATATTTGTTTCCAAGTTGGTTGAATTTTGAATTAGGCAAGTCGGTCCTGTTTTCCATAATACGCTCTCCATAAACTGTTTTGCGGTTATACCACGAGTGAGCAAATCAGCAGGGTTACAATTTGTCGGGCAGTATTTCCATTTGCATTCTTCTGCTAATTCATTTATCTCTTTAATTCGATTCGATACGAAGCGTTTCAACGGTTTTGACGTATTTAACCATTGAAGTACAATTTGGCTGTCCGACCAAAGTGTCACATCTGTACATTCCAAAGTAGATTTAAGATGTTGTGTCAGGCGAGCTCCTATTACGGCGGCCATTAATTCCAATATAGGCAATGTGAGCTTTTTAACGGGTGCAACTCGTGTTTTTGCCATCACTAATGCGGCATTATGTCCTTTCGATAGATACATGTATGCTACCGCTCCATACGCTTTCATGCTTGCGTCGACAAATACATGTAGTGATCTTGAGTTTATATTTCCGGTAAAGTATTGTCTAGGCAATTTCATACTTGTAACGATTCCTATGTCTTTTGCCAGATCCTTCCATTGTGACTGTAGATTTTCGGGTAGGGGTTCGTCCCAAGCATAGCGTTCTTTCCACAGATCTTGCATCAAAATCTTTGCTCGGATACTAACTGGGCTTAAAAATCCTAGTGGGTCAAATAACTTTGAAGATTCTTTCAGAATTTCTCGTTTTGTAATATTTGACGATACAGACGGTAAAACTCGTTTTGCGTAAGATAATTCATCCGTTTCGACATTCCAACGCATTCCCAATATTTTTGCTTCTTTTTCGGTATCTAACACGTCCTCCTTGATAGCTAAATTTCTCACATTTTCGTTGTTTGAGGTCCATGAGCGAAGATTAAATCCTGCATTTAACATCAATTGTCGCGCTTCTTTGAAATAAGTTACGGCTTGAGTTTCATTGCAAATGCTAGATAAAATGTTGTCAACATATAAATCCCTTGTCAGTATTTTAGTAGTTTCATTTTCTGTTTGCTGTAAGTGTTTTAGCAGGACAGCGTTTAAGATAAACGGCGAACACGTCGCTCCAAATAGTACAGACTTGAACCTGTATGTCGCTAAATCGCTTTGTGGATCAACAGGGTTATCTAACCATAAAAATCGTGTGACATCACGGTCCTGTTCATGCAGTCCGACATGTAAAAATGCCTTCTCAATGTCAGTTACTATGGCAACCGGGTTCAATCGAAATCTGATTAAAATCTTTGTAAGGTCGTTTAAAATCGGGGGTGTGTTCATTAAGCAACCATTAAGACTCGGAAACTTGGATGACTGTCGGCAGCTACAATCGTAAACTATCCTTATTGGTGTAGTTGTTGAATCTTTTTTAACGGGATGGTGTGGGATATAATGTACAATACCTTTACTAATATCGGGATCCTTAACCTTCTCAATAAATCCTCTGCGTTCTTGGTCATTGATTATCTGTCCATATACCTTAAGCATTTTGGGATCTTGACTTAATTTTCGAATGACGTTTTCAGTTCTTCGTTTCGTAACGAAGAAGTTGGTAGGCAAGGGTTCATGATCTGGTTTCCATGGCAACTTTGCTATGTACTTATTTTCTCGAAATTCGATTGCTGACTTTTGATATGTTCCCATATAGTCTACCGTTTCAACATCTGTCGTGTTGCTATCTATTCCTAACGACTCTAATTTCCAAAATCTTTCTAAATTGAACTCCTCTGGTTTGTGCGATGTCAATATGTTGTACATACCTACATTACTCTGTTGACGATAAGACGTCGGAATTGGACCAGACAACAAATAACCAAGTTTGGATTTTACGGCGGTTGGACCATTTCCTCTTAATATTGTATCCTCTACGAAATCCCAATAGAAATCAGCTCCGATGAGCAAGGAAATTTCAAAAGAAGAGTTGTCTTCTGTAAACGGATGAGCTAAACGTAATCCTTTCAGGTACTTGAATTCTCGTATGCCATTACCGATGTAATTGCTTAACGGGCTGGCGATGTTCGGTACTACTAGAACCTCAACTGGAATTTTCGTTCTATTTATCGACTCTACGTATACGCGTGCTCTTGACAAATGACGGACTTTGTTGTCGGTACTTCCAAATGCCGATAAATGTATGGTTTCTGTTCCTAGTATTTCTAAATCTATTTTCGACGCTAACTCCTCGGTAACAAAAGAGCGCTGTGCTCCTTCATCAAACAAAATGTGCGTATCAACATATCGATTTCCCCCAACTGGTGCAACGGCAGTTTTTAGAAGCACGTTCGAACGGAATTTTTCTTCAGACGAATGAAAACTTGCGGCGATCAATGTATTTTCGCTATCATCAACGACGGCATTTACTGACGTTTGCTTATCATTAGTACATGTATTTTCATGGCAGAGACTTGTGTGGTGCTTTTTATGGCACTGGGGGCAGCGAAATTTCGATTTACAATCTACGGAACGATGTGATCCTAAGCAGTTAAAACATAACTTCTTTTCTTTGACGATCGATAGGCGTGTGTCGTTATCTGTAACATTTGGGCATTTTGCAGGGTCATGTAAATTCTGGCAGAATATGCAAGGTTTTTGTCGAATATTTTGTGTTTGTCTCTCACGGTTATCGACTGTAACTTCTTTACTTGGTGTACCTTTTCTATTAGCGCTTGTCAAAAACGATGCGGTCATTGCAGTAGGCTGCATTGAATCCATAAACGACGACGAGCGTTGTCCAGCTTCAATTATAGTGATTTCTTTCAAAATTCCACGTCTCAAATCAATCAATTCCCAATTATCGGAACCGTTTTCACGAGCTAAGTGTTGTCGTATTTCTGACGGAAGCTTGTTCAGTATTATCGGAATAAGTAATGCACCATACGATTCTCCGGAGCGGCCTAACGATTCAAGACCTCTTATGTATGCCTCTAACTTGTCGTAATAACCCCTTAGACTGAGTAGGTTGTTTTGTGGTGCTCTAAGTTCTAGCATAGCTTGCATATAAGCATTTGTAATCTTATGCGATTGTCCGAAACGCTCCTTTAAAAGTTTAATAGCTTCCATGTAATTTGAGTTTGTGAGCGGTAACCCGTCAATAGTTCTTGCAGCATCATTAACAAGCTGGGATTTTAAATAACTAAATTTCTGTACGTCTGTGAGTGTTACATTGTAATGGACGGAAGATTTAAAAGAGTCCCAAAATGTTTGCCAAGTCAGAATTTCTCCGTTAAACATGGGTAGTGTAAGTTTCGGCAAATGGTGATTTTGGTTGCTAGGTTGCTGAACGGGATACATTTGTGTTGTGTACGGAACAGAACTGTGTTGATTAATGTTTTCAAAAGTGTGAGAAGGTAATGCGTGATCATGCGGTGGGATATCATTATCAGTACATAATTTGTTTGCGAATGTTTTCCGTAAATGTCGTATTTTGGTGTTCAAAAAGAATTTGTACTCATCTGCATTTAGAATTTCTTCCTCGATGTCCTCCTCCTTTAAAGAATTCATAATATCTTCGTCCAATGCACTAATAATTTTCTGTTTTTGAATTAATGTTTCTAAAAGTTCAGCACTTTCTTCATTGTCCAAGTTTGAATCATCTTCCGTTTTCCGTAAAAGTCTCTTTACTGCATTTTTGTGACCAGCTCTGACTGCTTTTGGCTTGCTGTCCATCTTATCCTGGTCACGGCACCATAAATGTGTGGAATAAACTAAATAAGTCGTATATGTACTTTGCGTTGTGTTTACTTTGCGTATAATATTTACAATGGCGAAGCCCATACAAGGTGTAAGCAACGTCACAAACATGTGAACGTAAATACGGGAAACGTAACGTTACAACTTCGAACTATTCTCAACAGATTGGTTGTTGGTTGTTTAACATTCAGTGGCAAATATTTCATGCATGTTCAGAACGAATGTCCAAGGCTACAGTAACGTTTTGTTTATGTCTAAAATAAAATTATAAGTTCAGATGGAAAATGCTATTTTTCTTGAAAAAAAATATTCTGATTCCCAAATTGATGAATAAAAAAGCATAGGACAAAAAAATATTTTGAATCCAGATCTTTGCCAAAAATGATTTTATCTTTCAGATATGCAAATTAAATTTAACTTTTATATTATCTAAAAATATAAAAACTTCCCAAACCGCACATGTCAGTCTGTACACAGTATTTTTTAGGTGATAATAAGACTGTATTTGCCAATTTGTTATGATAAACCTTAATACTAGTGTTAAATTTTGACTAAAAAATTTTAAATGATAGTGCTGAATGGCTTCGGTAAAAAAAAATCTGACTCGAATAAAAACATTTGTATTTCTGATCATCTTCAGTTTGTGAGTTCTACATCAATATCTGACATGTACTATTAAATTCAGTCAGTTTTATGTCATTTCTTGCATTTATTTTTTTTGTTACATGTACATAATGTAGCTTACTTTTCAAGTTCTTATATGATAGCAAAAAAAAATTGAGAATGGAAATGGGAAATACAAGCATGTTAAAAAAAACACATTTGGTTTCAGACAATAACTTGAGTTAAGTAAATGGATTTCCATGAAATTTTACCAGGAGGTTCATACACAAAACTCAAAAGGAAGATAAGAATTGATTTTGGGGTTATACTACATTATTGGGGGTATTTTTATTTTTTTATTTTGGGTTTTTCTTCCAAAAATTACCTTATTTACATCAATTATACTCATCTAGTACAGATTTGGCAGGAGATGCACTCAAAATATGGTTTTTTAAACATTTTATCTGTAGTCTGTGCATTTTTCCTATGATGTACATGTACTTCTTGATAATGTTGATGTGAGTATCATGATAAAGAAAATATATTTGGTAACCGTAAGTATATATTCACAATTGACATGCACCAGAGCGAGAAAAGGATCTTCTTTCCCTTTAATTCCAAAAATTGCACATGATTTTTTTTCTCTCACAGAAACAAAAGTTATTTGGTAAATTAAACATTTGTCAATGTTTGAAACTTTCAGTAATAAAAATTCAGTTTAGCTTGTTTGAATGTTTCACTGATTGTGTGAAAATTTTAACAGCAATGTACAAAACACTTGAATAAATTGCATTATCTGCAGAATTATTGATAACTTTCCTCACAATAAATTCACAAGGACATAGAACTAACACATTGTCCATGCTATTCTGATCTGAGTTTTATACATACATATACTGGCATGGCTGTGCTGTTTCAAGTTGTCTTCTTTTTCTGTTTCCTAAGAAGTATTTGTTTAACCTGTTCAGTCACTATAAAGTGTTACAATTCTTATTTAGATGCAACACATAAATGGTGACCAAAAAGGTTCTGCTTTCACACGAGAGGAGCTAGAAAAAAATTAAATGTACACATTTTCAATAGTTAGTAGGACTTACTATCAAATGGAATTAAGGAGATATGTACATGTAGTTTGAGACTTCTGCTGAATAGAAATATGTGGGTCTACCTGTGCCTGTTTTCAAATTAGTCCATATTGAAGTTTAAAGGATCCAAAATTAAAAATATGTTTGATTTCAACTGACATAAAAAAAATTTGGTGTTATTTATATGCTCAATATACATCTGCGGTCGTATCAGGCTGTGCATGGCAAAGCATTTTATTGCCTTTAGGTTTGTACTTTTTTTTTGGGGGTCATGAAAATAAATTTGCTAACATGAGAATACCCTAATTTTACCTAAATTGTCAGTTTTTTTTACCAAACTTTTTTTTATGTACCAGACAAAAGTTTATTCTGTGCTTATTTTGTAGACTTCCCTTGTTTACAATAGAGTAATACCAATTTAATTTTGAGTCCATGTAGAGTCATTGAAAAATTAGTTTGAAATAACATCCAAACAAAGAAAAGGATGTTCATGGTAACACATTTAATTTGCTCATTTTATTGGAACCCAATTGAACCTTTCCATAGATTCACCTGATAGTTACCTGTCCATTTAAACTGTTTGCAGTTCTATTGTCCCATTGAACAAATACAACAGGTATTGTTCTCTATATAGTTTATAGTCACTCAGACCTTTAAATTTCTTCTAAGAGAAATCTATCACTTATTAATTAATGTACCAGAGTAAAAAGATGATAATAAGATAATTTCACATGGTGAAACAAAACTTGTAAGTTTTTTGCAGGTATTTTTTGTTGAATAGGTGCAATTTGGTTACTGAGTACAATTTTTGTACTGTGATGTTATATCATAAGTGTGTATTGCTAAATAGGTTGAAATGTGAACCTGATAGTGATATAGTGATAAAATACTTGGTAGAGTGAAAATGTTTTGATCAGGGATAAACTGATGCATAAAATATGCAGGCGACTGCTGCAGCTTGAATTTTAAAGGATGTAGCCCACATGCTTCCAAGTAACATGCCCTATAAACACATCATGGTTTATTCTCATGGGTTATCATAATAACTCCATCTTCCCATAAAATCCAATTTTGGACAATATTGAAGCATACAATATATACAGTAGTCAGTTCTAAATGTACTACTTAGACTCAAGTCTCCTTTTATGATTCAACTTAGAGAGAGAAAACAAAACAGTTTCCATTTCCTTGGACTGTATAAGGTGTGACATAATCAATGAAAAGATGTCTTGAGAGTTTGCCATTTTAATAGAAAGTACAGAATAAGAAGATTGTGAATTATTTGAATGTTTTAACTTTTGTTAAGTTTTGAATTAGTCTGTGGTCTACCAAAAGATCCAGAGGGAGACCCTTTTCTTGGGGGGAAAAATGATGATTATATAGGGAATAACTGAATCATGACTGGAGCGCCCCGTCAGCCCCCCCCCCCCCCTTTTTATGAAAAATGCTGGATTCGCCATTGACTACATGAATAACCGTGATCACATTCAACTGTATAATTATGACTGTTCCTTGGTGTGGGGAATAATGATATGTGGCAGATGAACATAAGGAGTCATGGTCAACCAGTGCACCGGAGTTTACCCCGCATGTCCGACATGGTCAATTTGTAAAAAGAAATGCGAAGTATATTGCTTGCAGAGTTTTTTTCTGTGTTCCCATGGCTGGACGGAACTTTTACGCTAAATATGTTCTCGTTAACTATGATTTTGTGACTTTTGAATAAAGTACCTGTGATTATTTAGGACATTTGCTTTGACCTCACTGATAATGGAATGTTGAAGCAGACGAAACATGGCGTCGGATGTTGTTGTCATAACTTCGGTAATTTCCGTGGTACAATAAAATTTAAATAAGCTACACAAGTAGCTAACATTTCTGAATTCTTGTTTTTGCAAACAAATAAAAATTCATGTCGTATTTAACATCGAATTTGTTCCGTTCTGCCTGTTTTTACAAGATCGCGATTGAACGAGAATTTTGGCAGCCATTAATAAAAAATAATCGTACGAGATTTAACGAGAGTGACGAAACTTTTCAGATGGGTCGTCTAGCAAGAGTTATCGTTCTTTGTCCCAAAACGATGCTTCTACCATAAGTGCCAGCATAGCTGGCATATTACTTCTTTACCAAACCTTATTAAATAGATTATAGTATTAATATTTGTCAAATTCATATTTGAGAAATGATCAGCCTGACTTTCTAAAAATACGATTGGATAAAGGGAGGTGCGGTACACCCCTCGGCGTAAGAAGGGGGAGGGGTCCGAAGGTTGGACCCCCTTTTTAACGATAAATGCATAAATTTGAAAAGGGAAATCTATTTGGAAACCCTATCTCCAGATTTGGAACCCCCTTTTAAAAATATGTTTTCTATTTTGATTGGATTTTTTTTTATACCAATGCTTCATTTAGTTTGGGAAACATTTTAATATATAAGTCCTAGATGCCTACAAAATTATTTCATCTCGCCACATTGACTGCTGTGTTTGTTGCTGTTCATTTGTTGCTGCATATATATATATATTTTTATATATAAGTGATATCGTTTGAAATGTTTTACAACAACATTTCTGTTACTTCGGGTTTTTTTAAATATTTTTTTAACATGCTATGCGATCTGGGCAATGCGATATATGGGTTTGCTCATTGGGCATTTGATGTGGTAAAAATCATCCAACAGTCTTCCTATTTTTATATTGTAAGGGAGCTACCATTTGATTTTTATGGGGGGGGCTAGGATGAAAATTTTTGTCCTGCATTTTTTTTTATTTGTAATCTCTGTCCTGCCTTTTTATTTTTCACTCTATTCTGTCCTGCCTTTATTTTTTTAGTTTATCCTGACTTCTTTTTACCTAAATTGTCATCCTGACTTTTTGTTTTTGCAAGTGTCTCATCCTGCCTTTTTTTTTTACTCAAAATTCCTGTCCTGCCTATTTTTTTCAAATTTCAGTGGCGGATCCAGAAATTTACATAAGTGGGGGCCCACTGACTGACCTAAGAGGGGGCCGGCTCCAGTCACGCTTCAATGATTCCCCTATATAAGCATCCAATTTTTTTCCCAAAAAGTGGGGGGGGGGGCGGGTCCCCTGCCTCCCCTAAATCCACCTCCGACTCTAGGCAGCCCTCACAAACGAGTAATTGGGGTGGATGGGTTGGGTGGCTCAGTGTTGTATTAATATATAAGAAGATGTGGTATAACTGCCAATGAGAAAAGTCTCCTGTTCATATAAGTCGTAATTTGTAGAAGTAAACCATTATAGGTCAAAGTACGGTCTTCAACACCATGCCTGCATGGGCTCTCACCGAACAGCAAGCTATAATGGGCCCCAAAAGTGACTAGTGTAAAACCATTCAAACTGGAAAACCAATGGTCTATAGATATAGGAAAATGTGGTATGAGTGCCAATGAGACAACTCTCCATCCAAGTGACAATTTTAAAAGTAAACAGTTATGGTCAAGGTACGGCAATTCAACACGGAGCCTTGGCTCACACCTAACAGCAAGCTGTAAAGGGCTCCAAAAATTATTAGTGCCACGGTAAACTATTCAAACGGCAAAACCAACGGTCTAATCTATACAAAAACGAGAAACGAGAAACACTTATAAACCACATAAACAGACGACAACCATTGAAGGCTCTCAATAAAATTTACTAGTGTAAAACCATTCAAGCGGGAAAACCAACTACTGAATACCAAACTCCTGACTTACAATCTCAAAAACGTGTCCGATAATTTAAGAATGTGTCCGGTTAAAAACGCCAGAATATTTCAAAACTCATATACCCCCAATGATACTCTAGATCTGTAAAGTAAAAACGCAATTCAATATTAATGGTGTGGGATACGATAGAACCCGTCTTGTTCGGTTGGATTATAAATGATTAGAAAAAAAAGTCGAAGCAGGTGCCAAAAAAAATCTGGAGGAAAGGTTTAGTAATCCGTACAGACAAATGTCCAAGGTATGCTACACTGTGCACTCTTTCTTCTGCTTGCAGACACAGACTTATAGGTCTGGTTTAAAAAATAAAATTGCACAATAAAAAGTTATTTTTATTTGAAGCGCTTTAATTTATGATTTTCTTTATCAATATGATTATTATTATAATAAAGTTCACAATTTAGAAAACTAATACATCATGTACATTTTATATTGTATTTTTTTCCCGGTGCTTGACCATGTTTACTGTATGTCATTGATAAGCATTAGCTTGTTCAGCATAGGTAATTCATAACAAGCATAACTGCAGGCTAAGTTTACAACACATAATTAACTATTGATTACTTAATGTCCAGTGGCAAATATGTCATGCGTATTTAGAAAAAAAAACCATTAACATTTCATTTAATACGTTTTGTAAAGTTTAAATCATCGTTTAATAGTAAGTAAATTCTATTGTTTTAATATTATCCGGTGATGCCTAAATGTCTTTTTACAAAATGTATGTCTATGAGGGTACTGCTCGACCGGCTTCCCGCAGAAGTGGTTTCGCCAATGCAATTTGACATGTTTATCAAATTTTTGACGTCACATTGACGCGTTTTGGAGGAATCGGACACGTTTCTGTGTGCTACCATAGATAGATGTATAACATCTCTGGTGCTACATATATGACTATGTACGATAAATTTTCAATTAAATTGAATTTCCACTTCAATCTATTAAACATTAATGTACTTTTGTATAAAGTAGTTAGTATATATTTAAATGTCTTTTGTCGTTGTTTAACGGATCTCATTATAAAGAGCACATAAATAGACCGATGGTTAAAGCTACACGTGTATGAAATACTTGCCACTGGCAAACACCAATACTTTGATGATGATGAATTAAATTATCATATTTTCCCCTTTTTTTTATTTAGAAACAAATTTCAACTTTGATTGATTATAATATATACATGTAGTATCAGAAGTCCAGTCCATTACTCTGGTAGTATATAAAGTAATAAGTAAATTTTGATGTCAGACCATTCCCTTCCATAATTGTGCATTCTTTTTATTTTTACATAACACAGAAATGAGGAAAGTTTTAACATAAGAAATTTATAGTAGCCTTTATAAATTCATTACGTTTTCTTTCCTCAGAATGATAAACAGCAATGGAGACAGGAGCAGACATGGGAATGTTCAATGTGAAAATTGAAGACCTATAAACAAAATGATGTATCAATATGACACTCATCGGAAAGAAAACCCAACATTTAATCATGAACCATTGAATCCTAAGTTTCGTACAAGTACCAAAACATTAAAGGTGGATGCTTAAAATGAGCTCATATTAGAACTAAAGTGTCCTCTTGAATTACCACTGTACATGTAAAAAGACACATCATATCCGAGACTGAATTGAGGAAAAGAGCCAGGAAACTGACATTCAACAAAGCATTCCAAAGAAAAGATGGCATAGGGGGAGAGCAATGAAACATGATACATGCAAAATTAATTGTTTCTTTGATTGTTTTTTTTATGAGCTTTAAAGGGTCATAAAATAACCAAGGGGCATGAAAATGACAGAGATTTTTGCCACAAACTTTACATGTTGGTATGACATTGAATGTTTTATTATATATTAAAAAATGGTTATGATAAATAAAAGAAATTCCAGTTATGATTAAAAATAAGGGAATCGAGACATTGTTTTGTGTTGATTATAATGCATTGCCTAACATAGTAACATATGACTTCATTAATTACAACATATTTTAAGCAATAGCAAAATACCAAAAAATGAACAGTATTGAAGCTTCTAATCTTGTTTGATATATATATAAATTATGCGCTATTATACACATTGATACTGTAAAATATCAGCCTCGAACCACAGTGTGAATCTCCCTGATGTCGAGTGCGTATTATTTTTATAAACACTGAAAGACAGTCACAATCAAAATCAAGAAGTAAGCAAAGAATCACAAAACGAAAGGGCATTTACAACAACACTTTGAAAAATACATATATAAAAACAACACGAACTCCATTAAAAACCGGGAGTGAATTCAGGTGCTCCTAATGGGTAAAATCCGATAAACTGCTTATCTTGCTTCATTTCTGTTGTTTTCTCCTTCGCTTCAATAGTTTTTCGATAGACGAGAGTAAGCTTGATAATTTTCCTTGGTCATGTTCACGTCGCTAAAAAAAATCTGCGCAGCAGGGTGATATAGTCAAAGAGAAAAACGTAACCAGCTATATATATATAAAAAAGGATAATAATAATATTGTCACAGAATTATCAAACCTATATTTGGATACCAATTGTACTGAGATGCACATTGTAAAAACTCATCTAATGATAAACACTTAATCAGAGATATCTACAAAAGATACAAAATATGCCACAATTATTATATAGCATACTATACTTACCTAGTTTAAAAGTTTTCAGTTCCAAATATTTTTTGAAACAATACACCTTCAAGTTAAAAAGATTAACAACACCAAATCTACTGAAACAGTACTGAAAATAACAACACCGAAATAGTACTGACAAAATCAGTACTGAAATAGTACTGACAAAATCAGTACTGAAATAGTACTGACAAAATCAGTACTAAAACAGTACAGAAAAATCAGTACTGAAATAGTACTGACAAAATCAGTACTGAAACAGTACTGTTAAAATCAGTACTGAAACAGTACTGAAAAAATCAGTACTGAAAAAATCAGAACTGAAACAGTACTGACAAAATCAGTACTGAAACAGTACTGAAAAAATCAGTACTGAAATAGTACTGACAAAATCAGTACTGATTTCATTGAAAGTATAACATTATAAGTTTTCAGTCTTTCCTAACAGTACTGATATGTACGAGGGTAGAAATGTACCAAAAAAGTGTGGGTGAATTATTGGTAGTGTAGTCAGTTGTTGTTCTGTCTCAATCTTAATTTCTATAACTGGTCAGCATTCCTTTTAAATTATTCTTCCTGTAAATAACTCAGCATCCCAACGGGTGATGTTTCTCGATTTCATTAACCTAGTAGCGATAATCAGCATGGATATCTGGTTAAAAACAGGCTCTTGCAAAAAAAGAATAGCGATACTGAAGGTAAAGAAGGAATTATTCTAGTAAACTAATGTTGTTTGTGAGCAAAGTCTGAATATTGAATATAACTTCATTGGAACTAGTCCTGTCTGCGTATTCATTTCTCCGTTTCACCACATTTACTAGTTCTCTTTACAGATAAACAAAATATACATAATATAAAACATGCATAAATTAGTTTTTATCCATGTTTCTTTAACCTTAAAAATGAAAGAACATGCCGTATTCCAATTTGACATTATTGAGGAACGGTAGGAAACGGGATTTTGTCTTTACTTATATTCAGGAATACGGAACTTCATGTCTTTATATTCGGGATTTCGAAATCGGACACCCCAACCCCTAATCCCTAAATTTATAGATTCTAAAATATCTTACCACCGACTATTTCCAGAATTAATTTGAAATAAAAACCTCCATGTAAACGGCGAAAACTCCTTTCCAATTCCAAAAACTGTTGTCTATGCAGTATGGGCTTTGCTCATTGTTGAAGGCTGTACGGTGACCTATAGTTGTTAATGTCTGTGTCCTTTTGGTCTCTTGTGGACAGTTGTCTCATTGGCAATCATACCACATCTTCTTTTTATAATTCTAGATAGAATCATATACATGTATCTTATTTCTTTCTATCCAAAGTGTGTTTACTCTTTATCACCATAAAAGCGAGTTTAATATTTTGTAACAGCGACTGGTAGATGGTGCTTACAGGAAAGCTTAATTCCCTTTTGCAAACATAACTGTTACTACCGATGCTGCTACCGAATTACTGATGGAGAAGGAATTGGAAGAAGACATCGATCATTGTGTTGATGATAGTGTGCTACCACTAAAACACAGACTGCTCTGAAACGACTAAAAACTTCGAAAATGGCATGCATGAGTGGCGAGAGATTGTGCTGTCTTGTCATGCTCAATGTTCATAGCGATAAGGATATCAGCAGACGAAATATTCTGGAACGATTTGACAAAACCGGCCAAAGAAAAATTGGCAAAATCTACTGAATCGATGTTTGTTCTATGCTCTGGCGACAGACTCACATTGATATTTATTTATCTGACATATAAATTTGAATAAAGTTGTTAATAATTTGGTGTTAGTAAATGTCTTTTAAAATGAAAAATTTATATAAAACGTGTCCAAATATAAAACATTGTCAAACTCTCTAGAAATGCATAGAATGCAGAATTTTGCACCATTCATTCCATACCCTCCCAAAAAAAATCGCCTCGCTCCGCTCGGCTCAATCGTTTTGTATCACTAAAATATTATGTTTAGTTACGGCCTTGGTAGTTCTTGGTTATATACCCTTGGATTTCAGCTATGTACCCACTCTGAAAAATCCAATATGTCTGCCATTTTCAAGATTGCGGAAAAACGGTATAAATATCAAGATTGTCCTAAAGGTATACTATATAATTTCGGAAATTAGAGGAATGATTCTTTAAAAATGGACTTAAATGTTCTTGGATTTGTTATCAATTAATTTTAAAATATAAAAAAAATAATTTGGGTATTTCTATAACACATACATTTGCAAATATGGCTGCATATACAAAAACAAATAGTGAAATTCAAAATGTTAATCAATATTTTACATGTTATTGTAATTGTTCTTGAAACGCTCTCAGTTTTAATGGTTGGAATGAAATAGGTTGAAACGAGTCGATTGAACGTTAATATAGGTCGGTTAAATGTGGTGGAATAGTAGGTAACTCATCTGAACTTCAGTCAAGCAGTGTCAAGGGCACCTTGTCTCGTGTCTCTTCAATGCCACGTCTTGCGTCACTTTCGCGTTTTCATCTGCTGTACCCACATCATCGTCAAATTATTCTATGTAATCAATAGGTATACCTTTCTTCAGGCGGATTAGACGATTGCCATCATTTAAAATGGTTAAGGGGCAACTATTTCCTTTTCCAACTTTGTGCGAAACGAATTCGGAACTATTCAGCGAGCATGGTTTTAAAATACACTTCTGGTCAGCACTTATATTAGTTTTAATGGTAACAGTCATTTCTGAGTTTGGCGGAACTGTGATGGTTCGTTTTATGCAAACTTGCTGAGTTGAAATCTCGTTTCCATTGTTAACAAATGTCGCATTTATCACTTTATTGTTGATGGTAATTGTGGGAGTACTCAGGTTTATCACTGCGCTCAGTGTGTCCAAAATATCTAGCCCAAGTATAACCTAGTCTGTTAATGGCTCTTTGCACATGCACATCCCATTGTATGTTTACTCTATTAATGTCGAGAGTCGTTCTTTATAATCTTCCCAATAACAAGCTGTTAACCCAAACAACGTAGCGTTACGTTCTCCAAATCTCCATTTTCTGCCGGAATTAATTTCTCATATACTAATGTTATCATTGCAGCAGTGTCCACCATCATGCTCACATCATTGCTGGTCATGTATAGTACCTCGTACTGCTAAGCTCTTTCAAATGGTTCGTATGATGACAATATCAGACGAGGCCGTGGGCCTCTGTTCGATTTTGTGATTAGTTGATGTTTCATGGCCAATAGACATTGGATTCGTGCGTTGGCCTACTGGCCCGACCCTTTGCTGTTTAAAGACTCCTTTGTTGGGGTTGCACTTTGATTTGCTCCGTATCCTGGTTGTCTGAAATAACCGGGATTTCTGGAGTTTGTCCGAGGAGATGCTAACGTTGTCTTTAGGGACTATATGATCTCTAGCTTAGTGGTGATGTTGCTTATCGATAGGCACTAAGCTTGGGTGTATTTCTATCTGGCGATATATCACGATTGTATTGCCAGGGATCTCCATGGCCTGTTCAGAGATGGCGCCCCACCATCGTTCAAATGTCTTGCGCCCTCGTCAAATGACCCGCGCAATCGTTAAATTGTCTTCCGCCATCGTTCAAAACTGATATCATTTTTATAGCCCGACGCCATTTTTTTAGCAATTATAATCAAATGCATGTAATTGCATTACCCTCAGGCTTTTTTTATATTATAATCCAATATACAGTTCTAACGCCTGAAGGATATCCGGATTAAGGTCGCTAATCACTCGTACCTGAGCTTGTACAGGAAGATCAACAACGTCTCCAATCTTTTCAAAAACAATTTCCCAGAAAACCATCTTCATGTTTCTTTTGGGTAGTACCGCTTATATACAAAAGGACAAATTCAAGTTACGAAACACCTATTAGCAGCGTATACGAATAGAATGAAGGTGAGGGATCAAGGCTTTGTCATTGGAAATCAAACAAAACTTGAATTAAAAAGTCTTCTATATATAGTCCAATATATATTCTATAGTATAATAGTCTATTGTTTTGTCAATGTCCTCTTTTATTTTTATTTTATGTTTTTTTTTTATTATTTGTCATTAATTTTCTTTTGCAAAAAAGTGGATGATACTTATTCCCCCAACCTGTTTCCTACCCTTTTAAGCGTGTAATACACGTCTATACAAAAGTGGGAAAATGCAGGCATCAGCAGACATCCCGGCAAAACAAAATATAAAAACGAGTGTTAAAATAAAAAGAATAAAATTCAAGCCGGGAAAATGCAGGCATCAACAGACGTCCCGGCAACCAAGGGGCGAGAATAATGGACACAAATTCTAGAAACCAGATATGAAGATCATAATCAAGATCCTATCAAAGTTTTTTTTTTTACATATAAAACAAATTATTTTTTTTTCTTATTTCCGTTCTGAAACAAATTATTATATTCTAGAAATTTTGATTTTAACAATTCTTAAAAAAAAAAAAATGCCCTCCCTAATAAAAAAAAAGGTCGGTGCCTAACATCATTTATTGCGTAAAATCTTTAATTTCTCCTGATTATATTATTACATACATGTAGGACATGATTCCCTCGTCGTGTATGCAAGATGTCATGCACATCTCTTTTCATTTTCTGTGATATGTTATATTGTTTTAATATTCCAAAACATAGCTTGAAATCAATTTGGTTTATCAGATTTGTCCTAATTTTTTTCAGCTACTGACAAACATTGGAATTTCAATTGCGGTAGATCAATTTTAAGAGACAACGAACCACTTCTAAGCGACCAAGAGTTGTCTCCATTGAAATGTGGTTTGGAATCGATACACATGTTTATTTAAAGATTTTTCGACGTAATACTAGCAGTCAAAGCACAACACGTAAAACGTTTCTGTTAGGAGAAAATGTAATTCTTTCACAGGAAATTAGTTTTAAGATTGTAGGAATGAACAGTTTGTCCAAACTTTAGTTGTTAGTTAGGAAATTTCAGAGGAAAATCATTAATTTTGTAAACATTTTTTTTCGGCTTTAAAACAAAATTTTCTGCATATGTAATGATTACCGTATTTATTTCTTTTAGAAAGGCTACTTGGTGTCATGTTAAGACACGTCTAAAATTTACGAAACAGTCATTTAATCGTATATTACAATTATTTGTAATATAGAAAAACTATCATAGATATTCGTAATATTGATTATTACGCTTTTTTGTAATAAAGGCATTATATTACACAAAGCTGTAATGTTACTATTTGTCGTAATATTACAAGTTTGAGGAATATTACGAATAACAATAATCGCCTGGACTGTCAACGATTCGACTTTCCCAAATATTTTCTGCATGCTGTCTGTTTTATTATATATTAATGTATTAATGTAAATACTAATTGTATAGGTTATACAGATCTTCCCAATTTGTAGAGTTTTACAAAGTGACACCATCTTCAGATCCTTATGATGGAAGGTGGTTCATATATTTGACTTTTTTCTGTTCTTGATAATTTATTCTACTTGTATTATTTATCTCCAGCTTTATTTTCAAAGCATGAAATGTACTCCACACCTCAAGCTCGGGTATCAATTCTGACAGTCATTTTTTCAAATTTCTTCAGCATCGACAAGCCATTCATGAAAGCACATGTATTACATTGACAGTATAATACTTCAATGATCAAATCAAGTTCCTATATAATATTTCAGTTATCATGGCCTGTGCATTAAGTCAAGTTCATGCCGCTGGTACAAAATGCTCTTATCCAGAGCATCAAGACCATCTCATCATGGCATATAATGCTTTTTATCCTGCCAACAACAAAATGAAAATAAGTCACTAGCTAAGGCCAGGGCTGGACCATCTCTTACTCTGATCATCATGTCAAGCTCATGTGGTCCATAATGCTTTCATCCTGCGCACCAAGCAAGCTTGTGGCACATACTGTTCTTATCCTGCACATCAAGCAAGCTTGTGCCACATAATGCTCTTATCCTGCGCATCAAGAAAGCTTGTGGCATATAATGCTATTAAAACTAAGTATGCATCTAGTCAAGCTCATGAGGCACATAATGCTTTTGTGAACATCAAGTTACGTTCATGCGGCATATAATTTTCTGATCTCCCGAGCTCTAGCATGAAGTCAAGATCATGCGGCACAGTTTTTTCCTATCCGACCTAAGCATCAAGTCAATCTCATGTTGACAATAATGCTCTTATCCTGCGCAACAAGTCAAGCTCGTGGCACATAATGCTATTAACCTAAGCATCAAGTCAATCTCATATTGACAATAATGCTCTTATCCTGCGCGACAAGTCAAGCTCGTGCCACATAATGCTATAAACCTAAGCATCTAGTCAAGCTCATGTTGACAATAATGCTCTTATCCTGCGCAACAAGTCAAGCTTGTGGCACATAATGCTATTAACCTAAGCATCAAGTCAATTAACCTCATGTTGACAATAATGTTCTTATCCTGCGCAACAAGTCAAGCTTATCCTGCGCGACAAGTCAAGCTCGTGCCACATAATGCTATAAACCTAAGCATCTAGTCAAGCTCATGTTGACAATAATGCTCTTATCCTGCGCAACAAGTCAAGCTTGTGGCACATAATGCTATTAACCTAAGCATCAAGTCAATTAAGCTCATGTTGACAATAATGTTCTTATCCTGCGCAACAAGTCAAGCTTGTGGCACATAATGCTATTAACCTAAGCATCTAGTCAAGCTCATGTTGACAATAATGCTCTTATCCTGCGCAAAAAGTCAAGCTCGTGACACATAATGCTATTAACCTAAGCATCTAGTCTAACTCATGTTGTACATACTGCTCTTATCCTGCGCAATAAGTCAAGCTCGTGGCACATAATGCTATTAACCTAAGCATCTAGTCAAGCTCATGTTGTACATACTGCTCTTATTCTGAGCATTTATTTACGTCAAGCTAGTCATGTAGCAAAAAATTTTGTTATCCCGATCAAGCATCAAGTCAAATTTATGCGGCACATAATGCACTTATCCTGAACACCATTGCAAGCTCATGTATTAAGATCTAGATCACCGTCACCTGCAGATATAGCACTATCAGCTGGCGATATGGCACCTCTTTGGAAAATTTGTTTTGCCTCCCTTTGCACAGTATCTTTAAAGTTTTCAAGGAAAAACTAAAATATAAGTTTACCAAACACACTATAACCGTCCAACACACTATCTCTGACACTCACATACATATATGTATATATACAACTTTTAAATCATTTACACTAACTTACAATTATGATAAAAAAAAATGTCTTATAATCATTTAATAAAGTGTTATGAACTTGCTGTTTCTGTATTGGCACTGGTATAGATTCAAGGTTTCTTGTATTGGCCTCGAGACTCGTACCTTTTATAATGCTCTTTTATTAAATAATACGATTAAAACCGCCCTAATACTATTAAAACGGCATGTGTCATACTGGTGACATCGTCCTGGTCATAGTAATCACGTGATCTATATTGCTTTTCGGCCCGGTCCAATACTTAAAATCATTGGCCCTGTAAACATATATTGTGCATGTAATTCAGGATTCACTGCCAGTCCGTATTGGAAATATTGGCCCTTTATTCACATCATTGCCAGTCCGTATTGAAAATATTGGTCCTATATATTCAAATTTGATGTAGAGTTGTAATACAGCATTCAGAACAAGTCTGTATTGAAAAAGTTGGATTATTTAATAAATTATTAACTGTTTACAAAACTTTGAATTTTAGAAATACTTAGACATTTCTCAAGTTTTGGATTAACTATAACTGAACTCTTCAAGTGCATGAAAAAAGTAAGCAACACGGCTTTATTCAGCATTATCTTATGTAATTATTCAATAGTTATCGACCAAGCAAGTCGGTATATAGGATTTAATGTGCACGCCTCTGATGACCCTTATTAACTCGAACGACATATCTACACCTTCATCTACAAACATTAACATAAATTTCTTAACTTCAATATTAAGGTTACAAGAAGGCACTACTTGGGAAAAATAATAAAATCATTTAAATATTGACAAAAACTTCAAAACCGTGATGTTTTAATAGTTTTGTACCGAATTCTTGTAAATTTTTATCTAGTTGTTCCATACGTGAATGCGTGACTCAGTTTCAAACACTCAGTTTTGAAGCAGCAGTGGCGGATCCAGGTTTGGGTTGGTGCCAGCAATTTTTCACGATCAATGCAAGCCATTTGAATTGAGAGGTATGGTTGAACCTCCCCCCCTCGCCCCCCCCCCCCCCCCACACACACACTTTATACTTTTAGAAATGGCTGGATCCGCCTCTGAGTCGTCAGATCACTCCTTTCACACTGCTATACATTAATAACTTTTTTTTTTATAAAACATATTATAAAATCTTCACCTTTTGGCTGCAATTTGTCGCAAATGATTTTCGGTGTGAGACAACTCGGCCCGGAGACACCTCGGACTGTCTATTTAGTCAACTCGGACCGTCTATAAATCAATTCAAACTGTATTTAATTAACTACTCAAAAGTTATATAAGAATAAAGAAAAACATATCTGAAGACTATAAGTGACGAAAAAGGCGGATTGGGCCTTCTTTGAAGACACGTCTATATACTTAGCTGCGAAACCGTAACTATGATGGTACTTTTTGTACTTTTATTTTATTTTGCGTAACTCTATGATCTGCAAAAAGTCAAAAAAATAACATAAGGACATATATAGCTAAGAGCTACGGTTCTACAGCTAGTCTAAACTTACACATATATATAAACATTGCAAGATCACAACTTTAAGACCGTCTGGACATTTTTTCACATGCATTTGTCTTATTTTGAATGACACTTCCTAAATTTATTTGTATTTCTGTTGGTTGAAAGCTGTATGAGTTAATAACGGTTGAAATGTTTTGGTTGATTCTTTTTTGTTTACAGTTTGATTGTTGTAGACTGTTGCATTGGTTACAGCATACAACCTATTAGTGACTAGGTCTAACTAGTTTTCTCGTCCGGGTCAGACTTTTCCAACCCTGATTTTGCCAATCCTAATTATTGCACGATGCCTCATTTGTAAACGCAGCAAGGTACAAAGAAACTTTCATGTGAGTCCTGAAAAAAATCCTATAAATATCCCAAACCTTAACTTGAAGACAGTGCTTTTAAAGTCTACACTCTGTTGAAATTGGCATTAAAGACCGGATTCAGATTGCATTTATAAAAGACGGTCAAAGTAGAGCATATGCTTTTTGACAGAATTCGAGTTAAGAAAATACAGATAAAGAATACAAAATATAAATAAACCAGGTTTTATTTTAAAAAATAAAAAAAAAAATGATAACGATATAATTATTTTAGTATTCAAATTCTCTTTTAATATTTTGACTGAGTTGTCATTATATACAGTCTGAGTTGAATTTATAGCCGGTTAGATTTGTCTTTTTAGAAGGTCTGAGCTGAATTATTAGTCAGTCCCCCATTCAACTAAGTATACAGTAATATTTTTTTCATTGTTGAAGGTCGGTCCTGACTGTGTGTTTTTTTTTAAATTGCTACAAAGGGAACTTTCATTTGCACTTTTACGGTGGATAGTTGTCTCATTGGCAATCATACCACATCTCCTGTTATGTTTATCTTTTTAATACTGGTTAATGAAATCATTACAGTGTGTATTGCCTGGTCATTATCGTTATATTAAACAAAAGACGTGTTAAATATCTAAAAACAAACATTATAAAATATCAGGGGCGGATGCAGGAATTTTCGAAAGGGGGGGTGCTAACCCAGGGCACCCAGGGCAAAGGGGGGGGGGGTGCAAAACATATGTCCCGATACAAATGCATTGATCGGCAAAAATAAAGGGGGGGTGCGCACCCCCGGAACCCCCCCCCCCCCTGGATCCGCCACTGAATATCATGAATGAAGAGGATGTTACTAATAATTAGGCACTCTTAAGGCCTTCAACAATGAGAAAACCCGTTACGGTATGATGAGTTGGTTATACATGTATATCCGAAACAGTAAGAATTAACCTTCAGCATGCATAGTAATTGCAATGCTTTAAAAATTGGACAAATAGAGTGGGTGATGTTGGAATAAAAACTGTACGTAAGTTTATTTATAAATCTAGCAGAAACTACTATCTATTCTCAGAATATTAAGAAAAAAAAAGAGGGAATATATATATTTGTGAAATGTTAAACATCCCGAAATATATCAAGCTGGGCAAGGTATTAAAAAAAGCTTATGATATCATATAGTAACCCGAATAATTCAGTCGTTATATATTCCGCTGATCTACGAAGGCTCGTGTGGGAGAAAATCGGACACGGAAAGGGCTTGAATTATTCGAGTTAATGATATAGCTAAAGTAATTTAATTTGTTTATTTGCGTTTTTAATTAGACACTGTTCTTAATCCCGTAGGCATAAATTACTTATTGTTTAAGTGTACGGCACTCGTTTGATGTAAATGATTTTATCCAGCGGCTAATAAGATTAAGTTACATAGCTAAGATTTAATTAGTTAGAATAGTATTGTCTCAATTTGAATGACACGTGTCATGCCTTTTTAGGGATTATTTAATGTAAAACTCTTCAGCATAAAATACAGTATGATCAAATAGTGCATTTAAGATTTAATGTTGCTTTATGTCTTGCATGAAATCAACACGATATACAACAACGACTCACCTGTCACGTGGCAATATCCAAAACGAGATTAAGGAAGGAAGCGGACAAAGAGATCGATTTGGTGAGCGCGGTTGACAAATTTCTACAGAATCAACATGAGTTACGACAGGAGGCCAACGGATACAGAGCGTATGTCATCTTTAAAAGTTGACAATCTATCTTACAGAACAACACCAGACGATTTGAGAAGAGCATTTGACAAGTATGGCGACATTGGAGACATTTACATTCCACGAGACAGGTTCACGCGGAAAAGTAGGGGGTTTGCCTTTGTAAGGTTCTATGACAAACGGGATGCCGAAGATGCAATGGATGCTATGGATATGCAGATGTTAGATGGCAGAGAACTAAGAGTGCAGATGGCAAGATACGCCCGACCCCCAGACAGGAGTCGAGGAGGTGGTGGTGGTGGAGGTAGAAGAGGCGGTTATGGCGGCGGTGGTGGAGGTGGCTATCGTGATGGCGGTGGAAGAGACCGAGATAGCAGGGATAGTTACAGAGACAGAGACTATTCCAGAAGATCACGCAGGTATAAAAATATTCTTAAAACATTTAAGGACTTTATTCAGTTAAAATCCACTATAAAACAGTCTATTTTGCTTGGACTGACTGACAAAAATAACCGTCCACCTGTCTGTGAAGTAAATCTGGAAATTGATTGGAATAGATTTGGGTAACGTTAATACTAATTTAATCACCAAAATGCTAAAAGTACATGCTAGGTTATTTTTAAAAACTGGACAACGTTTGGTAAATTTATAGAGTTTTGAAAGTATAATTGCATATAGAGAGACCTCATGCTTGCATTGGTATGATTGAAAGTTTGCATAAATGCAAAAGTTAAGTATAAGAAGAAACTAAGGAGATCAATGACATATGTCGTTTAAACCTAGCTGCAGTTTCAGGATTTAGTTTCATTATAATAACATACATACATTTAGGAATCTTAATGTGTTAATTTTTGCAGAATATCAATTAAAAATCAAGTTTATATTCTCGCAATAAATTGTACATTTATTACATACTCATAAAGAGTATTCTTCTGACAAAGAAAAGTACTGCTACAAGTACAATGTGAGTAAATACTAAAATAGTTCACCCTTTTTTTGTTATAAATAATTTTAACTATAGCAGGTGCACATGCCTCATTTAGGCTTTATAGACATTTAAAATTTTATTTTATGTTGACAGATTTGGAACATTTGGTATTTGTGAATTATTTTTGAAATATATTAAAAAAAAATTAAATAATTCAATGAAACTGTCATTTTCTTTTGACTAGTTGAAATCAGTAAATGTGAGCAGAAATTGTTCTCAGTCTCAAAATGCTGCATTAAAGTGTAACCTGTCCTGAATCAGCAGGCAGTCAGTCAGTTTGCGGTCCTGTTAAACATAGAGCTAGCAGGCAGGCAGTTGATCTCCAGTCCTGTTAAACTTAAGACCTGGCAGGCAGTTGTATTCAGTTTTTAAAAGTTAGCTGTCCTGTAATCAGTCCTGAATCAGCAGGCAGTCAGTTGGCCGTCCTGTTAAACATAGAGCTAGCAGGCAGGCAGTTGTATTCAGTTTTAAAAGTTAGCTGTCCTGAATCCTGTTAAAAGTTTCAACCTGTTCTAATCCTGTTAAAGCATTCAGTCACATGTGTCCTGCATTTATTATTTGAGTAGCAGTGTTTGCTTGTAAATGAGGACTAAAAAGCAGCAGTTTTTACAATGCTGAGGCAGTGAAGGGGTTGTTAGATTACTGTACTGTTTCAAAATTACTGCATTTAGTGTGAATATAGGTAAGTTGTGAACAAAAGTTCAACTAATATTGAGAGAGATCCCCAATGTTGTGGTAAACATATTCACGTGACGTATGTACAACTCCTGGAGTGTTTATTTTATTATAATTGTATTTACCTAGCTGAAATTATTAAAAAAATGAAAACCTTGAGAAACCTGATCTTATTCCAAAAAATGCAGAGTTCAGGACCCATGCATCAATTTTGACATTTAACATTGCCTTATTCTAATCTATACATAAAATATAACCATATCCCAATCCTTATAAACAGTTCAAGGGAAAAAGTCTTAAAAGCCCAAACTGAGAGAATTGCAACAAGATTGTTGGTTAAGCATGGTTCATATTACACAACTGACTTTTTTTCAGAGAAAATTCTGCTTGGTATAGAGGATTTGTATATGCAGCCAAAGTGAATAAAAATCCCAAGTTATTTTGAAAAGTTGAAACATAAATCTTACCTTTTATTAAACAGCTTTGTGAAGTACAAGAAAATTATGTAAACTAAACATACTCTTTATTTTTACAGATCTAGGTCAAGGTCCAGATCCCGTTCAAGGAGTCGTTCCAGGGGACGTTATTCCAAATCTAGAAGTCGATCAGAGAGCCATAGTCGTAGCAGGAGTCGCAGCAGGAGCAACAACAAAAGTATCTCTAAATCAAGATCAAGATCTCCTGAGTAAAATAACACACTGGAATTGTGTATTTGAGTCATTGTTAAACATTTTAAATAATTTGTTGACACCTAAAGGCTTCGTTAGCTTGTGTGATTTCATGTTACCAAGAACAATGATTAGTTGGTAGAGATAGCATCAGTAGAGTATATTTGATGACATTTTAAGATATCATGAACTTAACATTGTTCAGTGCTGATAAACAATTGATGTGAATAATTCATCAAAAATTTCAAGCCAAAAATGTATCAATTTTAATTTGGTGTCATGAAAATATATTTAAAACAAACACTTCACATCTTTCATTCATTTTTAAATGTACATTTCATTTTTTAACAACTTTCATAATCATATTGTGTATGTGCATTGTTTGTATTAATGTTATATTGTTATAATACATTTATAAAGTGGAAGTCTTTTTTAACAGCTTTATATTAGTAGTCTATAGTACATGTATAAGTAAGTAGATGTTGTATGAGTGCCAATGAGACGACTCTCCATCCAATTTACGATTTGTAAAAAGTAGACTGTCATAGGTATAGTAGCATTCTCATCCTGAGTGCAGATTGTCATGAGAAACATGCTTTAACAGGTCAAACCTAAGACTTGTATTAGCTGCTACTCTGTCATGAGAAACATGCTTTAACAGGTCAAACCTAAGACTTGTATTAGCTGCTACTCTGTCATGAGAAACATGCTTTAACAGGTCAAACATAAGACTTGTATTAGCTGCTACTGTCATGAGAAACATGCTTTAACAGGTCAAACCTAAGACTTGTATTAGCTGCTACTCTGCTCAACATCGTTACATGCAGAATTTAGAAGAATAGTTTTGAATAAAGATGTTTCAAATTGGATTCTGAATATTAATGTGTCCAGGTTAGGGTGACATGACTTCATATTAAAAAATACTGTTCAGTTTGTTTATCCATTACAAAGTATAAGAACATTTATATCATATGGCAGTTTTCTGTCCTGAATATGTATTTACTTTGGTACTACCGTCAATATGATCATCTTTATTATTCTACCAGACGTTAAAATAGCAAACAGGAAGGCATGGAATATTCTTCCACAACAGATGATAACATGTTTCTACACTATTCACTCACAAGCCCAGGGTTCAAATCCTAGTGTGCAATTATAGGTGACTGGATGGCTTTCAACATTACGAAAACCTACTGTAAACCGACCAGAGTGCACATACTGAAATGTCTCACCTCCTTTACTAACTTGATTTATGTTGATAGTATTAATTATAAGCTTTACTACAACTATCATAAACTTAACAGGATCAAAGAAAATGAGTTCAAGGTCAGATGGACCAAATTTGAAATTCAAATACACCTTACAATCATTCCATACACATTATATTTTTGAAATATTGTCGACCTTTTGCACATCTGAGAAACAAACTTTACCAGGAAAACTGCATTGAATCAATTAACCAAGAAAATGAGGCCAAATTCACGTGTACACCTTACAATAAATACCTTAAATATAGTTGACATTTTGGATAGGGTATCGAAGAAACAAACTAAACCAGGAAAACATAAGATGGACCAATACAATAAAAATGAGGTCAATTAGTCTGATGATTATTGCCAGACTGACACATACCTAACAATCATTCCATACATATATAGTTGACCTATTGCTTATAGTATCAAAAATAGACACCAAAACAAACTTAACGATAGTAATGAACCGTAAAAATTCGGTCAATGTAAAATAAAACATGTACAATGTAAATTTTCATACAACGAATACGGTTGATCTAGTGCATACAGATTTATAAAAACGGACCAAAAAACACAAACTTTATTTCACCACTGAACTTCAACCATGAAACTGAGTTGAGGTCGGTGACTACCCGCTGGACATGTACATCTTAAAATTATTCCATACACAAAAAATATAGCAGACCTCTAACAGTATAAGGAAATCGAAAAAAACCCACAAAAATAAGAACTATAACCATTGAACCATGAAAATAGGTCAAGGTCAGATGACTGCCAGTTGGACATTTGCACCTTGCAATCCTCTATACACCAAATATAGTAGCCATATTTGCTTATAGTATCTGAGATGCGACTTACCCACCAAAAATTAACCTTGTTAACTGATCCATAAAACGAGGTCAAGTAAAACATGTCTGACGGGCATGAGCTTACAAGGTACGCACATACCAAATATAGTTATCCTATTGCTCATAACAAAGATAGAAATTAATATTTTGCAAGTTCCGTTGTCACCGAACCATGAAATTGAGGTCAAATACAATGGACATGTCACAGACGCAAATTTCATAACATAAGGCATCTGTATTTATGCAAAGTATGGAGCATCATGAAGGTCTTCCACCTTCTAAAATATAATGCTTTTAAGAAGCTAGCTAAAACCGCCGCAAGATCACTTTGTCGAGCTTTCTGCGACTAAAGTCACAGCCTCGACAAAAACTAAAGGCTTTATAACACCAGGGCCATGACAAGCTTCTTTTAGAAGTGAGGCAACACAAATTTTCGGAGAGGGGTCTCGGGCAGCTGAAGGCCCCCAGAAGCTCTGAAAAATTGACTCAAAATCGTGCATTCTGATGGTTTCCCAGACTCTTTCTTTCTCTGAAACGCAATTAATTTTTATACGACCGCAAAAATTGAAAATGTTTTGGTCGTATATTGGTATGATGTTGGCGTCGTCCGAATACTTTTAGTTTTCGTACTCGAACTTAAGTAAAAGTGAATAGAAATCTATGAAATTTTAACACAAGGTTTATGACCACAAAAGGAAAGTTGGGATTGATTTTGGGAGTTTTGGTCCCAATATTTTAGGAATTACGGGCCAAAAAGGGCCCGAATAAGCATTTTCTTGGTTTTCGCACTATAACTTTAGTTTAAGTAAATAGAAAACTATGAAATTTTAACACAAGATTTATGACCACAAAAGGAAGGTTGGGTATGATTTTGGGATGTTTGGTTCCAACAGTTTAGGAATAAGGAGCCAAAAAGGGCCCAAATAAGCATTATTCTTGGTTTTCGCACAATAACTTTAGTATAAGTAAATAGAAATCAATGAAATGTAAACACGAGGTTTATGACCACAAAAGGAAGGTTGGGATTGATTTTGGGAGTTGAGGTCCCAACAGTTTAGGAATTAAGGGCCAAAAAGGGGCCCAAATAAGCATTATTCTTGGTTTTCGCACCATAACTTTAGTATAAGTAAACAGAAATCTATGAAATTTAAACACAAGGTTTATGACCATAAAAGGAAGGCTGGGTTTAATTTTGGGAGTTTTGGTCCCAACAGTTTAGGAATAAGGGGCCCAAAGGGTCCAAAATTGAACTTTGTTTGATTTCATCAAAAATTGAATAATTGGGGTTCTTTGATATGCCGAATCTAACTGTATGTAGATTCTTAAGTTTTGGTCCCGTTTTCAAATTGGTCTACATTAAGGTCCAAAGGGTCCAAAATTAAAAATGAATCCTTGGGGTTCTTTGATATGCTGAATATAAAAATGTACTTAGATTTTTGATTATTGGTCAAGTTTTTAAGTTGGTCAAAATCGGGGTCCAAAATTAAACTTTGTTTGATTTCATCAAAAATTGAATAATTGGGGTTCTTTGATATGCCAAATCTAACTGTGTATGTAGATTCTTAATTTATGGTCCCGTTTTTAAATTGGTCTACATTAAAGTCCAAAGGGTCCAAAATTAAACTAAGTTTGATTTTAACAAAAAATGAATTCTTGCGCTTTTTTGATATGCTGAATCTAAACATGTACTTAGATTTTTGATTATGGACCCAGTTTTCAAGTTGGTTCAAATCAGGATCCAAAATTATTATATTAAGTATTGTGCAATAGCAAGAAATATCTAATTGCACAATATTGTGCAATAGCTAGAAATTTTCAATTGGAGTTATCTTTCTTTGTTCAGAATAGTAGTTAAATCAACTTAAATCATTGTTTTATACAATATACAATGTATATTCACTTTTACTACCAACTGATAAATTAAAACAATCTTTACCATTCAGTGATAACAAGCACTTTATTTTACATTTTAATATTTTATGATGTATTTAAATGAGTAGTTATTGTTGCAAACTCCATTAGAAATTTGAATTGAGATCAGTTTTGGAAAAAGGGAAAGGGGGATGTGAAAAAAAAAATTGGGGGGGGGGGGGGACTTGTCTCATTTCAGATTTCATAAAAAAAAGAAAATTTCTTCAAACATTTTTTTGAGAGGATTAATATTCAACTGCATAGTGAATTGCTCAAAGGCAAAAAAAATATTTTAAGTTCATTTTTTTTTTTTTTGGTTTTAATAATTATTTCATTGTTGAAGATCCTCCACCGACTATTAAGATGAAGAACAGGAATAAAAATGCTGACCGTTGAATTTTTCTATTTAATGACTTTTTGTGAGAGTATGTCCGTTGCACCTTTACTCCCTATTCCTTTATTTTTCTGTATAATAGTTTTCCGACAGATAAGTATATTTATATATATTCATCGGATTTTGATTGATTTATGGATGTCATTTAAAAAATACATAGCCCCGACGTTGCTACCCATTACACCGGGGTATTTAAAGAAAAATTGAGCCAAGGCATACAAGGTTTTAATCATGGGTAATATCGTATTTGATAGGTTAAAAAAATAACGGCACCATGTCAAAATCAGAACAAAGTATAGAGAAAACAACTTATCGTGCGAAAAGTCTCATTCTAGAATGACACAGACGAGAAAAAAGGCTTGCATTGAGGCATATTTAACTGTATCTGTGATACAATTATTTCAAGATTGATAGAAAAGATGAATTCAACAATGTCACTCGATGATTCATTTAGTGAAGGGAATCATAATATATTGCGGAATGTAAAAGTTAAGCGAAAATGTTAGCTTCTCTCTATGTTTTTTTTACAAGCTCATGGACAAATTCTGACTGATATGACTAAAGGATCAATTTAGCAACTTGCCAAGAATAACACAGTTGTTTTTCATAGGAATACCATATTCTCAATAAAGTTCTTAATGATGTTAGACTATAGAGACGGAACAGAATATTTAGAGTAAATTTGAACAAAGATTTTATGGCATCATATTATATATAAAGCGGTAATGGAAGAAGCAAACACATATATTTTTACTATTATAATATTATGTAAATAAGTATAATAATTGGAGTTATGTTTATAGAGAAACCATGTACACTACAACTAATTCTGTGATTCAACTCCAACTGCACGAAAGGTGTATTGTTCTGGAGCCAACGTAATGCCTAGTTTTCCTTTTAATAATGGTAACTTATTTGGATCTGATGGAAGTAGTTTGAATCTCTGCACAAGTGATGTTGTAAAGAGGAAAAACTCCATTCTGGCTAATGACTCACCAGGACAAACTCTTCGTCCTAAAAAATAAAATAAATGTAAAGTAACTATAAGATACACTTTTAAAGTAAGCTCCAATTATACTCATTTGATGAGCGCAAAAGGCTAAAGTCTGACAATTCATTTTAAAATAGAATCACTTTGATTTCCTATCTAACTTGGAATCGTATAAATGCATATTTTATACGTGATTCTAATTTTGTTAAAGTCATCAGATACTTGATTAATCAAAAAAAACCAAAAAAAACCCAGCATTTACATTCTTTACTGCTTTTTTATTATTATCAAAATAGTGAATATAACTTATGTTTTAGATATCAGAGTGTATTATCCATGAGAGAAAACAAGGGGAAATAACTGTACGTTTGGTGCGTTTTGGTATCATAAGAGACACCAGAAATCACATCCAGATTTTGGCGGGATTCTTGTTATTCAGTCCCTTTTTTCAGTGAAGCGTTTTAAAAGTAATTGTTGTTATTCCTTTTTGCCTTAATCGTGGTATTTTCGGTTCCCACAAATGTTTTAATTGTCCTTTTGGTATCTCCTGTCTCAGATTTACGTATATATATATATTTCTCCTTTCAACTTATTATATATGCTTGGTAAAACTGTTTTTTTTCCACATATTTAAAAAAAAAAAAAAAAAAAAAAAAAAAAAACATGCAGAACAAATAAATCAATTGCACACTTTAAGACAATAATATAGAATTCACGAATTTGTTTTATGCAATACAGTGAAAAGTCAAATATACACTGCAACTGTTAATATTTGTCTCAACATTATAGAAAATCGAGTACTAAGTTTTGAACTACATCTTGTTTATTTTAAGGTTTACTATTTTTGCAATTGATTAGAACAATCTTTGTCGACAACCACAGGGTTATATTATGGACCTTTCTATTAACATCTTAGTAAGTATGAATTTATATTTCTATAATTACAAAATTACCCAGACTGAAGACCAACACTTTATCTACATTCACAAGCTTTCTATCTGCATCCAAGAATCTTGAAGGTCTAAACTTTTCTGGTTCTTCAAAAATTTCAGGATCGTTCAGCACAGAATACAAATTTGGTATAAGCATGGCATCTTTCGGGATCACATGACCCTTATAAATAAAATCTTTAGTCAACCCATGTGGAAGACCAAGAGGGGCAATGCAACCAAATCTCAGAACTTCATGTAAAACGGCTTCCGTATAAGGTAGTTTTCCCCTATCATCCATACATGGATATCTAGATGTTCCAATGACGTCACTGATTTCTTGTCGCATTAAAGTTTGGACTTCTGGGTGATTTATTAGCAATACTATAAACCACTGCATAGCCGTTGATGTCGTTTCAGTTCCCGCTACAAACAAGTCGCCTATTGTTTTTAAAAGCTGCTCGTCTGAAAGAAATACAAATGCAAAATATGAATTATCAGATAGTCACAATCGGCAGTCCTCGGGTAAATCCATTACCCTTCTTCTATCCCGAGATGAAGGTACGGAATCGGCCGAGTTGTGACGAATGAGATAGTCAGTGTATTTTGTAAACATGTATTTAATAAGTTGATCGTAATTCTTCATCTGAAACAGGAAACAAATGAAAGAAAACGACAGCAGAATTTTAAGGATATGCACAGTCATTTATTTTCAATATATGCTTTACTATTGTACTTGATAATCAATATAACCTGTAAAATATCAGTGTTTAAGTATATATATGTTTACAATAATCTCTGTTTAAAGTACACTAATTTAACCTTCCTTTTTTTTGGAATATAATGAATACAAATTAGGAAAAGAAAAAGAAATGTTTGTTGTTGCAATATGCAATGCACAATTCATATAGTGGTAATTGATGTTTAATACTATTATATTGTACAACATTTAGTATAATTTCAAAACAAAAAGAACATCTTATTATATTCCTTATGTAACTTGAGAAAACAATCATACATATTGTGTTCAGAAACTTACGATCAAACGTGGAGTTTGGATTGCCTCCCTCTGATTTCATTCTTTTTAAGTAGACATCGACATAATCTCGCAGATATTTTTCATCATATGTGTCCTCGTGTTCCTTTACGACCAACGTAAGATGTTTTTCCACGTCATCAGCATTACGAAGATTACGTTTTAAGCCAAAAGGATCAAAAGGAATATGTTTGAGAAAAGGAAAAATGGTAGCCACAAACATTATATTGGTGTTGCTCAGATTTTCATTAATTTTTTCCAAAAGTGACATGAAAAATTCGTCAGTGTGTTCATAACGTTGACCAAAGTTTATTGAACACATTATATTGGAAACACACAAAGTCAAAAGTCCTCTGATATTGAATGGTGTTCCACGTTTTTCTTCGATGGCTCTAATCAAAACTTCAACCTCTTCCATTACTTTAGATTCCAAACTTTTCTTACCAAACCCAAACTCGCGTAGTGCTCCTATTGCAAAAGTTCTGTGTTCTTTCCATCGCGGACCAGACGAACTTGCAATGCCTAAAATTAAATGAATTTAATAATAATGTTTATTTGACACAAAACATATACGACAAGTAAATCTTATTGATGGAAAAACCATGTAAGTGTAATTTCAATTTTCAGCATGTGTCTGTTTTATATTTTTTTTCGTATGTTATAGAACTCATTTTTTGGCCTTTTTTATGATCTAGACTTAAGAGTCCATACGGTGTTTCTTTTGTAGAAATATCCTTATTTACTATATGGTTACATCAATTTAATTTGAATCCATATTAAAGATAGAGAGAACAAGGTTTTCTTATTCTTCTGGTATACAGTTACAGCTTATGAACTGTTGCATGCGCGGAGTATATGATTAAAATATGAACAAAAATTTATCTTTAAATTTGTAGAATACTTGGTGATATTTACATGAAAGAAAACAACAAGTGATTAAAAAATATGTACATTGTTATTAATAGAATTAAATTATGTTGTGGAGAACAGTTGGTGTCAACTGATCTCTATAGGTCATGACAATGAGCCCATGGATGACCTTGTAGAACATGATAAGTCTGGTTTTGAGGCGGCGCTCAGTGAGTGAGGGCCATTAATATTGTAGTTCGTTTAACATGGATGTAACACTACAGGTGTTGTGGTAATTGTTACATACATATCGTGCCGCACGCCTCTGTACCATTTCTAGCTTATTTTTGAAGCTATTCACGATCTCATGACTGCAAGTAATGTCGTGATGTCTTTCACTTTAAATACAAGTGAAAGGTTTAGCTTGCTATAAAACCAGGTTTAATCCACTATTTTCTACATATGAAAATGTCTGTATCAAGTCAGGAATATAACACTTGTAACACATCGTTTATGTACTGGTATTTGAGTTTTTGATTTTGCTATTTTATTAGTGATTTTCCGTTTTGAAATTTCCGCGGAATTCAGTATTTTTGCAATTTTACTTTTTAAATAAGAGACATTTGGGTTGAATTACTTTTTGTTTGGTTCAACCGCTAATGAAAACATAATTATGGAAAATACAACTTTTTTAGATTCGAACTTCAAAAGTTACCATGTCTGAGAAATTCAATTTTGAAATGATGCTATTTTTTGACGGAAACCTCACAAATTGACAAATTAAAGTTTCGTTAATTCACAGACGACATTCTAGATCACAAAGTCAAACCATGCACTCACCTTTATATCGACTAATTTCTTTCGCAATAAACATATCAGGACGTTCTGACGTTACATCTCCATTTTTGATGAAAACTTCTTTAAGTGTTTCTAGTCCATTAAATACGACCATTGTTTTGGATCCCAATATTAAACTAAACACATCACCATACTTTAGCCTATATTCTCTGAAAGCCTCTGGTAAATTGTCCAACTTCACGTTTAAGTTTCCCAGAAATGGTATTGTCGGTGGCCCCGGTGGCAGTGTGACATTTCTGGTGGTCTTTCTCCACAGAATGTACAGACAAAAGCCACAAAATAACAGAAGCACTGTTGATAAGTCAAGCATTGTTACATCAAGTTTTGAATGTTGTGCTTCTTATGACTTTCACAATACCTAAGCTAGAACTTCCTTTTCATTATCTTATATCATGTATATATTAAGTACAGATAATAATGACGAAAAAGAAATTTGTTATTACAAGCATTCAAATGATGAAATAGCTTTAAAGAAATCGATTTAGTTGTTATTGACCGTATAACCTTGTTCTATAATTAGATCACAGTATATGTATACTGTGTATTATCTGGCCTATTTCAACATGTTCAACCATTATGTATTTTATTCAGTTATACAATTCAACTGATATCAGTGTTTGCTAAAAAATGACCAATTTGACGTTGCAGTTATTATTTCAAATTAAAAAAAAATATGTATTGAAGCAAGCCTTTATAGAGGGGGAGGGGGGGGCAAGGGGGTCCCCATAACAGCAAAACAGTGAATTGATTTGGTGGAAAACAGATAACAAGGAATTGAAAAGGGATAATAACAGATAACAGTAAATGAAATATGAAAATAAATCTGCCCAGGACCAATCCAGTAGATGACTCGTAGATCTTAGTATATAACTTGTGGTATGGACCTAGAAAATTTTAAATAAGTTATAGTATGATTGTTGAATTTTTCTGAACGAAATTACTAGTTTCTGTTTTTGATATAGGGATATTTTTAATCTAGGGCATTTGAGGGATCAATTGTTAATGATTTAGGTTTTTTTATTTAATTTTTGAAAATAGTGCAGCCAGTGACAATTTATTATCAATTTGATTTTTAGATTTTTTTCTTCTGAAAAGCAATATATATACTTTACACGTAATAAAAAAAAAATTGATGCACAATATATTTTTTTTATTTAATGACCTCCTGATAAAACTTACTTATAAAATACAAAAATACCCACATCAGTTGAGACAGGACATGTAACTGAAACACGCATGCCAGTTATGGTTCTTCTGATAATAGAAATTGCCTCAAATGACAATTCTGATAGTATAATAGAATTTGGACCTATTGAAAATTTGGATGACACCAAGTGAAACACCAATCATGCCTCTTATGTGAAATTATAGAATATGGAAAATTTGGGTACAGCATGGGAGAAGCTGTAGGATTTTAAAAAGGGTATTTATCGAAAAATTAAACTGAAGACACATCTTTATTTGCATCAATGGTTTCAGAGCTTCAATTTTCGCCATGTGAAGCAGTTAAAAAACTTTTAAAAATATGGTGGTCAGGGTTCTCTTTCATGTAAATGAAAAGAGAGGGAGTAGCACTTATAATATAAATGCTAAAAGAAAAAGATGTTGTATAATTTCAAAAGCCATAATTCAAACCCATACCACTTAGTAATGTAAAATAATTCAAAGGAGAAAACTAACTGCCTAATTTATCCACAAAATAGTGAACGAGAAACTTAGTAACACAGTAACAAACTACAACCACTGAATACAGGCTCCTGACTTGGAAGTAGGCACATACAGAATGTGATTGCGTCAACGTTAGCATGCTAGTTGGTGTCCAATCCTCCCCTAGTCATGGACAGTGGTGTAACAGTACATCATAAAGATTATTATGTGGTCATTGAATAAAAATAATCTATAGGGTGTACCAATGCTTTTGATAACAAAATCCATACTATAAGTTATTGTACAAGTAATAAGTAAATTATAATTTGTACAAAATGCTACATGTTCACAGACAATGGAATTTAATACAAAGTATAATAATAATATATACTGGAATGGTCCTGGGTCCAATTGATTTTAATATGTTTATGTGATGTATGTTACTGAAATTCTTCTGCAAATACAGGGCCACCCGATATTACCAGTAGAAAGACCCCAATAGATATACATTGTAAGAAGATGTGGTAAGCGTGCCAATGAGACTATAATCCATTCAAATCACAATTTTCAACTATCTTCAAATTCTACGGAAGATTTGTTGTCAAAATGCTAACATTCCAGTTTTCAAAAACAGTTAACAGCAAATACATTCTCACAATAACAGATAACAAAATAGATAATAGTCCTATAACAGCTAACAAAGAATAAGTCAATAACAGCTAACAGTAAATATATTTTCAGAATAACAGATCACAAAGAATTAAAATGCCCCATAACAGCATAACAGTTAAACCCCTTGCCCTCCCTCTTTATAATTATTTCGTGAAAAAAGAAAAAGAAAGGAGAAATCATAGGTAATTAAACCTCTTTAAACAGCAAGCATAATTAAAAAAGGGAAATAAATATGAACAATATGACAAAACGAAAAATCTTAAAAGACACGGATTAACAGCGATACAAACAACCTTACTTCGAAAAAAAGATACGGAAATCACGTATGAGAAGGGTAAGCAGTTACCACTCTACTGGTGAAACTCTCTGTTTTGCTCATTCTAAGTTATATCCAAGTTGCAATGGGAAAATTTTATGAATAAAGAAAAGAAGTGACGACAATTTGAAAATATGTATACGTGGTCATTGACTCAATTTTGACTCAGTCTTGAAGTCTGTCCTTAAACCACCATCTACTCTGCCTCTTGCTACCTCTACGTCTGTCATCAAGTATCTAGCCTTTTGTGCCATATCAATATCCAATTCCAGCCAATTATTTGCAAGCAGCAGTTGTTGATTATTCTTGTTGGATAATCATTATACGTATACCTAAACATTAAGACACATAATATGTAGCTATATGACCCTATAGGTATGAAGTATCTATACAGAATCTAGCCTTATGTCAGTCTGTCGTTGTTACAGACATAATACTGTGGATTCATTATTTTTCGTTGGAACCAATATTCGTGTGTTTAGTGGGTAGAAGTGAACAACGAATTTTAATGTTCAACGTTCAACGAAAAACAAATTTCTATAAACTTGTATCCAGACTTTTGCAGAACCTTGAAATAAAATATCCACGAAAATTCGAGGTTTCCGTAATCCACGAAAATTGGTACCAACGAAAATAAAAGAATCCACAGTATTCCGTATTTTGTCGTGTTGTAACGTAGTAAACCGTAATAGCCTCTGAGAACCCTGGCTGACACCTAGCTTTCCTTATAATAATAGTCATCTAAAGAGTTAGATTTAGATAAAAGTTGAGGTTTACTTCTTTGTGGAAAATAGCACCCTGAGTAAACTACTACAGGAGTGTGTGACCATTTTGTAAATAAAAGATTTTCCTTCGTTCATCATAAAAAGCTAGTAAAAGTGTCAAGTACATTCCTTAAAAAAAGTTGAATTTGAGCTTATTTGTTATTTTTGTTAAGTGAAAAGTGTCATTATTTCAAGAAATGTGCGCCATAAAGGTTTTATTTCCCCAGCCTTATGACTTTAAACAAAATATGGACCGGATCGCAAGAAACGAATACATATTTACTTTTATCCTATAAATAATGCATTTACATTATTTAAAGTAATAATTACTGGAGCTCTGTTTACGGTAAAACATATGAATAACAACTGTTATTATGTTATTATACTTCAACAGCGGTAAATAACGGTAAATAACTCATGAAAGAAGAGATTCAGTTTTACCATTGAATTACATTGGATCAATTTCTTTTCTGTAAGCAGTAATCATCTATCACGAAAATCATGATAGACAAAACAACCCATGGAATATGAATATGAACTTTAAGAACGAAAAATCCGGAAAAAAACAGCAATGATATCCCCACACCCTATTACCGGCTATTGGTAGTGTGGATGCAAAATTAATCGTACAGTTTAGAAATGACCGGATTAATAGAAATCTACTCGTATTTCCCCTTGTTTGCAGGACAGCTGTCGTTTTATTTAAGGCCAAGGAACATTAAACGGCCTATGTATCAGATTTTGCTTAAATTTTGCATACAACCTTCAGTTTAACTACAACTGTAAATTGAAAATAATAATGCATTAATCTCTTTTATTATACGAAATATTATAGATTGATTTCTTTCAGTATGGGTATATATTTGTATGGAAAGAAAAAAAAAAAAAAAAAACAGAACAAAGTCGGCGAAAAACTTTCTAAAATTTGTCTAAAATCATCAAATCTGTTATTTGTACTCCATAGTTTTTTTCTTCTTTAAAAACTTTATGTTGTTAACACTTACATTTCTATTTTAATGATATAAAGTAATCATATGGTTACCCATTTCGTTTTTTGTCTAATAATCAATTTGATACCTTGGTAGTGAAAAACATTTTACATCCTGCAACGCGATGACGTTACGATTATTTCGACATTTTATTGGATTTTTACGCAAAGAACACAACTTTGAATGATGTATACCATACAAACGAAGTCGGTGACTCTATCTTTATTTTGCATCATTAAAAAGGAAATGGATGTATCAACAAGATAATTTTTTTAAAGAAAATTCTATGGAGTAGAAATCAGGGATTTCATGATTAAAGACAAATTTTAGAAGTTTTTTCGCCGATTTTATTTGCTTTCTAAACATATGTTCACCAGTTTTGAAAGAATATAATCAGTAATATAATTAAAATGATAAATAGGATAAATGCATTATTTTTTCGATTTTCAGTTGTTGTTCATCGAGCCAGAGTTGTTTGCAAAATTTTACTGGAATCCCTGACTTAGTCCATTGACTATAAATTAACCTTGATAGTAAAAGGTACTGATTCGATAACTTGAAAAAACCGTCTAGAACATTTTCATCCCTCGAAAATCTGTCAAACAGTGTGCGTTCTTATTATATATAACTGAAAGTGGCAGCAATGACTGACTTTACTTTTATTTGACAAAATGTACTTTTACATAGACTCAACTAAAAAAGAGACAAACATGTTTTGTTTTTTTTTGCAAATCAAAAGAAAGTCAAAGCGCAAAGAGTAAAACAAAGAACGAAATGTGAATATTATTTTGTATTTAAACTTTAAAAAATCTTTTGCTAATACAATTCTCTCATTAAATTTTCACATTTTGCTTCCACATATATAATTATGAATAAACATTGTTCAATTGCAGCCCTACCATTCTGCCTTATTAAATTCGATATCATTCTTGGAAATATATAAAAGAGGGACGAAAGATACCAAAGGGACAGTCAGACTCATAAATCTAAAACAAACTGACAACGCCATGGCTAAAAACGAAAAAGACAAACAAACAACAGCACAAATGACACAACATAGAAAACTAAATAATACACAACACGAACCCCACCAAAAAACTAGGGGTGATCTCAGGTGCTCCGGAAGGGTAAGCAGATCCTGCTATAATTTAGTTATTTAACCGCAACTTGATCAGTTATACAACTAAATAGGTTTCAATCAATATATTTAACCATGTACCATTGCCGTAATAGTCATCTAGAGCGTTAGGCTATAGATAAAACTTATGGTTTACTTCTTTGGGGAAAAATTAGAAACCAGAGCAAACTACTACATGACTGAGTGACCATTTTGAAAATAAAAAGATTTTCCTTTGTGCAACCTAAAAAGATAGTAAAAGTAGCTGACAGAAAAACAGTGTCATTATTTCCAGAAATATGTACCATAAAGGTTTTATTTCCTCATCTTTATGACATAAACCAAAATATTACAGGATCGCAAGAAACGAATACATATTTACTTTTATCATATACATAACGCATTTACATTATTACTCGAGCTTTTTTAATGGCAAAAACATATGAATACCAACTGTTATTATATTATTATACTTCAACAGCGCGGAATGAGAAATCGTCTGGAGCCAACGTAACGCCTAGTTTTCCAGCTGTTGAAGGCAAATGCTTTGGATCTGATGGACGAAACTTGAATCTTTGAACAAGTGTAGTTTCAAACAGGAAAAACTCCATTCTGGCTAATGACTCGCCAAGGCGTACTCCCTAGAAAACAATTTATAGCAACAGCAGCAATGACCATATATCGTTATTCGTTTGGAATCTTTCGGATTTTTGTATTCATTGACGTTTATCTCACAATTATTTTTATCCATTTTTGACACTCACAAAAAAAAGTGTGTATAATACAATAAAACACATCTTGTAAACTATTTAGCATAATCATGCGAAGCACTAATATAATATCATTATAAAATAACAGATACAAAAATAAAAAATATTTGTTATGCAAGGCAAACTTGTGAAACGTTCTTCTCTTATGGAAGTTTGTGACAGCATTTCGATTAAATTTCAAATGAAATCACTTAAAAAATCTTACATTACCCAAATAAGTCAGAACTTTATTTATATATGTACGTGGCTTAACCTTTATCTGATACAGTTCACATTTCACATATCTAAATTGTGTTGGCTAAGTTCATTGTAAAATTCTGACCTTAAGTTTAACCATTATAAACCAATTTATCAATTTTACTCATGGTTGAGATTTCATTGTTCATAAATAATGTTTTTTTAATACCCTCAATAGGTAATCTGGAAATGAAATATCAACAATACAACTTTAATTAAATGTTTTTGTGTATCCAAACCATAAATAGAAGAGACATCTTCCACAATAATATCCCCTTAATAACTATAAAATTGTTAAACTCTCAGATCAAATTAAACCACGAAGTGTAGACACTATTTGAAATGACACTAGTGCGATCACTCACAGCCTCTCTCACACCTCCCCCCCCCAAAAAAAAAGCAAACAAAAAACACAAAACAAAAACTGTACTTTGTAAAGAATGTCTATTTGTTTTAGATGCTTATCAACAAATACATCAAATGTACTTATCCATCACAATTATTTATTCTTATTTGTATAGATAGATAGTTACCAAGACTGAATGCTAAAACTTTGTCTTCATTTACAAGTTTTCTTTCGGCATCCAAGAACCTTGAAGGTCTAAACGTTTCTGGATCTTCAAATACTTCAGGATCGAAACAAAACAGAACCTAATAGTGTATAGTATGTGAAAACCCATACACATTGTGACCATAAACTTACAATCAAACGTAGACTCTGTTTTTCCCTTCTCTGATTTTATTCTCTTCAAGTAAATATCGATATAATCTCGCAGATTATGTTCGTCAAAGGTCTCTTCATGTTCATTTATGACAAGTGTTAAATGTTTTTCTACGTCATCGACGTTACGAATAGTATGTTTTATACCAAAAGGATCACAGGAAACATATCTGAGAAAAGAAAAATTGTAGCCAAAAAATTATATTAGAAACACATAAAGTCAAAAGTCCTTTGATTTTGAATGGTGTTCCATTTTTTTCTCCAATGACCCTAATCAATACTTCAACTTCTTCCTTTATCTTTGATTCCTGGCTCTTTTTACCAAATCCAAACTGGCGAAGTGCCCTATTGTAAGTTCTATGCTCTTTCCACAGGGGCCAGACGAACTTCCAATACCTGAAACAATATTGATTTAATTTTCAATCATTAAAAACTCATGCAAAAATATACCTGACAATAAAATTTATGTTGTAACATTCATTAGTTTCCCCATCACTTACAGTTTATGTCATTGACCTGTCAGATATATATCGGTTGCACTTATGTTAATACAGAAAATGCAATTTTTCCATAGGAACTCCCTTTCTTACTAAAATGTGCCACTTTAACTATGAATGAAGTTTCATAAAAAATCATATCTAAGAACGGAAAGTCTATATACACAAAGATCAAAACATAGTTCTGTGCATATTTTCAACATTTATGTGCCCGAACTTCTAAGAGTTTAAACGTATACTAAAATTCTGTACTACTTCACCTACACTGTAGGTCTTCCTCAGATTTTATTTTTCACCGTTATCATGTGGTTTTGTACTGGTAACTTTCCCAAGTTATGTCTCTATGAGATGAATCATAGAGATCGTATCTGGGAACCAGTACGCCAACAAAACAAAATATCTATGAATATTACCGGGTATGTATCTCCCAAAAGAGCCATGCCTTGAGAAACAGCTGTATTTACCAAGTTCAACCTACAATAATTGATTTCCTTAAACAATAACTATCATTGGTTATATAGCAAATGTAAATCTACAACTAGATACATTTTAATTTATCATTTAAAGAATATTTGAGGCTTCTAGCGAAAAAAAAAGATACAACTGAAATTTCACAAAACAGTGCATCAACAACTACACTCTATCTCAAACATAAATCTGATAGGGTGATCAGATAGGGAAAAAAGTCAGATAAAAGTATTGGCTTTGCAAAAAATAATTTTCAGCCTTCAGTTAAAGTAACATCAGAACGTCCTGATAGCCTTATTGTGAAAGATATTGCTCATTGTAAAGGTAAGTAAATGAAATTACTAAGTGGAGTGACAAATCAAGAAAAAAAATCTTACATCTCCATGTTTTATGAAAACTTCTTTTAGCGTCTGTACTCCATTAACTACGACCATAGTTTTGGATCCTAATATTAAACTAAACACATCACCATACTTAAGCCTATATTCCATGAAAGCTTCTGGTAAATTGTCTAACTTCACGTTTAAGTTTCCAAGAAATGGCGTTGTCGGTGGACCCGGTGGCAGTGTGGCATTTCTTGTTGTTTTGCTCCACAAAATGTAGAGACCAAGTCCACAAAATAATAGAAACACTGTTAACAAGACAATCATTATCACGACTAGTGCTTTCTTATTATCATCCTAAATACGTTAAACAGTTCAGCAAATAGCGGATAAATCATGTGTTATTATGAGCATTTATTTATAATGATGAAAAATAACTTTTAAACCCTATCAAATCATTAAATTGTTCTTGTTCCAAATATAGATTACAATGTATAAACGGTCTTAGTATCCTAAATTTGTATTACCTGGATGAGTGTAAGTTAATTTTACTTGTATGTTTATATAAAGTATGGGATAAATTATGTCACTCAAACGCACTTTATTACAATACCACTGAATTATTCAGAATGATTTTTTAACAGTATTTAAAAATATAATTTTGCATGTATCAGATAATTATTTGTCAATAAATTAAAGCCCTAAAAAGGTTAACTTGTGGCATAAAATCAACAATTTCAATGAGTTTTGAAACCCAATCTTTCTTTTAGATACGTATTTGAGAGATCTATATGTTTTTGTATTTCATAAGTAAAAAGGTAAGTGGGATATTACCAGGTCTTAAAACTGTTAATGCACTTAGTGCTGTAAAAAGGTAAACAGTTTCTAAACCATTAGTGAATTTAACCAAACAAAATTCTTTGTAAACTATTGCAAATACCGCTGAGCACTAGAACATGTACAAAATAAGTGTAAGGTTTGTAGAACAGTCAGCCGACTTGTTCATTTAGTCATTTGAGGCTGATTTAAAACAAATGTCTTCTTAGAAAGATTGGAAATGGGAGTGTCCTTCAATTAACTTTCCGATGCAGAGATGTTGTTTTCTAACTAAATAACGAAAACGAAATTCATAAATCGGTATGAGAAAAAAAAAAAAAAAAAAAAAAAATCCGGGTTACAAACTAAAACAATTCAAAGTTTGGTGACTATGTTAGACGCATCTATTCCATCGAAATTAAAATCAACGGTACTACAGATAGTGCTAAGTCTGCTAATATCATGACTTACAACTAGATATATTAACAATAATGGTCGGTTGAAAACAAAACTGAACGATAAAAGAGAATTTGAAAAATCTCTTCGTAAATTTTATGGACGCTATGTCGAGTTGGTTGACCGTTATGAAATATCTGTTTCACAGATAAAGACGAATATGTTCGAATTGTCGTAACCAAAATCCTGTTCTCTTATCCCCAAATGTGACCAACCGAATTTGACTTATCACCGGGTTTGTACTGACATGAGCGTCAGAGGATGTGCTTAATCATCCGGAGAAACTGATATCACCCCTGGTGGGGTTCGTGTTGCTCACTCTGTTTAGGTTTAGGTTTAGGTTTATTTTTATGTTGTGTTATGTGTTCTTAGTTGTTTTTGTCTTTTTGTCTTTGTTTATGCGATGATGTTTTCATTTTATTTTATAATTTATAAGTTCATTTGGTATCTTTCGCCTCTCGTTCAAAGTGTTTACATTCAAAACGGACAAAAATGTTATTTCCTGTTGAGACACGCGCTAACATTGCGTAAACGAGGGTAATATATATTCCGTGATATATAGATAAAGGCAACAGTTGTAACGCTGTTCAAAACTCATCAATCCATTGACAAAAAACAAAATCGGGGTAACAAACTAAAACTGAGGGACACGCATTAAATGTAAGAGGAGAACAACGACACAACATTAAAATGTAACACACACAGAAACGACTAAGCATTAGACAAAATCCTATTAGAATAAAAAATATAACATATAGAACTACGGTTGCAACTCAATCAATCGATTGTTGCCTTTAAACGACTAAGAAAGCTCCGTATTAGTTTGCGTTTTAAGCTTTCAAACAGTTTGATATTTTTGCATTGATACATTTGGTGTCCATTTCGGAATTTGAGGTCCTACATGCTCATATTTTATTTAGAATATTTTTACTTTTTAAATTTTACCGTCACAAGTGAGCCGCTCGTCTAGAAAAAAAATATTTGTTTTTAGTCTGGTGTCTATGATTAGTTTTTTTGTAAAATTGAAGCCGTCCTACTAGTGTAGGAATTTCTCGCTGCGTTGAAAACCTATTGGTGGCCTTGGGATTATTTCTGCCCTAGGTCGGGTTATGGTTTCTTTGACACCTTCCCAATTTTTTTATTCTGAGAAGTTAGACTATGAAGATTCATGCCATATGAGCGAAAAGGTTTAATATTAACATAAATATAACTTGTTTGAATATGCTGTGTTTTTTATTGACTTGATTGGTATTTGTTGTATTCCTAGTTTGGGATGTTGACGTAGATAACGATGTTCAGTACTGGAATATTATACCAACTTGGATTGAAATCGATGAGTATATTTATTTATCTGAACTAACTTATTGCAATGCAATGTTAATGCGAACTTCTTTTTTCTTTTTTCTGTAGTGTTTTCCTCGCCTTGTTAAACGTTAGAAATTCGAAGACGTTTTAAACATTGAGGCATTTACACAACAGAACTAACTAACTATTGTTTCCAGATACTATTCCTATAAAAATTATTATACTCCGACAGCACAAAAAGAAAATTCCACGGGTGCTAATGTAAGTCCTAATTTTCCTTTTATTGACGGCAAGTTGTCGATATCAGCAGCTACGAGTTTAAACCTTTGTATGAGTATTGTTGCAAATAGGAAAAATTCCATTCTGGCCAATGACTCTCCAAGACAAACTCTTCTACCTAAAACAAAAATACCAACAAGATAATTAAAATCAATATTTCAAAGTATAAAAGCGTCAAACTTTCTTTAAAAGAAATATTGCATAAATATGGCAGTCATCGGACATGATTTATCCTACAGATAATTATTAGCACCTTTTCTTAAACAAACCTCTTTAATTTTTTATTTTTTAACTGGTACAATCCGTCAATCAAACATTCTCAATAAAAAGTCGTTCGTTACGTATTGAGGTGTGCAAATTACTACATGTACTGATATTTTTTATAAGGATATATTTAAAAATACAATTACAAATGTAAGTATTTCTATCCCCAGGTTAAGATATCCTTAACCAAATTTTCCACCACTTTTGGATCTTTAAAAACAAATATTCTTGTATTTGCCTCGCAAATGTTTTGATTCGAGCAACACTGACGAGTTATGCGGGGATGAAATGCGAAGCTATCTTTCTAAATAATACACCTAGTATTTTTGGCGAGTTTAAACAAAGAAATGAAAAAATGAAAATAATATTACCTAGTCCAAAAGCAAGAACCTTATCCAGATTAACGAGCTTTCGTTCTGTATCCAGAAACCTTGTAGGACGAAACGCCTCTGGATCGTCAAATATCTCTGGGTCATACAAGACGGAATGTAAGTTAGGCATCAATTGGGAACCTTTGGGGATCACGTAACCCTTATAATTAAAATCCTTCGTTAGTCCATGAGGTAAAGTGAAAGGTGCTATACATCCAAATCGTAGGACCTCATTTAAAACTGCTTCCGTATAAGGTAACTTAGGCTTGTCCTGCGTACATGGATATCTTGATGTTCCTATGACATTGTTTATCTCCTTTCTCATTTCGTTCTGAACTTCAGGATGATTTATCAGCAAAACAATAAACCATTGCAAAGCTGTTGATGTCGTGTCGGTCCCCGCTACAAACAGGTCTCCTATTGTACAAGTAAGTTGCTGATCTAAAATATTTAAAATTAAAATTAAGAGACAGAAGATGTTATACTCGTGAAAATAAAACAATGAACCCAAAGTGATCAGAAACTTATTTGGTAGTGTTCTTTAATTAATTATATTTTTGTTGTAATGTTTTGTAAACAAAGAGATGTGGTATGAATGTCATTTTTTTAGTCAAAGACAGCAGTTTTTGATAAATTATTACCCAATCAAACGTACATACCCAAAAAAAGGATAAAAAAATAAGATAAATCAACATCTATCCTGAACAAATTAAGGTTTGTTCAAACAAGTTACCATGCATGCACTAAATAGGTGATTTGTTCTAAAGAGTCACATAGATGCATACTAATTTAAAATACGATTTTTAACGGCAAAACATTTCTCTTGGAAAACAAATTAGTATATTTTACTTTGATTAATTTTAGTTTAATAAGTACAATTGTCGTAACAATTTGTTATTTAAAAAAAGCTAATTAGTGCTGAAAAAGCATATATATCCGGAATTTGACCATCAATTGAAAAAAGTAATTCTGATATATAATTGTAACCCCTTTGCCACCAACTGATAATGAAAGGCTACAATTTAACAACATTCTAGCATAGTATATAATTATTGATGTGAATTCAAGCAGGAAATACGATTTTCGTTCAATTATTTCAAGTTTTATCCTGTTGAAGCCTTTACCGTCTGGATTTTACCGTCTGGGATTTGCTCATTGTGCCTGATGTATGACAAAACATATTTTCACTTACGATCAAATGTAGATTTTGGATTGTCTTTATCTGATCTCATTCTTTTTAGGTAGACATCGACATAATCTCTCAAATTATTTTCATCAAATGTCTCTTCATGTTCCTTAACAATATTCTTCAGATGATTGCGCACGACATCAGCATTGGTTACTGTACGTTTGATCCCAAAAGGATCACCTGGGATGTATTGAAGGAAAGGAAAGGTTGTAGCAAGCATTGTTATGTTTACACTGTTTGTGTTCTCTTTAATTTTGTCCAGTAATGACATAAAACGTTCGTCAGTGTATTCGTAACGCTGACCAAAAACTATGGAACACGTTATGTTAGAAAAAGACAAATATAGAAGTTGCCTGATGTTGAATGACTGTCCATTCTTTTCCTCAATGAGCTTCATTAAAACTTCAGCTTCTTCTATGATCTTTGATTCAAGACTCTTTTTACCAAACCCAAACTCGCGCAATGCTCCCAATGTAAACGTTCTGTGTTCTTTCCATAAGGAACCAGATGAGCTTACTATTCCTGAAAAAAAATCATGAAATAAAAACTTTACAACACATAAAATACATGTGCACACAGCCTTATTTTACTGCTGCAATCAAAAATAATACTATATCTCCTTTCACATTATTGGCGGAGTTCATATTGCTCAAAGTTCATGTGTAGTATTTGTCTTCAACTTTTTTGCCAAAACATTTCCTAAATGGTGTTGTGATGTGTTGTTTATGGAGGGTTATACGAGGATATGCATTGAATAGGAAGCTAAAACTATTAACTGTCCTGATTATTATCTCAATGTTGCACGATTTGTAACACTTGTCTACGTCTTTTATTCCCCGGAGGATGTTGGGAAATTTCGTATTTTCCAGTTATTTTCTAAATATAATTTGCACGTCTTCCTCCAAGGAAATGAAACTCATTCCTATTATGTACATGTAACTTCGTACGGAATGATTTCGTACAGAATACATTATAAATCGATTACTAGTATTACAAATCACAGGAAACTGGTATGTTCATACAATTTTCTATGCCATAGGACCAATGCTATCATTTACTATAACCAATATGCCTATACACTGAATATTATATATATTTAGGCATTACAGAAAAATGCAATGACTGATATTTTCAAGCAATTCATTATGTTCTTCACAGCGTCTGCAGAAGTAGCCCAACCGTTACGAACCTCATTCTTAAAAGATTTAAATTAAAAACAATTTGTTATTTGCGAATTAATTTATCAAACATTTTAAATATTTGATGAATTGATTCGGACATTACAGAAAAAGTATGAAAATAAAACCTACTGTGAGACACCAGTCTTATGACTTTAACATCAGACGTGCGTTTCGAATACAAAAGTCTCATCAAACAGATTGTTTTAAACTATTGTCAAATGTCGAGGGACCACAACTTCATAAACAATCATTCAACCGGAACGAAACTCAAACTCTCTTCGGTACCATTGAACCATTACATAAAATTACAGTGTATAGCAACATGAGCAAGCATTTAGTTTATTTCGGTTTCATCTGTAGAATAATATGAATGTCTTTAATTTGTACACAAAAAATATCAACCAGCCAAGAAAAAACAACGCAAACTTTTACAATTCTAATAAACAAAACATACTATAAGAATAAAACCTTATGATAAACTTTTGGTTGCTATGATTCCCTCCAATGAAATAAGCCTTAACATATCGCTTTTCTACCTCAGACATAAATTACCATAGCAGTATTTTGTAAAAAAAAAAAAAAGATTTTTTTGTCGTCAAAGCTGTTCAACTTTGTGCTTTATTTGGCATTTTCAACCTTTTTTTATTCTAGCGTCACAGCTGATGAGTCTTTTGTAGAAGAAATGCGCGTCTGACGCAAATACAACATTTCAATCCTGATATCTATGATGAGTTTATTTATATACAACATTTGAATTTTAAACGGACTGGGGTTTGTCATTGATGTTTGTTTTTTTTTTGCCACACGACGGTCTGTTATAATTTGACTCAAAATTATTTGTTTTATTTATTTTATCTTCCTACTTATTTAAATATTGGGCATGGAGCTAGATTCAACGAAAAGAAAGCTTGATAATACTTAATTACTATAAAATGTATTGTTTGGATAGATGATAGTTGACCGTCCGGAGCAAAATTAATGCATATATTATTATTCACGACCTCCACATGACAAATAAACTTTGTTTGTTATTAAATTACAAAAGAACGATTGACCTATATAAACATGATAAATAATTTTATATAAAAGAGTACACATGAAATACACAAACCTTTATGATGACTTAATTCTTGGGTAATAAAAGAATCTGCGCGTTCTGACGTTACATCTCCATTTTTAACAAATATTTCCTTTAATGCTTCAAATCCATTCACAACAACTAAAGTGTTTGATCCTAGTATCAAGCTAAAAACGTCTCCATAAGTTCGTCTAAAATTACGGAAATTCTCTGGCATATTGTCTAGCTTCAAATTTAGGTTGCCGACAAATGGAACTGTTGGTGGTCCAGGCGGCAACGTGGCATTTCTTACTGTCTTCTGCCACAGAATATATAGACCCAGTACACACAAACCTAGCAAGACTGTCCATAAATCGAGCATATTTACACTCAAAACAGGAAATGTTCTTCTATCACTGACTTCTTTGGATGTCGTTACTCTGTCTCATATGTTTTACTCACATGTATATATAATAATAGTCTTAGTTTGATAAGCAAGCTGCTCGTATGAAATAATACTTGATATTGCAAATATTAAAATGACGAAATATTTACTTGAATGATTTTGTGACAAAATGATATGGTCGTTAACCTTCAGTTCTAAAAATAGACCATACACAAATATAATATTGACTTTACTTAAAGTGCATATATACTTTATATATTTTCTGTGTTTATATATTTTATAAAATGAATATGAAGTTAATGTAAAAAAAGCAAAACTGTACATTGAATATAAAAGATAAGACAGTATTATCAACATGATAAATATGTGCACACGTTATCTTTTAATTTGTATATGTTTGAACTTAGTCTTTCATTATTTATCATTGTTTATAACATAATTTCTGCTCTTTACATTGGCTAACTGTAAATATTGCAAAACGGACAATAATGAACTTGTTTTCTCTTCTCTCTTCTTAATTTATGCTATCTGCTTAAATTGAATTGTATTTTTCAATTAATAAATTAAAGTTAAATCAATCATGTACATACGAATATTCTGCTTGAACTAAATAACATGTACTGGTACAACTGTTACTGCACCAGCATTTCGACCATTTTATCTTCAGTCATGATCAAGGCCAAAATATTTCAATACCTAAACTGAATACTAATGTAAGAAAACGTTTTGTTAAATGACTCGATGCGACAAAAAAAAATGATTGCACGTTTTACTGAAATGTTCACGACTAAGGTGTACTTTTTCTCATAAATTTTTTGTGAGAATTTTCATTCATGTGTATAGCTTCGAATCTTTTAATAGCAACGATAGGAATTACAGATATTATCTGGCTTAGGAGGATAATTAAGAAGATCACACTTTTGATCGCATTTTCTTTTTCAATGTATCTTGCTTTTATAAAGTGGGAGTGTGGTTATTAGTAAGTTATCTCTTTGTTATACCTCCGGGGCCTTTTCTTTGTTTATGAAATATCCGAGTTAAATATTTCGACATCTTATATGCATGAATCAATGCAGATCTGTATTTTAATGCATATTAAACGAGAACTTTATTTTATATAGATCAGACCATATCAAGAAATTATGTTATGCCAAATATGCAAGAAAATTCGTATACAGTTTAACGTTATTATAACGCGAACGTCAAATTACGGTTACGGGGACATTTCATTGGACATCTTAGATCGTTTCGGATTTTCTAACTGCAACTCAAACAAAAGTACATATCATTTCATTTTAAAAGGAAATTAAATGTATTTTCCATTCATATCATGATCAGTTAACAGGTGTTAAAAAATTGAGATATAGTAGAATTTCGTTTGATAAAAAACCTCTGAATTATTCTTTGTGTTATTTTGTCCATCTGGACATTTTATTGGACACGGGAAAAATGACGATGTTTTTAAAATAAGACCGCAGTTACTTAATGATGACTTCAGATAGCTTCTTCGGGACATGTATAAATTTTTGATATTATTAAAATCCATTTTCGTCCGTTATATCTTATGAAAGTGAAGACAGAAAAAAAATTTACGGGTTGAACAGCTAATTGGGACATTTTTTCTCTTTTTTATTTAAACTCTTTTAACGATCTTCCTTCTCTTACAGTTTAAAACGTCTGTTTCTTCATTTTAAGTTAAATGAATACAAAACAATTGCAAAATTTTTAACCATTCTACTTACTAATGAATCCGCACTGGGATTTTAAAGACTCGCATAAAACAAAATTGTAACAGCGGGACACCCTTGAAATGACGTTATAGGCATCGAAATGAGCAAAGTTTTTCTATTAAGGCGAAGTGTACGTAATTGCACGCCTCTAGCGGAATACGGGATTAAAAACGTTCGTCGTTAGTTACGCAAGTTATCTCCCTTACTCCAAGAAAGGACACACGAAAGAGAAACTACTTTCTTCGGTCTATAATGAATCCAACAAGCACGCCTGTGCTGTCTTTACTCATAGAAATTATCTAAATAACTCCAATTAGAAATCACAGCATTCTTTACGTTGTTCTGTGTGCAGCCTGACTTAAAAACATTGTTTTAGACGCGTAGGAGAAGGCATTTCGTGTTTATGATATCAACAGAAAGAAAAAACGCATTTTAAGAAGATTATTTTCTCGTCCAATTTCGTCTGCTGCAATCTTGCCGACGTATTTCGAAAAGACCAAAGCGAGGTTGCGATCAAACTAATAAACACAAATGTTAAATACCCAACAGTGAACCACCACCTGCCCAAATTAAAATCTTCGAGTTTGTACCCAATGGATAACGGGCTTTAAAATTGTAGATTTTAAATCCTTTTGTTTAATTAAAAAGACGTTGAAATGTTCGTATTTTGTGCAATTGAAAATTTAAGGACAGGATTTATATTCATATAAGAAATCAGACGATACCAAGAGAATATTTTGACCACTTGTGCAAAACTTACCAGTCGGAAGAACAAAGACGGAAAACAAACAAAAAATAAACAAATTATGCCCCAAAAATTACTCATTAACTTAAAAATTTTCTTACTCTAACATTTATCTTAAAATAAGTAAAAATTATGTCATTCAACTCCCAGTTTTCAACTTTTCTACATGTGCAGAAAATAAACAGGTGTCTTCTATTCCGTCCGCAATTTATGGGAAAACTAAATCTAAATTTAGAACCATATTGAAATTGAAAGTACACATGTAAGATAAAATATAACATGTCATTTCTTCTTTCACATTTTTCACAAATTCCAATTTCGAAGAGATATATAGCGAAATCTGTTTTCTTTTATTGTGCCTGTGTGCATCATTCAAAATGCAGATTTCGTGTTTTTAAGCCCGGGATTTCGGGATCTGGATCCTTCCTTCCCTCCTCCCTCTATTATGGTTAAAGAAAAAAGGTCAGGGAAGTTTTGTGATACTTGTAACTGCAATTTAATATTTAGTGGAATGAGAGGTGAAATGTGTTCAGACTATTACATTTCGATTTTTTTTTAAAATTTAACCAAAGTTTACTGCAAGGGGTGTTTAACGACCTCGATGATTATCCATGAGGATCTCGCACTCGGTCAGCTCTAGGTTTTCACCTAGTTCATGATCATACAAGAATTGAGAAGCCTGTGGTTTACTAGTCTTATAATATGAGACTTTGGAGTTCATATAATTTACATTCAACGTTTTTATCGAATATTTCAAGGCTTTTTGACTATCAATGTTGATCCCCTCTTCCAATTGATTGGATAAAATGAATGGATTGCCGCCCCTATTTCTAACTGAAGACCTATAAACTGACTGGTATTCCAATTTGTTAAAAGAAATAATTGGTATCTCTATTGATTCAATATCGTAATGCCGAAAAACAATCATTTGTTTCCACGAATTCCGAACAGCTAGAAATATATTCCCGAGTTTCAATTTGAGTAACTCGAATAATTCAAGCCCTTTCCATGTCCGATTTTCTCCCACACGAGAAATGTAGCATTCGTACATCAGCTGAATAAAACGACTGAATTATTCGGGTTACAATTTGTGTAGATCCCGAATGCACATAAAAGTAAAGGTCCAGTCCGACTTTCGGAATGGACTGTTGTAGATTTCAGGTTGATTTCTAGAAATAAAAATCATACAAAAATTTTTCACGCAAATATTTGTCTTCAGACGTGTAAAGTTATACAACGGTTACTAGCCGGTTTGGATTGTGATAAAAAGAAGCGCATGCAATGCATAAAATATATAATGTCGTGGCTCAGGGATGTGTTGAATTATAGAAATGCTTGTGCGGCACAAAGATTAGATTAATTTACCCAAATGTACTAAGAATTACCACACAACTTAAATTTACTTAAATATTGATTTGTTATCCTGTGCCAGACAGATGGCTGATATTCTGAGAAGAGACCTTGACGAAATGAAGTTTTATGGGAACAAAGATTTTGAAAACACGTTGCAGTGTTTAGATTTTAACAAAAAATAAGGCACCAAAGTCGAAAATAGTTCTAGTTCATAATGAAGAAAATGTCAACCGTTTTCTAGCTTGGCGATCTCCGCACGCACCCGAATATAATAGACAAATACAATACAATAGTACACAAAACGTAGCATAAAGAACTAAAGACCGAGCAACACGAACTCCAACAAAACAGTATATATATATTTCATACAAGTATAGGACTATATGAAGCGTCGTAACTGTTGCGGCGACGTCAATAACGTTGTCGTTGTTTTTTGTTTTTTTACACTCAAGATTCAACTTTAACAGGGTATAGCTTGAAAAGTAGCACGGTTGCTAAGGACTTTCTTTGCACCAATCGATTCCTCAGACATTTTAGAATCGTCTCATAAATTTAAAAAAAAATCGATTGTCTAATATGATAGAAAATCTTGGAAATGTAACAATTCCTGCCGAATTTCACGATTTTCCCTATATATCCTTTGTAATTTTGGTGTATGATGCTGGTAACTTCAACAGATCGTATCTCAAAAACGAAAACGGTTACCCCCTTTTTTTATTTTATTTTCCGATTTATTTTTACAAGCAAAATCTACATGTAAAATTTAAAAAGAATCCATTGTGTAGTTTAATTACGTACACTTCGCCTTAAAAAATAGACAAAGCACAAAATCATCTATGTTATTGATTTCTGTGGTTTATTTCCTTTCGAATGATATGCATAACATGGATATTTATTGTATAGGATAAGAGCTTGAATTTGAATAACCCGCCTTCTAACCCATATTTCCAAAGTGACACCAATATCGTGCGCAACGTCTCTAATATTGATTCGTCAGAATATACACAGTAATACATTATCTGCTGAATGATAGCATGATTAGTTGGGCTGTTTAATTTGCGAAAACCTAAACTATAACACATGCTCTTTTGACTAACATGGTGCAGTTTCATCTAAACCATTTGAAAGTTTATATTATTATTCAAATCATAACTGTGGCATGCAAACACCAACAAACCAATTTTTACCTATCTCACCGGTCTACACCAATACGTACAAATAAAACAAACACAATTCATATTTACGAAAACTTAACATCAATGTTTAGTTTATTAAACGTAATCAACAGCTCGTTCAAAATATAATAGAATAGTTATCAAAGTACCAGGATTATAAATTAATACGCCAGACGCGCGTTTCGTCTACATAAGACTCATTACTCATAGAAAGCACTAAACCGGATATTGTAATCGGAACAGAAACTTGGCTCGATTCAACAATCAAAGATATTGAAAACTTTCCTGAAGAGTACATTCTTTACCGAAAAGACAGGAACAAACAGCAGATTAGCGGTGTAGTCATTGCAATTAAATCACACTTTACAAGCGATGAAATTAAAAATACTGGCAGTGATGGATACAGGTGCTGGAGTCATGGTGCATGTGCGTTCCCTACAAAAACATGTTTTATCCTGTTGATTGTAGGTAGGGGCTTGGTGGATACACACTTTACGAAATATACATATCCGTTCTAACAGTAAAATTCCATAATCTTCTAAAAGACATTGTCTTTGAGTTGACGAAATTCCTCTAAAATGTTCCCCTTTCCAGTATAATCTGAGAATGTGCAGTTTACCCTGGCTTTAGTCTATTTCCAGTTTTTTTTCAGGGAAAATGGACACACAGTTAGTGATGAGTTTGTAGTAAACAACCCAACTCTACAACACAATAGGTCTGCCGGTAACTAAATCAAGTAGTGATTTTGTAACCAGACCACCGACTCCCTCAACAGCTAACTTAAGAACTCTTTAAGTGGTTTGTTTTGGCTTTATTGCATGAGGAAAGTTTCATACTCATAAATCGATGGACAAAAAACAAAATCGGGGTAACCAACTAAAACTGAGGGAAACGCATAAATATAAGAGGAGAACAACGACACAACACTACAATGTAACTAACACACACAGAAACGGACCAAGCATCAGACAAAATCCAAATAGAATAACAAATATAACATCAAAACCAAATACATGAATTTGGGATAGACAAGTACCGTTTTGCACGCAAAAACGCAAAAGTTTCAGTCTACCATAGTTCATCTCCAAACAATCTTCCATCATTTTAAAGGGTTTGCATTAAATACTTGTTTAAAAAATTCCAATAGGGAACATACTTTACATTATTGTACTATTAAACCAATTTTTAAGACGTTTCGGCCATTGGCCTTCTTCAGTTTCTTTCTTATTCTTCACAACTACATGGCAAACATTTTTTCTTTATCAATCATCCAGATGTTATAGAATAATTGCTGAAGGGGATTCACAAGTACACAGCCACGTTCGGTGGATATATTTGTGTCATGTAATCGATTTGATTGATCCACTTGATATATAGTACATTCTTCTTTTTCTTCTATAGTATGATATGAATTGTATAAGTGACTAGTCACTTGTTTACGAATCTGGACATCGTTCATATGTACATGGGACCGTGATAAACAAAATATGTCGTTGGGCTTTCGGAACAAATCTAGAAAAGGCTTTTAAAGGAGCACCAGATAACGTAACTCAACAGAAAAATAACGAGAATGCCAGGACAAGAGGGTCCATAATGAACTATTAGAATGTAATGACAAGTTAATTAATTGCTCGTACTGCAAGGTAAATATAATAAAAACAGATTTGCTTAAGGGTAGGAAAACATTTAATGTGATGCATTGGACGCCAATCTTTGCTCCTTTATTATAATATTCACTAACTAAACAATTATGAAGCTTAGAAATGGAAAATTACTAAATACTAAACTTGTTCAAAGGGTATCTTGTTGTCTCTTTGACACATTCCCCATTTCCATTCTCAATTTTATTTTTTACAGAGTTTGTCTTTAGTGCCGTGTGGAGGCAGTAGAGTACCTCCCCGTGCTTCAGATTTATGATCTTATAATATACTAGATTATGGAGTGTGTGTCCGAGCGAGAACTGCTCTAGTTCATTACTTTAGGAATATTTATCAAAAAGTAGTATTTCAATATTCAGCCCCATTCTACTATTTAGTCAGCCACCAGTCCTACCCTGATATACCCTATCTTTTTCGGGTAATTTATACTGATAGCGTTTGACATTTTTAGCCGAACAAATTTATCCATTTTATATAACTTAAATTATTGTATGCTGGTTCATATTCTGGACGCCAATCTTTGCTCCTTTATTATAATATTCATTAACAAAACAATTATGAAGCTTATAAATGGAAAATTACTAAATACGTAACTTGTTCAAAGGGTATCTTGTTGTCTCTTTGACACATTCCCCATTTCCATTCTCAATTTTATTTTTTACAGAGTTTGTCTTTAGTGCCGTGTGGAGGCAGTAGAGTGCCTCCCCGTGCTTCAGGTTTATGCTCTTATAATATACTAGATTATGGAGTGTGTGTCCGAGCGAGAACTGCTCTAGTTCATTACTTTAGGAATATTTATCAAAAAGTAGTATTTCAATATTCAGCCCCATTCTACTATTTAGTCAGCCATCAGTCCTACCCTGATATACCCTATCTTTTTCGGGTAATTTATACTGATAGCGTTTGACATTTTTAGCCGAACAAATTTATCCATTTTATATAACTTAAATTATTGTATGCTGGTTCATATCCTGGACGCCAATCTTTGCTCCTTTATTATAATATTCACTAACAAAACAATTATGAAGCTTAGAAATGGAAAACTACTAAATACTAAACTTGTTCAAAGGGTATCTTGTTGTCTCTTTGACACATTCCCCATTTCCATTCTCAATTTTATCATTAATGATCTGAGCAACACAAAACCGCCAGTCCAATCTCAGACAGGCCAGTTTCTGAAAAGTCAACGGCAATTAAGGCTGTTGTATAAGTAAAGGCTCAGAAAATGGACAAGCATGATCTGTTTTACAAATTCAAATGACGTCATTTTTTTTGTCATTTTTAACCGGATTTTTGTGACAAAAATGTCGGTTATTGATTTGGAGATGTACGGCGGGCGGTCGGGCTGGCGGGCGGCAATCAAATGTTGTCCGTGCATTAACTCATAAACCGTTCAACCAAAGCTTTTAAAATTTTAATATGTTATTAATGACAACTATACGAGGGTCAAGTTCAATAATGGCGATTTTGACTTTTACCGTTCAGGAGTTATGGTTCTTGAAAGATTGAAAAATGGAGTTTCCAGTCGTGTCCGTGCATTTACGCATGAACTGTTCTACCAAAGCTTCCCAATTTTAATATGTTGTTACTAATGACAGAATGGAGGTCAAGTTAAATAATGACGAATTTTACTTGTTCCGTTCAGGAGTTATGGTTCTTGAAAGATTGAAAAATGGAGTTTCCAGTCGTGTCCATGCATTTATGCATGAACTGTTCTACCAAAGCTTCCGAAATTTTAATATGCTGTTACTGATGACAAAATGGAGGTCAAGTTCAATAATGACGATTTTGACTTTTACCGTTCAGGAGTTATGGTTCTTGAAATATTGAAAAATGGTGTTTCCCGTCGTGTCCGTGCATTTTCTCATGAACCATTCAACCAAAGCTTTTGAAATTTTAATATGTTGTTACTGATGACAAAATAGAGGTCAAGTTCAATAATGACGATTTTGAATTTTACCGTTCAGGAGTTATGGTTCTTGAAATTAAGATCGTAAAATGGCGTTTCCATTCACGTTGTTGCATTTACTCATGAACCATTCATTCTAAGCTTTTCAAATTTTAATATGTTGATACTGATGACAAAATGGAGGTCAAATTTGATATTGACGATTTTCACTTTCACCATTCATCAGTAATGGTTCTTGTGATATTGCCAGGACACAAATAAATGTTAATAAATCCGGTTTGTTGTCGTTGTGACAGCCTCTTGTTACTATTTCAAATATGACGTCACTTGGCGTTGAGGTTTAAACTTATTCGGATGTGTCTACATTTTGTGTTGCAAATGTCTGGTTATGTAATGTATTTCAGTTGTTAACTGTAATTAGTTAATACTTCAGTTTTATCATGTACATCTTCTGTATAGTAATTTTATAAATTTACTGTTTGCAAAAGTATAAATTATTCTAAATAATAGGGATGTTCTGGTAACTAACAGAAAACCTTGGCCGTTTTTGGCACAACTTTTTTGATCTTTTGGTCCTCGATGCTGTTCGACTTTGTGCTTGTTTCGGCTTTCAAACTTTTGCATCTGGGCGTCACTAGTAGATCTTGTGTGGACAAAATGCACTTCTGGCGTATTAAAATTTTGAACTTGTTGCCTTTTGTTGACTGTTGTTCGTGTGTTTCTTTGTCAATTGTGTTCTCCGATTTATTTATATTGTAGTCCTGTGGTGTTGAGTTGTCATTTTAATGTTATATGTCACATGGCTATAAAAGAGGGAGGTTTGGCATGCCACATAACCAGGTTTAACCCACTACTTTTTCCTTTAAAAATGTCCTGTACCAAGTCAGGAATATGGCCATTGTTATATAGTTTGTGTGTGTGTTACATTTTAAAGTTGCGTCGTTTGTTTTCTCTTATTTTTTAGTGTAAATTCACATTGCGATTTAGTTTTTTGTCCATGGATTTATGAGTTTGAACGGCGGTATACTAATGTTGCCTTTATTTAGTATTCTGTTTCGCAATTCTCATGCTATTATATTTACATTTAAACATTCCCCCCCCCCCCCCCAGGTTTACTAGTCTAAATTAATATTAGTATGCCGAAAAACATTTAAATGCCAAAGTGTCGAGAGATGACGTACTACTACTATCTTTGTCTGAGATCAGTTTTATCAAGACTTTTGATGTTCCAACCCTATATAACACCATTCCCAATGTGAAAAATCGTCGATAGAAGTAATCCACAATGTTTTTCAACATCAAAATGATAGCATACGCTATAATTGTATTACTTTGAGATACAATACGTCAAAAAGTTAAAAGATGCTACACAGAGGAACAAGTGATCAGTATGCCTGAATTCCTTATTGACAACATATTAATGGAATTTAGAGGTCAACTTTTTCAAACAAATTGTCGGCATACCTATGGGAACGAACTGCGTGCCTCTCCTTTCCAACCTCGTATTTTTATATGAATCGGAGTTCCATCAGACACTTGTCAAAAACAAGAAGCCATGTAATTTAATTTCGCATTCAGATTAAAGAAACAACAGACGTCTTCCTTCGCCTTATGTGTAGACCTATAACTCGAATTTGACACAACCCAAAATCTATGACAAACGAGACGATTTCGATTTTGAAATAACTTCACTTGCATAAGGGATAGGCATTTTCAAAATTTATTTTGTATGCGAGAGCTTGCAGCTCCTACTCAGACTTTGAAAAATGTCCCAAGTGTCTCAGCAGAAACTGAACCAAGTGTATGTCAAAGAACATCTCGTCCTTTTTAAAAATAGTTCATCGGAATGTACCAAGACCTTGTTGATGAATATTCCGTACCAACTTCACAAATAATAGAAGATGGTCGTAAAGTAAGGAGTCTGGGTACTGACGTTGTTTTCATACTAATAACGTGTTATAGTATTATTTTATTTGTCTTTTTGAATATTAGTTTTACTAATTAGTCTGTTTTTGGTAATATACATTTGACGTGGCTCTGTACTTGTACATCCCGTCTTTGTGTTATTGTTCTATGATAATTTTTTGTATTCCCGTCTTTCATTTTTACTAATGTGCTTTGTCTGTATGGCTTTTTGTGTTTCTTTGTTACAACTTTGATTGTTTATGTGGTGATTAAGATAATAACACAATGCTAAATGCTGAACCCAAATATTTGTAACTCTTACCTTTATGTCTGTTTTGTTCATACATAGTTATCAATATAACGGAATTTAATGAGACTATCTTACAAAAGAGAAGCGAAAGATACCAGAGGGACAGTCAAACTCATAGATCGATGGTCAAAAAATAAAAAAGACAAAATAATAGTACATAAGAAAATGCCTGTACCAAGTCAATACAGTTGCTATCCATTCGTTTGATGTGTTTGAGCTTTTGTTTTAACCATTTGAATGTTTTGAATTTTCATCGGGAGTTCAGGTTTTTTGTGATCTTACTTTTTTCTGAATGCCTTCTCAATAATGTTCACACAAGAATCGAGAAGTTTACATTTATCACAGGATTGAGTGTGCGAATGATTGCATTTTGTAGCAAAGTTCTGATCAACAGAATCTCTTAAAGCAAAATGTGTACAATGGTCTGCACATTGGTCATCATTTCTAAGGCGTAGTTACCTCTGATAACTATTGTACTCAAACATAAGGATCTGGTTGAAAAGTTCATTACTTTCAGCGTATTGACATCTTCATGTCACAAGTCATAACCTTGGTCAAGCTGTCAATGGCACCCATATGTATTGTCCAGTCCTTGATGTGCCTTTTCCCTAGAAGCATTACAAACTTTAATGATTCTATTCAATGAAGCTTTATAGAAGAAGAAAATCCAGTCTCGAAGTAATATGTATAATAACTTTTCATAGTTCTAGCATGTATCAAACTCCTGATTACTTTTGGAATTTTTAACCTTTGATTTGTTGAAAGCTTAGGAACAGTTTGGCCAAATTACAATACTGGAGTATCTGATTTAGAATATAGTCAATAAAATTAGCAATCTTTGATCTTTTTAATTTCATTCGATATATCTTTGATGCATTAATGTTGTTACCAGCGCCTCTAACTATAGCACGCTTTCTTGCTGCATCAACACATGACACTGTGACTCGTGTGCTCATATTCTGAAGTTTTGATTTTGTGAAGTTGTTTACTATCAGAAAAATAATCTGCGTTTGTCAGTTAGATTTTGTTAGGTAATAGGTACGGACACGGTAAATTTTGCGGATATGCCATCATTACCGAACTGAAAAAAGAAATAACACGACGGGTTCCGTATAAGGTGCAGGAAATGCTTACCCTTCCGGAGCACCTGATTTCACTCCCGGTTTTTAGTGGAGTTCGTGTTGTTTCTTATTTCTTATTTATATAAACTGTTGATGAAAATGTTCTTGGTTTTGTGAGTCTTTGTTTACTCCTTGGTTTTGATTGTTATTGTCTTCATTTACCCATAAGAACAGACAACTTAGAAATAGGGAATTAAATAAATTTTACAATTCTGAGGAAAAAGCGAATATATAAAATATTCTTAAAGTACAAAAATTTATCAAATGTTAAATTGTATTTTCCCAAAAACTATCCGACAAATTATTTTTATTTAAAACTACTAACTGTGCCCATATTTTTACAATGTTACCTATTGTGTCTGTTTTGTCAATACAATGAAATTTGATGCGTCTGTCGTACAAGTGAGAGGTTTAGCGCTATAAATCACATTTTCTACATTTGAAAATGCCTGTACCTAGTAAAGAATATGACAGTTGTTATCCATTCCTTTGATGCGTTTATCATTTGATTTTGGCCGTTTGATTGGGGGCTTTCCGTTTTGAATTTCCCTCGGAGTTCAGTATTTTTGTGATTTTACTTTTTGATGTCACGAAATTTTTTGTGTTAGCGATAACATTGAAATTGAATTATCGAAAAATCAAGAATTCACCATTTCAATAAATATCGTAAACATGTTTTAGCCTAGGCATAGTCAGTTTCTCTTAAACTTATGAGTTTTGCGTGATCCTTAGATATCTTCCGCATCTTTTTCATTCACATGCAGTTGCTAATCATTTTTCAAAAGTTTGATAGAATTACAAAATGGACAATAAACAAACAGTTCTATACATAGCAGGTCTGTACACCATACTAAACTTTCTGTTGATGTATTGTTTTGCCAGTCTTATTTCTAATGCTGTTTGAGTTCTGCTCATTTCTAGTTGTATAAGCTGTTTGATTTCCTTCTTTAAACCATGATAAACATGCATTACTTTTTCAAACATTTTTTTTTTAAACTGATAAGCATAAGATTGCTTACATATTAAAAAATACAGCTGAGTATGAATAAAATGTCCAAGAACGGCACAGTATATAAAAAAATACAATATATTAATTTTTTTTTATTCAAACAAAGTTAATTTTTGACCCTAATATGGACTAACTTTAAACTGCGCCAAAAGGACAAATCTAAAATAATGATCGTAATACTCCAATAATGCATAGTTTACAAGAGTTCGAATTATTTTTCATCTTTGGATCCTTTGAAACTAAAATACACCAATATTGGACCCTAAACTTGAACCTGTATTTCGACTAATTTGAAAGGGGACCCAAATAATATAATTTCTCTCTTTACAACGAACTGGTATAACAACCCTTTTGCTATATTGTCGGCGCCAGCAGAATAGCAATTGTTAAATGAATAAGCTATTTCTAACAGTTTTATTTAAGACAGATTATTCAGAGCCGTCATAGTAGCATATTTCTTATTTCTTATTTTCCCGGCGCTGACCAAATGGTCATTTAAAACAAAACAAGATCTAAAAAGAAGTATTAGCTTATTACACGAAGTTGTCATGCTATTCTTACAATGAAACAGTCTGACCCTTTAAAGATATCTGCTCCAAAAGCTGCCTTGGCAATTACGCCAAGCTCTTTCTTAACTCCATCCTCAATGCGAAACTTTTTTTCCCTATCCTCCCTGGCCATTCTGATAACTCCTCTGTTGGTTACCTTTCCCTTGGCTATTCCTATTCTGGTTTTGGAACATACCCTTTATATCTCTGGTCAGGGAAACAGAAATTTTAATCAGAGAAATAATAATTTTGGCCAGAATAGACAGAATCAGCCTAATGGTGTCAGAAGTGGGATTCATGTAGTTGTCTCCCATTATTTACTAAAGCTTGGCCACCAGCCCGACTATTAACAAACTCAGAATTAAGTTTGAATATCTTCTTCATTAACTTTATTTCAGGTAGCAATAATTATACCCCTTTATAAAGTGCAGGGCTCATTATTTATATTTATTATCCTCAAAGGAATATTATACATCGCTAGATGTACAATTGATCTTGCCACCAATAAACAATTCTTCTTCATAAATTTCTCATCCCTCTTCTCCTTTTTTCTCTTTCCTCCTCTGGTGTTCTTTTTTCCTGCATCTTCTTTGTTTCCTTCTTTTTCTCTATTCCATTCCCAAATACCATTCTGCCCTCAACATACAAATCCCCAAGTACTGTTCTCTGCTACTTTGCACCCTAGTCTTGTTCCTTCCTATGGGACATCTTTACTATCTTTCTGCAGCTCTTTTTTCTCATCTTTGTCTACTTTCTTTGTTATCATCTTTTCCTCTCTCTGCCTTTGGAACAAAAGGAACTGATTCTCCTCCTCTTTGGTACAAATCATCGTGGACCGGCTTTTATGAATAATAATTAACCACCTGAAGAAAAAAAAAAGTCAAGACTGAGTGAAGCAAAGAATGAAGTCATATTCCAATTTGAAATAAACACCCTCTATTAATGTATTTTTCTACATAAATTTCTATTTATGCAGTTTCAATTTTTGCCGAAATTACGGGCTTTGGACTTGGAGAAATTGTTTTAAAACACAGTTATACGGACTTTTTTTCTAAACGCCTTCAGATATTTGGCTGATTTCTGGTATGTGAGTTAACCATGATGAGTTACAAATCAAGTTTAAGTTTCGTTCCGCTCCACTAATTTTTGCTGAAATTACAGGCTTTGGACTTTGATAAATTATCGAAAATGACAGTTATACAGATTTTTTTCTAGATTAAACTGGAGATTAATGGTTTTCTACGACGTTCATTTTGTGTATAAGAACATATAAGGCTCATCGACATTAGGTTTGGCATCTTTCATCGTTTGTGGAACCTCGACCAACATCCAAAATTATTCTATTCCAAATCTAGAACGTTTACTTGGTATATACTGTAGCATAGTTGATCTCAATTTCGTACCTACTAGTTATTCTTCAATTGAAAGTGTCTTTCTTGGGAAATTGGGAAACTTGCAGTTAAGCTAATTCTAATTTTCATATAAATTTAAATATTAAATTCAGTAACGTGTACTGCATGGAAAGAGAAACACCGACACCGAAGACATTTAATATTTGATACAAGCAATTTAATGTTTCTGATATTTTTGTTAGTATTAATAAAAAAAAAACACTTCCCGAAACCAATCAACAATTCGACATCATTTTTCTTTTATCATCCAAAATTAAGAGTTGCAAACTTGTATCAAGCTATGATCAGATGCTTGCTTACAGCACACGTTGAATAAACTGAGAAATCCTTCTTAGAATATTGTTTTAAGACTAAGAAAAAGGAAACTATTCTTTTATCGTTAGATCATTTCTGATTATACTGATAAGTTAGTTTTGATGATGAACATAATTAATATTAACTAGAACACACCCGTGACTGAATTAAAGTATATAACTATGCGTATGCCTTATTTTAGCATTGGTATTGTCATCTGATAAAGTCATGCCGATTATAAGATGCACAGTTTTCTCTGCTTTCAAAACCTTTCTGTTTGAACCCGTCGACCTGGAACCTATCAATTATTGGTAATAATAATAATTTGGAAAACAAAAGGGCCTGGAATGGAGTATTTTTTACTCCACAGTATACAGCAAAATTCTAAATACACCGTTTGGTGGTGTGCCTGTTAGATGCGGAACGTACAGATAAGGTAACAGGTAACAGGTTAATATACTATTGTTATCGGTGTCGGACTCCATCCGGAACTTCTTAAATATTGGCAATATTAATTACGTGGAAAACAAATGGGCCTGGAGTGGTGTAATTTTTAATCAACACCATTGTACTATATTAGTTATATATAAAGTTGAATTCTTTGATTCATCGTTTTTACGTGATGACGGCTGACAAATTGGACCTCGTTATTTTAGTATTAGAGATTTGTAAAAATACAGCTTTTTGCAGAAACCAACCTATGTGTTTGCCTCACAAGTTGTTTCATTAACTCAATAGATAACAATAAATAAAAATAAGCTATTGGTGGCGAGTTTTTATCTGGCATTCTAGTTGACCACCGTTTGTTTATGTTAAATTCTGGTTCTTAATCTTTTGGTTTCGAAACCACGGCGTTGGAATTGGGTACACGACGGCCATTTTCCAAATCAAGCACTCTGACATTTTGACGTTATGATTAATATAACGTATCTTCAAAATTCCGTTGGCCTTAAGACCTCAGCGTGTCACCTAATGGTAGTGTTTTTAAATAGGCCGTATGGCAGAGAAAAAGTTAAAGCCTAAATCTTATATGTACCAACATAACTGACCGCGAAGACCAATATAATTTACCTCATATTTCATTTTTAACTATGTTGGTTGTCAAGTTATCTGACTTTTAAAGTACTGGACGAATTTTTTCAAACAGTAATAACTGGAAAGCTCGTTTCAACAAAATTTTTTTGAATTAAAGGAATACACTCCCTTATACAATGAGCTGATTCCTCGATGAGTTTTGCTTTACTTTTGATTCGATTCAGTTTGATCGGGTCTTCAATATGTGTTTGAATGTTGAAGACATTTTTTTAGGGTTGGCCTTCAGCAGATGCGAGGGGTGATTCATCACTTTATATTTCGTCAAAAAGAATTCATTTTTACTTTTCCAAAATATATATTTCACGTTCTTTTTTTTATAAATATAATAAAAAGTAAGGGTAATCGCGATATTTTTTTCAGATACTAGACTTGCACAAATTCCCAATTTATGAAGACAAAAACACTTTTTGCATTATTTAAAATATACCTATGACAAAGGTACTACAAAGTCGGTCGGTATAACACCACGTGTTTTTATAACGCAAAAACTGCGTGTCACTTTCTAGATTAAATGAGGGTGGTAAAGGGTTATTTTCGTGCAATGTATTTTGCCATTTTTATTTCACATGCAGCCGTGAAAAAGGTTCGTTATTTGCCGTGTTTCGTGAAATCGGTAAAAAGATCAACGTTCAAGAAATTTTTAATTGTTCGTTCATCGTGAAATGGCAATTTTATTTCGCGTTCTTCCGTGCAGATACGCCCCTCTTAAATGTCTTTATTCCGAGCGGACGTGGCTGTGTATCGATACATCCCGTACTATCAAACTTGTCCTCTCTTCAACATGGGCTTTATGCCGGATAAGTCCAGTCATTTTAGCATAAATTTGGTCCTAACCTTGAAGTAATTGCAACGGAAGATTTTTACGTTTTAATCTTTGCCATTATACCCCAAATATAGACAGAAAAAAGGTCCCATAAACTTTTACTTTTTAAAAATCATGATTAAATCATATGGAGTGTTGCATTGATATGGGAGATAACTCTGCAAAAATGGCAGAAATATCAATAAAAATTGATACAAAATTATAGCTTTATCGCTTCTATTCAACAGAATGTTTCGATTCTTGATATTTAAGCCGTCTTTAGAGTTTAACAAACAACTCTAAAGGTGTTTTCATATTTTTTATCAAGCTACAATCTCGATTTCATAATTCATTAGTTGACCATTTATAAGATTTTTCAGAATATCAAGGTAAAGTGTCTCAAATTGAATAAATCTAATTTACCCTGTTGACCTAATCACTACTTTTCTTAAAACAAACATGCCCCATTTTTCACCCGTTATTTCGGCCCCCTTCTTACTATTACCATAAACATTTCATTTCAAATATTTGAAAGCATTTAGCATTCATAAATGAAGAAAACAAACTTTCTGTGCTGAAAACAGAGCATTTTTAACATGTTCTTATAATTACACATTTAAAAAAAACATTTTAATTTTTATTCACAAATTTTGATCAGTTAAAAAGTAATAATTAGTTTTAAAACTTGAGAATGTGAACAAAATAATACCATAATACAACAAAAGATATATTTATATAGATAACAGTAACCAGCTGCGTTACCTGTATACTGCAGGGATATAAACAAAAAAAAAAGGATTACTGGAAAAATTGCAGTTTTTTTTAACAAATCGACACAAATGGGTTTGTTTGAATTCTCATAACATTCATAGATGTCAATTGATGGCTCTTTCACTTTGATGTCTAGAAACATGTTTTTCCTGTCTTGACTTTCTCGTACTTCTTTTGGATTTATCTTCCGAATTGATTCAATAACATCCTTCTCATCCTTGGTAATGATGCCATGGTAGTGGGAGATATTATGGACATAATTGTGCAAATCGTGATACAAGCATGAAATTCGGCATAAAGGTTGACTAAATGATAATTAAACAAAATCAGGTGCTGGCCATCAAAAATTTTCATTTTTTCAAGATGGCCACCGATCATGCAAATGGCGTCATATCCAATTGGCTCCATTTCGAAAATCCTTGAAAGCTGTGTTATAGGTATAATCCCATGTAAGTTTTGATAAAACGTAAATTACAGTTCCTAAACTACGACAAAACAACACATAAATGACAAAAAAAAAGTGACTTCCGGTTCCAAAATGGCGGCAAAAATTTTGAAAATGTATTTTTTTTATAATTTCCATCAACTTAACAAGTGATATCATATTCTTTGTTAAGTTAACATGCCTAGTTTTGTTAGATAGACAGGTTGGTTATCTTATAATTATCTGACAGTAGCCAATACAAAAACCCGTATAAAGAAGGACAGAACAGAAGCATTTACAGCTGTCAACATAGCTGGATTTTTTGCCTTCGCATTTCATTAGTTCCTGGCAGGATGATGCAACGGCAGCCGAAGAAGTCCTTTTTGGTTTCCAATTGTCATCGATTTTTTTCTTTCATCCAACCCCAGTGTTCATGACTTGGTACATGTACCTGTCGAATACATAAATCAGGCTGAGCCCAAACTTGTCCTCCTTGATATACTTTTCTTTGAATGTGCTCCGAGAAAAAACTCTTGTAGGCGGAACTGCATCACAATGCCGCTGCTTCCTTTGTAACAATTTACATCATGCCTCGTTAACAGCAAATGTTGATATCGTTCTGTCATACATGATGCAAACAAATGCTTCTATGATGTCCATGTATGTGTCTTTATACTTCAGCGAAGAATAAAAAACGTCCCTTACATCTGGAAATACTTCCCATGTCATCCAAACTGACCTATTCCCTTTCCCACGAAAATCCAATAAAGTATCACATCCACTGAATGCATGAACGAAAGGAAGAGTAGCTACTAAAGGACCAAACGCATTTGATATGTCACGTACAGGAAGCAAGTTAAACATGGACAAACATTCGTGTATCTGCTTCTCCATGATTACAAGGGATAGCTGGAAAGTATCCTTATTAGTCTCTAAAGAAGCAATTCTGTCGGCAAGAAACTTGAAAAATTTTGTTTCGTTGTCATCTTCACAGAGAAAACTACTCCAGTCCCCTGGTGTTCTACTAGAACCAACACCTTTCCGTCTAGCACAAGAACCTTGCTTTTGTCTTGTCACATATAGCCTTTAAATTATTCATTTAGTAAACATCAAATACAATGTCTACGCTTGAATACTTATCGATGCAAGATTTTATGTAAGACAGTATGACATCATTTGCAAAATCATCAATTAGTGTTGCCCAACAAGGTGGCCTGGAATAAACCATTGTTGCCCCACCAACAATAAATGCGTCAGAATTTGGATCAGCTAATCGCAAAATGTTTCAAGTATACCCATTTGCACCGATTTAATACCACTGTTTAAAGTGACATCCTGAGACAAAAACGGAGGAGCAGTTTGTTTTTAATGGATAAAGAAATATTTCAAGTCAATTTGTCTACTGTGACAAGAAATACAAGTCTAGAAAAGATATCGCAATCACTGTAAAGGTTCTCTAGCTTTGTTTTTGACAAAGACGTTTACAGTTTTATTTTACGGACATAATAGGAAGTTGTTCTTTTTGATCTGGTTATAAAAAACAGGTTCTCCTTCGTTTTGCATTTGCTTCAAACGATCTTCGTATGGTTTGCCTTTGATCTTTTTAAAGAAATCCTTTTGCATTTTTGTAGAGTGTTCATTAAGTGGTTCATCTGTTATAGAATGCCACTAGATCTTTCAAATTCATCTGATAGTCTACTGACTTCTGGTCCAACTTCCATCCATATGTCTAAAAGGGATCTTCGGTTAACCCTATGAGTATTCTGTTTTTTGGTCTGATCAGTTGTGCTATAAGAAAAATATTTGCTGGTCTTACGTACAGTGAAATTATCATTTTCAAAATCAATTGCCACCTGTGTGTAATGTTAGAGAAGGGAAGCCATATCTCGGAGAATGTCGGTAACGATCGAGAATAATGTACACGATCAAGACCTAGATAAATACGGCATCATGCTTTATATGGATTATTTGTACAAAATCTGACTCATGAAATGAGCATAATACCAAATTCACAAGAAGTTCTTATTTTATAATTGAACGCCAGGAATTAAACTGTGGTCTAGATGGCTATATTTTCTTACACCAGTCTATCAAATCATTGAACGTCACAGAGTCATGAAATGATTATAATTTCTGTGTTTAGCTTTCTTAAGCTGATATATACAATTCAAGCAAAACACATACAGTTATAGCTGATGCGCGTGTCTAGTCCTAGGTACATTTGAACATACATACAAAGAATCTGCCGTTCTAGGTGTTGCAATATTGGTTTTAGTGAGGACACATGTCCATCCACTATTACGTAATATATCACCAAGAATTTTATAACAAGTCATTTCAATGTGCAATCCACCTCACATGACGATAAACTTATCTTCTCCGTACAAATCAGGCCATTCCCACTGAATAGCCATTATATAAAGTGGCTGATCTGTCGTTACTATTGATGTTTCTCTCGTATTAACCACAATTTTCGCCTTATCCATCGAATACCTGATCATTGCAACTGAATGGGCTTGTTTTTAAACACTGGCATCATAGATGTTACACTTACTTGAACAGCTTTACAAGAGCCTCGATTTTTAGAGTAATGAGATGAACTACGATTTATACCAGTGTGCCCTGGTAGTGCATAAACATCGCTCTTTATGTCTATAAATAGTTTGCGCATGCGCAAAATTGTTAAATCATGTGTATCATAACCTTGATAAATGTTATCAAACCAAATCATAAGATCATTGAAAATCCCAAAACACTAATTTTATAGTAAATAGTTCAAATGTTTTTTAATGAATTTTGATACATTTCCGCGCATGCGCAAACTCTGGATATGTCAAATATTCATTTCTAGTAAATTTTTCACATGAATGGAAGATAGATGTTTTTCACTAAAAGAAGGTCAAAGAAAAGTTTTTCAGAAAAAAATAGTATTTTCAAACTATAAAAAACAGCCATTTTATAAAAAGGCCGTGGCCATCTTGAAAAATGATTTTTTTTTAATGGCCAGCAGTTGTTTCTTAAAAAGTATATAATAATGATGCTTTAAGGTAATTTTCATGCTTGTATCATCATTTGCACAATTCCCTCGATTTTGCCTGTTAATATCTCCCACTATGGTGGCACTTAACCCGAATCAAGGTACTCCTGGAAAAAATCCTGGAAGCTCCCCCGAATTTTGGAAAGCCTTCCGAAAGGACTTTCCCCTGTCAAATGAAATAAATATTTAATATTATTACATATACTTCCATTTCAATATTGATGTCAAAAACACCACCACAAAAATACAGGTTATTTCATTTAAACATGCATCACCCCAAAGGAAATCATTTTTATTGGTGGGTGTCATTTACATTTAGTATTGATGAGGAAATTCCTTCAAAAATGTTAAACTGCTTCTCTGGGTGTTTGACTTATTTTGCTCCTCCCCCCCAGAAAATTTTGAAACGTTAGTGGGTGTTATGTTTTATTCTCTCTTTGTTGGTTTGACTGGTATAACTTATTTTGAAAAAAAAGTGTGAGGACAGTCGAGTCAGCATATTCATTTACCTGAAAATACAATATATCAGTGCTATCAACTCTCCTTCACTGCCAACGGGTGGTTCATGTATAGTTTGGTGACCTCCACACAGTCTAAGATCTTGTAAATGCCACGTTATGTCTTTGTTACATTCAGCGAGCTTTCTTACACTTGTATCCTGTTTACAAACAGGATAATACCCCATGTGTTGGTTAAAAACAGACTAAGACTGCACTTCATGTCGGGCGGAACCGACTCGTCTGTTATTTGTTATTGTTGTTGTGCAGACTACACGCTTTATAACCACGCAAGGGAGATAAACAATACGACGAATGACGCGTTTCGTACTGTAATAAGTTAATACTTCAGTTTTATCATGTATATCTTTTATATAGTCATTTTATAAAATATACTGTTTGCTAAAGTATAAATTATTCAAAATAATAAGGATGTTCTTATCCCAAGCAGAAAACCCTAGCCTTATTTGGCACAACTTTTTTGAATTTTTGGTCATCAGTGCTGTTCAACTTTGTACTTGTTTTGGCTTTCGAACTTTTGTATCTGGGCGTCACTGGTAAGTCTTGTGTGGACGAAACGCACTTCTGGCGTATTACATTTTAAACCTGGTGCCTTTTGTTAGCTATTATTCGTGTGTTTATTTGTCTAACTTGTTCTCCTATTTATTTGTATTGTAGTCCTGTAATGTTATGTTGTCATTTTAATGTTATATTTAACATTGCCATTAAAGCGGGAGGTTTGGCATACCACAAAACCAGGTTCAACCCACCTGTACCAAGTCAGGAATATGGCCATTGTTAATTAATAGTTCGTTTCTGTGTGTGTTACAGTTTAACGTTGTGTTTCTGTTGTGTCGTTTGTTTTCTCTTATATTTGAGTGTGAATTCACATTACTATAAGACGTGTCACGGTACTTTTCTATCCCAAATTAATGTATTTAGTTTTGATGTTATATTTGTTATTCTCATCGGATTTTGTCGAATGCTTAGTTCGTTTCAGTGTGTGTTACAATTTAATGTTTTGTCGTTGTTCTCCTCTTATTTTTAATGCGTTTCCCTCAGTTTTAGTTTGTAACCCGGATTTGTTTTTTTTTCTATCGATTTATGAGTTTCGAACAGCGATATACTACTGCCTTTATTTCGATTATTTGACATTAGTCAATAATATTTTTCAAAAATAAATTCCAACTTGTTATTCATTTAAAGAGACGATATGTTCACTATTGCGAAAAACGCCACGGGGGCATACTCGCAATAATTTAAACTCGCATTTTTTTTTAAAATGAATGAAACAGGATTTTTCACAATATCGCACAATAAATGCATCCAATAACCTCAGAATTTACAGTAAATACATAATAAAAAGTAAAATCACAAAAATACTGAACTTAGAGGAAAATCTAATCGGAAAGTTCATAATCACATGCCAAAATCAAATAACAAAACACATCAAAAACGAATAGAAAAGAACTATCATATTCCTGAATTGGTACAGGCATGTTCAAATGTAGAAAATGGTGATTAAACCTGGTTTTATAGCGCTAACCCTCTCACTTTGATGACAGTCTCATCAAATTCCGTTATATTTACAATGATAAAATAGTACATTTTGACATATAACCACAGAATAATAACGATTAACTAAAATTGATTTAGGACAGAACACAAACACATTATGAATTCTATGTCTGTCGCACGAATGTATCAACGAAACAAAAAGTAATGTCACATGTAAATTGCTAAAACTTGGATATGAATCAAGATAAGTTTCTGATTATGTTATTTGATTTATTTAATAGCAATTACAAGAATATTAATATAGAATTGTTAGTCATTGTGAAACTAACTGCACTTTCTAACTATGTCGGCCTTTTTCCCAAATCAAACTGTAAAACAAAAAATCCTGTGCAAAAAACATACGAATAGAAAAAAAATCACAACTTCAAACGATAAGACAAAAAACAATATACGATCAGAATTTATATAATAAATAAGACTTCATAACTAAACACATGAACGGTCGATAAACAAATACCGAGACACGTCTTATAGCAACGCAAATTCACACTCGGCAAAACAGTCATATTCGGGATTAGATCACGTTCGATAACGACGTAAATGGTAAACCACAATCTACGACGTTGAAAACATGTTCTTAGTTAGTTAAAAACAGTACTGACTTAACCAGCATAAGAGATATACACTTTCCAACGTATTCTGTATTCAAGAACATGCAACAACTACAGACTTGTTAGAACGTCACCAGTGTCTTAGCAGAAACTTGATGAACAAGGAGTATGTCATACAATGTCATCGTCTCTTTTTTTTTAAGTTAATCGAATGACTTTGTTGATAAATATTCCGTTTCAACTTCACAAATAATACACGATGGTCTTGAAGTATAGAATATGGATACTGATGTTGTTTGTCATCTTAATAATGTGTTGGAGTATTCTTTCGTTTGTCCTTTTGAATATTACTATACTGTTTCGTCTGTCTTTTTGATGAGATCCATTTGACGTGGCTCAATACTTATACATCCAGTCATTGTGTTATTGTTCTCTGATGTTTTTCTATTCTTGTCTTTCATTTTTTACAGTATGCTTTTCTGTAGTGCTTGTTGTGTTTTTTGGTAACTTATAACGTGGCTTCGTACTTGTACATCTTGTTATTTTTGTGTCAAATTCTGTAATTTTGTCTTTCGTTGGTTTGCTATTGTGTATTGTCTAGGTGCCTTTTTGTGTTATTATTTGCTTGTAACGATACATTAATTATACATACCGTCATTGTGTTATTGCGTCATGGTAAATATTATACAATTACTGTTTTTTTTGATGAGGTAAATATGCGGTTTTATTTATTTTTGAAAAACTGATATAGTGAATATCAGTTTTTCAAAAGTCAATAAAACTGTATTCAATGAAAAAGGGGGAGGGGGTAAGGAGGGGTCCTGATTCCGTAATCCCGGGCTTAAAAACACGAAATCCCGAGGTCCGAATTAAAATAATTTATAAATCCCGACATCCCGAAATTTGAAAAAAGAATTCCCGGATCCCGAAAGGGTCAATCCCGAAATCCCGAGCTTAAAAACACCCGATCCCGGAGTCCCGATAAAGGTCCTATCCCCCCTCTTTAATGACAAATATTTATCTAAACCAATTGTACATCAAATATTTTACCATAACGTTACATGTAAAAGCGCATGACGTTTAGCGCGGTGAATAACACTTTCCTCAAGGTGAATATGCTTTTTTGTTTAAAATCCAATTCATATAGAAAAACCTACTAAAATAATACTAATATGGAATAATTGTACATAACCTACTAAAATAATACTAATATGGAATAATGTATATATCTGTTTAGTTTTTAGGGGTGAAGATAACATTGACTGCTGTACTCCTAACCTAACATTTTTTTTTTGCTTGAACATCGTTGTCAAAATAATGGGATTTTAATACGACTGGCAAACAATTGAGAGGTTTAGCTAGCTATAAAACCAGGTTTAATCCACCGGTTTCTTCATAAGGAAACGCATGTTTTAAGTCAGGAAAATGACAGTTATTGTGCATTTGATTAATGTGTTTGACCTTTTGATTTTGCCATTTGATTAGTGACTTTCCGTTTTGAATTCCCCTTAGAGTTCAGTATTTTTGTGATTTTACTATTTTCTAGAGAGATTAAATCTTATCAATTTTTATATTATAATTTTGATATTTTTGCTTTTTCTTGAAATTTAAAAAAAAGGTATTGAATATTGTTTATTATTTGCTTTTTGTGGTTCCGGCTGGATGCATCGTTTAAAAGTCTGCATGCATTTGTTTTGTCCTTCCCATTGTCATTTTCTATGTTGACTTTTAAATCTTTTCCACTCATCATTAGCCTATGACAGGTAATTGCGAAAACAAATTATGGTTTGTGGTAAGACAATGATTTCGTCAACATTATAATTCAATGTTGATGCATTCTCCGAAACGTCAAACACTGCTTTCCCATTGTTAATGACTTGCGATTAAGAATATTGACTCATTGTCAACTGTAATAGACAAGTTATGTGCAGAAAGTAAAGGGGCAAATGATTCTATAGCCGCAGCCAGTGAACCCGTTTGTCTATGATGTTTTGCTCTCATCCTTGATACAATAATTAGTTGGGATATGATCGAACCTTTTCCCAGACTCGTCAGCATTCTAGAAGACGTTTTGCCTTATTCATTAAACTCTCTAGTACGATTTTCAGAATAGAATGAAACCCATTAAAATGCTGAATCTAGTGTTTCGAGCATAAATTTTGTAATCAAGGTACTGAGAAAAGTTTTATGGCCATATGCCATTGTGTTAAACTAGTTTCAGTTACATGTTTCAACAAGTCACTGAAGTTAATTGATCAATCCTCTTATTCGTCGTTGATCTTGTTGTTACAACAAAATGAGACAATACAGAGAAAAAGTGAACTCGAAAATGATTTTATTTTCTCAGAGAACGAAAAACTTATCATTGAAGACAAATCTTTTATCCGAAGATGCTGATTCTGAAAAAAGAAGAAAACAGTATCAAATTATTAAATAGCTGAAGATAGACAACATATTGTTTCATATGTGTTGTATCAATGCTAACAATATTGAAATTTGCATTATTCATCTTATTATAATCTAAAAAAATAACTGAAGGTTTTGAAAAAGGCAATGGTCGACAATACATTGTTATCTGAGTGATATATTTAGCTAGACTTGTCTGATTTCTTTATATGTCGTACATTTTAAGTTGTGTCGTTTGTTTTCTCTTATATTTGATTGTGAATTCGCATTGCTATAAGACGTGTCACGGTACTTTTCTATCCCAAATTCATGTATTTAGTTTTGATGTTATATTTGTTATTATCATCGGATTTTGTCTAATTCTTAGTTCGTTTCTGGGTGTGTTACATTTTAATGTTGTGTCGTTGTTCTCTTATATTTAATGCGTTTTCCTCAGTTTAAGTTTGTAACCCGGATTTTTTTTTCTATCGATTTATGAGTTTCGAATAGCGATAGTATACTGTTGCCTTTTTTAAAGTTAGAAATGTTCCATTATTTTATCATCATTATGAAGGCACATCTCATCGAATGCTCACAAAGTCCAATATTTTACATTGCTATTGAAGAGTCTTATTAAAAATATTCACATTTTAAACATATATATTCTTTTGAGGTTTATGTTGTTGATCTTTGGTTTCTATTTTGTGTACTATTGATTTTCTTTTGATCTATTTTTTCTATGGCTTCGTCAAGTTTATTTTAGACTTAAGCACTTGAATGTGCCTTTGATATATTTTGCCTTGCTTCTTAAACTTTTCTCATCTTCACTTATCATTGCATTTGGAAAGCAATCATTGAAGCAAACTATTATATACAACCCAAAATATGGAAGACGTTAGAGCATAGCAACAGAGCTTCTATAAACAAATGTTCCTCCAAAAATTATAATGATTATTTTACTTACAGTCCACAAGCGGCTACGCATAGTGGGGCCGATAGTCCCATTGTCTCTAGAGCAGTGGCACTAGCACAAACAATTGAGCATGAGGCTCCAGATAATTCCTTTCCATGGCCGAGGATAAAGTCCTTCACTTTGGTGTAAGCTTCATGAACTGGACAAAATAAAATCAATGAATAATTAAATCTCTATCAAATTATAAGGGTCTAATTAGTCTACTACTGTAATCACTAGCCAGTCACCACTGACACCGCTCGTTCTGGTGCACCTGACTCTAATCTTAATGACTATGATTGTCAGTTTTCCTATCGAAGGTCGGTGGTTATCTCCGGGCACTCAGGCTTCCCCTACCAATTAAAACTGGCCTCCACGAAATGGCCTAAATGTGGTGCTTAAAAGTAGCGTTAAAACACCAACAATCAATCAAATTATAAAACTATATTTTTTCATATTTTAAATTTGAAAGCATGTAGACGAGCTGAAACACAACTCTTAGAAATCAAATAAGTCTTAATATATTAGTGCATGAAGTGTTCGGTAATGTGTTTTGTTATGCGACAGATCCTTATAAACGTTTAGATTATTAAAGTCAAAGTTCAAGGTTACAACACCACTTCACAGACCGTATGACAGGTATCATAAGGACTGTTTTAGGTCCATTAATTGATTTCAAAATTTGAAAGTTAACAAAAATCTACAGAATTATACCCCTCACATACTGACAGATATCACTATTTTAAATTTTTGATTGTTCGTAAACAATTTGCATTTTGTATTCAAACTACTTGAATATAAAGTACAAAACTGCAAAAAAAAATAAATCTTCCAAAATACATACTGAAACTGAGAAAATATTATTACGGTGAACGAAATACTACAGATCTTTTTCCACGAGTTCAGCTCTAAAACACCTTAAATGTTCAAAGTTCATCACTTCTAGATAACGCTTTGAGAGTTAGAGATACGCATTAAAATTATTCCTCTAAAACTTCTGCTACTAAGCATATGTAAGCATCAGATAATCAACTATTAAATCTAAATGAAATATTTCCAGAATAAAGATAAAAATAAAAAATTCGTCCTTTATAATGACATTTACCTGACAATCGTTCCTCGTGGGATAACGTGTTGTATGCCTCCTGGTATTGTTTGGCTTCCTGTAAGCTTGCAGACAGGATGAATGGTAGGAGTGCAAGAAAAACGATTGCTACTTTCATGATTGAAGACTTGGTATTATGCTGTAGTGCTGATAAAAAAAAAGAACAAAATAGAAGGCAATCCAATTAATTTCGAACATTACTGCCACTAAAGTTAATTATAAAATAAAAGACAAATTTAAGCTTCATGTTTACAGCAATTTTAACGAAATTAGACACCATTGGGGAAACTGGATACTAAAAGAGGGACGAAAGATTTCAGACGGAGAGTCAAACTCATAGATAGAAAATAAACTGACAACGCCATGGCTAGAAATAAAAAGACAAACAGACAAATAATAATACAGAAGACACAACATAGAAAACTAAAGACTAAGCAACACGAACTCCACCAAAAACTGGGGGTGATCTCAGGGTGTAATACAAATATACAATACTAGTTCCAGTGTTAACAGCGCGTTTGTTGGGCTACACAGGAACTAAAAAAGCATTTAAGGCTTTTATAAATACATTGAAATGTATGTGTTTATAAGATTTCAAACCTCCCCTTATGAAGAAACACTGTTAAAAAGAAGTCCGATTCTGATGTAAGAACATGTCCGTGAAGTTACTTGACAAAATGATCATCATAGGTTACACTATTATACCGCATTTAAATTAACGCTGCAATCCTTTTTAAGAATTCTAAGTAAATATTAAAAAAACAAATTTCCTTGAAAATATAAAGATTCTACATAGCAGGAATAAAATTGACAAGATAATTTGTTTCCTGATAGCAATATACAATGTTATCCCCCCTTTTATAACAAACTTAAAATATTACTTTCTTTAAACCGATACACTGTCCTTTATAAAAAAAAAAGTAAAAGTAGCAAATAAATGTTGATTATAAAAGACAAAATGTATAAGTAGACTATACTAAGTAATGACAACATATACATATATGCTTACTTTTTTAAATATCAAATATGAAATAATACATTCCATTTTGTTGATTTTTAAATTTTCGAAGCACATTCCTGTATAAATCATCATCACAAAGTGAATTTCTCCATGCAGTGAAACGAAAAAGACAAAAAAGCAAGAAAGGGAGAAATAGAATGATACGAAGAAAGAATAAGAACATACACATTTGCACTAGCAGTAAGAAAGAATAAAATGTATCCTTAATTGTAGAAACAAATTATAAAATGTTATTTTTATACGAGACTGAAACACTGTAATTCCTTACCCTTGGCTCAGATGTCTATGGAAACAATGACACACAACGGCGCCTAAGAGATTTTATAGCAATAAATGTAGGTCAGCAGATTGTATTATCAGAAAAGCATGAATTCAAACTTATATACTAGACGACAAAAGCAACACTCCAAAGTTCAGCATGTTACATATATAATTAAGTATAACAATATTTGTGTTTGATAGGAAACATTTATTTTTAGATAGATTTATTAATCAGACAACCCTCTTACTTTTTTGTTCAACCTTTTGTAATTGTGTCTAATATGTTTAATGCTCAATGTCAATAACTTTGAATAGCTAGCTGCAAGCATTGGGGTTTGACTTTCGGAATAAAAAGTTACTCGAAACAGGTTGTGCAAGTATATAGACAGGTTTAACCCCAACAATCGAGCAGTAAAAAGAATATACTATTGAGAAAATCAAAACTAACAACACTATAAGAAATGAAAAAATTATATCACAATCAAATGCTTGTCCTTTTGAGTAAATAATGGATACACTAATCCCTACTTTTATTTGCAGACTATTTTGCTACTGGTGCTTATGATAATTATGAAATTCTCTCCTGTTTTTTTTTTTAATGAGAGTGGCGTTGTTGTTCAAATAACGGTGTAAATCTTTGTATTTGGTTGCAAAAATCTACAAATTTATGTATCGTTTCATTTGTTTATTAGTATAGATATCCGACTGTACGCACTGAACAGATAAAACATGGAACAAATTCAAGTTTGTTATGTAGGACGCAATACTATATATCGTTGGATTGAGAAAAGAGTTAAACTTCCCACAATTCGCGTACCTTATAATAGCATTACATACAGTGTAGGATAGAACTTAAATCGTGATTCGCCCACTAAACCTTGTCTATGATAAATATTGCATTAGTGCAAATTAAAAAGTTACCAAACCTGTTATATAAATTACACTAGAACACACCGTACGGTGACCCATAGTTGTTAATCTCTGTGTCATTTTGGTCTCTTGTGGAGAGTTGTCTCAACGTGGCAATCATACCACATCTTCTTTTTTTTTTGTAATCAATGAATTCTGTAAAAGATTTAATGATTGTAGAATTTCAGAAAAGGTGATTGGAGAATTTCAGAAAAGGTATCAAAAGTTCACATGAATAATTTATAATTTTAGTGCTTATCTGTATATTATGAACATTCATTACTCGATATAAATGAAGTGTATTTACTTTCAATTCTAAGTTTACTAATCGATCCATGGTGGTCATTGATATAGTATACAGACCCTCTCTATTTGATAAACTCTGTGACCGCCTTGGATAGTAAACTTGAAAATGATAGCAGATAAAATTCTGAAAATACACTTTATTCGTAGTATATATGTATGTTCAAAGTATACAGAAAAACGCAAACCGGAAGTCTAATCTGACTTAAAATTTCATCCAATGACGGGACAATATCCGGATGCCTTTTTTCTCGTTTTTCTCCCAAAATAACTCAATCTGAATAATCATATGAATGGATGACAAATGCGACTATGCACTGTACCTATAGGACACATAGGCGTGTTGATTAATTTATTGTGGAAAGAAGAGAAGCGACACACAAAAAGAGGTCTTCTCGTTTAATAGTATAGATAGTATAGATAATCACTTAATGCGAAACACAAACGAATTTTGGTTAGAGCAAATTCAGAGACAAAACAAACTTAAGAAAAACTCAACAATCATTATAAACATGTAAAAACAGTTAATAGTGGTCATCTTTTCTCAGTTCCAAAGACACTTTTATAAAAGAAACAACTGTTGTTATATCATTTAATGTTGGTGAATTTAGTATACATGGTATACTAGTTACTAATATCCCCAGTAGTCAACTGTGTTGACATGAGTAATCATTGACATGGTCGTATTATCAATTTATAATTTTGGAAATACTAAAGCTTTTTCTACCTCAAGAATAGATTACCTTAGCTGTATTGGCAAAACTATCAGGAATTTTGGTCCTCAATGCTCTTCAACTTCGTAGTTTATTTGGCGTTTTGAATTTTTTTGGTTACGAGTATCACCGATGAGCCTTTTGTAGACGAAACGCGCGTCTGGCGCAAATATAAAATTTCAATCCTGGTATCAATGATGAGTAATAATATATTAAGGTTAGTTGTTTTAAAAACAAATTTTACATTGAATTATTTAACAGGTCAAAACACATTGACGTAATTTTCATGTTTTGTTTATTTAAAATTTTTGTATTTTCCTCATCCACGGTGGGTATGGTTGTCCTGCGAGAGAACGTTCTGTGCTGGTGATTCGGTCCTGACGGGTGCTGGTGATCAATGAAAAAATGTAAACAAAGACGAAAATGATGATTTTTGACGTTTTCACTCATAAAAAATGGAAGAAAACAGTTGAGATTTTTCAACTTTGTTTCTTATGGGTTCATATGTAAACCATTAAAAACTTGACTCTCTAAACTGTTTCAGTAAGCGTAACACAAAAATGCTCATTTTCAGAAAATCTAGCACTGAAAAAATAAAACAAAAATGCTCATAGAGTCCGCTTTCTACACCGCAATCCACACGACAAAACTATTTTGTGAAAAAAACATTGCAATTTATTAAAATTTAGCATTTTCTCAATTTATTAATGTCCTGATACTGTGCTGGTGGGTCCTGATACGGTGCTGGTGATTTCGGATAAGAAGTTGGTCATATTTGAAACAAATGTTACAAAATCAATAAAATTGGGCAGATAATTGTTGTCAATAGAATCTATGACTCCTATTTTAGCTCTTGTGCATCCATTTGGCTGTTTAATGTGTGTTTTCAAATGATCGTAACTTGTATTACATAATTACATAAAAGGGCAACATCTGTCGTCCAATATCAGATAACAATATATAGTATCTAAAATAAGAATAGTTTTATTAAGATATTAAATGCCCCTTACATTGATGCTTCAACAATGATCAAAGCCCATGCCGCATAGACATGTTTGTTAGCGCTCCGAATACCCCTCCCCACTTCCACCCAACCAACCCTCCTCATTTCCTCCTTCATTGTTACAGTGGTGTACCAACACAACAATTTATCACATAAAATAATAACACAAAGACACACATTATTGAACAACGAATGCTCGCAGATACTGAAAGCTAGTTCAAAGCCGCATTTTCAACTAATAGATAAACCATGTTCTCATATACAAAAATCCTAATCGTGTCGATTAAAAAAGTCTTAAAACTTAAGTTCACATTTTAATGTTTGATGAAGGCAGAACTTTAAAAGTGTGCAGTGAATTTTGTGCTCACAACAGTTATTGTCATTATTATGTTTACATAAGACTTATAAAGGAATTAAGAATGTACCAAGAAATATTTTACAGTTCAATTTAATGATCATGAATGGAAGGAAAAGGTACGGAAGTTTACATAGGACAAAAAGAAATTGATAGTATTTTTTGGCGAAAGACTTAAACGCTTCTTTGCATTATATAGTACAGCTCTTCTATAAAAGCATGCAAAAAAAAAAACTTTGATTGACTTGCTTGCTATGTTTGCTTGGATGTTTTCAAACAATAGGTAGGCGGAGTTTCAATACATACTGGGATTTGATTAGACAAATACAAACTGACAGGAATTGAAGTTAATGTTTATTGTCAAAACAAATTCTAGTATATAGTAAACAGACTACTTACCTGTCGTTTACAAACATCCAAACAATCATAGCAAGCAATTTTATCAATGGTTTGCTTTGCATATATTAATAGAAGAGCTGTAAATTCTAAAAAAAAAAATTCTTGTTGTCGTAGATGGTTAAATCCTCAACAAAATCTCAATAACTTTGTTGGAACGAATAAAGGTTTTAAATCAAATTTTCGTGGACTTTTTAGCTTCCACCCTGACGAGGCATGCTAGCTGTTCGTATGCTGTTGCACCTGACGCACGGAAACTTTCACATTTCCATCTTCTTTTCTGAAATATTTTACCCCTCTCTATTTGATAAACTCTGACTGCCGTGGATAGTAAACTTGAAAATGATAGCAGATAAAATTCTGAAAATACACTTTATTCGTAGTATATATGTATGTTCAAAGTATACAGAAAAACGCAAACCGGAAGTCTAATCTGACTTAAAATTTCGTCCAATGACGGGAAAATATCCGGATGCCTTTTTTCTCGTTTTTCTTCCAAAATAACTCAATCTGAATAATCATATGAATGGATGACAAATGCGACTATGCACTGTACCTATATAAAACAGAGGCGTGTTGATGAATTTATTGTGGAAAGAAGAGAAGCGACACACAAAATGAGGTCTTCTCGTTTAATAGTATAGATAGTATAGATAATCACTTAATGCGAAACACAAACGAATTTTGGTTAGAGCAAATTCAGAGACAAAACAAACTCAAGAAAAGCTCAACAATCATTATAAACATGTAAAAACAGTTAATAGTGGTCATCTTTTCTCAGTTCCAAAGACACTTTTATAAAAGAAACAACTGTTGTTATATCATTTAATGTTGGTGAATTTAGTATACATGGTATACTAGTTACTAATATCCCCAGTAGTCAACTGTGTTGACATGAGTAATCATTGACATGGTCGTATTATCAATTTATAATTTTGGAAATACTAAAGCTTTTTCTAACTCAAGAATAGATTACCTTAGCTGTATTGGCAAAACTATCAGGAATTTTGGTCCTCAATGCTCTTCAACTTCGTAGTTTATTTGGCGTTTTGAATTTTTTTGGTTACGAGCGTCACCGATGAGCCTTTTGTAGACGAAACGCGCGTCTGGCGCAAATATAAAATTTCAATCCTGGTATCAATGATGAGTAATAATATATTAAGGTTAGTTGTTTTAAAAACAAATTTTACATTGAATTATTTAACAGGTCAAAACACATTGACGTAATTTTCATGTTTTGTTTATTTAAATTTTTAGCTCACCTGGCCCGAAGGGCCAAGTGAGCTTTTCCCATCACTTTGCGTCCGTCGTCCATCGTCCGTCGTCGTCGTTAACTTTTACAAAAATCTTCTCCTCTGAAACTACTGGGCCAACCTAAACCAAACTTGGCCACAATCATCATTGGGGTATCTAGTTTAAAAAATATGTGGCGTGACCCGGCCAACCAACCAAGATGGCCGCCATGGCTAAAAATAGAACATAGGGGTAAAATGCAGTTTTTGGGTTATAACTCAAAAACCAAAGCATTTAGAGCAAATCTGATATGATGTAAAATTGTTTATCAGGTCAAGATCTATCTGCCCTGAAATTTTCAGATGAATCGGACAACCCGTTGTTGGGTTGCTGCCCCTGAATTGATAATTTTAAGGAAATTTTGCTGTTTTTGGTTATTATCCCGAATATTATTATAGATAGAGATAAACTGTTAACAGCAATATTGTTCAGCAAAGTAAGATTTACAAAAACGTCATCGTGACCGACATGGTCAGTTGACCACTTTAGGAGTTATTGCCCTTTTTAGTCCATTTTTAACCATTTTTCGTTAATCTTAGTTATCTTTTACAAAAATCTTCTCCTCTGAAACTACTGGCACAAATTAATCCAAACTTGGCCAAAATCATCATTGGGGTATCTAGTTTAACAAATGTGTGGCGTGACCTGGCCAACCAACCAAGATGGTCGCCATGGCTAAAAATAGAACATAGGGGTAAAATGCAGTTTTTGGCTTATAACTCAAAAACCAAAGCATTTAGAGCAAATCTGACAGAGTAAAATTGTTCATCAGGTCAAGATCTATCTGCCCTGAAATTTTCAGATGAATCGAACAACCTGTTTTTTGGTTGCTGCCCTGAAATGGTAATTTTAAGGAAATTTTGCTGTTTTTGGTTATTATCTTTAATATTATAATAGATAGAGATAAATTGTAAACAGCAATAATGTTCAGCAAAATAAGATCTACAAATAAGTCAACATGACCAAAAATGGTCAGTTGACCTCTTTAGGAGTTATTGCCCTTTATAGTCAATTTTTAACCATTTTTCGTAAATCTTAGTAATCTTTTAGAAAAATCTTCTCCTCTGAAACTACTTGGCCAAATTAAACCAAACTTAGCCATAATTGGGGTATCTAGTTAAAAAAAATGTGTCCGGTAACTCGGCCAACAAACCAAGATGGCCGCCATGGCTAAAAATAGAACATGGTGGTAAAATGCAGTTTTTGGCTTATAACTCAAAAACCAAAGCATTAAGAGCAAATCTGACAGGAAGTAAAATTGTTGATCAGGTCACGATCTATCTGCCCTGGAATTTTCAGATGAATCGGATAATCGGTTGTTAGATTGCTGCCCCTGAATTGGTAATTTTGAGGAAATTTTGCTGTTTTTTTTTGTTATCTTGAATATTATTATAGATAGAGATAAACTGTAAACAGCAATAATGAACAGCAAAGTAAGAACTAAAAATAAGTCAGTATGACCAAAATAGTCAATTGACCCCCTAAGGAGTTATTGCCCTTCATAGTCAATTTTTAGCAATTTTCTTAAAATTTGAAGATTTTCAATAACATTTTCCACAAAAAGTACTGTTATAGATAGAGATAATTGTAAGCAGCAAGAATGTTTGGTAAAGTAAGATCTACAAACACATCACCATCACCAAAACACAATTTTGTCATGAATCCATCTGTGTCCATTGTTTAATATTCACATAGACCAAGGTCTTTAGAGCCTCTAGTTTTATTTTCCTCATGCATCTTCCATAATCTTTTAACGCGCGTCTGGCGTATATATTAAATTTAGTCCTGGTATCTATGATGAATTTATTTACATTGCTTTATGTATAATTTAAACTGGTAACGTACGTGGGAACACAATAAAAAACACTTTGGTAAAATTCTTTTATCTCTGTAATGATGTATTTTTAACATTATTATTGTGTTCCTAGGCTGCGCACGATGTATCCAAAAAGAAAATATGGACTGTAATCTGCATTCTTTCTAGTTTTCGTTTCCATCAAAAAAAAACCGAGGTGCATATATGCTGTTATTGTGACGTTCGACTTTTGCTACAACTTTTATGGTCCCGCAACGAAGTTGTCGGTGCCATATAGTGTTACCCTTGTCCGTCATTCTGTCATTCCACAACAAACCATTATACAGAGGTTTTTTTTTCTAAACGCCGTCAGATAATTGGCTGATTTTTGGTATGTGAGTTAACCATGATGAGTTACAGATCAAATTGAAGTTTTGTTCCACTCTGCTAATTAATGCCGAAATTACGGGCTATGACTTTGATAAATTGTTGAAAGTCACAGTTATACGGACTTTTTTTCTAAACGCCTTCAGATATAGGGCTGATTTTTGGTATGTGAGTTAACCATGATGAGTTACAGATCAAGTTTCAGTTTCGTTCCGCTCCGCTAATTTTTGCCAAAATGAAGGCTTTACAACTTTGAAAATCAGTTATAAGGACTTTTTTCTATATGCTTCCAGATTTTGAGCTGATTTTCGATATGTGAGACTACCATCATGTTTGCGTCCACATGTGTTATTGAAATTGCAGATTTTTCAACTTTTTGAGACGGGGCCATTCGTGTCGCTTTAAAACATCTAGTTTGTTATTTTTTTTTATTCATAGCTAATCATCTTTGAATAAGCTCTGGATTTTCAATTATTTGGACTCGAGCATATCACTTAAGGGAATTGATTGTCGAAATGCGCGTCTGGTGCAAAAAATAAATGATACCGTCTACGTTATTGTTAGTCTATGTTTGTAAATTTCATGCATTTCCAACCGTTATGTGCAAATTTATAAAAGTCCTAGTACACTTTAGGACAAGGGCTGTAAAATTTCACAATTGTGTTTTGTATGCTTTTTTTCATCTTCTGGTAGTTTTCATATTTATGCAATTGTATTTCCTGCTTGGTTTTCGAATTATGAGTTTGCATACCGTATCGCTTTGATATCTTTTGCCTCTTTTGTAATAAGTTTGAAACTTCATGTATTAATATACAATAAAGTAATATAAGAAAAATACCGATTTCCTGTTGTTCTGAAGGTTGGAGGTCCATGCATAAGACGCTGAGAAGATTCATTATTATTTCAAACATATTTTAAAACTCCAAATGAATACTTTACTAAAATGGATCGTTATAAGAAAAACAATGATTCAAAAAGATGTGCATGGTCAGTAAAAGCAATGTACGCATATGTATATATATAATGATACTCTATTGGTTATAAATTATTATATGTACAGATGATTGTATATTAAAGAACTGCAAACGTTACGTTAAAATGATTGAAGAATTAGAACACTTGATTTAAGAAATAATTATTGCAAAATTATCGGTATTTTGTTCCAATATGGCCAGGATTATGTTGTGAAATGTGTAAACATATTTTCTATTACAACTGAAAGAAATAATGTGTGTAGATAAAATGTATTAAGCAACAGTTTTTCGGAAGACTCAAGTAAAAGATTGATACTTACGTTATCTTCAAGTTCATCAGTCGAAAACAAACTGACTACGCCATGGCAAAAAATGAAAGAAAACGAAAAAACAAACAACAGAACACGTGAGACGATAAACAAAAGACTAAAGATTGTGCGATACAAAACCCGCCAAAAACCGTGAGTGAACTGAGGTCCTCAAAAAGGGTAAGTACATCCTGCTGCACATGTGGCACATGTATTGCTCATTCAAGTACAATAGTTATCAAAGGTACCAGGATTATAATTTAGTACGCCAGACGCGCGTTTCGTCTACATAAGACTCATATCTGTGACGCTCATATCAAAATATTTATAAAGTCAAACCAGTACAAAGTTGAAGAGCCTTGAGGATCCAAAATTCCAAAAAGTTGTGCCAAATACGGCTAAGGTAATCAATGCCTGGGATAAGAAAATCCTTAGTTTTCTACAAATTCATAGTTTTGTAAACAGGAAATTTGTAAAAAAATGACCAAATTATTGATATTCATGTCAACACCGAAGTGTTGACTACTGGGCTGGTGATACCCTCGGGAACGTAACGTCCACCAGTAGTGGCATCGACCCAGTGGTGTAAATAGTTAACAGGATTATAACTTAGTACGCCAGACGCGCGTTTCGTCTACATAAGACTCATCAGTGACGCTCATATCAAAATATTTAAAAAGCCAAACAAGTACAAAGTTGAAGAGAATTAAGGATCCAAAATTCAACCCGGTGATAAGTGATTATGTAGATCGAGGATAAGAGAATAGTTGGAACATAAGCGTCGTCTCCTGTGAAAAAGATATTCCATATCGGTAAACCAACTCGTGTTAGTGACCTTAAAATTTCCGAAGGGATTATTTCATCTTAACCACTTGGATACTTATCCTCCTTGTAAACAACAAACCTCTATCAAGGAAATCACACTTGTAATATTTTAACTGACAAATATTTACTCCAATGAAAGTGATCCATGAATGTTGCCACATAGAATGGAAAGTGCACAATTTGGAGGCTGAAATCATTTCTTTTGTGTTAAAATTTTGTTTTTAACAGACCCTCATTGTCAACCTCTAGATGTAATGCAATGTGTGGATCAAAATTAAAGTTTCTTTTGTATCCTTTTTTAGCTCACCTTTCCTAAAAGGAAATGTGAGCTTTTGCCATCAGTTGGCGTCCGTCGTCGTCGTCCGTCCGTCGTCGTCGTCGTCGTAAACTATTTCAAAGATCATCTCCTCTGAAACTACTGAACCAATTCAAACCAAACTTCATCTGATTGATCCCTAGGGTATCTAGAATAAAGTTTATGTTTTAATTCCCATTTCATCAAAAAACATGGCCGCCATGGCTAAAAATAGAACATAGGGGTAAAATGCAGTTTTTGGCTTATAACTCAAAAACCAAAGCATTTAGAGCAAATCTGACATGGGATAAAATTGTTTATCAGGTCAAGATCTAACTGCCCTGAAATTTTCAAATGAATCGGACAACCCATTGTTAGGTTGCTGTGCCTGAATTGGTAATTTTAAGGAAATTTTTGCTATTTTTGGTTATTATCTTGAATATTATTATAGATAGAGATAAACTGTAAATAGAAAAAATGTTCAGCAAAGTAAGATTTACAAATGAGTCAACAGGTCCAAAATGGTCAGTTGACCCCTTTAGGAGTTATTGCCCTTTATAGTCAATTTTTAACCATTTTTTCGTAAATCTTAGTTATCTTTTACAAAAATCTTCTCCTCTGAAACTACTGGGCCAAATTTAACCACATATGGCCAAAATCATAATTAGGGTATTTAGTTTAAAAATTGTGTCCGGTGACCCGGCCAACCAACCAAGATGGCCGCCATGGCTAAAAATAGAACAAAGGGGTAAAATGCAGTTTTTGGCTTATAACTTAAAAACCAAAGCATTTAGAGCAAATCTGACAGTGGGAGAAATTGTTTATCAAGTCCAGATCTATCTGCTCTAAAATTTTCAGATGAATTGGACAACTGGTTGTTAGGTTGCTGCCCCTGAATTCATAATTTTAAGGAAATTTTGCTGTTTTTGGTTATCATCTTGAATACTATTATAGATAGAGATAACCTGTAAACAGCAATAATGTTCAGAAAAGTAAGATTTACAAATAAGTCAACATGACTGAAATGGTCAATTTACCCCTAAGGAGTTATTGTCTTTGATAGTCAATTTTTAAAAATTTTCATAAAATTTGTAAATTTTTACTAACATTTTCCACTGAAACTACTTGGCCAAGTTCATTATAGATAGAGATAATTGTAAGCAGCAAGAATGTTCAGTTAAGTAAGATGTACAAACACATCACCATCACCAAAACACAATTTTGTCATGAATCTATCTGCGTCCTTTGTTTTATATTCACATATACCAAGGTGAGCGACACAGGCTCTTAGCCTCTAGTTTCGATATCTATGAGATAGATTCGTTCTGTGTAGTCACCAAACTTGTTCGATAATTTAGTGAGAAGATATCATGTACATAGAGGGACCTGAATTACAGGATAATGCTAGGTCCTTTTTATTCATTCTATAAGAAGATCATATGTGAATATAAGGTTTATCTAAAATGAATAAAGGAAACAGTCGGCAAAACGAAGAGCACAGTTTCCATAGGAATGCTGATGTTTGTTGAAATGTACAAGTATGTTTTCAATCAAGAAATCAAATATCTTATTAATTTTAGATTCAATTTGATATGTCACAGAGCATAATTTATCCCTCCCTAATACAAGAAACTTGTTTCTACGTTGGCCGCTTTATTTATAAAACGAAGTATCAATAGACAGATTTTTAAACATTGTTTTAGTTTTAAATTGCAGCGAATACTAAAAGCTGTGAGAAATTTTACAAGGAATATAAAAAAAAATCTACTGTTAACCTTTAGCTGGTCAATTTATCTATTTAATAAAAAATATCATTAAGATCTGATAAGCACATAAACATGTGGCGGTTCACTTGAAACTAGTTTGTTTTTGTTTTATCTCCTTCCCTCATAACGTTTGCTTGCTCTATTATTTGTCTGATATATAGACTTGATTATGCTTTATCTGTTAGTAGTCCATCCCATTATTTAAGGACACGACAGTGTAGGTTATTCGAGGTTATTGTACTGTAGTCCGGCCAATTGGTGCAGATATAGAGCAGAATTGCTCAGTTGATGAGGAAAGCATGACACTTTGCACAGTAGTTCTTGGTAGTATACCCTTTGATTTTGGCTATGGACCCACTCAATAAAATCAAATGTGGCTGCCATTTTCAAGATGGTGGAAAAAACGTTATAAATATCAAGATTGTCCGCAAGGTATTTTAAATAATTTCGGAAATTGAAGTAATGATCCTTAAAAAATGGTCTTCATGTTCTTGAATATGACACAGTGTTATCAATTAATTTTTAAATATAAATAAAATAGTTTGGTTATTTCTAGAAGCCATATATTTGCAAACATGACTGCATATACAAAAACAAATAGTGAAAATCAAAACGTTAATCAATATGTAAGATGTTATTGTAATTCTTCTGTAATCGCTTTCAGTTTTAATGGTTGAAATTAAAATAAATTGAAGTGAGTCGATTGAACATTGATATAGGTCGTTTAAATGTGGTTTCATATTAGTTAACTATCTGAACTTTGAGGCAGTGCCGACGGCACCTTGTCTAGTGTCTCGTCAATGCTACTTCTTGCGTAACGTATCAGGTTTTCATCTGTCGTACCCACAATATCGTCAAATCATTCTATGATCCAGTATGGGGGAAACTTTCTTCAGGCAGATGTGACGATTGCCATCGTTAAAAATGGTTAAGGGACAAGCCTTTCCTTTTCCAACTATTCAGCGGGCATGGTTCTCAAATTAACTCCTGGTCAGCACTTTTATTAGTTTTAATGAGTTTCAGAGTTTGGCGGAACTGTGATTGTTTGTTTAATGCAAACTTGCTAAATTGATATATCACCTTCACTGTTAACAGATGCCGCATTTATTACTTTGTTGTTCATGGTAAGTGTGGGAGTATACGTACTCAGATTTATAACTGCACCCAGTGTGTCCAAAATATCTAGCCAAAGTATAACATTGTCTATTTATGGCGCTTTGCATATATCCCATTGTATGTTTACTCAATCAATGTCGAGAGAGGTGTTCTTCATAATCTTCCCAGTAATTAGCTGTTTACACAAACCACGTATCGTTACGGTCTCCGAATCTTCAATATATACTGGAAATGATTTCTCATCCACTAATGTTATCGTTGCAACAGTGTCCACATTCTGGTGAGATATAATACCTCGTACTGTTAGGCTTTTTCTAATGGTAAGTCTTGATGACAATATCGGACGAGGACGTGGGCCTCTGTCCGGTTTTGCCATGAGGTTATGTTTCATGGCAAATGGTATCAGGTCCGTTCGCGCCCAATACACTTTCACACTCTACTCGTTCGCACCTCGCACATTCGCACCCAAAGTCCGTTCGCACCCAATTTTAAAGCAAATTCTAGTTGAATAATTAGAAAATCAATATATTGCAAACAAAGAAATAAAATTGGCAATGAATAATATCTTACGGCAGATAAAATCTCAAATCACAGCTTTTATGTGTGACCTAAGACAAAAAATGTTGCAGCTTTTTAATGAAAGCTACTACTGCAGCTTTTTATGAAAGGTAATACTTTGTATATGAAATGACAAGCCATGGAAAGGACAGAACTGGAACAGACTAAATGACACTATACTTTAATCAAATCTTTAAATTCAAGTCAATTCTCAATAATGAATATTTGCATTTTTTTCAAGGCGGCCAATTTGAAAATAGCCGTCATTTTGAATTTCAAATATAGATCAAAACAAAATCTTGCTTAGCACACCAAATCATTCAAATATGTTGATTTTTGTGCTTCCTGCATCAAATCCACTAATAGCTAATATTGCTCAGTACACGAAAATGTAGCATCATGCAAAATTTGGTGCTTTCCTCATTATTTGAGCAATTTTTTCACCAATTTGGCCGGACTACTGTAGTTTCGACCAAAGATTATGTGACCTAAATAAAGTTATCTGGTAGTACATGTAATTAGTTTCAATGGAACCGGACCATTAAAGCATAATTACAATTTGAACCTAGGAAGATTACAGGATTGTATCTCCCTCATGCAAGGCTCTGTTTCCTTGCCTGGCTTTGACTATACTTTTTGTACCTTTTGGATAAAAGGTCAACATCTTTTTAATAAGCTTTTGATTTTCAAATATTTTGACCTCGAGCATCACTGAAGAGACATTTATTGTCGAAATGCGCATCTGGGGCTTAAATATTGGTACCGTTTTACAGTTTAAGTGCAAAAAAACAGAAAGATATAATGGAATATATCTGACATATCCAAACATTCATTTATAAATTTGAACAATGTTTTTCTTTGCTTTAATAAAAATAAGAAGAATAGGTTGATCTTCGGTGAGATAGCTGCTTAAACACACAACGAAATGAAATACTTGCAATGTCTTGTCATTAAATAAATAGTTTGATGAGTTGAAATTACAACAAATGTTAACCAACCACATGTTTATGTTATGTGCTTATGGAAGTCAGTAACCTCCGAGAGGATTATCACATCTCAATGATTTTTTTATATTATTTGTTATGTACGATATATTTCCCTGTTAAAATTCATTTTTTGTTTGTTTTGCGGCAATTAATTGTAACTATGTATATTGCTTATACATCTGTCTATTGTTGAAGACATTCAAAGTCGTTGTTATACTCTTACTTAGTCAACTTAAGATAAGAATGTATGCCATTTACAGGTCATCATTATATAATTACATTAGATGTATGTTTCATTATAATATTTTATTCTGATTGGCTAACTGCACCGTGTGATCACGTGTTATTACGTAAGCAGTTGCATTGCTCAATACAACTTTTCATTCATGATAACACGTGCTCCAACAATAAGTGCACAGGTGAATTAAATAATAAAATATATAAAATTCGTGTTTCATGATCATAGCTAAAAAATGTAATTATAAGTATTGAATGCTTCTTTTTGTAACTTTATCGGGTTGTAAAAGCGTTGACCGTGCGTACATTTTTAGAATGAAGCGCTTCCGCGCTTCATACAAAATGTACTTCGGTCAACGCTTTTACACCCCAATAAATTTACAAAAAGAAGCAATCAATTCTTAAATAAACATTTCTAGATGACAATATTTTGACTGCGTGGCTGTCACTTTTCTATAAAAAAATGACCAGTATCAGAATGTGTTAATGAAACTATTACTTTAATACAATTTATGCACCTGTTTCTCATTTCGACAATAAATGTTTCTTCAGTGATGCTCGTAGTCAAACTTTTCCAATATCCAAATAACCCAAGTATTGAAGGGAGGAGCAAACTAAAAAAAGACGTTAGACAAAGCTGAACAACGTATCAGAGCTTTGCACGATATTTGATTCAAGTTCCGAAGTTCTGGTTACAGATAAAGGCAACAGTAGTATACCGATGTTCAAAACTCATAAATCGATAGAAAAAACAAATCCGGGTCAGAAACCAAAACCGAGGGAAACGCATTAAATATAAGAAGAGAATGACGACACAAAATTAAATGTAACGCACACAGGACTGGTGATTCTCTCGGAGACTTATAGTACACCAGCAGAGGTGTCGACCCGGGGTTTAAATTAGTCCGAAGCGCTTTTCTGAAATTAACCATTCATCAGTATCGTTCAAACTCAAACATATGAAAGCCGGGGATATTTAAATACGTACACACATTGGGAGGTGGACCAAACTCCTGTTTGACATATGAAAGAGATAATTGACTGTTGTCAAGTACAGTACATGTGTGTTCAAAGAAAAATTTCTTGGTGTCTTACGGACGTTCATTCCAGCACTGTTATCTATATCAAGGCACCCAAATAAATTCTTATGTTTAGGTATGCAAGATTTAATGTGACTGTTTTGATATTCTAGATAAATTCTTCAATCTATACAATCCTTTATAAGTAAAACTTGAGGTTTGGCATAACTTTAATGGTTCAAATTAAAATGGTGTTTGTATGGTCAAGATCTTTGACACAATAACGTGTACTACGAGATAGATTTATTTATGTCGCCTTATCAATGGTGTTTGTATGGTCTAGATCTTTGACACAATAACGTGTACTACGAGATAGATTTATTTATGTCGCCTTATCATGTCACCTTATCTTCGGTTGTAATATCGTTCATGGAATGCATAGTAGCTATGATAATGGTTTTTTGTTTACATTTTGTCTACTTTTCGTAATTTTCGTAATGGTTAGTGCTTCATTTTAAAGTAAACAAAGAGGATTGTCAAATTTTTCTAAGAATCGTTTTAATAACAGAGTGAACGAGACCATTTATTGGCGCGCTCAAGTCTCCCATTGACTGGGTCAGATTATGTAAACGTTTGTCTATAACGCCCACTGTTCATGTCGTATTTTATTTCAGACATTTAAACTTTGGGGTCACCAAGGAATCTCAACGCCTAAATCAAATAATTCGAAAAATTAATACAGAGAAAAAACATTTTGAGTTTTGATTACTATTGAACACTTTTTACTGACGATAAAAGCTACAACGCATGTGTTGGTAATTGTCTTTTTTCGACGTCAAAGCGATTTAGTAATTTCGGTTGTCGAATTATGTCGCTTACACAGTATCTTATAACTTGTTTCTGCATGATCAAAATTCAATAATAATTACAAAAGACAGACAGAATATATTTCTAAAAAGACAGTAAAGAATAAAATTGCGAATGGAAATAGGGAAAACGTCAGTGACAACAACCCATCTAAACAGCAGAAAACAGCCCATGGCAACCTGCAGATCTTTCGTATCTACGACATGCTATTTTTATATATTTCAAGAAAAAATATGTAAGCCATACTCAAATTATAGAAATTGTAATCACCCTTTGCAACCTGTTGGTGTCATTCACTTTTTTGGGGCTATGACTTTTTCATGGGACATATCTTTTATGGGAATAAACTGGAAGAAATGTCTTTAAAGACATATCAATTATTCGGAAGCATTTGACAATGCATTAATCACACGACAAGTAGCAAATTGAACAACAATGATTTAATAAATATTTCTTAAGAATAACTCTAATAAGTATTCAGGAGTTATCTCATGTCAGTTTAGAATCTTCTTGTATTTTTTGGCAACCTTTTTTATCACCCCCCTATTGTTAGTGGGGTTCATGTTGTTTAGTCTTTAGTTTTCTATGTTGTGTCGTGTGTACTTTTATTTGTCGGTTTGTTTGTTTGTCTTTTTTAACCATGACGTTGTCAGTTTATTTTTGATTTATGAGTTTGAATGTTCCTCTTGTATCTTTCGCCCCTCTTTTACTACTTTTGTATCTTTTCGTGTTTTTAAAGTTTATAGAAAGTGCTCATATGATTGTCCCATTTGCCTACAACATCTACGAACAATTATCTGAAGGTATACATATATTTCTTATCAAAGACATTTAGTCAAACCCTAAGATCTACTTCTTTTATTTCAAGGAACTATGATAATAAACGTCAAAAATGGCTCACGTGAAAAATTCATTGGCACAACAAAATGCAAATTGCCGTTTTATCTTATTTATCCAACTGATATAACATAACTTTTGATAATCTAAACGTTTGTTGCAAGTTTCTTCGTTTTAGTTAATATACACTTATCCTTTTGGGGCCATTTATAGCTGACTATGCAGTATGGATTTACTAATTGTTGAAGTCATACGCGTACCATTAGTTGTTAATTTCTGTGTCATTCGGTCTCTTGTGGAGAGTACTAGTCTTATTGGCAATCATGCCACATCTTATTTTTTTTTTGACACACAGTTCTTCTGGTGGATAGTTGTCTCATTAATAATCACAAACCCCAATTACATGTATAATTAGGTAAGCAGTCGGCATTCACGACAATTGTTTAAAAATATTATTAAATAAATTTAGAAATGTTATAATCTTAAACATGTAATAAGCACCTTTTTTATAAGTTCAAATATTTTTAATTTCATATTTAATTAATGCGATTACGAATAACAAAGCGTACGATCTCTCTGACTTTAAAGCATATCAAATATCGAAGTACTTTCAGCTTTAAAAATAATGTATTAAAGGTGAAATGTGTATCGATTGATTAATGATACTCATTACGATTATAGATTAACGAGATTAAAAGGCGAACTGATTAAAAGATTAAGGATACTCTGGCGATGGTCTTGGACACCTTTTCTTAAATGTGAAAAGGGAAGTTTATCTAATATAATCATGATAATGACAATTTGAAAGTAAGAAAGAGAGAGAAACATCAACTGCGGTAAGTTAAAGTTGTGACTTTGTCTTTTAAAAATTACTACGCTTTCCAATAGGATAGCAACTGAGCTATAATATAAAAGTAGGATCAATGAGACAAACCGTTGGTATAAAATGTTCTATATGTCGACCCCATGAAGGCTTATTCGTTTAAGGTTCTGTATGTTGACCTTATAAGTTTTGTTTTTAATTGTGACATCTTGGATTAAATATGAGTTCTTTCAATGAAGATGCTTTATACATCAAGGGAATAAGCTTACAGGATATGATATAAGTTTGTGGAATCTGTTACTGAATCATCCTTAAAAAGCAAATTGCAAAATTGTAATGCAATTTTTTTTTTTTTGTTTTTAGCTCACCTGGCGAGAAGGGCCAAGTGAGCTTTTTCATCACTTGGCGTCCGTCGTCGTCGTCGTCGTTAACTTTTTACATTTTGAACTTCTTCTATAGAACCACTGAATGGAATGAAACCAAACATGGCATGAATGTTTCTTATGAGGTGCTGACCGAGTGTTGTTACTTTGTAGCCGATCCATATCCAAGATGGCCGCAAGCGCAGGACTTAGTTTAACATAGGACCCTATGGGAAATGTATACAAATGACTTCTTTGAGAGAACCACTGAATGGAATGAAACCAAACATAGCATCAATGTTCCTTATGAGGTGTTGACCAGGTGTTGTTACAATGTCGCCCATCCAACATCCAAGATGGCCGCCAGCAAGGGACTTAGGTCCTTATGGGAAATACATACAAATGACTTTTTTTAAAGAACCACTGAATGAAATGAAACCAAACATAGCATAAATGTTCCTTATGAGATGCTGACCAAGTGTCGATACTTTGTAGTCGGTCTATCATCCAAGATGACCGCCAGCGGGGGGATTAGTTTAACATAGGACCCTAGAGGAAATGCATACAAAAGTCTGCTTCTAGAAAACCACTGAATTGAATGAAATCAAACATAGCATGAATGTTCCTTTCCTTATGAGATGCTGGCCAAGTGTTGTTACTTTGTAGCCAAATTTTATCTTTTTTTATATGATTTCAAAAACCAAAGTAGAGTCAGGTGAGCGATACAGGCTCTTGAGAACCTCTAGTTTGTTTTGCCTTCGATTTGAAATAATTCAATGTAATAACTTTGAAGATGATATTAAAACACCTTATTTAAAAAAAATGAGTGTAGATTCTTGTTAAAGTCAATTAAAAGGACTGCTGGACTTAAGTTGTAAAAAGAAAAGAATATCATTTGAATTTACCTTTTTTGCTTTACTATTTTTTAAATTTTTTACTTGAGAATGACATCATATTTGCTGCACTTTTTAAAAATATAAATAGCGATTATCCTATTGGAAATACCAGGCTCTGCAAATCGGATGGCAAATTACACAGATCAATAGCAATATAAATTTCTACGCTCAGTTTGCTTTAATATCTGAATGCATTTGCTTTTTTTTTCTTTCGTATCTTCACATTTTCTTTCCACAATGCCGCCAATTATTCTAAAAGTATTATTGAAGCTAACAACTATGTTAGATGTAGACAAACATATTGTGACATAGTCAAGACTGGAGAGGGAATGGAAGAAATTAAGATTTGAAAAAAAAATCAGCACTTGAATCCAAGCAAAAACAAATCAGATTGTCATAATCAAACTCATCTATCAGAGTCTTCACTCTCATTGTCATTATCTTAAAAGGCATTTTAATTGAGAAGTTTCAAAATGTGTGCCATTTTTGTCCTCACTAGTCCAATTTTCTCTTCATTCAAATCTGATTGAACACTGGCATTTGCAGTTTCCAACACTTCTTCAGAAGAAGTTTCATGACGTTATCCTTAGCCTTGATCTTAAGTTTTCTCCTTGGTTTTACGTCATCTTTCACTGGAGATCCGTTTATTTTATGCATACTTGTAGTAACCCTGCAAAAATGCTATCCTGAAGTGTACTTCGGAGGTGATTCGTGATCGTGATACGCTTTACTGCTGATGCTCCACGTTCAGGTCTGGCATTGCTGACCGGGAATGTTAGTATTATTGCAGCTATACGAGATTATTAAGGTGAAATATACCCTTTGTCTGAAGGATTTCATAGGTTCATATATCCTTTTAAGACATTTCTGTCGTTGTTGTCTCCTTGCTTGGAAGTACATCTTCTTTTAACCTGAAAACATGGTACTTGTAGAAAAATGGTAGCTCGTCCATTCAGCAGAAAATTCATTCTTTGCCTCCTCATATCCAGCTAAAAGGTAATAGTCCAAATTATCTAACTTCTCATAACCCTTAGTCTCCACAATGGAAGGAAAATGAGTTCTGTCCATAAACATCTTATTTTGAGTACGAGAGGGGATGAAACCCCAATCAATAGTCAATGCACCCTTTTAAACAAAATATGTATTTTATGAAATGTCGCAACTATCAGTTTAGTAAATATATTTTGTCGATATCTAATACCGTTTCTAAAAAAAAGTAATATTAAGCCAAAATAAAAAATTAGAATCTGACCTTGGCCTTTACCCTTGACCCCATTTTCTTGTTTGTGGACCAAGGACCTCATTTCAAACGTCTTTAGGTCTCTATTACTAATGGTTTATCAGGGAACCAATACAAACCAAGTAATCAACTTCATTTTGACTTCAAAATTGAAGGTAATAACGTTTGCACCAGCGGAATTGCAAACTTGTCTTTGAGACTGTTGTATACGAAAAATCATTTTGCTGCTTTATCTATGAAAAAAAAAATAACACACAAAAATTAACTGCTGGTCGAATTCTTGCTTAAAGCAGATTTTCTACCTACAAACATTTCTTTAAATTTGTTAATTTAAATAATTAAAAATAACTTAACTTTATGCATCTACATTATTGTTATTAAAAGTTTTACCTACATGTATGTACCCTTCGTCGCAAAGTGCTTTACTTAATTCTTTAAATGCAAATTTAACACGGTTATATATTTCATTATGTGTTACATTTCTGAAACATACATGATCATATATAAAAGCAGTGAAATCCGATACTTACATGGATTGAATTTGAACAATAGAATTGTAATTAAATCCTAATTAAATGTAATAATTATTCGTTTGTACTTTTATTAAAGACTTGTGTTATTTGAATCAATACGTGAATTGTTCATTAATAAATCTGACTTCAGATTTTGAATGATAAAATGAGATTTTCTTGATACACCAGACTCATTTCAAAACGTTGCTTTGAAAACAAAAACATGAAAATGAAACTTAAATGGGCAGTGATCAATAATTAGCATTCTCTGTGGATTACAGCGTAGAATTAATTTCATGTTCAATTGTGGAAAATAAATTCATTGAGTAGGATATAAACATATGCGTATATTCACGGAGGTAAGTGCTGTTTATTTCTCTCCATTTATCTTTCTCTCATTTATTAGCACTGGTTCTACTATTTTATATTAACTTTTCGAAGGATTTGATATCGTAAAGAGTTGATAATTTGATAAAAATGGGGGATTATTTTCATTCAAAGTGAAAAGAAGGGTAAAATGTAGTCTTAAAGCATATACAATAACGTTCGAAAGGGGAAAAATCGGTTAAGTAATACTAAAAAATGTGTATCTACCAGCCCCCTTTTTTAGCTCACCTGGCCCAAAGGGCCAAGTGAGCTTTTCTCATCACTTGGCGTCCGGCGTCCGGCGTCGTCGTCGTCGTCGTCGTCCGTCGTCGTTAGCTTTTACAAAAATCTTCTCCTCTAAAACTACTGGGCCAAATTAAACCAAACTTGGCCACAATCATCATTGGGGTATCTAGTTCAAAAAATGTGTCCGGTGACCCGGCCAACCAACCAAGATGGCAGCCATGGCTAAAAATAGACCATAGGGGTAAAATGCAGTTTTTGGCTTATAACTCAAAAACAAAAGAATTTAGAGCAAATCTGACGGAGTAAAATTGTTTATCAGGTCAAGATCTATCTGCCCTGAAATTTTCAGATGAATCGGACAACCCGTTGTTGGGTTGCTTCCCCTAAAATGATAATTTTAAGGAAATTTTACTGTTTTTGGTTATTATCTTGAATATTATTATAGATAGAGATAAACTGTAAACAGCAATAATGTTCAGCAAAGTAAGATTTACAAATAAGTCAACATGACCGAAATGGTCAATTGACCCCTTTAGGAGTTATTGCCCTTTATAGTCAATTTTTAACCATTTTTCGTAAATCTTAGTAATCTTTTACAAAAATCTTCTCCTCTGAAACTACTGGGCCAAATTAATCCAAACTTGGCCACAATCATCATTGGGGTATCTAGTTTTAAAAATATGTGGCGTGACCCTGCCAACAAACCAAGATGGCCGCCACGGCTATAAATAGAACATATGGGTCAAATGTAGATTTTGGCTTATAACTCAAAAACAAAAGCATTTAGAGCAAATCTGACGGAGTAAAATTGTTTATCAGGTCAAGATCTATCTGCCCTGAAATTTTCAGATGAATCGGACAACCCGTTGTTGGGTTGCTTCCCCTAAAATGATAATTTTAAGGAAATTTTACTGTTTTTGGTTATTATCTTGAATATTATTATAGATAGAGATAAACTGTAAACAGCAATAATGTTCAGCAAAGTAAGATTTACAAATAAGTCAACATGACCGAAATGGTCAATTGACCCCTTTAGGAGTTATTGCCCTTTATAGTCAATTTTTAACCATTTTTCGTAAATCTTAGTAATCTTTTACAAAAATCTTCTCCTCTGAAACTACTGGGCCAAATTAATCCAAACTTGGCCACAATCATCATTGGGGTATCTAGTTTTAAAAATATGTGGCGTGACCCTGCCAACAAACCAAGATGGCCGCCACGGCTATAAATAGAACATATGGGTCAAATGTAGATTTTGGCTTATAACTCAAAAACAAAAGCATTTAGAGCAAATCTGTTTTGAAGCATAATTGTTTATCAGGTCAAGATCTATCTGCCCTGAAATTTTCAGATGAATCGGAAAACCCGTTGTTGGGTTGTTGCCCCTGAATCGGTAATTTTAAGGTAATTTTGCTGTTTTTTGTTATTATCTTGAATATTATTATAGATAGAGATAAACAGTAAACAGTAATAATGTTCAGCAAAGTAAGATATACAAATAAGTCAACGTGACTGAAATGGTCAGTTGACCCCTTTAGGAGTTATTGCCCTTTATAGTCAATTTTCAACCATTTTTCATAAATCTTAGTTATCTTTTACAAAAATCTTCTCCTCTGAAACTACTGTGCCAAATTAATCCAAACTTGGCCACAATCATCTTTAGGGTATCTAGTTTCAAAACTGTGTCCGATGACCCGGCCATCAAATTAAGATGGCCGCCACGGCTAAAAATAGAACATAGGGGTAAAATGCAGTTTTTGGCTTGTAACTCAAAAACCAAAGAATTTAGAGCAAATCTGACATGGGTAAAATTGTTTATCAGGTCACGATCTATCTGCCCTGAAATTTGCAAATGAATCGGACAACGCGTTGTTGGGTTGCTGCCCCTGAATCGGTAATTTTAAGGGAATTTTGCTGTTTTGGGTTATTATCTTGAATATTATTATAGATAGAGATAAACTGTGAACAGTAATCATGTTCAGCAAAGTAAGATTTACAAATAAGTCAACATGACCGAAATGGTCAATTGACCCCTAAGGAGTTATTGTCCTTTATAGTCAATTTTCAACAATTTTCATCAAATTTGTAAATTTTTATTAACATTTTCCACTGAAACTACTAAGCCAAGTTTATTATAGATAGAGATAATTGTAAGCAGCAAGACTGTTTAGTAAAGTAAGATGTACAAACACATCACCATCACCAAAACACAATTTTGTCACGAATCCATCTGCTTCCTTTGTTTAATATTCACATAGACCAAGGTGAGCGACACAGGCTCTTTAGAGCCTCTAGTCTTGTATTTTTTAAACGCACGATCCTAACTACAATTCAGTGATATTTGTTACAAAGTAAATAGATATAAGAAGAAAGTGCCAATGAACCAAATCTCCATCCAGATCACAATTTATAAAAGTAAACCATTATGGGCATTTCATATTTGAAAGGTATCATAAAATGACTACAAAAAAACAGACGAAGAATAAATGTAATTTGAAATTTGGTTGTCTTTTTTGAAGTATTCTTTATTTTCCATGTCGAAACATTTTTATAACTGATTAAATGGTTTGGAGTTTTCTCATCATAGAATTCTGTACTGTAACCTACATTGTGTGTTTGCTTTGATCTTGGTCATTTGATCTTTGGTGGATAGTTGTCTCATTAAAACATACCATATTTCTTTATTTTTTTTATTTTTGGTACCAGGTAAAATTTATCTTCATCAATTAAATGTACAAAATCAATTGAAGTACCTATACAGTTGACAATGTCACTCCTGTGTTTTTTTTATCTTTCATTTTCTGGTTAAGATTAAACTTTGCTTAGGCCGTTTATAACATGCTTAGTCTAATAACTTAAGTTTTTATCATGAATACATGTATCAAACAGATTTACATCAAACGACAAAAATCCGATACAGACATGGACTTTCACGGTACAATACATAAGTGTAACTTGCGTACATATATAGCAATCGATGAACTGGAACCATCTGTCGACATTGTACAACAACGTTACAACATTTGAATATATAAACTCAGAAACATGCAAAATAAGGAGGTCTTACAAGTTTCCCTTAGCTTGATTGAGGCGTGTGTTATTATGTTGTTTTTTCAGTTATGACGTTTTTATTCTTGAGATACATTGTACCATGATGTGTGCTTCGTCACCTTGTCGCTGTGCATATACTGATTTTGTGCCATAGATGAATTATAGTCCATATCCTAAATTGTTTTCTATTACAAAAATAAACAGCTGTAACGAATTCTATGGTTGGTATGTAGAATAAAACAAAACAGCATTATCAAGTCAATAATTTTTTCAGTTCACATTTGACGATTGTAAATTGATTAATTTTACGCTACATTAACAAACCCAACCGTGTCTTTAGGTATGTATCCTTTATAATCTATATCACTACACTCCCTTTTTTACAAAAAGTACGCAATTAGTTATGTATTATTCATAATTTTTATCAATAATCAGGCAAAACTTTTAAAATCCATCATGAAAATATATTTATTGCAAAATACAAATATGAATCATTGTCCACATGGTGGTGTTTTTTTTTTTTGTGATTCTTGAAAAATTGTGTCGCTAACAATGAACATATATTAATTAGGTATTTTCTAGATACAGACAAGCGTTGTGAAGATAGATGCAGCTAGGGCCACTTTTAATTTGATCTTATAACGTCTTATGCCACCCTTTCAAGGTATTATTCAATGCCTGCTAAAAAAAAGTACAGTAAATATTTATTTAGCCTTTTACTCATCTGAAGCCCTACATTCAGATGTTTTGATGATTGACAATTAATTTACCTAAAACCTATATTTCATATTTTTTTCTGATCGGATTTTACTCATTCATTCACTGGAAGGGGTAATAATTAAAGAAACTACAAAACTACCTTAGCTGCCTAATTTGCTTTGATTTCAACAAAATTGGACGGTTCGAGTAGAGCTTGATATGACACATATAGCGATTTTACCTATCATTCTCAAAATTAACAGAGATAAACATTAATTTCCGACACATTGCGTACATGGTATACTTCAAAACTTACTAGCCTTCAATATGTTGGCGCTATTATTTACGCTATGTATACGCAAGTTTTACTTCGAAATCACTTTAATAAATAAATTTATCAGAGAACTTTTCATCTTACTTCTAAAAAAATATATTAATACATACAAAAACTTCCCCAAAATATTTGATATACGCGACATTCTATATGGTGTTCTGTTTCACTACAAATACTTTTACAATATAATTGCGGGAAATGTTTTTCAGTGCACTCAATAACAAATAATGTGTGACAGATATATTAATATGTGTTAGACAACCGAGTCATGTTCAGTATTACTACGATTTAGTGTACCAGTGAAACTACTATTAACAAGGAATCTATATGCTATTTGGGCGTTTTATTATACCACCCAGTGGCGGATTCAGAAATTTTCATAAGAGGGGCCCACTGACTGCCTAAGAGGGGGCCTGTTCCCGTCACGCTTCAGTGATTCCCTATGTAATCAACCAAATTTTTTTCCCAAAAAGGGTGGGGGGGCAGCCCCCTAAATCCGCCTCTGCCACCATGTGCGGTATATATATATGACATAGTGACACGGTCAAACTGTGTTGTGCAAGAATTTATAAAATATTTTGGGATGCTATGAATAACAAAGAAGCTAAATTCATTAAATACATTCATAGACGTCACAATATAGCAACTAGTTACATAACAATTAATTATGTAATAATTATGTCATAATGAAATTATCACAATTTGAAAAATTAATCTTTCTTCTTTCTTTTGGTACCTCATTTATAAAATTTAAAGAAAGATGAGTGGAATTATATCAGTTTAAAGATGTCTGATTGGAGATGAAAAATCTTTGTATTGTGCTACCTTAACACATTCACTACGGATACTGTAATAAAGTTCCAATTTGGTATTTTTGGGTAGTTTGTAACTTCCGAATGCATACAGTTATTTCAAACACGATAGACGCTGCCGTGGAGAAAAAGCTTTTATATTTTCAAAATTAAGTCTACAATTTGAACAAACCATACTGTACATTAATGAACTGTTTTTTTATTATTAAATAATTTTTAAGAACTTTTGGTTAAAATTAGCTAAGGCAATATTCACTAGAAATGCAGGAGAACAGCGACGGCCACCAATGGGTTTTCAACGCAGCGAGAAAATCTTGCAGCCGGTCCCTAAATAAATATATGTACTACTTCAGTGAAAATTGACGTCATACTAACTCCAAATTATACATGTACATAATATACACCAACACAATACTTTTACAAAGCAATGCACTCAATATAAAAAATAAATTGATGCAAAAGTTTATTTAGCCAAAAACTGTGTAATATATGTCTGCTTATAATCATTTATTTACTTTTATTCCTGTTTATTGTGTTCTGTAGTTATCAGCTAAAGCTACGCACTACCAAAATGGAGGAAGATGGAAAAGAACACACCTTTAAAAATAAATTAGTGCAAGCCTCGCTCAAAAATGTTCAAAAGCAAAGACAACTTGTGATGGAGCTGAATGATATAGATAAACAAATGGAAGTGGAGATGAAAATCTTAACCAGAGATAAACTTGACGCTTTAAAGGAATACTGTCGCTTAGAGGATGATAAACGTAGAGTGGAATACTTAACCGATGACATGAATGGGGAATATCTACAGCGATACAATCAAAACAGACGAGGAAAAGATGAATTCATAAAGGATGAAAAGGAAAATAAAGAAAAGTTTAACTTTG